>NC_090829.1:77207071-77832071 GCF_028021215.1 Eschrichtius robustus
CCACAAAGCACTGATGGGCAGGCAGATGTTACTGAAATTTCTGAAGGAAGATAGAGGAGGATTTTACAGCACACACCCCATGTGAGTTCATCTCAAACCCTTTTTTCGCTTGTCTTCTCACCTGAGCCTCCATTAGTGCCCTGCCAAACTTCTCTCTCCTCCCCAATGGAGCCCCAAGCCTCACTTCCTCCAGCTGGAAACCCTTCCAGGCTCACCCCCCAGAGCACCCCATCTCCTCCCCTTTCTTATGCAAGTCATTTTAATTTTCTTCCAACTTCTCTTTCCAAGATTACATACCCCTACTACTACCTAATACCAACTTTAAGTATGTAGATAGCCATCGTACCAAGCATAAAGACTTTTATATTTGAAAGAAAAAGATCCTCCAGGTACTAGGATTCTTCCTTCATAAAAAAGAGTGGGGGATTTAAAATAACAATTTTCTCTCTCCTTTAATATATATACACATAAAATAGACATGCATATGTACATATACAATACATATATCAATATATTATCTATCACAAGATATATGCCTATATGTGTGTATGTATGTGTGTGTCTCTGTGTGTGCACGTGCACACATGTATATGAAACGCTTAGGAGGGAATGACAGAAAAAAAATACCCAGACCTAATATGCTTCAGGGAATTCCATACCAAACTTTTGGTACTCCTCATCCTTAGAGAAGAACAAATCTTTTTATTCCCTAAGGCATCTCTATACCTTAAGCGTAAAGTAACACATTCAGGCTTTTCCTGTACATAAATGAACTAAAAACAGTGTCTGGCATTTAGAAGCCACTTAATAAATGTTCTTTCCTCCATCCCTTCCCTCAAAGAAAAGGGAGAGGGGATTCCCAAAGCATCCAGAGACCACTGAGGTAGAGGCTGCTCCCCCTAGCCCCCCAACTTCTTTTTCTTGTAGTTATTTTGGGGCTATGTCCCGTGGAGAGATTCCTCCAGTGAGAGAGCGGTCTGAGCGAGTGACTTTGTCTAACTGGGCTGAGCTTACACCGGACCTGTTAAAGATCCTGCATTCTAGGGTAAGGGCCAAACGGCAGCACGGAGGGGGAATGTAGGGATGATGTCGAGGTTGGGTGCGTACAGACAAAAGTCACCTGGCCACTCAGCATTGTCTTAAAATTCACTAAACCATGCACTGAGAGTAAATCTTCCTGTGGGGAAATAGGAATCATGGTGAAATAGGCTGTAAGCTGAGTTGTCAGTTGGGTCATCCCACGTCGTCCTGAAGCTGGCAGAATGTCCAGGGGCTCAATGCAATGTGAATTCCTTCTCTCCAGAAAGTGCAGGTCCACATGCCTTGCCAGTGTCTCCCTTACTGATCAAGCCCAGATATGATGCCAATCACAGTTGGGGAGGGGCATATTATAGTTCCCCAGTTACCCCAGGTGCAGACATAGCCTAGCTTTTAGGCTCTCTCCACAGCCATATCGTCCTGGGAGCTGTGCTGTGAATGGATGAGGAGGGTCTGTCTTGAGAAAGCTTGCAGTTTGGCCAACTCCCAAGAAAAATGGCTTAGCACTACCATACCTCACTTTAGGATACAGGACCAAGAGGTTTGGGGTGATTCAGGACTGACTTAGCCAACTGCCTTGGTCCCAGAGGCTTAGCATTTCACTGGAATCAGAGGACCAGGGAAGGTGTAGTAGCACTTCACTGGGGCATCTGCACCATTATTGCATTGTTAGCCAACAACTGGCCATTTGTGCCCTTCCCTCTTGACCACCAAGCACCTTGTGCAGTAAACATGGCAGAGATCCGAGGTACCTGGGACCAAGCAACATTAAGCATCCAGACCACAGACCCCATGTTATTCCCAGGAAAGCGTGAGTGATGCATTCAGGGTCTAGTGCAAAGAACTCAGCGCAGTCTAGAAGCAAGAGATTTAACATCTAGTTCTAGTTTCACCACTAATTAGTGGTCTCAGACAAGTTCTCTGCCCCTTGGTTTCATTTTCAGGCTGCTTTATCTGCCTTACAGGGACAACCTAGGGATGAAACAGCAGATAATAAAAGCACTAGAAAAAAATAAAAGTGTAATATACATGTATGTTTTCCCCATTACTCTGATACCTGAAGTTTGAATGATTATATCTCAGAACATTCTTCACTAGGCTGAATATTTCTCTACCCTTACAAAAAGAACTGCCAAACAGAGTCTCTGTTGACCCCCGACACCTTCCCCCGCCCCTTGCTGTGTGCTAGGAGAACCGGGGCCTTGCCCCAAGTAGGTTTCTCAGGGCCTTCTCTTGTCCTGTCCCTCATTCCCTGTCTTGTGCCTGTCCCCGGCCCCGCAGGTTGCTGGCAGACTGATCGTCCATGCAGATGAGCTGGCCCAGATGTGGAAGGTGCTGAATCTCCCACCCAACCTGTTTAATAGTGTGATGAATGTGGGCCGCTTCACGGAGGAGATTGAGTGGCTGAAGTTTCTAGCCCTTTCTTGCAGCTCTCTTGGAGTTGTAAGTTAGCTTTTTTTTTTTTTTTTCACACTGTAAGTTAGCTTTAATGGTTTTTGTTCCTTAAGGGAAAATCTCTCGGGACCTGGCTGGGGGAGGGTTGGTAAGTACACACAGTGAACTCTCCAGGGTTCATGAGAGTGTACCCCTTCTTGTCTACTCCTTCTCCTCTCTGAATTAAGGTCATTTCTCTGCTCATCAGCCAGAAGCAGGGATTAGGAGGAGAGAGGGGAAAGCTGTCATCAGGCTCTGGGGAGAGGTTGACTAACATGCAGGTTTTGGATTATTTATGAATTTCAGTCATTGCACTTAGGTTTATTTCCATTACCACTCCACTCCCTCCATTCGTATTCCTAAAGATAACCAAGAGCCAGCTGTAGAAGATTGGCTTATACTTGGGTTTCAGACACCTAGAGGATATACCAATAGAGATTTTTAAAAAGAGGTGCAGCCTTATCGAAAACTACTATTTGATAAGCATAATTGGATAGAAAAATCAGAGAGAAGAGAGCAGGAAAGGAGAGATGAGGCTATTTCCAGACTCATAGTCCTGACATCCCCATGGATGCAGAATGCTCATACAAATTCATGCCTTTTCCAAATTTGACTTGATTTACAACGGTAAAAGCCGTTTTCCTGTTTTAAAGAAACCAGTTCATATACATACTGAAAAGCTTTAGGTATCATCTTATATGTGGACTCACTCTTGTTAAACACTATTATAATAACTTAAATGAAAATGAGTCAGAAAAATGATTTTTTTTTTTTTTAGCAAAGCAAGAAGATTTTTTTTTTAATTTTATTTATTTATTTATTTATGGCTGTGTTGGGTCTTTGTTTCTGTGCGAGGGCTTTCTCTAGTTGCGGCAAGTGGGGGCCACTCTTCATCGCGGCGCGCGGGCCTCTCACTATCGCGGCCTCTCTTGTTGCAGAGCACAGGCTCCAGATGCGCAGGCTCAGTAATTGTGGCTCACGGGCCCAGCTGCTCTGCGGCATGTGGGATCGTCCCAGACCAGGGCTCGAACCCGTGTCCCCTGCATTGGCAGGCAGATTCTTAACCACTGCGCCACCAGGGAAGCCCCAAAAATGATTTTTTTTAAATCCCTGAAATACATACAAGTTTAAAACTTAATGAGAAAATTATTGCCTTTGCCCAAACTAAATGGTATGAAAAAGGTAGTTTGAATCATTCAGTATATTTAAATACAATCTTGTTCTTTCTTCTCGAATATCCTGGGTATGCACATTAGACACTTTTGTTTGTGAGAAAAGTTACTAGAAATACTGTAGTCCAACTTTTCCTGTGGATGCTGCTGAACTTTCAGCATAATTATTTCTTTAGAGAGGAGAGGCCATTCGTGGGGTTTTTTTTCCTTCTTCGCTGCACTTTCTAGCACACTTATGCAACGAATAAACTACTCGCAGCAGCAGAGGCAGATAAGTTGCCAGTCAGCACTATCACACTTCTGTGGAAATAGCCCCAAGGATTGGGGAAAATCACAGAGGAGAAATAAAAAATGGGCACGTTTTATGAAATTCTCACGGGGTCACAAGTTTACTCACACCATATTCAGAGATGTCCAAGGAGGGGGGAAATGTACCAATACTTTCTCTGTCGTTAATCCTGCTCTTCCCCATCTACCCTACCCGTGAAGGGTGGAGGAAGAAAATAAGTAGATGCAACCCAACCCAGGAATTTTCATCTGCTGCAATAACTGAAAACAGCTTTAAGGTAAATTGCTCAGTCTCTCAGATTTTTCCTCACTGCTCCTCTCTTCAAGGTGGCAGTTGTTCAAGGCAAGTGGTGATGCTGGGATCACAGAGCAGCCAAGAGGAGGGTTCCCACGTCCCTTGGTCCTCTCTGGCATCTCTTGTCTCCATGGAAATACTCGTCTGTGTGGTCACTAGCTGTGCAGCTGAAGTCTTCGGTCTCTCTCACAGCACGACGGTCCCCCAGCCAGCTCACCTCCGTTCTCCCTGGTGCTCAGGGCCTCTTTAAGTCTCTTCTGGGGTGCCCTCAACTGCTCCCTGCCTTTGGTGCTCTATGTCACAGCCCCTCACCACCTTGGAGGTGTCTGAATCCTCTCCTTGTCCACATAACCTCACAGTAACCAAGAGTGACTTCGGAAAATCAGATTCCAACCCTCCCTCTGCAGCTGTAAGGTTTACTTTGATATGGCTGCTACCCAAACTGGGCAGAGGAAACCATGAGGTGAACTCTTTCTACCTCCCTGCTAAAACGGGGAGGTTGGCCTAGATGTTCCGTGAGGTCCTTTGATCTCTAACATCTTGTGGTTCAATTCCACCTTCTCTGCTTCCACTGAGACACCATTAGGCCTGGCTCTGGATAACAGTGGACTCCGCCAATTCTGAGGCACTCAGGTGTCTGACTTTGCTCCCCATCCTCCCTATGTCAAAGAACACCTAGAGGTGAAGTCAGCATGAAAGTCTAGTCTGTAAATAAAGGGTGCCCTATGGACCCGGGGCCCATCCCATTTTGCCCACTTGGTTCATGTTGGACTATTGCTGGGAACTTAAATGTAAGAGTGGTCAGGGTGTCACCATCTGGAGAAGGGTGGCACTCTTGCTAATCCCTACATTCTTGGAGGCAAGCCCAGAAATTCCCTCCTTGCTTTGCCAGCTCACCAGCCAGCCATGATCTCTGGGCCATGTAGAAAATCCAGTCCCCTCCTTATAGAAGAATCTAATGGCAGGAATTTTAGGAAGCAGGTGCATTTACTTCCCGAATCTGCATGTGATTCAAAATGCTACAGTATGCAGACCTGTGTTCCTCTTCCCCTTCACCACTCCTTCCTCTAGAATACCTACCAATCATATACAAGAAGAGATCGTGTAATTGTGCTCACTGGAAGGAAGGGCATGTTTTGTTAGCAAATAATTCACTTTCTGAGCCTTTCACCTCTGAGTTTGAAAATGAGGCTTGTAAGATGCTTACAGGCTATCTCTATGGAGTGGATCCCCATCTGACCAAAAATTCTTGTCCAACAGAATGCAGATCTCTGTTTACTTTCGATTTATTTAAGTTTACCAAAAAGCTCCAGTCTAGAGAGTTCTTATCCATTCATCTGTTTATTAAATATTTGAAAATATTTGAAAATTGTATAAGGGCAATAGAATTTGAGTTATCTGAATAATCAATAAAAGATGTTCAGGGTAGAAACACCTTTATTAGTGTGCTAATGCTGCCGTAACAAAGTACCACAGACTGGGTGGCTTAAACAACAGCAATTTGTTTTCTCACTGTTTTGGAGGCTGGAAGTCTGAGATCAAGATGTCTCATTGGCTTGTAAATGGCTATCGTCTCCCTCTTTCTTCACGTGGTTGTCCCGCTCTGCATGCATGTGTCTGGTCGTTCTCTATCTCTCCCCCATTCTCTCTCTCTGTATCCTAATCTCTTCTTATAAGGACACCAGACCTATTGGATTAGAACCCATTCTGATGACTTCATTTTAACTTAATTAGCTCTTTAAGGGCCCTATCTCCAAATACAGTCACATTCTGAGGTTCTAGGGGTTAGGGCTTCAACATATGAATTTTGTGTGGACATAACTCAGCCCATAACAGCACCCCAATTTGGATGAGGCTGTAGGAAGAGGACTACAGAACAAAGGCAATAGGGCAGTAGGGCTTTTTTTAAGAAGCAGAGAGGATGAGCTATAGATGGAAATTGGGAAGTTCAGTGCACACATGCTCACAAATCTACCCAAAATCACTGTCATGCTGACCGCAAGTCATGCACATGGCCTCCCATCCTCTCTGACAACCTCTTACCAGCCTCCTGTGTGCCCACCCTCCCACCCTCCTTTGTGGAAGTGCCTGGCACACTGCCTCACACAGTGCTTCACAATGGCCTCCAGGAGAGAACTCCCAAGGGCAGGAGAGAGGAAATGAAAGTGGTCTGCTCCCCTCCTGTGGCATTGCTCCAAGTGTCTCACTGGAGTACACAAGCTAGACTAATCACTTCAGCCCTTTAGAGGGAAGACTGCAGGGCAGTAAGAAGAAATCATTCTAATTTTGTAGATTACAAAAGCAAATTCCCCTCCTTTAGTGAGATTATTCTAATTAAAGTAATAAATGTCTTAAAGCATTCAACAGCTTATAAACTTAATTTCTTGAAAGTATCCCTCCAACCAAGAAAGGAAAGGAAAAAGAAAGGCACCTGGTAGATACTCAATATTTTGGGATTGAGTTAAATGACATTTGGGTGTAAAAAATTCAAGCTTTCCAGAATATTACATCATCCCCACTTTATTTTATGAGAGCAAGGTTTTTGTTTCCTTTGTCGTTATCTAAACTGATCTTAGGAATTTAGTTTGGAATAGTGACCTTCTCCTCATTTAACCTTATGGCTTTACAGACCATTGCCAGAACTCTCAAGATAGTGTGTGAAGTGCTATCATCTGACCACGGTGGTGGCCCTCCCCGGATCCCTTTCAGCACCTTCCAGTTTCTCTACACGTATATCGCTGAAGTGGATGGGGAGATCTCTGCATCACACGTCAGTCGAATGCTCAACTACATTGAACAGGAAGTGTAAGTAAACATTTACCAATTGGAGGGGAAACAGTATGCGGGAAACAAATCTAGCTGGCCAAGATATAGTGAGATTACTGTATTATACTGCTCTGGGAACAGAGGAATATTGTGAAGAACGATAAATAAGGATCAGAAAGAGAAGGAGAAACAGAAGAGAAGGAATGGTATAGAACAGTGATTCTTAGAGTGCTACCCAGACCAGCAGCAGCAGTACCTGGGAACGTGTTAGAAATGGGACTTCTCAGGCTGCGCCCTGAGTCCATCAAATCAGAAACTCTGGGGGCGGGGCCCAGTGGCTGTGTCTCAGCAAGCACAGTAGGTGACTCTGGCTCCCTTTCAGGTTTGACCAGTGGGGTAGGAGGGGAGGATGAGGAACAGGCAGTCAAGAGGTCAGAGAAAAAGCGGGTGATGAGGGCAGGAGCCACAGCAGAATTAATTTGGAGTGAGAGAGTTGTTTATATATTGTCTTTCTTAAGATTAATTGTTAAATGAGCTAACCCCCAAATATATATTTTTTCCCAAACAGTATTGGTCCTGATGGTTTAATCAAGGTGAGTGACTTTACCCAAAACCCCAGGGTTCGGCTGGAGTAAAAGCACAGTTTTGGCAATTTTAAAGGAAGATACAGAGATGACTGTGCTTCAGAATGACTGAACCCCATACACCATCCAATGTCAATTTTCTTGTGAAACTGGTACACACTAATAAACAATTAAGCAAACATATGAAATCAGAAATGTGTGGAATTATGATGTAAAACTGTTGGAACAAAACACGTCCATTAACAGAAGATTAGTATTCTTCCCACAGGGACACTGAGTAAAGTGGCTGATGAAGCACTGATAGGAAATGCAACGCAAGTGAAAGCCAGGCTGTCAGATTTTCAAAGGTAGAATGTTATCCAGACACAGTTTTGATGTTTTATAATTGTTACGCATGATTTACATGAGTAGCTTTTACATGGTCAATCCATGTTTTTACCCGTTTACATCTTCATTTGTTGCTTTGATGGTCATTCATTCATTCATTCACTCACTCACTAATATTTATTGAGGTTAGCTGTATGCCAGGGATAGGATTGCCAGATAAAATACAGAACACCCAGTTAAATTTGAATTTTGGATAAACAATGATTTTTTAGGAATTTCTGTTTTATTCTTTTGCTACACCTAGCAAACCTAGCCAGGAACTATGCTGGCTTCTGGGCCTATATAAATAAATCATATGTGAATTCTGCCTTCTAGGAGCTCACAGTCTAACGTGAAGATAAGACACAAAACTTAAATCACTTTAACGTAAGTGGCCCTGAGAGATACTAAAAAAGCATTTCAGAGATGATTATTGAAGTGTCCATATTAAGGTGTCTGACACCATATCCAGATGTAATGAGACCCTCTCAGGAAAATCCCCTGCATGAGCTGAAGACCTGCTGACAAGGTCGCCAGAAGATTTTTCTTTCTCCCAGGAAACAACGAGAACCACAGGCTGTGTGGTTATTGTTCTTAAGGCCAGGTGTGCCCAGGCTGCCCAGTCCCTCCTATCTGTAGTACTATCCCCTCTTCAGAGTTGTTTTTTGTATAAAAATCATGTTTAGGTTGCTTTTTTCATATATATGCATCTCTCTACTGAATTGGGGACATTTTTGTCTATTAGTGTCTAACTAAGTAAAAGAAGATCGTGATGGGAAGTCACCACAGGCCCTTGATTTTGACCTAGAGTGAAACCGTAAAAAGGGCTGAAAAGAAGTCTACCCCCACAGTCATCTGCTGTACCTGCAGGGGGCGGGGAACAACTACTCCTCCCTGCTGTTTGCTGTCAGCCAAAGTGGCCCATCAGTTACATCCACTCTGGGACCTTTGGCTGTTTGAAAGGCTGAAGCACTGCAGGTGAAACCCTGCGCTCTAATTAACCAGGTTTAGAGAATGAGTGAAATCCTTTAACCTGCCTCAGTCTCTCTGTTTCTCTTTCACTGCGGTCAAAGAATTTAAATATGATCTGGCCTGGGAGTGAGGAGTGAATGGGAGCAGAGGGAACTGCCCCAATGTGAAAGACTCTAAGACAACAAGTTCATAAAATAATAAAAGTTAAAAGATCCTTTGCACCTTTGAGATAAACAGCTTGAAATTAGAAACTAAACCTCAGTAGCCCTGAGCATAATCCCTGAAGAGTGAAGTTAATGAAACCCCAGCCATCAGAGTGAATCCTGAACACAGATATGAAGTCATTGATGATACTATAGCCATCAGTTGAGACTAAGCTCGATTGGCAATACCAGTGGGGCACTGCCCATTGCTTGTCTTCAAAGCCACCACTTGGTGTCCGCCGTTTTCCTCCTCTCCTGCTCTGGCTCACTGTGGCAATGCTTCTTCTAAGCCACTGGTATTGCTAAGCCACAGATGCTCATCAGGTCCCAGCACGTCTCCCAAATCAACCTGCTTCAGCAGTCACCCCAAGGGTGTAAAACTTTTCCCTCTACCTGCGCTATGCTGTGTTAACAATACTAAGAATACTGTGGTAATGATAATAGCCAACATTTATTAAGCACTTACTATGTGCAAGTCACTGTGGACAACACTTTACATACATTCTCAAATTTTTCTTTATGACCTGACCTTACAAAGTCAGTACGATTATCCCCATTTTATAGATGAAAAAACAGTCTTAGAGAAATTAAGCTATTCATTGTCGCTGGTAAGAAGGAATTTGAATCCAGGTCTGTCTGATTCCAAACTTGTGTTGCCCTGTATGCACACTGCCTATGTTAGTATGGAGTTTCCCCCCAGAAACAGCCTCTGAGACAAGGATTTAAGTGCATGCAGTTTATTAGGGAGGCAATCCCAGGAACAGTGGAAAGGGAGCAGGGAAAGTAAGATGGTGAACGGAAGAAAGCAAATAGAGGTGTGTTATCAAGCCAGTTATCCCTGGAGCCCAGTCCTGCTGGAGGACTCTGGGAGACAGTGCAGAACACACCTCAGAGTTACCCCAACCTGAGGGGTGAGAAAGTTCTCCATCACTGGCTAAGGGCTGCTTCCTCACCCTGTTCCCATCTGTCATTGACTGAGGGCTTCTTCCAGGGCCATTAACTTTCCGGCATTAACAGCTTGCCCAGCTCATGGCCTGAGCTTGCTCCTTTTGCTCCAGAAAAAAAGCTCTTAGGTAGGAAGTCACATTTGTACACAATAAGCAACCTTTGAAAGCATATGGATGGGTGCCAGCAACCTCTGCACAATGCCTTACAGAGATTTAAATAATTTTTAGCATTTTAATCACTACTGTTTCTCTCCTTCGGTAAGGGACAAGTCCATAGGGGCTGCAGGGCAATAAGTGACTGACACTGTGCTGTAGTAAAATCACACTTGACCTTCAAACCTGACACATTGTCCCAAACCAGCTACTTTGTGTAACTTCCCTAGATGAGATCATTCCGAAGGGGCTCTCTTGATCCTTGCTGCGTCAGACCCATCCCACTGGTCTTCCTATCATGACCAGAAATATCTGAATCCTAGCATGACCTCAGTTAAGCTGTCAAACTGAGACCCCTGTAACATATGGTTTGTATTTCTCCTTTAAAAAGAACAACACTCAGGAAGCTATAAAACCAAGATTTTTTTTTAAGAAAAAGAAGTGGGCTCTTTCTTTCCTAAATTAAGCTATTTTGATTAAAGTGAAGACTGCAGATACTTTTAAAGCTTCTGTTGGAAGTGCAAAGATTATGGCTCAATTCCATTTTCTCTGTGCTCCATGCCCTCTCTCTCCTTGATGCTATTCAATCTGGCACCTCCTTCTCCCTTGTTAACCAACAGCTTCCAAGATCACGAGGGCCCTGCAGCTGAAGGCGCTGGACACTCAAGTGTGGAAAGCTGGTTTTGAATTATGTAAGAATAGGATTCTTAACCTGAAATTCTTGGACAGGCTCCTGAATGCCTCTGATAAAATTGTATACATCAATATGTTTCATAAATGTGCACATCAGCATTTTCCTGAGGAAAAACTATAAAGCTTTTAGCAAATTCTCAAAATTGTATAGGATTTCAAAAGATTAAGAACCCTGTGTTAGAAATAATTCCGGATGTGACCATATGGCTTGAGGAAAAGCAGTAGGGCAGTCTCAGATCTTTCCAAGCAGAACTGAGCTCATGTTCCTAACATTTAATTTATTATTCAGCCCACAGCTTTTGTGAATCTTGTCTCCTAGCTACAGATCTTAACTGTGTTTTTAGTTTAGATTTTTATATACTTTGCAACTTTGGTGTTTTCCTATAAACTGGAACATGGTTAAACATGAACAAAGGCTTTCACACTTTAGAGGCGAGCCGACTGGATAAAGCCACGGGTCCAACGTACTAAATTACAAAATACTGCCTAGACCAAGCTGAGTTGTTAACCATGATACAAAACTTCGCTATCAGGCTCAAAGGGCTGAGTCCTGAATAATCCTGAGTCTTGGAGCATTCAAGTGGCTGGCAGCCCCAGTGCAACAAAGCAGTCCAAGCGCTGGTTGGTTCATTTATTTACTCAACAATTTAAAAATTCCAACTCTGTGCAAGGCATTATGCTGGGTATTAGGGATGCTACACTGAATAACTTTCCTGCTTTCATAGATATTAAATTCTACTTGGGAAGATGGACATTAAATAGCTAATCACATAAGTGAAAAGTGATGCTGTAACAGCATAGTATAGGGGCACACGAACTAGGTTGCAGGAGTGGGGTGGAAGGAAAGGCTTTCTTGAGAAAGTAACCAGAGAGCAAACTCAGAAGCCTATGGCTTCAGTTACCACAGATGACTGAGAAATGTGTTTCTGTAGCCCAGATCTGTCCACCAAGCTCCAGACTCAAATAACCAGTAGCCTACTTGATATTATTACTTGTATGACTCCAAGGCACTTCTAATCTACATGCCCCAAAATGAGAGTTCCTAGTTTGTAATTTTTTTCATAATAAAATGTTGGGGGGAAATGAGTTCATAAACTTCCCTCCTAAGTATCATCTCTCCCACTACCCATCCAGATGCAAAACCTAGAAACCAAGGCCAATGTAAACACCTCCCCTTTGCCTTACTTCCCAAATTTATCACTAAGTCCTGTTCATTTTACCTCCTATGCTTCTCTCACATCTGTTCTCTCACATCTTCCTACACACCACCCTCTATTCTAGCAACTAACGTATTTCCTCTGGACAATATGGTGGCTTTTTATGAGTCTGATCATGGTAGGAAACAGAAAACACTCTCAGCTAGACTTCTAATGACAGAGTTGTGGATGAGGAAACCAACAAGGAGTGTTCAGACACCCAGAGAGTAGCAAAACATTATCATCCTGAAGGGACAAGGGGAGCAAATGTTTTATTGGAGCCTGGAGAGAACCGGAGCCCAGTGGCTTCTCTGAGTTGCAGTCTCAGAGAGCCAAGGCATCAGCCAGAATGGTGCTAAGAGGGGAGGAATTCTCCAATCTCTCTCCTCTTTCCCTCCTATCTTCTGCCAGGGGACTCCTATTGACTAAACAAGACCTAAAGCTGAAACGCAATTCTGAGTGATGCCATCCTTGCACACAGTTTGTGGGAGCCAGGGTGGGCAAAAATCTCCCAGTCCTCCAAATACTGCATATCTGTGCTCCGATCACTGATTGATGTTTCTGATCACAGAGATGCAGACAAAGAGGTAGGTGGCCACTGTTGTTGCACATCCCTCCATTGTTGTAAGCCCCTCCCCCTCTGGTTGAAGTGACTCATGGGATTTAAAGGGCTGGCACCCTTTCTTCCTCCTCTCATTTTTCTCTTTTTCCTCTTTTGAGAGTCAGACATTAAAGACTGGGATATTCAAAAGCAACTATTGTTGCTATACAGGGAAAATTAGAACGTGACCATGCATGCCCAGGGAAAATCTTAAAGATTCAACACACACACAAAAACTGTTAGAACTAATAAATGAATTCAACAAAGTAGCAGGATACAAAGTCAACACATAAAAATTAGTAACATTCCTGTACAACTAACAATGAACAATCTGAAAAGAAAATTAAGAAATTTCCATGTATGTACAATAAGGAAATTTCCACTATGTATAATATTATACATATTATAATTCCATGTATAATAGCCTTAAAAAGAATAAAATACTTGGGAATTAACTTAACCAAGGAAGCAAAAGACTTGTACAATGAAAACTTCAAAACAATGATGAAGGAAATTGACATAAATAAATGCAGCACATCCCATGTTCATGGACTGAAAAATATTTTAAGATGTCACTATTACTCAAAGTAATTCACAATTCCAATCCCTATCACAACCCCAGTGCCAGAGATGGAAAAACTCATCCTGAAATTCATATGGAACCTCAAGGTACCCTGAATAGCCAAAACAATCTTGAAAGAGAAGAGCAAAGTTGGAGGAGTTACATTTCCTGATTTCAAACTTACCACAAGGCTACCATAATAAAAACAGTTTGGTACTGGCATAAAGGCAGATAAATAAACCAACGGAATAGATAGAGAGCCCAGAAATAAACCCTTACATACATGGCCAAATAATTTTTGAAGGGTGCCAGGACCATTCAATGGGGAAAGGACAGTCTTTTCAACAAATGTTGCTGGGAAAACTGGATATCCACATGCAAAAGAATGAAGTTGGACCCTTACCTAACATCATATATGAGAATTAACTAAAAATGGATCAAAGATCTAAATGTAAGACTTAGAAGTATAGAAATCTTAGAAGAAAACATAGGACAAATCTTCATGACATTAGATATGCCAATAATTTCTTCGATGTGACACCAAAGACATAGGTAACAAAAGAAAAAAAGGGACAAATTGGAAACTTCATGAAAATAAAAAAACTTCATTTTTCAAAAGACAATATCAACAGAGTAAAAAGGCAACTCACAGAATGGGAGAAAATATTTGCAAATCATATATATGGCAACAGATTAATACCCAGATATGTAGAGAACTCCTAAAAATCAACAACAAAAATACAAACAACCCAATTTTTAAAAGGGCAAAGGATTTGAATAGACATTTCTCCAAAGAAGATATGGAAATGGCCAATAAGGACATGAAAAGACGCTCGACATCACTAATCATTAGGGAAATGCAAATCAAAATTACAATGAGATACCACCTCACACCAGTTAGGATGGCTACTATTAAAGAAACAAAAAAATAGGGCTTCCCTGGTGGTGCAGTGGTTAAGAATCCACCTGCCAATGCAGGGGACACAGGTTCGAGCCCTGGTCCAGGAAGATCCCACATGCCGTGGCACAACTAAGCCCGTGCGCCACAACTACTGAGCCTGCGCTCTAGAGCCCGCGTGCCACAACTACTGAGCCTGTGTGCCACAACTACTGAAGCCCACGTGCCTAGAGCCCGTGCTCCACAACAAGAGAAGCCACTGCAATGAGAAGCCCGCGCACCGCAACGAAGAGTAGCCCCCGCTTGCCGCAACTAGAGAAAGCCCGTGCACAGCAACAAAGACCCAATGCAGCCAAAAATAAATAAATAAAATAAATAAATTTAAAAAACAAAAAAATAAAAAACAGAAAATAAGTGTTGGTGAGGATGTGGAGAAATTGGAACCCTTGTGCACTGTTGTGAAGTAAATCAGAAAGAGAAAAGCAAATACTGTATGCTAACGCATATATATGGAATCTAATAAAAATAAAATGGCACTGATGAACCTAGTGGCAGGGCAGGAATAAAGACGTAGACATAGAGAATGGACTTGAGGACACGGTGGGGGTGGGGGTGGGGCGCGCCGGGGGGGAAGCTGGGGCGAAGTGAGAGTGGCATGGACATATATACACTACCAAATGTAAAATAGTTACAGCTAGTGGGAAGCAGCAGCATAGCACAGGGAGATCAGCTCGGTGCTTTGCGAGGACCTAGAGGGGAGGGATAGGGAGGGTGGGTGGGAGGCTCAAGAGGGAGGGGATATGGGGACACATGTATGCATATGGCTGATTCACTTTGTTGTACAACTGAAACTAACACAGTATTGTGAAGCAATTATACTCCAGTAAAGATCTATTTAAAAAAAGAAAATATCAAAAATCAAAGATGCATTTAATACACCTAACCTACTGAACATCATAGCTCAGCCTAGCCTACATTAAATATGCTCAGACACAGTACACTGTAGAGTATCCATCGTTTGCCCTCCTCACTGCGTGGCTGACCGGGAGCTGAGGCTCCTGCACTGCCCAGGATCATGAGAGGGTATTTTACCTCACATCGCTAGCCTGGGAAAAGATCAAAATCCAAAATTCAAAGTACAGTTTCTACTGAATGCATATTGCTTTCATATCATCATAAAGTCAAAAAATCCTTAGTCGGACCATCATAAGTGTGGACTGTCTGTACACAGTTGGAAAAAGTCTAGAAAGGAATGCACCAATGTTAAGAGTGGTGTTCCCTGGGTTGTGGGATCATGGGTGATTTTTATTTCTTATCTATAAGCATGTATTAATTAATACATGCTTTCTTAAAATAAGCATGTAGTAATTAAGAAAAATCAGAATAAGTTTTGACAAGTCAAGTCAACTAAGAAAAACATCTGAAATCTCAGATGAATATGTTAAACACTTATAGGAGAGGGATGAAGAAGGGAGAGGTTTTCACAATTTAATCTAATTCAAAGCTTAATTTATTAAATACCTAGTTTCCCCAAATCACTCAGTATGAGTGTGCAATATATTGGTGGACAGATTTCAGTTTCTGAGTTATTTTAATTCTAATTAAGACTTTCAAAACGTAGATTTTTTTTCTTTAAAAGAAATGAAATCAATTGGGTTTTTAATTTCTCCCCAACTTGATTTAAAACATTAGCCCAAAACTAAATGCCTTAAAAAAACAAAAAGACATTCACATTAAAATTCGTGCAGCATGTCAGTGGTAAGAATATTGTTATTCTTTATTAATAGTGATTACCTCCACTGAAGAGTAAACAACTATGCTTGGAAGTAAAACCAAAATCGCAACTAATGAGCGCCGTTCTGAGATCGAAGGCCACAAAATGAAAAATTTGAAACTGCCATCAGAATTACGCAGAGATAACGAGACCGAGGATTGATTTTTATTGATTATCAAGAACAAATACATTCAAAATGGTATACTAAACATCAACTAAAAATACAGTCAAAACCCAGAGCCAGAGGAATTCCTTCAGAAACCTGTTCGCCCTCTACCGCAGTCCCTTCCTCTGGTCCCGGCGGGTCCCCTTCGCCACTTCTCCCAGCTGATGCAGGGCAGCGCTCCTCCATGGAAACCCTCGCTGCAGGGACGCAGGACGGAGAACTCAGGTCTCCCAAGTGATCCGAAATCCTGCTCCGCCCAGCGCTCCAGCTCCTCGCCCGGCCCTTCCCGGCGCGGCCTTGCCCCGGCCCCGCCCCCTCCCGGCCCCTCCCCGCCCCTCCCCGCCCCTCCTCGCGCCGCACCTGGCCACGCCCAGCTCGCCGGCGTTCTGTGGGCGTCTCTCACCCTCCGCTGGAGTGTGACGAGCAGGGGCCGGGAGGCACCTACTGCGCAAGCGCAGGGCGCCGGGCTGCGGGTAGGAGAGAAACTTTGGCTGCGCGCCGGAGACAATGAGGCGCGGCGTTCGGCGGGCTCTTTCCCGGAAGCGGAAGCTCGGGGGGCGGGCCAAGGGGGACGGGGAGTCTGCGGCGGTTAATTCCTTTTACAGTGCGGCTCTGCTTCACTCCATTTGGGCTTTTCTGAAGCTGCGAGAGATGGTCAGGTCCGGATCTCGACCGGGCCAGGTGAGGTCTGCGGACCTGATGAGTCCACTGTGAGGGTGGAGAGGGACGGAGGGAGTCCTCGGGCCGGGAGACGTGCAGAGCTCCCTGGGACAAAAAGTAAAAACCGAGACAGTGCTGCCGCACTAAAAATAAGTGCTGGGAGAGGAGACGAGGCGGGGGTGGGGTGGGGACCTAATCGTAACACCCTAACACAGCCGCTCTGCCCTTAGATGTATATTTTGTTGTAATCGTTGGGGTCCACCTGAGCGCTGGCTTTGGTGTGGGTCCCGGGTTCGTGTGCAGCCTCCGCCGCCGGGTGGGTGATTTGACCTCTCGGAGCCTCAGGACGTTGTTGCATCAACTACAGGTTCTCGGCTTTTCCAACAAGTGCCGCTACTAGCTGGATCTTCCGTCACAGTTGCTGGTATTTTACTCCTAGTTAAAAAAAAACGACACAACTCTCCCAGTTAGTGTCCCTGCATTTAGCCTTACCCCTCCTCAAATGCACGCCCCTCATCGATTCTCTTTTCTGCTTAGAATCCAGCTCTGGAACACTTCTTTCTGTTTTTTTTCCAAGATAAAATCTCAGTTCTTTGGCCCGTCCACACAGCCATTTTTCGATCGGGCCCGTGCATTCCTTACCAGCCTCCACCCCTCCAGTAATACCCAGAGCTCTTCACCTGTGTGTTCTCCAGTGCCCTGGGCGCCAGTGTTCTCTCAGGCCTCTGTGCCTTTGCTCTTTGTTCTGCCTGGAATGCCCTTGTCTGCCTGAAATCTCCACTTTCCGTCTCTTGTCCCTCAGCTCAAGGACCGCTTACAGAAGTCTTGTCTAACACTCACATTTCCATCGTTTGGGTGCCCCTCAGCGCCCCTTTTGTGCCCTTGCTAAGCCTTATCAAGCCATTTTTCAGCCTAGAGACATTGCTCGTCTTCCTCCGCTACTAAACAGTTTATCTCTGTATTTTCAGGTAATCAGTCAACCAATAGGAATCAGTCAGTCCTCACTCAGACCCTCTACTTAGAGTGCTCTTACTCCTCAAGTATATCCACACACGCACCCCTTTGTTGGGTCTTCCTTCATTTATCAACTCACTGTTAATGCTGTCTTCCCCATTAACGTGAATTTTACGTTTTTTTCCAAACCTGGCTCCAGATTTTCTTCATGAGTACTTCCGGAGCAGCCCCACCCTTATAGATCTTTCTTTTATACTGAATGAGCGCAGAATACGTGCAGTCAGCGAGGGGGAAAAACATGGTTTTTGTAGTCACAGTCACCTTCAGATTCAAATTCCAATTCTGCCACTACTGTCATAGTGATAGTAAGCAAAGTACTTTTTATTTCTCGGAGCCTCCTTTTTCTTATCTATAACATAGGTGTAAAATTCGGCCTCAAAGAATTGGGGAGATTAAATGAGAGAACCTGGTAAAACATCTGTTTCACACTTGGCATAAATTGTGCAACACAATTTAGCCCCCTTAAAAACAGTTTATTACCATCTCAATAATAATAGCAGCTAACATTTGGGTAGCACTACTACAGATATTACATATAATTTCTCATTTAATCTTCACAATAGTCTTAGGAAGTAGATAATACTCCTCATTTTATTGATAAGGAAATTGAGGGATGGAGACTTCAGATACCTTCCCTACAGTTACACAACTGGTTAGCAGTGGAGACAGGATTGAGACCCACATAGCTGGTGGCAGAGTCCATTCTTTTAAACATTACTCTTTTAAACATCTCTTAGTTAGATATATGACTTTGAACAAGCCACCTTTCTGAAATTTAGGTTCCCATCTCACAGAAGTAATAACAACTCACAGGGTGTGGATTAAGTGGAAATGTAAGGCTTTAGTACACTAAATTATTCCACAAATATAATTTTATCTTGCACTTGGTTGGTAGGAGATATGACTCCTAAGAAATATTTACGATTTTCTCAAATAGCAAAGTAGAAAGTTTAATGATAATACTTAGCGGGAGTAAATGTGAGATAAAGCAAACTGATTCTGTCATGCATTGCCATTTGGGGCACTTGTTTTGGAAAGTGCTTTTGCAGTTTGTATCTAGGTCCTTTAAACAACTAATAACCTGTTATCAAATAATTAAGCTTTTAATCTTGAATGTGAAAGGCTATTTTCAGTATATGAAAACATTTATTTCCGGTTTGTTTTTTGACTGTGAAAAATATGACGCAAACCAAGGGCACATTATATTACTTCCACTCAAGGAAATACTATACAACCATTAAAAAATTTGAAGACTATGTTAATATGGAAAAAGACTTAAAAGTAAAAACACAAGACTCAAAATTGCAACTATCTAGTCATGATGACTAAATAAATAATCCATATGAAGCCCCAGTAGCAAATAGCACAGCTATTGCCTAGATCTTGGTTTTTAAATACTGTTGTCCACTAAAAGGAACCATGACTTTTGGGAGAAATGGTCAACTCTAGGGCTGAGACTTAGATATATAAAAATAAAATGGAAACAACAGAGTGAAAAGGCAACTTATGGAATGGGAGAAGAATTTGTAAACCATATGTCTGATAAGGGGTTCATAAACAAAATATATAAGGAACTCCTACAACTCAACAGCAAAAAACCAAATAACCTGATTGAAAAATGGGCAAAGGACTTGAGTAGGCATTTCTCCAAAGAAGACGTACAAATGGCCAACAGGTATATGAAAAGATGGTCAACATCACTAATCAAGGAAATGCAAATCAAAACCACAATGAGATATCACCTCACACCTGTTAGGATAACTATTATTAAAAAAAGCACAAAACAACAACAGCAAAAAACAATCCAGAAAATAACAAGTGTTGGTGAGGATGTGGAGAAATTTGAATCTTTGTACACTTGTTGATGGGAACGTAAAAGGGTGCAGCTGCTATGAAAAACAATGTGAAGTTTCCTCAAAAATTAAAAATAGAACTATCATGTGATACAGTAGTCCCCCTTTGGATATTTATCCAAAAGAATTAAAAACAGGATCTTGAAGAGATATTTGCACTCCTGTGTTCATGTAACATTATTCACAATAGCCAAGATGTGGTAACAACCTAAATGTCCATTGATGGATTAGTGGATACACAATGGCATGTTATTCAGCCTTAAAAAAAGAAAGGAAATCCTGCTATATGCAACATGAATGAACCTTGAGGATACTATGCTAAGTGAAATAAGCCAGTCACAGGGCAAATATTGCATCATTCCACTTATATAAGGTATCTAAAAATAGTCAAACTCATAGAAGCAGAGAGTAGCATGGTAGTTGCCAGGGGCTGGAGGGAGGAGGAAATGGAGGGTTGCTATTCAATGAGTATAAACTTTTAATTATGCACGATGAGTAAGTTCTAGAGATCTGCTATAATCATCATACTATAGTTAACAATACTATGTTGTGCACTTAAAAGTTTGGTAAGAGGGTAGATTTCATGTTACCACAATGAAAAAAAAAAAACCTGGAGCAGGTTATTGTAAGCAATAGCTCAAAAAATAATGGGGACATGTTAAAAAGATACAGGAGCCGGTTTGAAAACACTCCTACTGACAGAATCTGGGACAATTTGAGCGTTAGTATAAATAATGATGATAATGCATCATAACCCGTTAAGTAAAATAGGAATCAGTAAGTCCATACTAACAAATGAAGAAGTACTTCACTAAGGTTGAATGCCAACTAATAAATGTAGAAGGAATGATGTAAGTTAGAAAAATCACCATTTGACAAATGATTAAGGCAAGAATCCTCAATGGATGCTACTGGATGAAAGTTTGATTAATAGGATGTCTGTGTAATTTCAAAGTATCTCCCCAGAAAATGCTTAATATTTACAAAGGTAAAAACAGTAACCTTGTAGTGAAAACTCTGATAGGCACCATCTTTAATCAAACTTAACATCACCAGTAATGGGACAAACTGACCTCATATGCTGCTCGTATTGTATTGAGAAGGATACAACATCCCTTTTGTGGTATTCCTGCCAAAAAAGCACAACCTGAAACTAATCATGGGAAAGCAGACAAGTCTAAATGTCCAGAGGGACATTCTACCAAAGTAACTGCTCATACTCTTTAAATATGTCAAGGCTGTAAAAGACAATGAATGACAACCCGAGGATCTGTTCCAGATTAAAGGAGGCTAAAGAGGACAACTTAAAATACAACATATGATCCTCGATTTGATGGGGGCCAGAATTTTTTTTCTATAAAGTACAGTGTTGGGATAATTGGCAAGATGTGAATAAGATCTGTAGATTAGATTATAGTATGGTTTCAGTGTTAATTCCCTGATTTTGATAGTTATACTTTGGTTATATGAGAGAGTGACCTTGTCCTTAGGAAATATTTAGGAATAAATATTTTTTTATAAATTTATTTTATTTATTTATGTTTGGCTGCGTTGGGTCTTTGTTGCTGCGCACGGGCTTTCTCTAGTTGCAGCGAGCAGGGGCTACTCTTCACTGCAGCACGCGGGCTTCTCATTGTGGTGACTTCTCTTGTTGTGGAGCACGGGCTCTAGGCACGTGGGCTTCAGTAGTTGTGGCACAAGGGCTTAGTTGCTCCCCGGCATGTGGGATCCTCCCGGACCAGGGATCGAACCCGTGTCCCCTGCATTGGCAGGCGGCTTCCCAACCACTGCTCCACCAGGGAAGTCCCAGGAATAAATATTTAAATATAAAGTGGTATCGTGTCTGTAACTTAATCTGAAATGGTTCAGACAAAAAGTAATTATATACATTTTTTTTGAGAGAGAACATGGCAGATGTAGTAAAATGTCAACAGTTGGGGAATCTTGGTGACATGTATACAATTATTTGTACTATTATTTCAAAATAAAGAGTACAAAATAAATTTGAAGGAAATGTGCCAGTATGATACTGTTACAGGGTGCTTTATTTTGGTTAATTTTCTTTACCTGGTTTTCTGTAATATAACTTAATGTGTGTGCTTTTTGGAGAAATGCTGTATATAATCTTATAATTATGCCATTATGCCATTATTTAGCTCAGATAGTATACTAATTTTAATTTTGAAAGATAATTATTGCGGTAGTTGTTTTTAGACCTAGCAGCACAATGGTTTGGCTTTTTATTGTGGTCCTGGCCAGGACACCGACATAGATATTGTGAAAGGAAAGACCCTGAGGGGGTCATGCAGGGGCCAGTGGAGTTATGTTACATGGGATCTTACTTCCGCCAATGTTGGTTCTCACTGCTGGCTTTATGACTCCATCATATTCTAAGTTATCTTAAGGAGAAGTAAAACTTTTTATCAACCCAATTTAAAAAAATGTATTCTCAGTAGCATTCTTAGAAGGAGAGTGTACATATTCAAGCAAATAATAGAATATTGTATAACTCCAGAAAGTTTAATAGTTAGTGCTCAAAGCTGTCTTGGGATGAAATATGTAAACATGTCAAGAAAAATCCTAAGTGTAACTGCCAACAGTGACTACACCTGAAGGCTAAAATGAGGGACTGAGTAGGGAATTTAATTGTGTCTTTTAAAAGTTATATTTTGAATAGAGATTATATTTATATGATATAAAGTTTTTAAGATATAAAAAGGTATACCATGGAAAGTTTCCCTTCTTGCTCTGTCTCCCAGATTCTGTTTCCCTCCCCGGAGGCAACTACAATTAACTGTTTCTTTTGTAACTCTCAAGGTATTGGATGCATGTAGAAGCAAATTTTTTTCTTTATTCTACACAAAAGGTAGCCCACCTAAGGTTTTTTTTTTTTTTTTAATAAATTTATTTATTTATTTATTTTTGGCTGTGTTGGGTCTTCGTTTCTGTGCGAGGGCTTTCTCTAGTTGCAGTGAGCGGGGGCCACTCTTCATCGCGGTGCGCGGGCCTCTCACTGTTGCGGCCTCTCTTGTTGCGGAGCACAGGCTCCAGACGCGCAGGCTCAGTAGTTGTGGCTCACGGGCCTAGTTGCTCCGCGGCATGTGGGATCTTCCCAGACCAGGGCTCGAACCCGTGTCCCCTGCATTGGCAGGCAGATTCTCAACCACTGCGCCACCAGGGAAGCCCACCTAAGGTATTTTTTAAATCAAAAATTTAAAAAACAACATATGAGTTTAAAAAGAAAGATTGAGAGAATGAGATATAGATAAAGAGGAATGGTAGAGTTTTCATGTGCTAGTCTTGTCAGGCATTCTAAAGAACGTGGATAAATAGAATCAGAGTTATTGACTCTGCCCTGTATCTTGAATTAACTTGTATGTTTTGAAGAACTGGAGAATGTAGAACATGTTCAGTGGTTGAGTGTAGTCCAAACTTACTATAATAGATACTTCTGATTAAAATAATATCTCACCTTCTTTTTCAGCTTAAATAGACTTAAGACACAAATGTATGTGTTGCTTGCTTGACATTCTATATAGAACAAATAATTTATTTATAAGAGTTCAATTGTAATTGTGGGTTTTATTAAAAATTAATAGCACGGTACATATATAAAATGGAGTATTATTCAGCCTTAATAAGGAAATTTTGTACATGTTACAACATGAAGATATTGTGCTAAGCAAAATAAGCCAGTCACAAAAGGACAAATAGTGTATGATTACATTTATATGAACTTCCCAGAATAGCCAATTAATAGCAACAGAAAATAGAAGGGTGGTTGCCAGGAGCTTAGGGGAGGAGGGGATGAGACATTAATGATTAATGGGTACAGAATTTCAGTTTGGGAAGATGAAAAAGTTGAGATGGATGGTGGTGATGGTTGCTCAGCAATGTGAATGTACTTAATGCCACAGAACTGTATACTTTAAAATGGCTAAATGGTACATTTTATTTTATGTATGTTTTACCACAGTAAAAAAGGGAACGGAAACAATGAATAACATTTCAGGTTTTGTCCAAACAGCATACTGAGAATGTAATAGAAAAAATATTTGTATATATACTACAATATAATGCATTATGTCATAGGTATTATCTTCAGAAAAACACACTGGACCTGCTAAATTAACAAATGGAAAGAAAGGGTAAGTACGTAAAGAAGTTTACAACTTCAGGAAATCTCAAGAGATTTTCAAGTGTTTGGGCTAGACTAAATTTTTCCTACCCCATAGAACTAGATGGGTCTCTACCTTCACAAGAGTCTGGGGAGGAACCTTTCATATCTTACCCATGTTGATCATTTTAGTCTTTACAATCTTCATAAAGTCCTGCATAAATCCGTCTTTTACATGGTTGGACAAACTTTCTTATCCAACCTTCGCTGGAAAGAGAATGTCTATTTATAATATATTTTGGGAAAAAAACTTTTTGTGTCATATGTAAAGATATTAACAAACTTGTTTTCTAGGACCCATTTGAGAAAGATATCCCGTTTTAATGCAGATTCTGGCTATCCCACTCATTCTGATTCAGAAAGTCAGGTAAGATTAAACTGAATAGATACAATATATGCTATTTTAATTAGTTTTCAGGTAAAAGCTAAGAAGTGGGAATAAAAATTCAAAGGTAAAGTATTAATTGCTCTAATGAAGAATGAAGACTTTTTGCTTTAAAACAAGTCTTCTACCAATAATAAATTGCTTCTAAATAAGGAAATTTTTAAATTACAGAATTTTTTTTTCCTGCATTAAAGTTTTGTGTACAAATTTCTAAATGACTTTCTCCTTGCAGACTGAAACTGTACAAGGGCTTGATGGTTGTGCTTCTTTGCTGCGGGACATTTTGAGAAATGAAGATTCAGGTTTTATTTTTTAAATGCTTCTTTGCTGATCACCTTTTCTCAATTAAGTAGGTCTCTTAATGCTAATGAATTTTTGTTTTAATTATTAGTAGGTTCAGAAATAGCATATTCAGAAAATAGATATAACCCCAGACCTGTAGAAAGCAAACGATATGGATCTAAAAAGAAAGGACATGAAAAACGTACTGTACCTCCGGTAGTCTGGAAGGAAATTTGTAAGTATTTTTTTCTCTTATTTATTTAAATATAATACTTAATTCCGGGGGTTTTGATTAATTATTGGGATTATGGAGTTGGATTCATTTTAATAACATTGGTTATTCAGGTGTGTGTGTGTGTGTGTGCTTGTGCTTTTTTTTTCCTCTATTCAGCTTCTAATCACTGAGTAGTTACTTTCCCAAGAAGAAAAGTAGAAAAAAAAGTGGCTAGGTTTGTAGGAGAAAAGGTTCAAACTCATTTTGACATTTGGGAGGTATATAGAGTTATCTTTGTTCTCCCTGCCCCTTGTTTTCATAGATATTCACAAATTGGTTGGGTTTCATGTGTATATTTATTGTTTTAAAAATACTTTATGTATATATATATATTTTAAGTAGGTTCAATAGCTCAATTTTTGAGCTGCACTGTTAGAAGACATGGTAATAGGAAGGTAAAATTCCAAGTTGGATAAGATATGTAAGGAAAGAAGGCCTGCCACTGATTGATGGTGACTGTGGCCAAGGATGTTTTATACCCTCACAGTTAATCTTGCTGACTTAATTAAGTGTAATAATTCAGCAAGCAGTTTAGAATAATCAAGTTTTGATTATGTTGTTCCATAGAGGCCTATAGAGCAAGATAGCCCAAAATGGAGATGAAAAAGTCCACAATGGGGCTTCCATGGTGGCGCAGTGGTTAAGGGTTCAATCCCTGGTCCAGGAAGATCCCACATGCCATGGAGCAACTAGGCCTGTGTGCCACAACTACTGAGCCTGTGCTTTAGAGCCTGCGAGCCACAACTACTGAAGCCCGTGTGCCTAGAGCCCGTGCTCCAAAACAAGAGAAGCCACCACAACGAGAAGCCCGTGCACCGCAACTAAGAGTAACCCTCACTCATCGCAACTAGAGAAAGCCCGCATGCAGCAACGAAGACCCAACACAGCCAAAAATAAATAAATAAAATAAATAAATTTATTTAAAAAGAAAAAATAAAAGTCCACAATGGGAATTCAGATGGTCAAGAATGGAACCAGCTAGTTCCACAGTTCAGGTGGGCCAAAAATGTTAACACAACAGTGCACGCTTAGATTTAGCTTAGGCAACGAGTGAAGTCTAGAAAATTATCTACAGCAATAGCCCTGGGTATTAAGAGATCAGGATCCAGGCAAGAGGCTGAGAAAATGAGGGCAGAACATTCATAGGACTAGAGGTTGATGTTGCAGGTGGTCCTGAGTCAGAGAACTAAGGCAGAGAAAACAACTTACTAACCTATCTTGGAGGCCAGTCGCATTTAGCCTCGTATTGTCTTGACCTGCTCTGCTCAAGATGGCAGTCTGTAGCCAAATGTGGCCATTGAACATTCCAAGTATGGCTAGTACAACCAAGGAGCTGAATTGTAAATGTTATTTAATTTTAATTAAATTTAATTTTAATTTGAAAACTGGTACTTGATCCAGTTATTAGAAAACTTTTAAGTATGTTTGGAATAACTTGGGTACATGAATCTACTTTTTTCAACTGTAAATTTTATTAAATCTAATACAGATCAAGGATTTCTGATGAAAATTTACCATCCAGATTGAGATGTACTTTATAGTAAAATACACAGTATGCTTAGAATATTTAATGCAAAAAATAAAATATCTTAATGTTTAATGTTAATTACATATTGAAATGTTAATATTTTGGCTATATTGATTTGAATAAAACATGAAAATTAATTTTACCCATTTTTAATTTTTTTAATATTGCTGCTGGAAAATTTAAAATTGCATATATGGTTTACATTATATTTCAATTGGACAATATTGGTCTAAACCAGGGTCAGCATACTACAGCCAGTTTTGCTTTATAAATAATGTTTAGTCATTTATTTTGTAAATAAAGTTTTATCAGAGCACAGCCATACTAATTCATTTGTGTATTTTCTTCTTTTTTTTAAAGTATTTATTTATTATTATTATTATTTTTTGGCTGCATTGCGTCTTAGTTGCGGCACACTGGGTCTTCATTGAGACACGTGAGATCTTTTGTTGCGACCCGCGGGTTCTTCATTGTGGTGCGCAGGCTTCTCTCTGGTTGTGGTGTGCGGGTTTTCTCTCTCTAGTTGTGGCGCGCGGGCTCTGTAGTTTGCAGCACGTGGGCTCTCTCCTTGAGGTGCTCAAGCTCAGCAGTTGTGGCGCGCAGGTTCAGTTGCCCGGCAGCATGTGGGATCTTAGTTCCCCGACCAGGGATCGAACCCGCATCACCTGCATTGGAAGGCGGATTCTTTACCATGGACCACCAGGGAAGTCCCTCATTTATGTATTTTCTATGGCTACTTTTGTGCTGCAGTGGCAGAGTTGAGTAGTTGTGACAGAGACAGTCGGCCCTGCTAAGCGTAATATGTTTATTCTCTAGCCTTTTAAGAAAACGTGTGCTAACCCCTGGTCTAGCTCTTAAAGTAGAAGCCTATTTTTGGGGCCCAGTGGACAAAGAAAGGAGTGGTAGCGCCATCTACCTATTCCTCCAGTCTCCTACTTTTTTCTCAAGGCAGGTTATTTTTTGTCCAGGGCACCCTTCCTCAGGGAACTCTCATTCAGAATGTACATGGCTGGCAATGGTGCCGTGGTAGCAACTTGTTGGATCCCAGCTTAACTGTTACCAGAGTTCCAACAGAAAATAGATGGCTACACTCAAATTAAGATAATTCTAAGATGGTTTATTTACAAAGAAACTCATTACAAAGGTGTGACAGAGTATACGGAAACCACAGGGATTGTGCTAGCCCAGTGCTAGCAGCAGGAACAGAGCTTTTATTATCCTTAGGCCTTAAGGAGTGAGGTGAGGAAGAGGGTACTGGGACTCAAGAGATACTGTTGGGTAGAGTAGGCTGCCTTGAGAAGAGCAGTGACAAAGCCAGCCCAAGGTGGCCTCATAGAGAGGGAGTTGGGAATAAATACTTTGAATTCATGCTTCTTCCTTTGCTTGATAATGCTGAGACTCCCATTGGATTGGACCCAACTGGAACCCTGTTGTATATCTGGTCTGGGATTTGATTTTCATTCTTACAACTAATAATTCAGCCTTACTGTGTCATGCATGTTGACAGGAGACACGAGACTGGGTCAGAGACAAAGGACGTTATTACGCATGCACATCAGCATATTTGTGTTGGTTCTCCCTCGCTGCCATTTCCCACTGGGATGATGGGATGGACCCAGGTGGATGCTGCACATGCTGTAGGTTTAAGCTTCAGCTGAAGACCGCTGAGCTTGGGGAATCCACTGATTTTGTAGTAAGCAGCAAGCAAGCCTGTACTTGTCTCAGGGGGAAACATTACCTTATCCCTCAAAGTTGCTCAGTACAAACACAACCCTGAGAAATGGTCCAGGTAAAGAGCTTGGGTCAAGGCCTTACTTTTTTGGTAGACCCAGCAAGACATGTAGGAGCAGAAGAGACCTATGAAGGAATGGCTCTTAACAATGTAATCCATACAGATTAGCATCCCAGAGAGAGCAGAGCAGGGTGGAGACGGGTAGAAAACGGGTTTGGGGAAGCAAATGAGAGAGATCTAGCATTCTGGGTCCCTGGTGTTAAATTCTTCTTTGGATTAGAGTCAGATCAGCAGTTCTGGCCTGTGATCAGGATATAATATTCTTATTGTCATTTCCCCTACACCTTCATCCTCAGAAGGAAGGACCTCTATCCCATAGGACAGTCTCCTTTAGGGTTGCAGTATTAGAAGTGGTTCTCATTGACTTACTCCTAAGGTTGACTCTTCAGAAGCAGAAACCTCTTTCCCTTTGCTTAAATTACTCTTTTTTAGTTTACCAAACTGTAGCACTGTCTAGAAAGGATCATCTTTTTTTTCTTTTTTGTGGTTAGCAGCTGTTAACCAGTACAAGGTTTTTGCTCTGTTGGCACAGTGCTCAAAATACACAAAAACCAAACTCAGCACTTGCTTTCTTTTCCATCTCTCCATAAGTGAGATAATCATAACTAGAACTTTAGGAATCTATTATAGCATGTTAACTGGTATCTATGTATCATTTTAACTTTGGCATACATTATCTTACTATTTCGTGTTAACTGTCTTCTGGGGCTTGGGCTCCTTATTTGCTTTCTGTCTGGTACCTGCCTGATCACAGAGTGTCTGTGGAGTCACGCTCACCCACCCCGTTGCATACTGGGAGGAAGGAGGCAGAAAGGCAGTTCCAGAAATGCGTTGAGAGCTTACTTGAGAGTGCTCCTGACACTCAAAGAAAAAAGACATGTTTTTAATAAGCAACTTTTTACATTTTGATAACTGTGTTGAATGCTGTGGGCACGTGACCCTACTTTCAGCATCATGTATATATTTCTGCCCTCACCTTGGGGAAATAAACTGCTGCAGGCAGAATATTTTGAGCTTTGATTGCCCGTATCAAGGCCAGGTGTTCTTTTACGTATTTCACATTATAATAGGCATCCAGCAGCTCTTATCCCCGGTAGATGTCTGTTCTGTATTTTGGTGGCAGGAATTATCTTACCTGTCACACAGTGCTTGTACATCCAAGCAGCAGTGCTGTACAGCAGCTAAAGTTCAAGGACAGAAAAAGTTGACTGAATAAATAGTTATCAACTGACACCAATTAGGCATTGCTGTCCTAAGCTGTTTGGTAAAATGTTTACGTAGGGTGCTTTGTTATAGTGAACAAGAGCAAGAAAATATACTTCATTTGTATTTGTGTAGTAACAGGCTTATTTTGTTGGTGGTGGTGTTTTGTTTTTTTTTAATTTTAAAATTGTGTATCCATTTATGGTTTTTAACTTGTCTTAGATAATTTGCTTTAAGATTTTGTCTCTTAAATACAGATATACAACATTCTCAGTAGAGTTTCACATAGAGTGAGTTAATAAAGGAGCAAAGTAAGTCATGTTAATTCTAAAGCTTTGAATTTTAAGAAGTGTTTGAGGTTTATTAATTTATGTTGGATGATGCCATCTGCTGGCAAAGGCCTAATATTGTAGCTCAGCTTTATCAGAGATTGTGAAAACCATCCCTTGAAAAGTGAATGAGTGCCAATGCTTGGGAACTATGAGTGTAAAATCTGAGAATTCCTCAAACCAGACAATTCTTATCTTATGGGACCAAAAGAAACCAAGGAGAAGAGAGACCTAGGAATCAGGAGGAAAGGCCAGGAGCAGAAGAGAGACCTAGGAATCAGGAGGAAAGGAAGAGCAATGTGCTGGATGGCCGTGGGCTGCCTGTGATCGCACCCTTCATCATTTTAGATTTCAAAGTTAAACTATTTTAGGAGGATACTTTTCCATGTGATTTATTATAAAATTGTATTTCCACTAAGAAATAATTTTTTTTTTTACAGAAATGTTTATTAACCAATTTGTTGTAGCTCATATATTCAGAGAGTGAAGAATAATTGTTACTGCATGTCACCTCAGAGGGGACATAGTTAGAGTATTTTATTGTTAGCAGTTGGGAAGATTTGTGAATGTGAAATATTTATTTGTCTGTATTAAGACTTTGTAGCCATTTGGTAATAGATATAACATTTATTGAGTTCTCACTATGTGCTAGACATTGATACTTTACATGTGCTATTTATTTACTTTTCACAACAATCTTATGAAATAGGTGATGCTCTTATCATCATTTTTCTGATGAGGAAGAGGAGGCCAAGAGAGGTTGAATAATTTGCCAGAAGTTATTCAGCTAGTAACTGTTAGAGCTCATATTCAGGCCAAGGAAATATGTTCACAGCAATAGATTATCTCAAAAGGAAGAGTATAGCCCAAGTCAAAATGGAAGCATCCAATATCTCCAACCATTTTCATAGTCAAATACTAATTTAGTAGTATTTTTCTCTCTTTATTGGTTATAATATTTCATCTGCCTTTAACTTTTTGCTTTTACTTGGAAGTTGTATACTTTTAGCAATGTTTTTATTTTCAATAAATTGTATATGTATTTGGGGAATTCCATACCATTTTAAAAAATTTAACTGTTTTCACTTTTTAAATAATTAAGGAGTAACTTTCATAAAGCAAGTGCATAAATCTCAATAAATTTTTCATGTGGGGTACACCCATATAGTCACCACCCAGATGAAAATATAGAACATTTTCAGTACCCTACCAGGCTCCTACCCCTCAGTATTCTCACTACCACCTATCTCCTCATCCTTGAGTAACCACTTTTCTGACTTCTGTCTCCATTGGATAGTTCTATTATCTTTGAACTTCATGTAAATAAGGTTGTACACTATGTAGTCTTGTGTCTGACTCTCACACAACATCATATCTGTTAATTTCATATAGGTAGTTTGAGTATATCAGTAATTTGTTCTTTTCCATTGCTGTATAGTTTCAGATGACTATACCACAATTCGTCCATTTCTACTATTCATGGCTATTTGGGTGTTTTCAGTTTTTGGCTACTGCAAATAAAGCTGTTGTGAACAGTCTCATACACATCTTTTAGTACAGGGGTCCCCAACTCCCCCGCCCGCAGCCTGTTAGGAACCGGGCTGCACAGCAGAAGGTGAGCCACAGGCGAGCCAGCGAAGCTTCATCTGCCGCTCCCCATGGCTCCCCATTGCTTGCATTACAGCCTGAACCATCCCCCCCCCGCCCCCTGGTCCGTGGAAAAATTGTCTTCCACGAAACCGGTCCCTGGTGCCAAAAAGGGTGGGGACCTCTGTTTTAGTAGACATAAACACTCATTTCTGTTAGGTATATACCCAGAAGTGTAATTGCTATGTCATAGAATATATATTTAGCTTTGGTAAGCTTTTGCCAAAAGCTGTATATTTTTCTAAACTTACTTTGTACTCTGATAACCTATGATCTACCAAGAACACTCTCATTTCTATTAATAGTCTTTAAAAAAACATTTGGGAAGGGGATCTTATTAGACAAAGAAATAGATTTTGATAGTGATCTATAGAGTAGTGCTATGTAGAAAACTGTTGTTTTTCATGTATTAGTTTATTAATACCAGGTTTCTACTTTGTACTGCTTTGTACATAGATTAATACAAGACTCTGTGGGAGAAAGTAATGAAGTATAAGATACAGTCCTGCCTAAAGAAGCTTATAGTTTAGTCAGGTAGACAAGAGAATGAAAGATAAGCAATATAATACAATATGCAAGTGATATATGATTTGTATAGACAATATGTGCTCTGGGATGGTGAAGAGCAGTCACTAGACTAGAATGACTGGAGAAGGCTTCGTGGGAGAGAGGAGCCTTCAGATGAGCTTTGGTGAGTAGGTAGAATTGAATTGGAAAGAATGGTTCATCATGAGTAATGTTTTGGGAAAGTGAGAAAAGCTTGTTTTAGGTGTCTAAAATGGCCTGACTGGAATGAAAAATTTCTTAGTTGAGGGTGATGGGAAGATGGTTGGAAAAGTATGTCGTGGTTAAGCTTTGGAGACTTTAAATGTCAGGTTAAGGTCTTGTCTGAGAGCCCAATGTGTAGATTAAATCTACTTTTATTCTCACTCTAAAAGCTCTGATTTATTTATCATTATCATTATTATTATTATTATTGTCAAAGCATCAGATTTGTACAAGGTATCTGTCTTTCCTATTGCATTCCCCCTGTCAAGAGCATGAACTGGACAAGGAGCAAGGTGAAAGAGTTTTACTGGATTTTAGAGAGAAATAACCCCCCTAAGAGAGGTCTTTATAATTGGAGAGATTTTATTAGTAGTGTTTAATAAAGATTTTAAAGACATAGTGTAGATGATTTTTGACTGGAGAACCTAATTCATTACTTACTTTAAAAAAATCATTTGAGGTGATTTTCTTTAGGGGTGATAGCGGTGAGGCTGTTCTGTAAAGTATGTGATAAATTGAGCTACTTCTGAGAGTCCTTTTTTCCCTAATATCTTATGGTAAAGGTTTTTGAAGAATCGTATTTTAAGAACTTTTTTCCCTTCTTCCACATTAGTATCTTCAGACAATAAGAAACAGATTCCTAATGATGCTTCTGCTGGAAGTGAAAGAGACTCATCAGATATACCAGAAAATTGGTCACTACAAGATCATTATAGAATATATTCACCCATAATATACCAAGCCCTCTGTGAGCATGTGCAGACTCAAATGTCACTGATGAATAACTTGGCTGCAAAGAACAACCCTAAAGGAATTCCTACTGCACCTTGCCACACTGTGTCTGGTTCTGGTTAGTATGAATGACGTTTTAAAAAGCATGATTATAAGCTCTAATTAAGTTGCCTGGTATTTGTATAAGCAGTCTGAGATGTGAATGACTTTTTTTTCCCTTTTCCCTGTTAGAATCTCAGGCACCTCCATATTCTAATTATAGCTTATCCACCTCTACCCAAGTCCAGTTACTTCAGCAACCACCCTGCCCTCCAATGGTTCATTCTGTGAGTACAGTTTATATACTATATAAGTAGTAATTTGCTTTTAGAAATTGTCATCTTGAGAGAAAATTGAATTTGCTGATTGTATCTTAATGCCCTAGGATGTAAAGACCAATTATTTTTTCAAGTTATTTTTTATTAGAAAAGTTTTACCTGTTAATTAAGGACAATGGTGAAGGGGGAAAGGGAAAGAGATTACTAGAAAAAAGAAATCACCCATACCTACCACCCAGGCATAATTGCTGTTAACACGTTGATAGAGCATGTTCCAGTTATTTAATTCTCTGTGTAGGTTTTGTTTTCTGGTTTTAATTTGTTAAGTTAGGCGCGCGGGCTTCAGTAGTTGTGGCTCGTGGGCTCTAGAGCACAGGCTCAGTAGTTGTGGCCCACGGGCTTAGTTGCTCCACGGCATGTGGGATCTTCCCGGACCAGGGATCAAACCATGACCCCTTCACTGGCAGGCAGATTCTTAACCACTGCGCCACCAGGGAAGCCCTGAGGAAGTTTTTACCGCTATAACATTTCTCTAAATATATTTGTGCAAAAGCTTTTTCACCTTATTTTCTTACATTGTAATTTCCCAAAGTGGAATTTTGTTTTAGTCCCAAAGTAGACTAATTTTTGATGCCTTTAAACCATGTGTGATATTTGTAAACGATCTATTTTAGTCATGGCTTTATAATGTTCTCATATTGCAGAGTGAACTAATTAAGCTTTAAAAAGCTAGAATATTGTGCTGAGGGGAAATTCAGTTTATTTACTGGTAATCTATAACTCCATCCTGCAAATGTCATCTTCTAACATTTTTCGTTTGAGTTTATTATAGTTAATGCCTACAAGTCAGTGCTCACATTTTTGAAGCCTTAACTTGTTTTTTTCTTTCTTTAGGAAGTTCAGACTGATGGTGACAATCAGTTTGCATCACAGGGTAGAACAAGTCCTGTGAACTGTACTGATGATGTTCTAAGGAATTCCTTCAGTACTAGTCTTGGAGTTCCCTGTACCCTGCCCCAAACTGACAAACCAGCCACTCCAACATTGCAGCAACTGGGTCTTGCTAATGGAATTCTGCCACAACAAAGAGTTCCTAAGGAACCAGACCTACTAAAGGGTTTCCAAACATATACGAAACTGTTGCGTTCTCATCCAGACAGTCAGACTTGCTGCAGCCCCACCCTATTACAGCCAGATTTCTTGGCTACTAATGAAGAAAAATATATTAAAGAACAAATTGGAGAGGTCAGAAGTGAAAGAAAGGATTTAAACATACCTGTGCAAGATACAAGAATAAAGGATGTGCAGAATGCAAAAAATGTGAACCAGAGTGCTGAAAAAGTTAGAACTATCAAGTATTTGTTGGGAGAGCTCAAGGCCCTGGTAGCAGAACAAGGTAGATAAAGACTTTCTTTATAATTTTCTGTGGCACATCATTTATTTTATTTTTTTAATAATTTTAGCATTAATTAATTAATTTTTTAAAATTTATTATTATTTTTGGCTGCATTGGGTCTTTTGTTGCTGTGCATGGGCTTCCTCTAGTTGCTGCGAGCAGGGGCTACTCTTTGTTGCAGCACGTGGGCTTCTCACTGCGGTGGCTTCTCGTTGTGGAGCACGAGCTCTAGGCACACGGGCTTCAGTAGTTGTTGTGCGCATTCTCAGTAGTTGTGGCGCACATTCTCAGTAGTTGTGGCACGGGCCCTAGAGCGCAGGCTCGGTAGTTGTGGCACATGGGCTTAGTTGCTCCGCGGCATGTGGGATCTTCCTGGACCAGGAATCAAACCATGTCCCCTGCATTGGCAGGCAGATTCTTTTTTTTTTTTTTTTAAGGATATTTATTTTACTTTTTTTTTTTTAAAGGAATTCCTTTATTTTTATTTTTTATTTATTTATTTATTTATTTTTGGCTGTGTTGGGTCTTCGTTTCTGCGCGAGGGCTTTCCCTAGTTGCGGCATGCGGGGGCCGCTCTTCATCGCGGTGCGTGGGCCTCTCACTATCGCGGCCTCTCCTGTTGCGGAGCACAGGCTCCAGATGCGCAGGCTCAGTTATTATGGCTCACGGGCCCAGTTGCTCTGCGGCATGTGGGATCTTCCCAGACCAGGGCTCGAACCCGTGTCGCCTGCATTGGCAGGCAGATTCTCAACCACTGCGCCACCAGGGAAACCCACAGGCAGATTCTTAACCACTGCGCCACCAGGGAAGTCCCTGTGGCATGTCATTTAAATTCAGAATAACTGACATGGAGTTTGTGATATTTTCCATAGAAATATGTCTTGTGCTAATGAGGAAATGAATTTTGTCTGTTTTATTCTTATTTTTTAGGTTTTGCTCCCTCTTGTTTCCTGTGGATTTGAAATGTGCTAGGGAATATCAAACAGTCTGTTACTTGCAAGTGTGTATTTATTCTGCTTGATTCAAAGGACCTTGAAAAGATTCAGCCAATTATAGAGATAAACTTTAAGGGGTTAGAGGACCCTAAACATGATTAACTCCCTAGAATAGAATGATAATTTTTTCCTATTTTAAAAAGGTGCAGAAAATTTCCTCTCATCATTTCTTTAATAACCAACTGTTATAATGTTTAACAAATCTCACTTTGAGAAGGAACCTAAAACTTTTTATGCCCTTTTAAATTCACTCTTGGGATTTTTTTTTTTTTTTTTTTTTTTTTAAATTTTTATTTATTTATTTATTTATTTATGGCTTGTGTTGGGTCTTCGTTTCTGTGCGAGGGCTTTCTCTAGTTGCGGCAAGTGGGGGCCACTCTTCATCGCGGTGCGCAGGCCTCTCACTATCGCGGCCTCTCTTGTTGTGGAGCACAGGCTCCAGACGTGCAGGCTCAGTAATTGTGGCTCACGGGCCCAGTCGCTCCGCGGCATGTGGGATCTTCCCAGACCGGGGCTCGAACCCGTGTTCCCTGCATTGGCAGGCAGATTCTTAACCACTGCGCCACCAGGGAAGCCCGGGATTTTTTAATTAAATCAAGAAAAATGTCTTGGGTGGAGTTAAGAGACATTTGAGCCAGGTCATATTCATATGTTTTCATTATGGGTATATGTTCTAAATAATGGCTTTCATTTGGAGTGAGTTACAGATTTGTCATCTAGAAAACACAGTAATTAATTGTGGAAGCACTGATTGAATACCTAATATTTGCAGGCTGACAAAAAAAGTACCAAATCTTAAAATTTATCTAAAGGATTGTAGCACTGTTGATCCAGTGGTTTAATATATTAAAATCTCTTGTGTTTTTAGACTTTAAGTTTATTACTATTTTCTTTTTTTTTTTTTTAAATTTATTTCATTTATTTATTTTTGACTGCGTTGGGTCTTTGTTGCTGCACGCGGGCTTTCTCTAGTTGCAGCGAGCAGGGTCTACTCTTCGTGGTGGTGCGCGGGCTTCTCATTGCAGTGGCTTCTCTTGTTGCGGAACACGGGCTCTAGGCACGCGGGCTTCAGTAGTTGTGGCGCCCGGGCTCAGTAGTTGTGGCTTGTGGGCTCTAGAGCACAGGCTCAGTAGCTGTGGTGCATGGGCTTAGTTGCTCTGTGGCATGTGGGATCTTCCCGGACCAGGGCTTGAACCCGTGTCCCCTGCATTGGCAGGTGGATTCTTAACCACTGCACCACCAGAGAAGCCCCTCTGCTGCTGGTTTTGAAGATGGAGGATGGAGCCCCAAACCAAGGAATTCAGGCAGCTTCTAAAAGCTCCTTAACTGTGAATGCTAAGTCTCTCCAGTGCAAGCCAAGATCATGCTTAATATTGGCGCCTACATCACATCACACTGGCCACTCAGGTTGAGTTTATTAACTGCAACCCCAAGCTTTTCATATCATATTAAAGCAAGAGGCCTTATGAATTGTTCTTGTATCTTGTAGAATGTCTGCCATCTTGAGTCATGTAGCTTTGGGCTTGCACACTTGGTAGAGGGAAGGCAGGGCAGGAACGCGTGTCCTAAAGGAAGTCCTTGCAGAACAACTAGGAGTTAGTGCCCTTCAATCTCCAGGTTATTACTATTTTCTTAACCAAACACTTAATCATTGGTAACAATAATAATAGTAACAATATCATTTACTGAGCGCTTACCATGTGCCCAGCACTGTGCTAAGTGTTTTAGATGCATTATCTCGTTTAATCCTCACAGCAACCCTATGAGGTACTGTTATTGTCCCCATTTTACAGATGAGGAAACTGAGGCTTGCAGAACAGTATTTCATTTAATCCTCTCAGCAACCCCATGAGGTACTGTTGTTATCTCTGTTTAACTATGAAGAAACCTAGGCTTCAAGAGTTAAGTAATTTGACTACGGTACATTGCTAGAAAATGGTGGAGCCCAGGTCTTGGCCTCCAATGCTTACAAGTAAAACCCCTCTATGGAGGATTGGTAGAAGTCTGCTCTGTAATTGGGCACAGTTGTTTACCGTGTGCATGTAAACATTCCATCAGGGTGTTAAAATACTCATGGAATTGAGTAAATTTTTGTAACTAGAATATACTTTACCTCTTTTGGATATCAGACAGTTAATATTATATTTATCAAATGTTGTCAGTTCACAGAAAATTTGAATAGAAATGAGGGGACAAAAATAAAAGGACAAAAGATCTAAAATCTACCTTCTACCTGTGGCTGTTTGCACCTCCCAAACCATCCACTCCCCACAATTAATAACAAAAATGATAACTGCTTTTGATGCTACATCAAATGAAGTGTAGCTGATTGTGTTAACCTACTTTATAAAATTAAATAATAAAACCTTATCTTAGTAGACCTTTCCTCAATGTGTTGCCAAATTGAATCACCTAAAGTGAATTATTTGTTTATGCCAGGATCAAAGGTTGTATTATAAATGTTAATACTGTAATTAATTATAGGAAACCCTTTAGCAATTATAGGAGTCTAATATAGTCTTTTGGTAAATGTGAACTAGGAGATATATATAAACCATCTTCCTACTAGACATTTTAACTGAAAAAATCACTGATATAATAATTCTGTGACTTAAGATTAATCTTTAGTTTACTGAACTTAATGTCTTTAGAATTCTTTTCAATAAGGAAATGCAGGCGGCAGGAAAGAGGAAAATAGGATTTGTATAATAAATTCATATATAACTGAGTTGAGTTTGTTTATAGCATGTATGTATATTTCTGAAATATTTTCTTTTTTAGTAATACATATGAATAATCTTATCTAAAAATAATTTATAATATTGTCTTTACTCATTTCTTCTGCCTTTTATAGAAGATTCAGAAATTCAGAGGTTGATTACAGAACTGGAGTTGTATATATCTCTGCTTCCAACAGTAAGTGGAAACACAAATATTCAGGTTGAAATAGCACTGGCCATGCAACCACTAAGAAGTGAAAATGCTCATTTACGCAGGTAAGAATTGCTCTTTGAATTTTTTTGTCTCCATGCAAAGATGTCCCGTGGCCAGAACAAAAGTGCCTAACGAGATATCTAGGGCTTCATAAGGAAAATAGATATATACTGTCTTACTGTGTTTCTACTTTTTCTTCCCTGTTTTCCAAATATTGCTGGCATTCTCTAACTCTTCTGTTACTGCTGCCCACTAGTACATATTTTGTTTACATCTGTTATCACTTGGTTGGTAGTGAATGGAGAGGAAAATGAACTACCTCAGGGTATTTATCAGGCCAGTCTAGGCCATACAGTAACAAACTCCAAAATCTCAATGGCATAGCACAGCAGAAGTTTATTTCTCCCTCACACCAAGACCAGCATGGGTCATCTGAGGCTATCCTGTGACTCAGGATTTAGGTCCCCTCCGTCTTAGGATCTACTGTCTCAGTATATGTTTTTCAGGAAAAAGAGAACATGGATATGGCAAACCAACTCTTACATGCCCTGGCCCAGAAGTATGATAGTCTCACTTCTACTTATATTTTATAGGCTAAAATGAGGAATATGGCCCTGCCTAATATAAAGATCTGGGACATGAAATTTTCTCATACTTCCATATACTCCAAAGGAAAGGAGAACCTAATATGGGCGAGCACCAGTCGCCCCACTACATTCAGACATAGAAAAAAAACTCATTTAAATTCTTAGGTAATTTTTTCTTTTGGCTATCTTAACTTATGTTGATATTATGGCCTTAATTTGTTTAGGAAAGATATAAACCAGGTATCTAATCTTGACATACAGAAATCACTTACACGTTATCAATAATAACTTAACTTTGAACATTTCAGTGGTGATCACCAAGGCCACTGCTCCAGTGTCTATCAGTACACTTTGCAGAGGATTGGAGGACACTTTCAGGTGCTTCTGCAACACTGCAGTGTGTGAGTGTGCCCTGAGAGGGCATTACAGTTGCGTGAGCTATAGACATTTTACCAGATGGGAACTGCAAGGACCTGCATAAACATTTTAAAAAACTGGAAAGCAACGAAATAGGATTCCTAGTTGGAGGATAGCTTAAATTCATGGATCTGGAGCCTGCAAAGGCACAACACCTAGTGAGATTTACTCGTTTAGGATTATTTCTCTAAAGATCATTAGTCTTTAGATACTGTGGCATATGGTGGGGTTGCTGGTTTAAATTCTAATAATACTGTCTTTAGTCCTGACCTGAGGGATCCCTATAGTAGCATTAGTTTTTCAAAAGCAAGACCAAGTATAAATAATAATAATGGTAATAGCCAATACTACTACTAACATTTATTGAATGTTTCTTATGTGCCAGGCCATAAGACATAATATAATATGTGCCATATATTATCCTTTATGTGTCATCTCTTTAAATTCTTACAGCAGCTCTATGAGGTAGGTACTATGTTATTCTTATTCAGATGAGGAAACCAAGGCACAGAGAGATTATGTAACTTAACCCAAGGTCACGTACCTAAGATGTAACAGAGACAAGACTCAGACCTGGGCAGTTTGATTTTAGAGTACATTGATCTTAATTTCTATGCTTCTGCATTGCTTCTGCTAGGAAGTAGAGACTAACTTATTTATGCTTCAGTATTTATGTGTATTTTGTGGAACAAAAGAACATACTGTAATCCATTTAAAATGAACACATATGTTTTTAAAGGTATGACTATCAAATAATTAGTTTCTTAAATAAGCGTAATAAAACTGAGTCTCCATTGTGACCATGGGAAATATCAGTAGTTGTTATTTATTTATATTCCTTAGAACATTTTAAAATTGCTTTAGGAGCTAATTTATAAGCCACTTAAGAAAATGAGACTTAATACTTTATTGGTCACTGCTTGTCATTAATTTTTTTTAAAGGTATTATTTTAATGTCTAACCTAATTCTTCAGACTTGGCATCAAAGCTTTTTGGCTGTGTCCTTAGAGGACAAAGATTAAATAGCATGCTACTGCCATTGTTTACCTGACCTTCTAAAATTGAAATTATTGAAAAACGAGGAATTTGTCAGATACTCTTTAGCAGAATGAGATTTCCAGCACAAGTATAGGAATTTTTTTGCCTCTTTGGTAATCTTTATTTGGAAAGAAACATCCATAATCTCCATTACAAATGAAAGTTGGAATGCATAGGCTTATTCAAAAATGTTTTTCAGCTTTTTCAATCAAAAAAATTTTTTTCATTCTTTTTTGGGCATTTTGAAACTTCCTTTTCCTTTATGGCCAGAAAACTGATCTTTCAGGACTTTCTTGGTGTTTATTGCCATCTTGTGGCTTAAAAAAAAATAGCTAGGTGCATTATTTCTTTGGCATTTGGGTCTGGGCAGTTTTTATGTGAGACTCCTGACACAGTGCTCAACATTTAGCCTTCCTGGTCCCTACCCATAAAATGTCTGTAGTGCCCTATTCACTGTGACCACCAAAAGGCCTGGCACGTTCCAAACTTTCCTGGATAAGGGTTGTGGGGGTTCCAGTTCAGCTAGAGAGGGACTTTAACATTCAAAGGGCAAGTTAGAATTCATGACCATTTCCTGATATTAGACTCAAATATGAGACTGTTGTGTACCCACGCAGAACAAAAGCTGAAGTGGACGTCAGTGGGAGGAGCTGGAGTGTGGCCCTGAGTCTTTGGCCTGATAATTTGACGTATGGTAACATAATTCTTCCAGATGCAAGTTACTAGAGGAAGAATAAGTTGTTTGTTTTTATTTCACTTTTTTTTTTTTAGCTTTTTATTTAGTTTTTGAATTTTATTTTATTTATTTTTTTTATACAGCAGGTTCTTATTAGTTATCTATTTTATACATATTAGTGTATATATGTCAATCCCAATCTCCCAATTCATCCCACCACCACCACCACCCCCTGCCACTTTCCCCGCTTGGTGTCCATACGTTTGTGCTCTACATCTGTGTCTCTATTTCTGCCCTGCAAACCGGTTCATCTGTACCATTTTTCTAGGTTCCACATGTATGCATTAATATACGATATTTGTTTTTCTCTTTCTGACTTACTTCACTCTGTATGACAGTCTCTAGATTCATCCACGTCTCTACAAATGACCCAATTTTGTTCCTTTTTATGGCTGAGTAATATTCCATTGTATATATGTACCACATCTTCTTTATCCATTTGTCTGTCGATGGGCATTTAGGTTGCTTCCATGACCTGCCTATTGTAAATAGTGCTGCAGTGAACATTGGGGTGTATGTCTCTTTTTGATTTCTAGTTTTCTCTGGGTATATGCCCAGTAGTGGGATTGCTGGATCATATGGTAATTCTATTTTTAGTTTTTTAAGGAACCTCCATACTGTTGTCCACAGTGGCTGTATCAGTTTACATTCCCACCAACAGTGCAAGAGGGTTCCCGTTTCTCCACACCGTCTCCAGCATTTGTTTGTAGATTTTCTGATGATGCCCATTCTAACGGGTCCGAGGTGATACCTCATTGTAGTTTTGATATGCATTTCTCTAATAATTAGTGATGTTGAGCAGCTTTTCACGTGCTTCTTGGCCATCTGTATGTCTTCTTTGGAGAAATGTCTATTTAGGTCTTCTGCGCATTTTTGCGTTGGGTTGTTTGTTTTTTTAATATTGAGCTGCATGAGCTGTTTATATATTTTGGAGATTAATCCTTTGTCCGTTGATTCATTTGCAAATATTTTCTCCCATTCTGAGGGTTGTCTTTTCGTCTTGTTTGTAGTTTCCTTTGCTTTTCAAAAGCTTTTAAGTTTCATTAGGTCCCATTTGTTTATTTTTGTTTTTATTTCCATTACTCTAGGAGGTGGATCAAAAAAGATCTTGCTGTGATTTATGTCAAAGAGTGTTCTTCCTATGTTTTCCTCTAAGAGTTTTATAGTGTCTAGTCTTACATTTAGGTCTCTAATCCATTTTGAGTTTATTTTTGTGTATGGTGTTAGGGAGTGTTCTAATTTCATTCTTTTTTTTTTTTTATAAATTTATTTATTTATTTGTGGCTTCCTTGGGTCTTCGTTGCTGTGCGCGGGCTTTCTTTAGTTGCCATGAGCGGGGGCTACTCTTTGTTGTGGTGCATGGACTTCTCATTGCAGTGGCTTTGCTTGTTGCAGAGCACAGGCTTTAGGCAAGCGGGCTCAGTAGTTGTGGCTCATGGGCTCTAGAGCACAGGCTCAGTAGTTGTGGCGCACGGGCTTAATTGCTCCGTGGCATGTGGGATCCTCCCAGACCAGGGCTCAAACCCGTGTCCCCTGCATTGGCAGGCAGATTCTTAACCACTGCACCACCAGGGAAGCCCTAATTTCATTCTTTTACATGTAGCTGTCAAGTTTTCCCAGCACCACTTATTGAAGAGACTGTCTTTTCTCCATTGTATATCTTTGCCTCCTTTGTCATAGATTAGTTGACCATAGGTGCGTGGGTTAATCTCTGGGCTTTCTATCTTGTTCCATTGATCTATGTTTCTGTGTTTGTGCCAGTACCATATTGTCTTGATTACTGTAGCTTTGTAGTATAGTCTGAAGTCAGGGAGTCTGATTCCTCCAGCTCCCTTTTTTTCCCTCAAGACCGCTTTTGCAATTTGGGGTCTTTTGTGTCTCCATACACATTTTAAGATATTTTGTTGTAGTTCTGTAAAAAATGCCACAGGTAATTTGATAGGGATTGCACTGAGTCTGTAGATTGCTTTTGGTAGTATAGTCATTTTCACAATATTGATTCTTCCAATCCAAGAACATGGTATATCTCTTCATCTGTGTCATCTCTGATTTCTTTCAGCAGTGTCTTATAGTTTTCTTAGTAGAGGTCTTTTATCTCCTTAGGTAGGTTTATTCCTAAGTATTTTATTCTTTTTGTTGCAATGGTGAATAGGATTGTTTCCTTAATTTCTCTTTCTGATCTTTCATTGTTAGTGTATTAAGAATGCAAGAGATTTCTGTACATTAATTTTGTATCCTGCCACTTTACCAAATTCATTGATCAGCTCTAGTAGTTTTCTGGTGGCATCTTTAGGATTCTCTATGTATACTATCATGTCATCTGCAAACAGTGACAGTTTTACTTCTTTTACAATTTGTATTCCTTTTATTTCTTTTTCTTCTCTAATGGCCGTGGCTAGGACTTCCAAAGCTATGTTGAATAATAGTGACAAGAGTGGACATCCTTGTCTTGTTCCTGATCTTAGAGGAAATGGTTTCAGTATTTCACCACTGAGAATGATGTTTGCTGTGGGTTTGTCATGTGTGGCCTTTATTATGTTGAGGTAGGTTCCCTCTATGCCCACTTTCTGGGGAGTGTTTATCATAAATGGGTGTTGAATTTTGTCAAAAGCTTTTTCTGCATCTATTGAGATGATCATATGGTTTTTCTTCTTCAATTTGTTAATACGGTGTATCACATTGATTGATTTACATATATTGAAGAATCCTTGCATCCCTGGGATAAATCCCACTTGATCATGGTGTATGATCCTTTTAATGTGCTGTTGGATTCTCTTTGCTAGTATTTTGTTGAGGATTTTTGCATCTATATTCATCAGTGATATTGGTCTGTCATTTTCTTTTTTTGTAGTGTCTTTGTCTGGTTTTGGTATCAGGGCGATGGTGGCCTCATAGAATGAGTTTGGGAGTGTTCCTTCCTCTGCAGTTTTTTGGAAGAGTTTGAGAAGGATGGGTGTTAGCTCTTCTCTAAATGTTTGATAGAATTCACCTGTGAAGCCATCTGGTCCTGGACTTTTGTTTGTTGGAAGATTTTTAATCACAGTTTCAATTTCATTACTTGTGATTGGTCTGTTCATATTTTCTATTTCTTCCTGGTTCAGTCTTGGAAGGTTATACCTTTCTAAGAATTTGTCCATTTCTTCCAGGTTGTCCATTTTATTGGCATAGAGTTGCTTGTAGTAGTCTCTTAGGATGCTTTGTATTTCTGCGGTGTCTGTTGTAACTTCTCCTTTTTCATTTCTAATGTTATTGATTTGAGTCTTCTCCCTTGTTTTCTTGATGAATCTGGCTAATGGTTGATCAATTTTGTTTATCTTCTCAAAGAACCAGCTTTTAGTTTTATTGATCTTTGCTATTGTTTTCTTTGTTTGTATTTCATTTATTTCTGCTCTGATCTTTATGATTTCTTTCCTTCTACTAACTTTGGGTTTTGTTTGTTCTTCTTTCTCTAGTTGCTTTAGGTGTAAGGTTAGATTGTTTATTTGAGATGTTTGTTGTTTCTTGAGGTAGTATTGTATTGCTATAAACTTCCCTCTTAGAACTGCTTTTGCTGCATCCCATAGGTTTTGTATTGTCGTGTTTTCATTGCCATTTGTCTCTGGTATTTTTTGATTTCCTCTTTGATTTCTTCAGTGATCTCTTGGTTATTTAGTAACGTATTATATAGCCTCCATGTGTTTGTGTTTTTTATGTTTCTTTCCCTGTAATTCATTTCTAATCTCATAGCGTTGTGGTCAGAAAAGAGACTTGATATGCTTTCAATTTTCTTAAATTTATTGAGGCTTGATTTGTAACCCAAGATGTGATCTATCCTGGAGAATGTTCCGTGCGCACTTGAGAAGAAAGTGTAATCTGCTGTTTTTGGATGGAATGTCCTATAAATATCAATTAAATCTATCTGGTCTATTGTGTCATTTAAAGCTTGTGTTTCCTTATTAATTTTCTGTCTGGGTGATCTGTCCATTGGTGTAAGTGAGGTGTTAAAGTCCCCCACTATTATTGTGTCACTGTCGATTTCCTCTTTTAGAGCTGTTAGCAGTTGCCTTATATATTGAGGCGCTCCTATGTTGGGTGCATATATATTTATAATTGTTATATCTTCTTCTTGGATTGATCCCTTGATCATTATGGAGTGTCCTTCCTTGTGTCTTGTAACATTCTTTATTTTAAAGTGTATTTGATCTGATATGAGTATTGCTACTCCAGTTTTCTTTTGATTTCCATTTTCATGGACTATCTTTTTCCATCCCGTGACTTTCAGTCTGTATGTGTCCCTAGCTCTGAAGTGGGTCTCTTGTAGACAGCATATATATGGGTCTTGTTTTTGTATCCATTCAGCCAGTCTATGTCTTTTGGTTGGGGCATTTAATCCATTCACGTTTAAGGTAATTATCGATATGTATGTTCCTATGACCATTTTCTTAATTGTTTTGGGTTTGTTTTTGTAGGTCCTTTACTTCTCTTGTGTTTCCCACTTAGAGAAGTTCCTTTAGCATTTGTTGTAGAGCTGGTTTGGTGGTGCTGAATTCTCTTAGCTTTTGCTTGTCTGTAAAGCTTTTGATTTCTCCATCTAATCTGAATGAGATCCTTGCCAGGTAGAGTAATCTTGGTTTTAGGTTCTTCTCTTTCATCATTTTAAATATGTCATGCCAATCCCTTCTGGCTTGTAGAGTTTCTGCTGAGAAATCAGCTGTTAACCTTATGGGAGTTCCCTTGTATATTATTTGTAGTTTTTCCCTTGTTGCTTTCAGTAATTTTTCTTTGTCTTTACTTTTTGTCAATTTGATTTCTATGTGTCTCAGCGTGTTTCTCCTTGGGTTTATTCTGCCTGGGACTCTCTGCGCTTCCTGGACTTGGGTGGCTATTTCCTTTCCGATGTTAGGGAAATTTTCGACTGTAATCTCTTCAGATATTTTCTCGGGTCCTTTCTCTCTCTCTTCTCCTTCTGGGACCCCTATAATGCGAATGTCGTTGCGTTTAATGTTGTCCCAGAGGTCTCTTAGGCCGTTTTCATTTCCTTTCATTCTTTTTCTTTATTCTGTTCTGCAGCAGTGAATTCCACCGTTCTGTCTTCCAGGTCACTTATCCGTTCTTCTGCCTCAGTTATTCTGCTATTGATTCCTTCTAGTGTATTTTTCTTTTCAGTTACTGTATTGTTCATCTCTGTTTGTTTTTTCTTTAATTCTTCTAGGTGTTTGTTCTTTAATTCTTCTAGGCCTTTGTTAAACATTTCCTGCATCTTCTCGATCTTTGCCTCCATTCTTTTTCCGAGGTCCTGGATCATCTTCGCTATCATTATTCTGAATTCTTTTTCTGGAAGGTTGCCTATCTTCACTTCATTTAATTGTTTTTCTGGGGTTTTATCTTGTTTCTTCATCTGGTACATAGCCCTCTGCCTTTTCATCTTGTCTTATCTTTCTGTGAATGTGATTTTTGTTCCACAGGCTGCAGGATTGTAGTTCTTCTTGCTTCTGCTGTCTGTCCTCTGGTGGATGAGGCTATCTAAGAGGCTTGTGCAGGTTTCCTGATGGGAGGGACTGGTGGTGGGTAGAGCTGTGTGTTGCTCTGGTGGGCAGAGCTCAGTAAAACTTTAATCCACTTGACTGCTGATGGGTAGGGCTGGGTTCCCTCCCTGTTGGTTGTTTGGCCTGAGGCGACCCAACACTGGAACCTACCCGGCTCTTTGGTGGGGCTAATGGCTGACTCTGGGAGGGTTCACGCCAAGGAGTACTTCCCAGAGCTTCTGCTGCCAGTGTCCTTGTCCTCACTGTGAGACACAGCCACACACCACCTCTGCAGGAGACCCTCCAACACTATCAGGTAGGTCTGGTTCAGTCTTCTCTGGGGTCACTGCTCCTTCCCCTGGGTCCTGATGCGCACACTACTTTGTGTGTGCCCTCCAAGAGTGGAGTCTGTGTTTCTCCCAGTCCTGTCAAAGTCCTGCAGTCCAATCTCACTAGCCTTCAAAGTCTGATTCTCTAGGAATTCCTCCTCCCATTGCTGGACCCCGAGGTTGGGAAGCCTGGCGTGGGGCTCGGAACCTTCACTCTGGTGGGTGGACTTCTGTGGTATAAGTGTTCTCCAGTTTGTGAGTCACTCATGCAGCAGCTATGGGATTTGATTTTATTGTGATTGTACCCCTCCTACCGTCTCATTGTGGCTTCTCCTTTGTCTTTGGATGTGGGGTATCTTTTTTGGTGAGTTCCAATGTCTTCCTGTCATTGATAGTTCAGCAGTTAGTTGTGATGCTGGTGCTCTCGCAAGAGGGAGTGAGAGCACGTCCTTCTACTCCGCCATCTTGAACCAATCTGTCACTTTATTTTTGAGTTAGAAAGTGTAATGGGAGAGCCAGTGAGTTAAGATTTAGATATGCTGGATGTATCATTTAGACTATCTGGAGACATGTATGGTATGATCCAGGATAGAAACGGACTTGGGAGTTATTCACTGACCACATTTTTATTGAGCATTTACTGCAGGTCTGGCACTGTGTAGACCCTGGAGACAATAATAATTAAAAGCAAGTGATTTGTTATCAGTGTGTAAGTGGTAAATTCCCCAAGAAGGTATAGAGTGTGAACAAAGCCAAAGGGGAATTGCTGGGGAATAACAGCTTTTTAAGGAAAGAACACAGGAAGAGAAGCCTGTGAAAGAAACCCAGGAAGGAGCAAGTAGAGAAGGATCAGGAAAACTGGGAGAGAGTGATACCACGAAAGCTATGGGATGGAAGAATTTATGGAAGGGGAAAGATGTTTGTATAACATTCAAAATAAACAAATTGACAAAAGCGACAAAGGTAGGTCAAGAATAAACATCACAAGACAGATCACCCGAAGAAAACCCAGGAAAACTTGAAACAGTATTCTATAGTTCCAAGGAAATTAAATATAGTAGAGTCTCTCTTAGGAGCAGGAAGACAGAGATTGAAAAGAGAGAGTGCTTAAAGAAGAAAAGACAGTAAGAGGAGAAAAGTGGATTAGGTGACCTTGGAAAAATAAAAAATCTAAAAATTACAGAAATAAAAGCGCTGTTAGAAACAAATAAATTAACACCAAAGAAACATCAAGTCAGGGATATTGTATTCCATTAGAACCTAAGCAGGGGACTTCCCTGGTGGTTCAGTGGTAAAGAATCCACCTTCCAATGCAGGGGACATGGGTTCGATCCATTTGGGGAACTAAGATCCCACACACTGAGGGGCAACTAAGCCCCCGTGCCACAGCTACTGAGCTCGCACGTCTCAACAAGAGAGCCCGCATGCCGCAATCTACAGAGTCCACACTCCCTGGAGCCTGCGCGCCACAACTAAAGAGAAAACCTGCACGCCCCAACTAGAGAGAAAACCCGTGCGCCACAACTAGAGAGAAGCCCACGTGCCACAACAAAGACCCTGCATACCGCACCGAAAGATCCCGCATGCCTCATTGAAGACCCCGTGTGTTGCAACTAAGACTTAATGCAGCCAGAAAAACAAAGAAAAAAAAAAGAAGCTAAGCAATATGAAGGCTGAATTTTGTTGTTTTGTTGGTTTTTGTGTTTTGCTTTTCCCCCCCAAATATTTCTGTTTCAGTTGCTACTAAATTCATAGTTCACTGTCTCCTGTAAGGCTTATCTTATTTCTCTTTACAAACCCCTTAAATATTTTTTATTAATTTATTTTTATTGTGGTAAAATATATGACATAATATTTATTTTTTAACTACTTGTAAGTGTACGTTGCATTAAATACATTCACAGTACTGTGTACCCATTACCACTGTTTGTACCTAAAACTTTTTCATCCCCAACATAAACCCTGTGCCCACTAAAAGTAACTCCCCTTCTCCCTTCCCCCCAGCCCCTGATAACCTCTATGCTCTTTTTTGTCTCAGTGAATTTGAGAAGGCTGAATTTTTGTCTTTTTTGTTTGCTGCTGTATTTCTAGTGCTGAGAATTGTGCCTAGCACTCACTCTAATAAATACTTGTTAAATGACTGAATGCGTGGTGGATAAGCTTCAGGAATTCATACCAAAAAAAATAGAAAAAGACTGATCTAAAAATTATTATTAAGAACATGATATACATGGAAGAGAAACCAAAGAGATGCAAAATTGGCATAGTGTTCCTGCAAAAGAGAAGAGAACGAATAGATTAAACACAATATTAAAAGATAGATAAATAAAGGGAAACTTACTAATCTAAAGATCTGTGTCAGCAGATCAATAGGGTATACAAGTTCTCAGAAAAACTATGCAAAACCATCAATACCAAGACACGCTGGTGAAGTTACTACACCTTGAGGACAAAAAAATTTAGCTTTTACAGACACTAAAAAGAAAAAGCAAATCATAAGGAGAAAAATATCAAATTGGCCTCAGCCTTTTCACAGCAATATTAATTGTCAGAAGATTATAGAACATCATTTACAAAGTTCTAAGGGAAAAGAAAATATGTGGTCCAGTGATCCTTTTAGTGTAAAGGTAATAGTCGTATTCTAAAGTGTGGGAAAACTTAGGAAATACAGCACCCTTGGCCTCCTTTAGAAACAAAGATTCTTGAATGACAAAGTCTAGCCAACCAAGAGGTGAGTTCAGGTAAAGGAGTAGATTAGAGATGAACATTGAATCTATACATAGAACTAAAACAACTGGAATTATGGGCTCAGAATAGACTGTTAGTAATCTTGACAGTAAAAATTCCAAAATCAATGTTTTTCATATCCAATTTCCTTTATTTTAGGCTGTTTAGGAATAATTTTTAAAAATTTATTTTACTGAGGTATAATTGATTTACAATGTTGTGTCAGTTTCTGCTGCACAGCAAAGTGACTCAGTTATGTATATACATTCTTTTTCATGTTCTTTTCCATTATGGAAAGTAAACTTAAATATAATACATAATACTTTTAAATAGCATGTGTAACATTATCCATTTTTAAAAGACTCTTCTATTTATTATCATGTATCATTTTTATAGAACAATCATTTTTTAAAAGCCCGGCCCCAAAAACTGGGAATGAGAGGGAAGAGAGTAGCTAGTGGTACAGTTAGGTTGGAAGGAATGTTTTCCTAAATGTGGGAGCAGTTTTATTATGCTTCTCAGCTCAGACCCATGAACTTGTAAAAGAGAAGAGGAGAGAAGAATCTGACCAGGGACATACAGAATTGTCAAGCAAAGCTTCTGTCACACACTTGGTGTGTACAAGGACCTGCTGTTTTTCTGGAAAATATCAGAAGAAGTATTCCAGTTGGAGTTATGGGTTACCAGTCTATGCTGCCTTTTCTAGATCTGCCCTCTTTGTTGTAAAGGAGAAACCTTTTCAGAAAAGCTGAATTTTATTAAAACAAAAATGAGATCATGTTATACTATTGTTCTGTAGCTTGTTTTTTTCACTGTATACTGTCTCTTGGAAATCTTTCCATGACAGTCTATTTATTCATTTATTTTTAATATATTTATTTTTTTATTTTTATTTTTGGCTGCATTGGGTCTTCGTTGCTGCGTGCGGGCTTTCTCTAGTTGCGGCGAGCAGGGGCTACTCTTCGTTGCGGTGCGCAGGCTTCTCATTGCGGTGGCTTCTCTTGTCGCGGAGTACAGGCTCTAGGCGTGTGGGCTTCTGTAGTTGTGGCATGCGGGCTCAGTAGTTGTGGCTTGTGGGCTCTAGAGCGCAGGCTCAGTAGTTGTGGCGCACGGGCTTAGTTGCTCCACAGCATGTGGGATCTTCCTGGGCCAGGGCTCGAACCAGTGTCCCCTGCAATGGCAGGTGGATTCTTAACCACTGTGCCACCAGGGAAGCCAGTCTCTTTTTTTAAATACCTGTATATTAGTATTTCATAGTATGGATATATCATAATTTATGTAGCATTTTGTTTCCAACTTCTATTAAATATTGCTGTTGAGAACATCCTTATATATATCTACAAGATTATAGATGATTTTGCACATATACAACTATTTCTGAGGCTAGATAACTTAGAGCTGGAATTATTTTGTCACAGTTTGTGAACATTTTACATTTGTTGGATAATGCCAAATTGACATCCAAAATGGTTATACCAGTAGACTCCCACCAATTGAGATAATCCCTTTCCCTATACCGTCACCAACGCAAAGTGTTATTTCCTTTCATTTTTGTCAATCCTGTGGCCATAAAATATCTCCTGTTGTAAATTTGCATTTCTTCATATTAGTGAGGCTGAGCATTTTTCATATGCTTATTGGCCATTTCTATTTCTTACGTGAATTGCCCATTCTTATCGTTTGTCACATTTTATTGCCCTTCTTACTGATTTGTAGGAGTTCTTAAATGTTACAGACCCTTTGTCTGTTATATGTGTAGCAGGTATTTTCTTCCAGACTGCTAATTCTAGAACAACTTTCAAATTTTGATGTAGTTAAATTCTTCATTTTTTTCCTTGGTGGTTGCTGGATTTTGAGTCTTGCTTAGGAATGCCTTTCCCACTTTTTAAGATTATGTAGATTTCCACCTAAACCTTGTATAGTTAAGTTTTGTTCGTTTTTATATTTTATGTTTAGCTCTTTAATCCATTCTGAATTAATACATACAAATGATGTGAGGTAGAATCTATAATTTTAGATTTTGTAACAATAATACTTTAGTGTTGATTATTTCCAGGTAAGTAATTCTGGAAAGATACCAGAGATACCTTTTTTTAAAGTATTAACTTCTTAGAAGTAAACACTTCCTTTTGTTTGTTCCTATTTGTGAAGCAGCTACATATTGTGAAGTTCATCGTGGGAAAGAGTTGCTGCTTATTAGCATTCTCTTTACTTAAAGCCATTAACTTTTACATCTAATAAAGAAATTAGTAGAAGCATAAATTTATCTTTTCCAATTTTTACAGTGCATGACAAGCCAAGCAGATAGATGTCTGATAGCAGTCGGTCCCTGTAGGTATTCTGGTTCATAGTTATGACAGATCTTTTAAAAAGTAGATAATTACTACAGTAATGAAAATACTTCCTGAGAAGGAAGACAAAAGAAGAAAATAGCAAGAGGAGATAGAATTGAAAGAAATAGAAACAAACAATGAAATCACTGAAAAGAGAACAAAAAAGGGAAGGGGAAAAGTAAATTAACCTTTTTCTAGTGAGGGGTGGTTTTATGCTATCCCAGACAATCTTTTAAAAATTATCTCAGGCCTTCTAATAATAGCAGTAGTGTGGTTTTGTTGCTTTGTTTATTTGGTTTTTGTCTTATGTTTGGGGGATAAGATGGAGGAGTTCTGCTGTTCTAGCCACTATTTGTGTTGTCTATTTTAATAGGCTATCAAATGTATACTGTTAAATGAGCTTGGGATTCTTGCATTCATGTTTTTCATTATTTCATTTAGGCAATTGAGAATTTTGAACCAGCAACTTAGAGAACGAGAAAAAACTCAAAAGTCATCTGGTTCTCTGGAATGCAACCTTGAATGTAGGTAAAAGAACTTAAGAACTGATGGTAAATTCTTTGTGGCTCTGGAAATGTTGATAAAGAATTGAACTTTCTTATTTACTTTGTGTTAAGTGGACTTTTTGTTAACAATCAACATTAAAAAAGTAAGAATAATACTCATTAAAATTTAAAATAGTGCAGAAACACAAAAATAAGAGATTCGTGCTGTGACTTCCCAAAAATTTATTTATTTATTTATTTATTTATATTTGGCTGCATTCAGTCTTCGTTGCTGCACACAGGCTTTCTCTAGTTGCGGCGAGCAGAGGCTACTCCTCATTGTGGTGCGCAGGCTTCTCATTGCTGTGGCTTCTCTTGTTGCAGAGCACGGGCTCTAGGAGTGTAAGCTTCAGTAGTTGTGGCATGAGGGCTCAGTAGTTGTGGCTCGCGGGCTCTAGAGCACAGACTCAGTAGTTGTAGCACACGGGCTTAGTTGCTCCACGGCATGTGGGACCTTCCCAGACCAGGGCTCGAACCCATGTCCCCTGCGTTGGCAGGCGGATTCTTAATCACTGCACCACCAGGGAAGTCCAATACCTCTATTTTTTTAAAAAAAGACTGTATTTCCTTTCACATATCTCCTGTTCATATATAATTGATTTATTTCATAAATACTGCGTATCTACTAACAGATGGGCACTAATAGAACTCTATATGTACTTCTTTTGTGAAAATGAGATTACACTGCATATACTCCTGCAGCTTGTATTTATTCACGTAATATGTAGTAGACATTTTTCTCTATCAAAATACATAAATATGTTTCTTTCTGTTTAAGAAATGTGTAGATATTCTCTTTATGTAGTTCTGTCATAATGTATTTAAAGTCCCCTGCCGATAGATATCTAGGTACTTTCCCCATTTTCCCAGTAGAAATAATCCTGCAACGAAAATCCTTGTACATATGTCTTTGTGCACATGTGTGACTGTTTTTGTAGATTATAGCCATAGAATTTATGAGTCAAAGGGTATATACTGTTGCAGTTTTGACAGATACTGCCAAGTTGTCCTTATGGATCATAGAGCTTAAAGTAAAAGAAAAGAAAAGAAAAAAAAGCTAATAGTACTAGAGGAAAAGATAAGAACTTTTTTTGTATTCTTAGGAACTTTTCCTAAGCCCAACAAAAACTCACATGCTACAAAGGAAAGATTGATAAAACATGTCCCAGAAATCTTTTTCATTTTATGCACAACAAAATTATAAATACATTCAAAAAGCATCAACAAAATGGGGAAATGTTTTTTGTGTGATATGACCAAGGCTTGATTTTCCTAATATATAAAAATATCTCTTACAAAGAAATTTAAAAAATATGAGCACCCAACAGAACACGCACTTCATAAACGCGTTCAACTTCACCAGAGTAATTTTGGAAAAGATCACTCTGGTTCCATTATGAATAAACCATGGGGATGGGTGGGAGAGAGGAGGCCAAGACGGAAAGTGAGGAGATCGGTGGTTGCCATTCTAAGCAGCCTATCTCTTTTTATTCTCTACCATTTCCCTTCTTGTTGCCTTGAGAGCATGTATTACTATTCATAATTACTTGTTTGCTATCAGCTCCATGAGAGCAGGAACCATGTCTCTGTTGTTCACCACTGTATGCCCAGATTCTACTTCACTCAAGGCTGCAACTGTTAAATGAAAGGTGCCATTTTATAGCCATTAGAAAGAATGTGATAGATCTCTGTGCTGATACATAACAATCTTATGGAGGGGGGAAAGGGAAGGTTAGAAACTATGGGTATAGTATGATTCATTTATGCTTAAATATATGTTATATGCAAAAGTATTTTCCAGAAGGATATCAAAGTTAATATTGCTTGCTTCTTGGGGGAGAGTGGAGGTGGGGTGGGAAGGGAGACTTTTCATTGAGAATCATTTGGTATCATTGGTATTTCATGATGTTTGAATTTTTTTTACTTTGTATATATATTATTTTTTTGTTAAAAAAGGTTAAAAAAATTAATGCCTGAAATATCAATTGGAGAAGAAAGATATGACTTCCGCCAATCAGTTTTTAAAAATACATTTAGTATTTACATAGAACTGCTCAAGCATATAATGGTTAAGCAAAATCAATAAACTCCAAGCCTTTTCTTTTTAAAAAAACAGAGCTTTTCCAGGTTTGTAGTTTTTAAATTAGGGTAATAATTATTTGATCTATTTTGTCTTACAGTGTTTTCTCTTCAATCATTGAACAAGTCACTGCAAAATCAATTACAGGAGTCACTAAAGAGCCAAGAATTACTACAGAGTAAAAATGAAGAGCTTTTAAAAGTGATAGAAAGTCAGAAAGATGAAAACAAAAAATTTGCTGGTATATTTAAAGAGAAAGATCAAACTTTACTTGAAAATAAACAGCAATTTGACATTGAGACAACAAGAATGAAAATTGGTATGTGTTTGAACTACAGTTATGGTCACTTTTTAAAAAGTAATAGGGAAACTAAAACTTTTTTGTTGTTTTAGAATTGGAGGAAGCTTTAGTCAATGTGAAAAGCTCCCGGTTTAAGTTAGAAGCTGCAGAAAAGGAAAATCAGATTTTGGGAATAACATTACGTCAGCGTGATGCTGAGGTGACTCGACTAAGAGAATTAACCAGGTAATATTGACATCATTTGAATAACTTATGCCTTTTGTTAGATGTATTTATAAACTTCAAAATAATTTCGGACCTGCTTTCTTACCCCTACCCTTTTCTCAATGTTTTTGCTAATTTCTAATGATGTTTTCTTCTGTTCCAGTTAAGATAAATTCCAAACATGGTTAACTGCTTTTTTTTTTTTCCTTTCTTCTTTTTTTTTTTAAATTTATTTATTTATTTATTTATTTATTTATTTATTATTTTTAGCTGTGTTGGGTCTTCGTTTCTGTGCGAGGGCTTTCTCTAGTTGCGGCGAGTGGGGGCCACTCTTCATTGCGGTGCGCGGGCCTCTGACCATCGCGGCCTCTCTTCTTGCAGAGCACAGGCTCCAGACATGCAGGCTCAGTAGTTGTGGCTCACGGGCCTAGTTGCTCCGCGGCATGTGGGATCTTCCCAGACCAGGGCTCGAACCCGTGTCCCCTGCATTGGCAGGCAGATTCTCAACCACTGCGCCACCAGGGAAGCCCTAACTGGTTTTTTAAACCATGTGAAAAGGCCTCTGATGAGGAGCTAAAGACTTATTTAGCAAAATGGTTAAGAGCTCTGTGAAGCCAGAGAAACCTGAGTGGAATCCTAGCTCTACCATGTAGTAGCTGTATGACTCTGAGCAAGATAGTTAACCTTTCTAAACCTTTCCTGTAAAGTGGGGACATGATTAGGGTTGATAGGAGGACTAAGAAATCATTCATGAAAAGCACTTAGCACAGTAAGCCCTCATTCATAAGATCTTGGGTAAGTCATTTAGCCTCTTTGAGCCTCATTCATTTCATCAATAAAATGAGGGAGTTGGCAGCAACTTCTAAGATCCCTTTATTGCTTAACATGTCTTACATAAATAAAACCACCTCACTCAATTTTTGAATGATATGCACTTATAAAGTTCAGTTTTCTCTTGAGATGGTTGACAAGAATTAGATTTTCTACTCATTTTTTAAATCCTAGAGAAGTCAGTTATTTTAGGCCTGAATATCATCAGATCTGACCATGCCTTTGAATGAAGCTGGAAATTCATAGTTCTAAACATAAAACAACCCTGAATATAAAACAATCTTCTTCGTACTTCAAATGAGAAGACCCACTTTGAATTACAAACTTTTTTTCCCAACTTTGAACTATAAACTTTTAGGGAAATAGATGAAATATATATATATATCATAATATATATAATATTAATTTTGTTTTGTAAACATATTTGAAGTGACTTTATAAAAGCTATTGTTAACATAGAAATATCACTTTTTTTCCTCATTCATCTTTCACAGAATAATTTCACTCGAACTTTTATTGAACAGTGAAAAAAACAAAATACACTTCTTGTATCCATGTAGTATTATAATTAATTAGGTTCTAGTCAGAGTTTCTAAAAATTGGTTTATACCACTCTTGTTCAAAGTGAAGTAATTAGGAGAATGTCCCTTCTTATGAAAGTCTTTATAAGGTCTCCAAAGAAAAGCGTCTTCTTTTTCCTGAGGAGTAATTTGGGGTAAAAATTCTGTTATTTTTAAATATTTATGGTAAAAGAAGCCAATCACAATAAGCCACATATTACATGATTTTATTTCTAAGAGATGTCCAGAATAGGCAAACCCATGGAAACAAAAGGTAGATAAGTAGTTGCCAAGGGCTGGGAGAAGAGGGGAAGAATGGGCATTGACTGCTAATGGGCACAGAGTTTCTTGTGAGGCTTCTGAAACTAGGTAGAGGTTATGGTTGTACAACTCTATGAATAGACAAAAAACCCACTACGTTGTACACTTTAAAAGGCCATATTTTATAGTTTATAAATTATATATCAATAAACTTTTTTTTAAGTTAAAAAATAACTTTTTTAATACATATTTTTTTTAACGTATGTATTAAAGTATATATGGTATATAGTCAAGTTTGGAAAAGAAAAACAGGACAGCAAGGTAACATGGTCAAGTTCCATGAGTGGTTGCTTAGGTGTCACTGGCAGCATCTCCTCATTCTAAGGGGCATGGTTGTTGGCCCCAAGCAGAAGATCTAGCTCCCTGGGAGTTTTCTTCCCTCAGTTTCTTTTTCATACTACTAAACCCAGCTCCTTTATGGGCATGACATTAGAAGTTGATGTTATCTTTTATTTATAAAGCACTTGGATTTTTTTCAAAGTCCTCTCTATTATTTCATTTGTCCTCATCTATGGAGGGAAGATTTAAATATCTGCATTTTCATGGTTGGGGAAACTAGGGCCATGTAAGTTAAATATTAATAGAGAGTTAATAACGGAGCTGAGACTAGAACCCACATCTCTTAATTCCAAGCCAGGTTTTCTTTCACCCTCATACATGGCATGGTCTTAACTAAAACAGTTTATTCCTGGTGATGACTCCGTGCCTAATCTAGTCTACGTAAACCTTAGCATTTTTTCCCCGGGGAGATGGATGGATAAATGGATGGGTTCGTTTGCTTATTCATTTATTCAACAAACATTTATTGTATACTGTGGTCCAAATATATGAATGTGAAACACACACAAAAATATTTAATCATTTTAGTTGCTAAATATCCACATCATTAAGCAAAAAGCTATTCTAGTTCTTTGATGATGTATGAAGGGAAATAACATATTTTTTTAAGGATAAACTGGACTAAATACTATTTAACGTGTGTGGTGCATTTGTGAAGTAAATTGATAGAAAAATGTAAGAACAGTTTTCCGAGTAAGTAATAGTACAGTTATTCTAGAAATTAGCATAAATGGAAGCCCAAAGAAATGAAGGCACATACCTGACTTTCACACCTAGTTGGGACGTGAGCTGGACTTCAGCCAAGACTTCAGATTCCCTCTTTAGCCTTGCTTCCTGTTTTGAAAAGGACAGCTTCTCTCTGAGAGAAGATGACCCATTATTAAGAGATTCTTCTGCCTTTTTAAGAAGATACCTTAGTACCTGCTCATACTTCCCAAATAACACACAGTGTGCCGTTTCCAGTGTTTATTAGGAACGAAAATGGACTCGTTTGCCAATTGGAGCCTTTTCTTAACATGTACCCTAACATAGAAACATGGAAACTGAGAAAGGTCATTAATTCTTATATATTATCTGCTTTTAGAAAAGACTGTGTCTAAAAGGTTAGATATAGACATTTTGTTCTCCTTTTCTTAAGACTCTCAAGAACTTTGCTGTCAGTTTTTTTCCATTGTTGTTAAGGACCTTTTCTTTTTATGCTGAGCATAAATCCTGCCTCATGACTACTAGTTCACCTATTAGACTAACTAGACTCTAAATGATTATAGAAACATAGTAGGCAGGCTTAGCACAGTGTCTTACAGTTCTGCCACTGCATTTTCTGAAGATTCAGTACTAGCTTCAAAATGCTAAGTATGTAAACCCACTGATGGCAATTTTTGTTTTGCCCTTTAAATTAAAGAGCAAAACAACAAAAAAAATGCTCTTGGAGCTCAGTTGTCAAAATTCACCCACACTGGTGATTTATGATATGTTTGGTGGTACCCTATGTAACTCAATTAATTAGGAACATCTCCAGTACTATAGCTGGGCTAACTGTGACCATTTAAATTTTACTTTTGACATTAGAGAGTAAAGCAATGACATCTGACAATACAGATAAATCTTCATGTTCATCTATCCCATATCTTTTCCCTATAGCCATACACCTCAGATAGGTATATATTTGTGTGTGTGTGTTAAATAGTCTCAGAGATTTCACAAAAATTTTTAATGCCTTTCTCAGACTACTGGGGAGGGATAATGGAACTAAAAGTTTCACATACAAGTTCTAAACAGATTTCCTAAACCATTTCTTTCTTCAACCTTCAATAGTTTTGAAATACATCTTTATCACTTTTTAAAGATTTTACTAGAATACATGTTATAAAACCATTAAAATGTGAGGAAAATTAATATATTTTTCAGTAACTAAGTAGTAAATATTCTTCTAATAGCTTCTGAGAGCATTCTTACAAGTGCTGATAGTTACTTAAATTAGTATATTTTTATAAATAGCCAAGAAAGAACTTTACATTTCTTATTATGAAAATGTGCCAGTTTTCCAAGCATTAAGAATCAGTGTGTTTAGCTGAGTCTCATATAATAGAAGCACAAATATAACTACTTTGTAGCTATCTAGGTGCTTGTATTGCTTCCTTTTAAATTTTGGCATATTTTTACTTTACTTACAGAGATTTAATTTCAAAGACAATGGTGAGCCACATTTTGTTTACACATGAGAAGCTTAGTGATTGCTATTAATTTCCAGAGATTAAACTCTTATTATATTGTCCCTTCCTTCCTTTCTGTATTGCAGATTTTGTGCACAGCAGAGATAACATTTTTAAGTCTGGAAAGGAACTTCAACATAAGGATTTCCTTACTAAAAATAAATAAAAATAAAAATGGCAGTGTGCAGTCTTGTTGAATTAACTAGTGGATCATTATTCATTACAGCATTTCTTTAAATATACATTTCTATAGCATATTTTTAAATCTTTTAATAGTAGCTCATTAGCTTCTTGAAAGAGGTATGAGGAAAAAGTGGCTGGAGCCATTGCCATTTGAATGGTAATCAGAACTCAAAACATAGCATATTTAAGATGACAGTGAAAGCCAGGTTGGAAAAAAGCTATTTTTTTCCTTTTATAGGAAAAGTATCACTCATTCTATATCCAAAGATATAATCACTGCTAACGGTTTCGTATAAAGATTCCTTTTAGTATTTTATTTGGATGTGTGTAACTGTTTTTACAAAAATAATATTGTTATTGTGTTGCTTATGGTCTGATCTTTTAAATTTAACCTGGTATAATGGACATTTTCTTATCAATAAATATTCTTTACAACATGGCTATAGATGGCTGTGATGCAGTAAGACCATAGTTTACCTAAATCAGTCCACAGTATTTGAGGATATTAACCCCATTTATTTTCTATTATAAATTACATCTTTGTAAATATATCTCTGGGTACAGCCTCTTGGTGAATATCAGTAGGATAAACTTCTAGAAGTGCAACTTGGTGGGTCAAAAGGTGTGGGATATACAAATCTTTAAGGCTTCTGATATATTGCTGGTCTGCTCGGAGAGTGTACACTCCCACTAGTAATACCTGCTTCTCCAAGCTTCTCTAACAATGGATATTCTTATTTTCCTATGTTAGCTTGATAGGCCAAAAAAAAAAAAATCACATTTAAAAAATTTGAATTTCTCTGATAAAAGTTGAACTTTTAAAACATGCTGATTGGCTAATTGTAGTCTTTTAAAATTACCTGTTGATGTTCTTTGTATCTTTTTTTAAAACTGGTGTGTTTCTTTTTCTTATCTGTATTTAAGAGTGTATTATGATTCAATTCAAATAGACTAAAGCCTTGGTATAAAATGGTTTTAATAGGACTACTAAAAAAGCTGCCACGAAATAAAAACCCACTTAGCCTGAAACTGTGCTAGGCACTTTACCCTTATGTTTTACTATTTTATCTTATTTAATGTTCACTCTAATCCTGAAGTAGTTACCTTCATTTTGCAATTGAAGAACTTGAGATTCAGGAAGGTTGAGTGACTTGCCCAAGATCACAGCTAGCGATAGTGTGAAGATACGATTCCATTTCTGTCTGACTTCAAACCCTGTGTGGTTTTCCTTATATCACACTTTTCCTGGAGTCTAGCTGTTGCTACCTAATTATACTAGATAATTATCTCTAACTATCCTTTTTTTTTTACCCAGCATTATTCCAGCGTCCTTTGCATATATATTTTTAATGGAAAGTAATTTAATTACTAACAGAGTCCACTAACAAATGAGTAGTATATTTACCATTTTGCAATGTTGCTCAAAAATAAAGCATCTCTGTACCTTAAGAGAGAAATTTTTCTGAGCCTCTATTTTGAGATATAATAATAATCGATTTGAGGCAGACCAAGATCTTTTATCATTTCTTATTTTAATTTACTCTTTCCAGAGCATATTTTGTGATTTTGTGCTTTTAGTTGCTTTTTCCTGTATTAAGAGCCAGGTGCTTGCCTCAAATACTTTCTTTTAAAGATGAGGTATATTTAAATAAATGAAAGAAATGGGTACAAAGGAATAATTAGTGTACTAAATTCTTCTTAACAGAACTTTACAGACCAGTATGGCAAAGCTTCTCTCAGATCTTAGTATGGACACTGCTCGCTGCAAGCCTGGGAATAATCTTACGAAATCACTTCTGAACTTTCATGAAAAACAACCTCAACATGACCCAATCCCTGCTCACACTTCCATAATGAGCTATCTAAATAAGTTAGAACCAGTTCACACTATTACTACACGTTCAGAGCCACTTTCTACAATTAACAATGAGGAAAACACAGTGCCAGATAGACCCTATGAAAATGGTCTGCCCTCTAAAGGCCCTCAGCATACTAATGCTAGGAACATGGTGGAAGCATCAGCCCCTGGAATCATTTCTGCCCTTTCAAAACAGGATTCTGATGAGGAGAGTGAAGTTACAACTTTAATAGAAGATGAGTGTAATTTGGATAAGACAATTTACATTCCGTTTGCTAGAAGCACTTCTAAAAAGAAATCACCACCATCTAAGAGATTATCCCCCCAGCCACAGATCACTGTTGCTCCACCGCAGACGGTCAGTGGACGTGTTGCTGAAAAAGAAAATAAATCGTGTGCACCTGGAGTTTGTTCCTCTTCTAAAGAGGAAGGAGTTGCACCTGAGAAACTTTCCAGAACAGCCGATATGGAGGACAAGCAACTCCTCAAGAAAATAAAGGAAGCCATTTGCAAGATCCCTCCTGCCGCTGAGGAGCCAGAGGAATTGGCTGCGTGTCATGGCCCCTCCACTTGTCAGAACAGCAGCATTCAAGTGAAAAGTAGTGCAGTCTCTGATGGTAGCTTTTTAAATTCTGATTTAACCTCTGACTGGAGCATGTCTTCTTTTTCAACGTTCACTTCCCGTGATGAACAAGACTTCCGAAATGGCCTTGCAGCACTGGATGCCAACATTGCTAGACTCCAGAAGTCCTTGAGGACTGGTCTTCTGGAGAAGTAAACTCAGAAGAAAAGTTGTTTTTAAGAATAGAACTTGGCTACATTGAATATATATTTTAAGTTTCTTTAAAGTTTTATATTAATTATGTGTGAAATAATAAATTGTATGAATAGTAAATTTATTATTGGAATATATTGACACTGGAACTTTTAAAAACAAGTCATCTTAAGAAATTGACATTTGCTAAGAGAAGAAAGTTGTGTGTAACTAGGAAAATATTGTAAGTATTGTAAATAATATTTAATTTAGTATTTATCAATTAGAGTTTATTCTTACTCTGCTGGGCTAAGGGTGCAGGTTGGAAGGATTCTCTGGTTATTCTAAAGGGTAATGGGAAGGGAGTCTCTGGGTACAGTTTACTATATTAAAACTAGAGTTTCTTTTCTCTTTCAGGATTCCTGTTTGGTTTTTAATGGCATTGTGTTTTTATGTGGGATGCTCTGTGCTACAGGCTGGTGTTATTGGTGAGACATATAAACATTTATTTTAAGAGAAAAAAAATGCCAATATCTCTATTTTAAAAAATCATTGATTGGTCCAGGAAAATATAGATAACATGCTAAGTTAGCATATTGTTTCTTAAAACTTTGGCACTTTATTTTTGTCACAAATGCATTTAAGACCATTAAAAAGTAAAAGACTGGTAAAGAAATGCTAACAAAGAAGTTTTAGTTTTGGAAATTTGGTTTTTTAAATAAAGAAGTGTTTGTTTTTTGTCATTATATTTGAACATGATGGACTTTTAAAAAAATATATTTATTTATTTATTTATTTATTTTGGCTGCACCGGGTCTTAGTCAAGGCACATGGGATCTTCATTGTGGCATGCGGGATCTTTTAGTTGCAGCACGCGGACTCTTTAGTTGCGGCATGCGGACTCTTTTTAGTTGCAGCATGTGAACTCTTAGTTGCGGCATGCAGACTCTTAGTTGTGGCATGCATGTGGGACCTAGTTCCCCGATCACAGGATCAAGGATCAAACCTGGGCCCCCTGCATTGGGAGCGCAAAGTCTTACCCACTGGACCACCAGGGAAGTCCCTGAACATGATGGATTTTATAAATCTTGCACTGGCTGTAATTCTGCCCTTCTGGACCAATTTTTTCTTTTTTTCAGCACTTTAGCTGACAACATTCTCTATTCTATAAATAATATGAATTAGGTTGGTCTGTGCTTCTCTAAACTAGCACTCCCTAACTACTTGGTATCATTTCCTTCCATGTAAACAGCACATTTTAACTTTTAGAAAACTGTGTAGTGTGCTATCACTGATACGTCATACAAGTCACCTCCCTGGTGTCATTGTATTTAGTGCTTGGGCAGGCTTTAGCATTAAAGAGTGTTCTGCTGGTCCCAGAACCTCTTCCTGCTGGTTTTTAAGTGTTGGGGCTACAGATTCTAAAGGGCCCAGATATAGTCTCTTTGACATGTTCAGATTTTATAGAAAGAGATTTCTTAGGTCTAAATATTAAATGAATTCTAAGCTATTTTCACAGAATTGTCCATTAATATTTTTAATTTCTTATTTCCAGTATTCATAAATTAATTCCTTGTTTTATGTGGAGGTAACAGTTCACAACCCTTGAACACATAAGTTCAGAAGTACAGTTCAGAAATACAAAATAATAAAGCAAGGGAGAAAATTGTGTCATCTGTGTATTCCTAAATATTCAGTTGTTATTCATATGCAGAAGTAAATTCTTAAGATGATTATATGATATCCAAGAAGATTGTCCTCTTTTACCCTTAATATAGGACGGGCATCCTTACATGCAAAGAAACCTTTTTAATGTTTATGGGTTCAATTAACTAAGGGTTAACAATTTGATTGAAGAACAAATGAGACTAGAAAAATCCTTGAGGGACCTTTACCAGGAGCTTACTGTTTATTTGATTAAAGACATACACATGGCATAGAAACATGAAAGAATTTGGTTAAATTTTAGGTTGGAATATGACCCTAGCAAAATGGATGGAATAGACAGTGAGTTTCATAGAAGTTTAGAGTAGAAAGAAGTCCCAAACTGGTAGAGAAAGACCTAGAAGAGAAGAAACTTCATTTGGATCTTAAAGAATGTATAGGATTTGAATAATTCTGTAAATATCCTCAAAATGTTAACCCCCTATAAAGTCAGCATCATCAGAATGTGGAGGTTGAGTGGTATATTCGGAGAATGTTAGGTACAGCAACCTGACTAAAATAGAGGGTTGACGTTCCTTTATGATAATGGTAGTAATAGATGATGGTAACACAATTTAGAAGAGCTGGGATCAGACTGTAGAATGTCTTGAGCTCCAGGCTGAAGAAAGACCATATACATTATGAAATCATTGGGTGTAAGGGTATCCTGGGGGTGTTTTTTTTTTAAATTGAGGACCACCAGATGAAACCAGATGTTCTTAAAATTGCATAGAGTAATGGTAAATAAGGATTAGAGGAGAGAGAGGCTAGAGACTACTTAGAAAACCATTGCAGTAGTCCAGACATAAATTGATAGGCCTTTAGCAATAAGAGTGAAAAAGGAGAGACGAATGGAAAAGTTTTCAATAGGCTTGGTGACTTAATAGGAAATGAAAGAGAAGGAGAAATCAAAGATGACGCCCAGGTTTTTAATTTGATCAGTTCAAGTCACACTGAGCAAGCACTGTCTAAAATGAAAAATCAAGTTCTTGGTTAAGTTCAAAGTTAACAAATTCCAATGTAAGTCTTGATAACGGTAGTGATAATGGAGAGTGGGCTAAAAAGGAGAGGAAGAGTGCCCATTCTCAGTAGTTCTGATCTTCACACTAGGAGTCATTGTAACTGCCTCATCATCGTCTCAGTAGGGTCATTCTAGTCCCAAATCCCAGCGCTCTCACAAAACCTTTTCTGATGTCCCAGAATGTGAAAAACATATGGACTGTCCCCTAACCTCTGAAAGGATGAATTCAGTGTCTCCTGATAGGTACTGGCTGTAGAATAGAAAGGAACTATTCTCCAGCATTTTGTCACTATTCTATGGTCCTTTCTTGGATCTGTGGAGGTAATGTATGGGTTGTTCATAATGGATTTAGTATTTGTGAATACCATTGAAGATGAAAATTAGAATCTGATTCTATTTGACCAAGCGTAGGGATCCTAGGATCAGGGCTAAAGAAGCCTAAGTAGTACTTGGTGCACATTTTTCTCTTATTCTTGCCACCCTTGGAGTTTAGTGAATTGTCCAGAAATCTTTACTTTTTACTAATGGTGGCATTTTTGTCAAGTGCCTTAAAAATAAAGGCCTTCAACAACATGGAAAGCAGGGCAGAATTGCAAAGCCTAGTTAGGTAGAAAGGGCATGCAGCCAAATCACAACTTAAGTGTGTCTAGTGCTCATATTGTGGGGCAATCCCTTCAGCTAAAGATTCATTCATTCATTCAATGAATAAATGAAATGAAAGCTCTAATATGTGCCAGGTACTATTCTGGGTTCTGAGAAAACAACAGTGAGCAAGACAGGTATTCTCTACCCTCAAGGAGCTTATGTTACAGTGTGACACAAGCAAAGGATAAGTGCTGTGAAGAAAAAAATGGGGTAAGGTCGCAAAGAATGACAGAATTGGTTAAAGTTTTAATTATTAGAGTAAGAGGCCCCTTCTCAAAAGTTATTTTTAGGAGTCTAGAATTTAAGCATTACACTAAAGTTGAATTTGATTTACGAGCTAACACTCCCTTAATCATTTTTAAAATCTGTTAATTCTTGCTTTCCTTCTGCCTAAAATTGCTTAAACAAATGTGTTCTATGACTATATAACTTATATATTGGTGTTTTAGTATATCATGTATAGAGAACTGGGCATATCTTATTTAAAGCAGTTGGCCCGAGTATGACCTCCCAGAGAATTATTATCAGAGATGGTAAGATCTTAGGGACTTCTGAAGGGCTTAAAATTGGTTTTTGAAAGCACTTCTATCTATAAAAGTCTTCTCTCTCACTCTCATACCCGAAGAGGGAATCTGTTTTACAGTGATACCTACTACTGGTAATATCCCAAATGTACCTTTTGCCTGGACCACCCTTTTCCTCAGGCTCCTGACAAATTCTTACTCATTCTTCAAACCCACAGTACCACTTCTGTACCTTGCATATACCTCTACTGATGCATCAGTTTACATTTCAGCCTGTCCTACCCTGTGTACGTAAGAGCAGGGACCAGGATTTATTCATCTTTGACACCCCGTGACACTTGGTACCTATTATATAGTAGGCAGTTAATAACTACGGCTGGACTTAACTAAATCCCTGACAAATGGTCATCGAGGCTTCAGTTAATTTCCTCCTGGTGTGGGCAAGTTCATGCAATAGCTTGTTATAGCTTTATTACATACATCTAAGCTCCTAGCGTTAGCCTCCTTGTAACTTTTATTCTTTATACCTATTATTAACTTCTGAAGCAAAATTCGCTTGTTTAGAAAACGGTTGCACACTACTGCTTGTGCTGTGGAGAAGCCACAGATTCCTAGATCTTTAGGAGGGGAGATAGGGCAGAAACTTAAACTGTCACCAGTGCAAGGATAATTTAGAAATACGGAAATTGAAAACAAAAATATTAAAGACGTTTGCTCAAGGCCCCACAGCTAACACCTTGAACCAGATATTGTGATTCTCAGTCTACTTTCTTCACTATGCTGTCTCGTTGATATCAGGTGAATCTCATGACCACTTGAACCCCTGGGGCCCCAAATCTGTCACCAGAATCTAGCTGTATGCCATTCTCTCTCTACTAGCATGGTCTAATAATAAAGGAATTCCTTCTGTAATTTATCATGAGGATTAGATAAGTAAAAATGCTTTGCAAACTGTCAGTGGTAAATAGTTGTTAATGATCACTAATTATATATAGTTGGTCTACATGTATATGTGCGTGTACTGTGCTAGACACTTAAGGTTTCATTTTTGCTTTATGAAAGACACACAGTGTTCTTAAATTCTCTGTTTAGCATGTGGCATAATGCTAGTAAAACAATTTTCCCACTTGGCCATTTCCATCAAAAGTCATTATCTAAACTTGCTTTTAAAGTGGATGGAGAGAGTTACATGAGTTTTCTCCCATCAACTCTGGCATTCACAGTGAGTTCGGACATTTCCAGGACCCCAGCAATATCTTCTGTTCAGCTGGAGAGTGAGAGGGCTCATTTTCCATGGAGATCTCAAGTAGACATGCAGAAATATCACAGACTATCCAGCAGGAAAATGTGGTCCCCTTTGGAGCTGGAGACTGACACATTCGTTCAAATCTAAAACAAGGAATGAGGTCCACTGCCCAGTAGGGAGCACACAGCCAAGGTACATATTTTCACCCCACCATCCTTTCCAGATTATTCTGCACTTGGCTGTGAGCTCTAGCCCCAGAATGGGGTTGGAGGCCAGAATCAAGTATTTTAGAAGTCAGCAGCTCCAAAACAAGCAGAACAGATCCTTTTGGAGGGTAGTAGTTTGTGGTTTGGCAAGAAGAAAGGAGTAAAGGAAAAATAAAATTTGAAATCCAGAGCCTCAATGGATGGAGAGAAAATTAATCTTTTTTCTTTTTCTTTTTCTTAGGTCAATACTATCAGACTTGCTGTCTTAGGATACGGAGATAGATTGGTGGAAGATGGTACACAAACTAGAACAAGCCAATAAATTTTTGAGTAAGTAGGTCTTCACCATTTAGAGCAGTGACCCATATGCCACCACTCCACCCTTCCCCTGCCACAGAGCTAATGATCATTTTTTTCACCAGAGACTCAGGCCACTTGTCATCACCTCTTCCCTCCCCACCATCCCAACTGGTCTAAAAATCCATCTGGTCAGATTTCTGTAATGATGGATGAGTAACACATAAGGCAGCTCCTATTGTCCCCTAACTTACCCAGAAAGAGTATGAGAATTTAAATTGTCGTTTTGTATCTCTGGCCAAAATTTGAGAAAAGGTCATGATAGATCATTGATGAATGTAAGACACTTGAAAAGGCAATGTTATTTAAGTCTGTGGGAAAGTTCATTTTAATAATGGTGCATTAGAAGAGAATGAGCCCTGGATTGGGAGTCAGGTGACCAAGTGAGTCTGTCTTCATAGTCTTTGTGACCTTCAACCATTTATAATTTATTAGCTCTCTAGTGTGTGCCACACTGAGTATTTAAACACAAGACAAAGTGTGCCTCTGAGGGACCTAGAGCCCGAGGACCTGAAAAATGAGGAAATATGATCTCAAAGATTCTCTCCAGCTCAAAATGCTACAACTTCCAAGGAGATGGTTTGCAACACCAAAGGATCTAGACACATAGTGCTGATGGACACTCACACCATGTTGGTGTCATACAGAATTTTAGCTTTGGATTGCTGTTCTTTCTCTTTTCCTCTAATACTCATCTCTTAGGTGCCCTCCATATTTATTTTTCTTCTAGATGATACTTTTAAAGAGTATCTTTGGTGACTTTCTGAGGACTTGAATATTTTTATGTCACCCTCACATTTAAACTATAGTTTCCATTGGATTTCAATGTGAAGATGGAAGTGTAAAGTTGTCCTTTCCCCCCTTCTTTTGTAGAAATCAAAAACAAGAGAAGTACAAGTGCCATTTGTGGGGAAAACTAGGAGGCAGCTCTAAAACCAAGCCACAGATGAGCTAGAAGAACTGCCAAAAGCAGTAGTTATCAAGCAGGGTACGTATGATAGGAAACAGAGAGGGGATGCCATGGGTTCCAGGCAGCAGAAAGAGCTAGCAGAGTACAATTCTTAGTGATGAACAGCTCACCCAGAGGGAAACGTTGTAAATCCTTAGTTTATGACATGGAAAGAAGTTCCATAAGCTTTATGTTGGGGGAAAAATATAGATGCCTATTGCCATGTAGAGAAGTAACGCTAAACAAATCACTGCACAAAACTGAAGATTAAGGAAAATTCCAACCCTTCTTATACACAAGCATTCTGCAAATAGCTGATCCAGGAAAACCTTCCTTATCTGCTTCAAAAAAAAATCAGTCATCAAGAAGGACCAGCAGAGGATCTATACTAGAATATTTTTAGGAAAAAAAGGGAAAAGAAATAGAAAAATAAAACTGTAAATTAAAAACCTTATCAAGGATGTCCCTGATGGCACAGTGGTTAAGAATCCGCCTGCCAATGCAGGGAACACGGGTTTGATCCCTGGTCCAGGAAGATCCCACATGCCACAGAGCAACTAAGCCCGTGCACCACAACTACTGAGCCTGTGCTCTAGAGCCTGCAAGCACAACTACTGAGCCCACCTGCCACAACTGCTGAAGCCCACGCACCTAGAGCCCGTGCTCCACAACCAGAGAAGCCACCACAATGAGAAGCCCACGCACCATGAGGAAGAGTAGTCCCTGCTCGCCGCAACTAGAGAAATCCCGTGTGCAGCAACGAAGACCCAATGCAGCCAAAAATAAATTTTAAAATAAATAAATAAATAAACACTATCAAAAAAATGTTGCCATAGAGTAAAGTTTTGACTAAATATTTGGCCATGAACCTTTTTTTTTTTTTTAATTTTTTAACTTAAAAAATGTTTTTTGGCTGTGCCGGGTCTTAGTTGCAGCACATGGGATCTTTAGTTGCAGCATGCGGGATCTAGTTCCCTGACCAGGGATCGAACCCGGGCCCCCTGCATTGGGAGCACAGAGTCGTAACTGCTGGACCACCAGTGAAGTCTCTGGCCATGAACTTTTAAAACTGATTTTAACGAATATTTATTCAAATCAAGAACATTGAACAGAGAAGCAGAAAATTAGGGACAAGGCGATGAGACAGCAGGAGGAAACGAAGCAGAAGCTGGCAGAGTTTAGGAAAGAAATGGAAGGAAAAAATTAAGCCACCTCAGAAATGAAGGCAAAGTTGACAGTAGGATGAGGGAATATCAGCTTTAAAAACATAGTGGTTTTGATATAAAATCCTAGGTTCAAACTTGTTTTCCTTCAGCGCTTTGCACATTACACTTGCCTTCTGGCTCCCAGTGGCTATGAGGAAGACTGTCATGGACCAGAGCCTTGTTGCTTTCAAGGTGACATAATTTTTCTCTCTGGAAGCCTTTAAAATTTTCTCTGGCTTTGATGATCTTAAATTTCACTCTAATGAATATGACAGTGTTTTGTTTCTGTTTTTAATGTCTCCTGTTAGTGCTCTATGAGCTCTTTAAATCAGTGATCGTACATCTTTTTCTAATTCTGGAAAATTCTCAGTCATTATTTCTTCAAATATTTCCTTGTAATTTGTTTTTCTCTCCACTTTGATTCCTATTAAGCTTCTACTTCAAACCTATGTGTCGCTTAACTTTTATTTTGACCAAATAATGTACATATGTAAGATCATATCATGCTTGCTTTTTTTCATCAACATTCATTCTACACCTCCCATCCCCATATTAGCCCCTTTTGTATTCCCTAGCCGCACACCTATAACCTATATTCATAACCAATATTTTCTCCATGCTCATAAAATCCTACATGGATCCTTGTATTTATAGAAATTTCAGGGGGTTGATCATTGTTTTGCAAAAATGGGTCATAAGATATTCATTTTTCTGTATTTTTATTTTCTCACACTTAGAAGTACCTATGAAAATCCCTCTAGATGACTAGTATGTCATTTATATGGATCTAATTCATTCTTTTAATATTCTATGATATGGAGATGTAATACTACAATTTATTCAATAATTTGGATCAGTTGTATATAACAGAAACTAGTTATTTTAAGTAGAAAGTGATTTAATGTAGGAAATTTGGGACTTAGTAAATCGTTAGAGGGACCCAAATAGCAGGCTCTAGGCTGGGCCTCCAAGGATGACTCCTACAAGGGTCCCAAAGAACCTGCCCCCCCAAGGGAACTACAACATCCACACAGTCAGGAAGTTGCTGTCCCACCTGCAGGTTCCAGAATCATGCCACCCTACCTGCAACTTGGGGGGTTAGGAAGCTACCACCAGAACTTTTGATTCCAGACCCATACTGCGTCTGTCAGAGCTGCACTAGTACATCTGACTGGTGAAATTAAATCACAGTCTAGAACACTAGCTTCAAGGCAGTCTGGGAACCATGTCTTTAGTTTTTCAGCCTCTGCAAAATAGAAAGACACACAAGAAAAGGGTTAACTAGAGGGAGAGTGGACCAGTCTACCAAATCTGCTGTAGACTGTAGATGGCTGTAGATTGGGTTCCCCTATGAACAGTTTCACTGTAAACATACCTGTATTGTGGCTTTGTGGATTTCTACTTCTATTCCTGAGGAATAGGGTCCCAGGAGTAGAATTTCTGGGACAAAGGATATATGTATTTTAAAAAATAGATCTTGCCAAATTGCCTTCTGAAAAGTTTGTAACACTTTACATTTCTGCCAGCCATGTGTGAGAATTGCCTTCATGCATACCACGCAGTCAGCAATAGGAACGATGGCTTGGTGTGTGTGTGTGTGTGTGTGTGTGTGTGTGTGTGTGTGCTTTTTATTGTGGAGAATTTCAAACATGCACAAAGTAGGCAGATAATATAATGAATTATCATGTTCCTATCTGGCAGCCTCAACCGCCATCTGCCATGGCTGATTCTGTCCCTACCTCCCCCTGTTTTATGTTATTTTAAAGCAAATTCCAGATGCCATATTATTTCATTTATAAATATAAGTATAAATGTATGTCTAAAAGATAAAATCACACAATATTATTATAACATCTAAAAAATTAACAATAATTATTCATTAAATATTCAGCCAGTGTTTACATTTTATTTGAGTAAGGATTCAAATAAGGCCCACAAATTGCAACGAATTAAAATGTTTTATGTGTCGTTTAATTTATAGTCTCTCCCTCCATCTTTTTGTTCCTTACAATTTGTTTGTTAAAAGAACTCGGTTGTCAGTGCCGTGAAGTTTCTTGCAGTCTGAATTTTGTAGGTTGCATCCCTATGTTGTAGTGGAATGTTATCCTAGTTATTTCCTGTGAATTGGTAGCGGAATCTAGAGGCTTGGTCAAATTCAGGTTTGACCTTTATGACAAGAATAATTCATAGATGGTGTCTGTTCCTCCACTGGGACACACATAATGTCTGGTTGTCTCTCCCTTTGTGATGTTAGCAACCACTGATTGTCAATATCCAGATCCATTAGGGTTGCAAAATGATGACCGTCCAACTCTATCCTTTTTCATTTGTGACACAGAATACATTTATAAAGAAAAACTTCCTCCCATCTGCTATTTGGTTACCCAACAGTTCATTTACATAAGATAAGAAAATGCTTAATTCTTTCCAGTTACCAGTTTTCAAAATAATGAATTGGTTCCCTAGTATCCTTCAGTGGTGAATTGTTTTTTAGTATCACTATGAATTCATGGATTAAATTTATTGATGTGTTTTAATCCACTGTTGTTATGACTCTTATTGATACTTAAACTGTCCCACATTTGATCAGTGGAAGCTTTGCTATGGCTGTTTTTGTGTTTGCCAGTGTGATGGGTGTCAAGCAATTTTATGTTACTTTCATTTTTATTTCCCTGATTTCTACCATATGAATGAATTTGACCATATTCATGTGTTTGTTGGGCCTTTTGGCTTTACTCACTAGTGAATTGTTTATTTGTATCCTTTGCACAATTTTCTATTCCCATTGTTGGTTTTGTCTTATCAGTTTTTAAGGGTGCTTTGTATAGAAAGTAATCCTTTGTGAGAATATAGTAGCACAAACATTTTTCCAGACATATTGATTGCAACTAACTGTCTTAGTTGCCAAATCAAAAAAAAAAAAAAATTATTTGTATATGGTCAAATATGCTTGCCTTTTATTTTATAGTTTCTTAGTTCTTGGTAAGGAAAGTCTCCCCAAACCATAGATTGTACATATAATCTCGTAGACAGTTTTCTTCAAGTTTAAAAATATTTTTCTTTTACATTAATCTCTTTAATCCATTTGTAGTTTACTTTTGAATTTAGTATAATATAGTAGTCCGTTTTTATTTTCTTTCAGATGGGTAGCCCGTTATGCCTGCACTTTAAAAAAAAAAAAAAGAATTCATCTTTTTCCCATTGAACTACCAGTTTGGCACACAAACAATAGCCACTGTAATGTAATTATCAATTATTTATTCTGTTCCACAAATACATTTTTATACACCCTTACTAATGCCATATTGATTTGAATACATAAACTTTATAGTACAACTGATATCTTAGTAAGCCCCTGTACATACCCACTCTGTCTTTTCTTACTTTTTTTTTTTTTTTTTTTTTTTACATTTTTATAGTTGTGTTAACTATTCTTTGGCATTCTTTTTCTATTGAATTTTAGAATCATTTTATCTAATTCCAAGAAAAACCTTGTTAGAATTCTAATTGGAACTACATTAAATTTATATATTAAAATTTGTAGAATTAACAGTTTTTTATTGTCTTTCCTTCTAGGAACATGATATGACTTTCAATTTATTAAAATCCTATTTTGTGTCTTTTAATAGTTTTCTCCCTCAGTTTGTTTCAATATAGATCTTGAGTCTATCTTGTTAAATTTATTTATAGTATTTAGAATTTTTGTCACTAACATGATTTGAATGGATTTTTATTAGCAGCATGAAGATTATAAAGGCAAAAGAAAGAACTTTTTAGACAGACTGTCCAGTCACTGGAACTTGTAATTGAATTAAAAGCTCCTTCTCATATTATCAGGAAGGAAAGGTGGATATGCATCTCTCTAAGATCATTTACATAAGGTCTTGCTAAGAGGTTGGGGGAGGGAACCAGATGATTCCTGGAAGACCCACAAAGAAGAGGAATCTGGAATGTTGCCGTTTTAGCCAACATCCTAATGTCAGCCCTCATGTGAGGGCTCTTGACTTAATTAGCCAGTTTTTCTAGTGGGTACATAGACGGGTAGGAGACCATTGTAAAACATGCTGGGATAATCCAGGGCAAAAATTTCCCAAGGAAGGTTTTCTTCTGTTTGTTCTTTTCCTCTTAGAAATGCCATTTTGCTGTTATGATGTAGTCTGATTGTTTTGGTTTTGCAATGAATACCTTTTTGTCGTTGTTTATTTCCACAGATAAATAATTACAATAAATGTACTCCTTCATTCACTTCGTGTATTCACAAATAATGGAAAGAATTCTAGCCCACTGGAGGCCAGAGTTAATATGCTTTGCAGTGCATCTTCTCATTCAAGTTTCAAAACAACACCATGAAGTAGACAGGGTTTATTTCGTTTGTATCTCATTTTTTAACAATTAGGAAATTAAGGCCCAGAAGAATTTACTTGTCCAAGGTCACACAAGTAGTTAATGACAAGGCTTCCTTGCAAACCAAGTGGCTGACTCAGAAGATCTTACCACTAAACTATACTCCCTTCACACAACAAATCTGAGGTGGAAATGTATGACTTATTCTCTAACCTCCATTTCTACTTCTGAAAAACAAAGGATTTTTAATAGATGATATCATCTGGCCATAGATTCTCATTATGCAGAAAACTGAGTTTACGGAGTTTATAAATCAACAGTCTTACATACAAACACCCCCAAGTTTGCTTTGCAATACATAGATTTCTCAGCCATGATTTTCATGTGCTCATTTTGTCCTTAAATGTGGTCTTTGCTATACTGGGTTTTTATAGCACTTCCCTCTATGGTTTCTAAGATAAACCCCTACAGTGTGTCTGTGGGGGAGGAGGAGCAAATAGAGACCCTATAGGTTATTAGCAGTAGAATGTGAGGAAGAATGATAGAATGTGAAATGACAGAATGTGATCACTTGAGTTCTTATTTGTCCATTTAAACTGTCGTTGCTATTCTTTCAGACTATATAAAACAGTGGATTTAAGTGTTCTGCAAAGTTTTACACAAAAGCTCAATACATGAAATAGAGAAAAGCAGAGCTGCTCTGGACAAGGAACGGGTGGGGGTCTGGGGACCTGGCCCCAATTCCCACTCCATTCCCCCCGTCACCTCCTTGGAATCTGGGGATTCTGCAGCTTGAAATCATTGATTTAGAACTTAAACTTGTTTCTAACATTATAATAACCATAGGAAGTTTACAATAACATTTTGAACTAAATTTTAGAATTATTATTATAATAAATGATCTAATAAAATAGCCCTTTCCTAAAAGATGCCCAAGAAATTCTCAAGAGAGGAGACTTGTGGGATTGCAGGGTACAGCTATGGGGGAGATGACAGTTACTTTTTACTTTCTACCTTCTATAGTGTTCTTTTCTTCCTTCCCTTTTTTTTTTTGCAATTATGTGTGACTTTAATGGTTAAAAAATTAAACATTTTTTTCTGTAATTTGGAATTTTATTTTCTTTAATGGCTTTGTAGTCAAATATTTTCCCTCAAAGATAAGCTTTTCAACTATGTAATGATAATGCATGACAAAATAGGATTTAAAGTACAGAAAATCAATTTACAGTAAATACTTAGAGAAATAAATCCACAAACGCATTATGGGGTTCAGTGTATTTTTTCATATGTTAATACCTCTGGTCGAGGCACTAGTCTTTTTAGAAATCATTAGCCAAACAAAAGCACTGTTGGTTAATTTACAAATTGTTCTTTCTGCTGTGAATTCTACCTAAGCTATAATAGTTCTCAGCTCTGATCTCACATCAGAATTACTGGGGAATTAAAAAAAAAAAATCATTCCCCAAGCCCCACTCCAGACCAACTGAATCAATTTCTGTGGGTGGCACCCCAGCATAAGTATTTTTAAAAAGCTCCACAGGTGGGTCCAACTTGCAGCCAGACTTCAGAACCAGCAAGTCTTTAACCTTAATCCACTAACGCTGATCTAGGTGGATTTAATGAATTCATAAACTAAGGTGAGCTATTTAATATTTGACACTTGTCAGAGATTAATAAATTATATTTTACCTTCTCTTTTTTCCCTTTCTTTCTCCTTTGGTTTCCTAATAAGGGCCCAGCAATGAAGAGGACCAGGCCAGAGAAGGGATCCAAAGACAGGGAGGAAGTGCAGAGGATGTGCACAGACAGATGGAGGCCAGGACTTGCAGATTAAACTTCCTAGGAAGGCAGTAAAAATAAATGGAAACCCCATCCCCATCAAGCAAAGGAATATTTTCTACAACTAGTGTCTTGCTGTGGGGCAATGGGGCTAACTTGCATTATTTCAGGACATCAAAGGGGACAAACAGAAAAATTTCTCTCTGAAGCTGATTTATTTAATCTTGACAAACCAGCCATCATGCACTAGGTTTGTGTGTTTGGACCATGGTATTTTTCAGGTTAAGTGATATATTTCCTGTAACTTTATGCAAACCCTCTTGATCTCTAGTCATTAGCCATAGTTTATAAGGACTGGTACAGTCCAGCCCCCATTAACTCTTAAAACTGACCAGCCAGGATTCCCTTTCAGGACAGAACTTCACATTAAGGATAAATTTTTGGAAGTGGAATAAAATTGTCATAATAGGGCAGGATACAAAATCAATAAGCAAAAATCAGTTGCATTTCTATATACTAGGAATGAGCAATCAGAAAAGGAAATTAAGAAGACAATTCCATTTTCAGTAGCATCAAAAATGAATAAAGTAGTTAGAAATAAATTTAACCAAGGAGGTGAAAGACTTTTACACCAAAAACTACAAAACATTGCAAAAAGAAATGAAAGAAGAAAAGAAAGAAAATAAATGAGAAGACATCTTGTGTTTGTGGACTGGAAGTCTTAATATTATTAAGATGACAGTACTACCCAAAGCAATCTACAGATTCAATGCAATCTCTCTCAAAATCTCAATGGTTTTTTGCAAATATAGGAGGGGAAAAGGTCCTAAAATTCATATGACCTCTCAAGGGACCCCCAAATAACCAAAACAATCTCAAAAAGATGAACAAAGTTGGTGGTCTCACACTTCATGATTTTAAAACGTAATACAAAGCTCCAATAATCAAAACAGTGTGGGATGGCATAAGGACAGACATATAGACCATTGGAATAGAATAGAAAGTCCAGAAATAAACCCTTGCATATATGGCCAACTGATTTTTGACAAGACTGCCAAGACCATTCAATGGGGAAGAAACAGTCTTTTCAACAAATGGCACTGGGAAAACTAGATACCCACATACAAAAGAATGAAGTTGGACCCTTACCTTACCCCATTTGCAAAAATTAATTCAAAATCGATTAAAGACCTAAATGCAATAGCTAAAACCATAAAATTCTTACATAGGAGAAAATCTTCATGGCCTTGGATTTGACAATAGTTTAAGTATGGCATCAATATCACAGGCAACAAAAGAAAAAATGGATAAATTGAATCTCATCAAAATTTAAAACTTTTGGCATCAAAGGACACAATGATGTGAAAAGGCAACCCACAGAATGGGAGAAAATATTTGCAAATCATATATCCAACAAAGGATTAGTATCCAGAATATGTAAAGAACCCCTAAAACTCAATGATGAAAAAAACCCAACAATCTAATTTAAAAAGGGGCAAAAGAATTCAAAGACATTTCTCGAAAGAAGATATACAAATGGCCAATAAGCACATGAAAATATGCTTAACATCATTAGTCATCAGGGAAATGCAAATCAAAACCACAATGGGATATACTTCACAACTGCTAAGATGGCTATTATAAAAAAGAAAAAGAAAAAAAATCACAGAAAACTTAAAATGTTGATGAGAGACTTCTAGTTTCTGGTCTGGAATGTAAGAAGTGTGGACATCTCCACCCTGGCAACACATAAAAAGCTGAACAAACTGAAAAATTAACAACGCTTCTTAGATCTGTAAGAGAAGTGATCTCACAGGGCAAACCATTGCTTCCAATATTGGAGAGACAAACAGATGGAGACAAAGAATCACAACTTACTGGAGCAAAAACCCATGAACAGACACCTCTGCAGGAATGAGCACCAGGGAGGAAAAACCTGGATTGACAAATTGACAATTGTCAAATTGACATCAATTGACAAATTGGTGGAAGCCCAGTGTAGATGCGTCTAAGAGTTAAAAACTTTAGGGGGACCCGGACATGGAGTGGGGAAGTGGCCTACACTTTTGTGCTTCACCTTCAATACCCCAAGTTGGTTCTCACAGTGAATATCAGAGAAAAGAACAAGGATAACAAATAGAACATAGTAAGAAATATGGTAGCTTATTAACCCAGCTATACCAATAATCACTTTGAATGTCAATGGTCTAAATGCACCAACTTAAAAGACAGATATTGTCAGAGTGGATCAAAAAACAGGACCCAATTCTATGCCGTCTACAAGAAACCCACTTTAAATATGACACATACAAATTCAAAGTAAATGGTTGGATAAAGATATACTATTCTGACACTAATCAAGAAAAGCAGGAGTATTTATACTAATTTCACACAAAGCAGATTTCAGAGCAATGAAAATTAGGGATAAAGAAGGGCATTAAATAGTGCTGAAGGGGTCAATTCTCCAAGAAGACATAATAATCCTTAACATGTATGTGCGTAACAGCAGAGCAACAAAATACATGAGGCAAAAACTGATAGAACTACAAGGAGAAATAGATGAATCCACTATTACAGTAGGAGACTTTATCACCTCTCTATCAAAAATAGATATATCAGCAGGTAGAATCAGTAAGGACATAGTTGAATTCACACCACCATCAATCACCTGGAAAAAATTGACATCTATGGACTATCTAACAACAGAAGAATACACATTCTTCTCAAACTCACATGGAACATTCACCGAGATAGACCACATTCTGGACCTTAAAGCACACCTTAAATTCAAAAGAATAAAAACCACGCAATGTCTGCTCTCAGACCACAATAGAATTAAACTAGAAACCAATAACAGAAAGATAGCTGGAAAATGCCCCCAAATACTTGGAGATTAAACAATATGCTTCTAGATAACACATAGGTCAAATAAGAAATCTCAAATCTCAAAAACATTGGTGAGGATGTGGAGAATTTGGAACGTCTGTGCATTGTTGGTGGGAATGTAAAATGGTACAGACACTATGGAAATAGTTTGGTGGTTCCTCAAAAAGTTATAAAGAGACTTATCGTATGACCCAGCAATTCCACTCTTAGATATATATCCAACAGAGTTGAAAACGGACTCAAACAGATACTTGTATGCCAATATCCATAATGGCATTATTCACAACAGCCAAAAAGTGGAAACAAGCGGCCATCACTAGATGAATGGATAAAGAAAATTTGGTTTATACATACAATGGAATATTATTATTCAGCTATAAAAAGAAATGAAGTTTTGATACATGGTACAATATAGATGACCCTTGTTTTATGCTAAATGAAATAACCACACCAAAAGGACAAATATTGTATGATTCCACTTATATGAGGTATCTATTAGAGTAGGCACATTGACAGAGACAGGAAGTAGAATGGAGTTTACCACAGACTGGAGAGAAGTGGGTATGGGGAGTTATTGCTTAATGTACATAGAGTTTCTCTTTGGGATGATGAAAAAGGTCTGGAAATACATAATGGTGGTGGTTATACGACACTGTGAATGTACTTAATGTCACTAAATTGTACATTTAAAAATGGTTAAAATGGTATATCATATATATTTTGCCACAATTTTTAAAAAGTGAAAAAAAAAATTGACATGATAGGGAAAACAGAGTTGAAGGAAAAGGAAGAGCCAGATAAAAGTGAGTGAGAGGAGCAAAGCCAGGAAATCTCAGAAATCCAGCCACCAAAATTTTTTTAACACTCCACAGAAACAACAAAATGGAGAGTTCTGTGAAGTTAAAAAAGCTATCTGGATTAAATCTCCTTCTAAAAGTTCAGGAAAATAAAATTCATGTTAAAATGAACAACAGAAAAGAGTCAAGGTCAATTCTCAGGCAAAACTAAGAAAAAAAAAAGGGAATAAGGATCAGATCAGATTAACATCCCTACAATGAATACCTGCCAGAAAGATATGCTCAAAAAACAAATCAAAGCTCTAATATCCTAAGAGAGCTAAAAGTCATTGAGAAAGTGACATAAGAACAACATACATCAGAATTAGAGAAACTCAGAAATTGGATCAGAACTCAAAGAAGAATTAGAATAGTAAAAAAAAAAATTTGAGAAATGAAGATTAAACTATAAGTGACACAAGAGCAAAGAAACACAACAAGAAAAACCTTGAAAGAGAAGGTGAAAAGGAGAGAAAGTTTTAAAATCAAAAAGAAATGAAGGAGGTTTCCCTGGTGGCACAGTGGTTAAGACTCTGCCTGCCAATTCAGGGGACACAGGTTCAAGCCCTGGCCCGGGAAGATCCCACATGCCGCGGAGCAACTAAGCCCATGTGCCACAACTACTGAGCCTGTGTGCCACAACTACTGAAGCCCGTGCACCTAGAGCCTGTGTTCCGCAACAAGAGAAGCCACTGCAATGAGAAGCCCACGCAGCACATCGAAGAGTAGCCCCCACTCACCACAACTAGAGAAAGCCCGTGCGCAGCAATGAAGACCCAAGGCAGCCAAAAATAAAAATTAATTAATTAATTAATTTTAAAAAAAAGAAATGAAGAAGGAAATTCAAAGTATTTGCGGGAAAGGAACAAATATCGAAGACAGGCAAAAGAGGTCCAACATACAGATAATGGAAGTTCCCAGGGAAGCAACTTAAAGCAAGGGAACAGAACAAATATTAAAAATTATAATTAAAGAAAAACTTTCCTGAAATTAAATATATAATGTAAATATAGAGAAATTTAATATATATGTTTAAAGCTACATTTTGAAAGAACACACTGTCTACCTGAGAAATAGCAAACCAGAATAATCAATATACATATTCTAGTAAAATTACTGGACTTTAATGAAAAAAGATAAAGTTCTTTAAGTATCTATGCAAAAAGAGCATGTAACTTAAAAGGGATAGAAAAGTAGACTATCAGACTTTTTAACAGCAATTCTTTATGCCATAAGTAAGTGGCAAAACATATTTAAGATTTTCAAGGAAAGAAAATGCAAGTCAAGTAAAATATCCAGTAAAATTGACCTTCAAGTATAAATGGCATAGACATATTGTAATCAACATAAAAGAACTCAGGTAATACTCTTTCCATAAGCCCATCCTAAGGAATCTACAGAGGACAAGCTTTCAGACAACCAAAATGGCTAGATTAGAGAGACATAAGGAATTAATGATGAGGATTAAATATATGTTTACCTATGGAACTAAGATTAAATGAAGGCTGGGAATTCCCTGGCAGTCCAGTGGTTAGGACTCCACGTTTCCATTGCAGGGGGCACGGGTTCAATCCCTGTTTGGGGAACTAAGATCCCATATGCTGTGCGGCATGGCCAAAAAAAAAAAAAAAAAAAAAAAAAGATTAAATAAGGGCTAAATGAGGAAGATTATAGTACACACGGGCTAGCTATAGAAGCTGACAACTATTAGAGCCCAATTATAATAAAATGGATAATATATGCAAAAATTAACTGTTTTCAACAATTAGAATTGGTGGTGATAGTATTAATATTGTTATTTTGACATTGTTGTGTGTTTAATATGAAATAAAACAAAGTAGTAAATTGGGATATTCTAATTTCATCATCCCGTAAATTCTTTTTTTTCAATAGATTTTATCTCCAATTGTTTATTGTTAGTAACTAAAAATAAAATTAATCTTTGTACATTAACCTATTGTTCTCTAATGCTGGTAAATTTATTTATTAAATATAATAGTTTTGGTGTATATTTCTTAGCATTTTTAAAATAACAATTATGAAATCTACAAATAAAGACACCTTTGCTTCTTCCTGTCCAATCTGAATGTCTTTTAATTCTTTTTTACACGTTATTGCTGAAATGTTGAATAAGACTGATGAGAGAGGACAATCTTGCCGTGTGCCGAATTTTAGAGCAAAAACATTCAGTGTGATAACTAAGCATGGCGTCAGTGCTATATTTTTCTGTAGAAGTTCTTTATCAGATTGAGGAAGTTCTCTTCTGTTCTTAATTTGGTGATAGTTTTTCTCACAAATTTGTTGTTAAATTTTGTTATATGTTTTTTCCTGCCTCTATTTAGATGATCATATGGATTTTCTCCTTTATTCTGTTAATATGGTGAAATGTATTTCCAAATGTAAAACCAAATTTGCATTCCTGATATAAACATTACTTGGTCAGTTACTTGATATATTAACCTTTTTTTTTTTTACTGGATCTTATTTGCTAATATATAAAAGGTTTTTTTTTTTTGATGATCATATGGTTTTTATTCTTCAATTTGTTAATATGGTGTATCACATTGATTGATTTGTGTATATTGAAGAATCCTTGCATCCCTGGGATAAATCCCACTTGATCATGGTGTATGATCCTTTTAATGTGTTGTTGGATTCTGTTTGCTAGTATTTTGTTGAGGATTTTTGCATCTATATTCATCAGTGATATTGGTTTGTAATTTTCTTTTTTTGTAGTATCTTTGTCTGGTTTTCATATCAGGGTGATGGTGGCCTCGTAGAACGAGTTTGAGAGTGTTCCTTCCTCTGCAATTCTTTGGAAGAGTTTGAGAAGGATGGGTGTTAGCTCTTGTCTAAATGTTTGATAGAATTCACCTGTGAAGCCATCTGGTCCTGGACTTTTGCTTGTTGGAAGATTTTTAGTCACAGTTTCAATTTCATTACTTGTGATTGGTCTGTTCATATTTTCTGTTTCTTCCTGGTTTAGTCTTGGAAGGTTATACCTTTCTAAGAATTTGTCCATTTCTTCCAGGTTGTCCATTATATTGGCATAGATTTGCTTGTAGTAGTCTCTTAGGATGCTTTGTATTTCTGTGGTGTCTGTTGTAACTTCTCCTTTTTCATTTCTAATTTTATTGATTTGAGTCTTCTCCCTTGTTTTCTTGATGAATCTGGCTAATGGTTTATCAATTTTGTTTATCTTCTCAAAGAACCAGCTTTTACTTTTATTGATCTTTGCTATTGTTTTCTTTGTTTGTATTTCATTTATTTCTGCTCTGATCTTTATGATTTCTTTCCTTCTGCTAACGTTGAGTTTTGTTTGTTCTTCTTTCTCTAGTTCCTTTAGGTGTAAGGTTAGATTGTTTATTTTAGATGTTTCTTGTTTCTTGAGGTAGGCTTGTATTGCTATAAACTTCCCTCTTAAAACTGCATCCCGTAGGTTTTGGATCATTGTGTTTTCATTGTCATTTGTCTCTAGATATTTTTTGATTTCCTCTTTGATTTCTTCAGTGATCTCTTGGTTATTTAGTAACATATTGTATAGCCTCCATGTGTTTGTGTTTTTTATGGATTTTCCGTGTAATTGATTTCTAAACTCATAGCGTTGTGGTCAGAAAAGAGGCTTGATATGATTTCAATTTTATTAAATTTACTGAGGCTTGATCTGTGACCCAAGATGTGATCTATCCTGGAGAATGTTCCATGTGCACTTGAGAAGAAAGTGTAATCTGCTGTTTTTGATGGAATGTCCTATAAATATCAATTAAATCTGCCTGGTCTATTGTGTCATTTAAAGCTTGTGTTTCCTTATTAATTTTCTGTTTGGATGATGTGTCCATTGGTATAAGTGAGGTGTTAAAGTCCCCCACTATTATTGTGTTACTGTCGATTTCCTCTTTTATAGCTGTTAGCAGTTGCCTTATGTATTGAGGTGCTCCTATGTTGGGAGCATACATATTTATAATTGTTATATCTTCCTGGATTGATCCCTTGATCATTACGGAGTGTCCTTCCTTGTCTCTTGTAACATTCTTTATTTTAAAGTCCATTTTATCTGATATGAGTATTGCTACTCCAGCTTTCTTTTGATTTCCATTTGCATGGAATATCTTTTTCCATCCCCTCACTTTCAGTCTGTGTGTGTCCCTAGGTCCTAAGTGGATCTCTTGTAGACAGCATATATACGGGTCTTGTTTTTGTATCCATTCAGTGAGCCTGTGTCTTTTGGTTGGAGCATTTAATCCATTCACGTTTAAGGTAATTATCAATATGTATGTTCCTATTACCATTTTCTTAATTGATTTGGGTTTGTTTTTGTAGGTCTTTTTCTTCTCTTGTGTTTCCCACTTAGAGAAGTTCCTTTAGCATTTGTTGTAGAGCTGGTTTGGTGGTGCTGAATCCTCTTAGCTTTTGCTTGTCTGTAAAGCTTTTGATTTCTCCATCGAATCTGAATGAGATCCTTGCCGGGTAGAGTAATCTTGGTTGTAGTTTCTTCCCTTTCATCACTTTAAATATGTCATGCCAATCCCTTCTGGCTTGTAGAGTTTCTGCTGAGAAATCAGCTGTTAACCTTATGGGAGTTCCCTTGTATGTTATTTGTCATTTTTCCCTTGCTGCTTTCAATAATTTTTCTTTGTCTTTAATTTTTGCAAATTTGATTACTATGTGTCTCAGCGTGTTTCTCCTTGGGTTTATCCTGCCTGGGACTCTCTGTGCTTCCTGGACTTGGGTGGCTATTTCCTTTCCCATGTTAGGGAAGTTTTCAACTATAATCCCTTCAAATATTTTCTTGGGTCCTTTCTCTCTCTCTTCTCCTTCTGGGACCCCTATAATGCGAATGTTGTTGCATTTAATGTTGTCCCAGAGGTCTCTTAGGCTGTTTTCATTTCTTTTCATTCTTTTTTCTTTATTTTGTTCCACAGCAGTAAATTCCACCATTCTGTCTTCCAGGTCACTTATCCGTTCTTCTGCCTCAGTTATTCTGCTATTGATTCCTTCTAGTGTAGTTTTCATTTCAGTTATTGTATTGTTCACCTCTGTTTGTTTGTTCTTTAATTCTTCTAGGTGTTTGTTCTTTAATTCTTCTAGGTCTTTGTTAAACATTTCTTGCATCTTCTTGATCTTTGCCTCCATTCTTTTTCTGAGGTCCTGGATCATCTTTGCTATCATTATTCTGAATTCTTTTTCTGGAAGGTTGCCTATCTCCACTTCATTTAGTTGTTTTTCTGGGGTTTTATCTTGTTCCTTCATCTGGTACATAGCCTTCTGCCTTTTCATCTTGTCTATCTTTCTGTGAATGTGGTTTTTGTTCCACAGGCTGCAGGACTGTAGTTCTTCTTGCTTCTGCTGTCTGCCCTCTGGTGGATTTGTAAATTCTTGAGAACCGGAATTCTCCATGTGGAATTTCTTCTGAGATCCTGATGTAATTTAGCAGGGGTTAATTTAAAACACTGTAGTCCTGAAATTGAATTAGAAATAGTAACATGAACTCGTGACATATTCTATCCTAATTCTACCTATTGAAAAGACATAGAAACAGTTATCAACCTAGTAGCAATGAACACCCCCTAGTGTCCATATCAATAAAGGTATCAATAAATAAACGTAATTAGTGCTTCTTTTGGAGAAATGGCTGATTCCAGGTCTGGAGCAGCAAATGTACAAAATGAGCCTGGAACATCTTGTTATACTAGGTAGCAAGGAAGATACCTACTGGCCAAAGATTGGACAATTTGAGCTTTAATAAAGATTAGAATTACAGTAGATTGAAACACATCAACTATATGTAAATCCATGAATTATAATGACACTAAGAAACCTAATTAAGTCACCTTTTGAGGATGACAGAGAACCAATTCATTATCTTGAAAACTGGGGTAAATTAAAAGAAAAAAGTAAGTGTTTATCCAAATTTTCTCTTATGAACTTGTCTCATGGTAACAAAATACTGGATGAGAGGAAACATCTCCTTATAAACTTATTCAGCTAATAAATAAAAGCAAAATTATAGAATTAAAATATGATCATTTTGCAGCCCTCAATGACTTAATTCAGGGTTCTAGGAATTCAGCATGAACACCTGCTAGCCTCAAAAGAAAAAGAGCAAAACCAGACATTACCAACCTCCTGATGAAAGAACACACCACCATCTACAGTTTTGCCAGACAGATGGAACCTCAGACTGGTGAAACCTCTGGGGCAGTTGCCAGTTTGCAAGAAATGCAGAGGACAGAGGAATATGCTGAAGTACCTTATTAAAATACAGTTCCCAGACTGTGGGAAACTTCACAGGTCAAAAGGCCTACTGTCCTTCCACAGATAAACTGTAACAAAAGGCTTAAAAGGCACATCAAGTTAAAAAAAAAATAAAATAAAATGGTTGGGCTTCCCTGGTGGCGCAGTGTTTGAGAATCTGCCTGCCAATGCAGGGGACACGGGTTCGAGCCCTGGTCTGGGAGGATCCCACGTGCCACGGAGCAACTAGGCCCGTGAGCCACAACTACTGAGCCTGCGCGTCTGGAGCCTGTGCTCCGCAACAAGAGAGGCCGCGATAGTGAGAGGCCCGCGCACCGCGATGAAGAGTGGCCCCCAATTGCCGCAACTAGAGAAAGCCCTCGCACAGAAACGAAGACCCAACACTGCCATAAATAAATAAATTAATTAATTAAATTAAAAAAAAAAAAGGGCAAGATGCAACTTGGGAGATAATTATGTAAAGAAAGTAGCAAAAGTGATAGGGATAGGGATGGGGCACATGGAGAGGCTTCTGGGGTGGCTGGCAGAGGTCTATTTGTTGACCTGGGTGGTGACTGCAAGGATGTTTGCCTCATAAAAATTCACCAGTCTATATAATCTATATATTTGTTTTGTGTGGTTTTCTGTACTTGTGTTTCATTTTACTATAAAATGCATAATAAGTACTCCTTTACCTGGAATAAACAGTTTGGGGGGGGGGGAAGGAAAGAGTCCAAATGAAGAGATCAGAAAGCTCTACAAAATATTTCATATCAGATGCAAACTAAATATTAGGCAAGAGGAAAAATATTAATTTTGAAAAGGCTGTGTAGTTATCCTCCAAACCAATGAGGGATTCTTAACACACAACAAAGGAAAATATCAGAGGAACCCTGGGGCTAAAGTTTCAGAGCTGGAAGATGCCTGAAAAAAACAAAAAAACAAAAAAACATCCCAAGGAGCTTCCTCATTTTCCAGATTAGAAAACTGAGGGCCAGAGATGGTGACTCCCGCAAGCTCCACGAAGCTAGTGCCAGAACCAGGTCTAACATTCAGGTCTCCTAATCTGGGACTCTCCACCACAGAACAGACTTTGCTTCCTTGAGATTCAATTTTTTTTTTTTTTAAGAAGTAGCTGAGCTGAACATTTTTAATATTTCTCCAGAACATCCCATGATAACGTTTCAAAATGCATTCACAGCTGGATCTTCTGCGGGGAAAGAAGATATAGAAATGCTTTCTCAGAGCTGGGTCTGGTTAGCCTAACAGCAGAATTGGGTGGGGGAACCCTGGCCTGAACCTTTGAGAGACTGTCTCTAATCTTAGGCCGTTCTCTCTTTGCCTTCTATAGCTTCTTCCCCTACCTCTCCCTTCCTCTTTCTTGCCTCGCCTTGGTCTGATTGCCTCTCCATTAAGTAGATATAGATCATACTCGCACGTTTAAAAGTAAACTCTGGGGCTTCCCTGGTGGTGCAGTGGTTGAGAATCTGCCTGCCAATGGAGGGTACACGGGTTCGAGCCCTGGTCTGGGAAGATCCCACATGCCGCGGAGCAACTGGGCCCGTGAGCCACAATTACTGAGCCTGCGCGTCTGGAGCCTGTGCTCCGCAACAAGAGAGGCCGCGATAGTGAGAGGCCCGCGCACCGCGATGAAGATGGCCCCCGCTTGCCACAACTAGAGAAAGCCCTAGCACAGAAACGAAGACCCAACACAGCCATAAATAAATAAATTAATTAATTAAAAAAAAAAAAGTAAACTCTGTTAGGCACTATCCTAAGCGCTTTACCTGGCTTATCTCACTGAAGCCTTACATTCCTATGAGGCAGACTGTCCCATTTTAGAGAAAAGAAGACGGAGTAACAGAGATTAGTAACTTGCCCAAAATTTTGCAGCTGTAAAGTAAGGGGTAAGGGTTCTCAACTCCAGAACCCGCCTTTTTAAGGACTATGTTATCCAGGCAGAACAAAATTGCGCCTTGTGTCCAATTTTGAAAATGAGCAAGTTTTTCGCGATACTTTGTCCAAAACCCAAAATTGCATTCATTTGGGGGAATCTACTCGATTCGTTGTTGTTTTTGATAGCCACATCAAAGAAAAAATTAATTTTAAAGTCTACAGACTTTTTCAAGTGTGTGTTCTTCTTTTGTGTATCGAGTGGTCTTCCACGGAAAAACATGAGAAAACACCCTGAAGGCCACCAGTCCGGTGTGCAAGGAGGAGTTGGGGCGGTGTCGGCGAAAGGGCGAGGTGGACTGACGTCCAGCGCTGGGTTTTGCTCCGGATTCTCCTCTCCCGACCCGGGGGAGGAGGGCGGGTAGGCGTGGCGGAAGGACCGCAGGTCCATTCCCAGAGCGCTATGCAAATGACATGCAAATAAGCGCGTGTGAGCCAGAGGCGGCCTTTTGGGTCTGGACTCGGAGCGTCGTGCTCTCAGTTGCTAGCACGCTCGCGTTTGCTCTCCCACTTGCTCGCTTTCTCAGCGGCCACTCACCCTCGCCCCGCCCCGTCCCGTGCGGGACTTGCCTCGCGGGCTCCCCGCGCCGCCCGTTCCGCAGCCGGCGGCGGATTGAGCGCTGAACCTGCGCTGCGCGCCGGTGGCCGGGACGCCCCCGCCGAGCGCCGTGCCTCGGCTCCCGGGCCTCCTTCGCCGCGCGGGTGAGTGAGCCCGCCCCACGCTTTTGTCCCGGCGCGGTCCCTGGGAGTCACTCCTCGAGGGCGGGGGTCCCGGGGTCAGGACCCCCTCCCTCGGGAGCCTGCCCCTGGCTTCACTGTTCGAGAGGGGTTCGTTCCTACGTGCGGCGAGGAGTTGGGGCGGGGTGTGGCGCGTAAGGCGGCGACCCCAGCGTTTCCAGGCAGCACGGTTTTCTTTTGAAAGGTGAGGTGCTTGGGGACAGTTACGCGGTTGTCTCTATAGGCGTCATCCGAAGGGGGCGCTTTTGGTTTGAGGGCTGCAAATCGCCGCTAGCCTTCAAGGAAGAGAGGTGGGCTCTTCTCCCAGCTGCGGGGGTGGAGGTGCCACGTGAAAGTCCTCCTAGCCTAAATGCGAGTCTGGGAAGAGAGGGCAGTGGCGGCAGCCCCGGCGTCCCAGGCAAAACTGGGGCGTCGGGCGTCACAGTCTTGCTCTCACTCCCTGCTCCTCACTGAAGCCCCTCGCCTGCTCTGCCTCCTTGTCTTCAACCGGAGTTTCATGGTTGAAGGACCCTTGTTCGCAGATCATTGCGGTTGGAAAGTTTAGGCTAAACTAATTCCCAGGTGTTAGCTGTCTATGGTTAAGGCAGAACTCCTCCCTGGAACTTGTGGCTACTTACACTCTTCAAGACCCAAAGGGCTGAATTTCTAGGAGTGGTGTTGCAGATGTGAAGACGGGCTGATGGGGAGAGCATTTTGTTGTTGTTGGGAGAACACATCCTCTATATAGTAACCTGAAGGAGAAAGACCCAGCTTCTTTGAGTCCTAGAAGGGGTAAAAATAGCCCTTGCATTTGAAGGAGCTGGGGCCTGGTGGGGGAACACCCGGGCAGTGGGAATAGTGCCAGGCCTCAGGCCGCTGGTTTTACCATCCCTCCTCTCCCCAAGTGCAAAGAGCAGAGTATGTGCAATCCGCCCCTGCGCCCCCCAAGCCCTCGGGAGCCTGCCTAGCGTTGCATCCCCCTTCCAGCTGGGGCTGTAGGTTCTTCCCTGATTTAGTGCAATCTTTTGTCAAAATGCACAACTTGTCAATGAGTTATTTGCAAATGAGGGGCTTGAGAGGACCATTTAGGGAACCCCTCACACTTCAAAGCATTGGGGATCCACAGTGCAAGTCTCTGGGGGAAGTGTAGGTGCTTCTGGGTGCCTAAAAGGCATTTCAGGTTCTAGTAAAATAGTTTTTGTTTTTTATTTTGTTTTTTTTCACTTTATTTCCCTCTTCCCCTCCATCTCTGTACTTTTAAATTCTTGACCCCTGTCCCTTCTCTCTTCGGTGATCCTCTGTCTTAGTCTCTTTCCCTGCCCTGCATACTGCAGGGATGTAGAAGGTGATGCTGCTGGCACCATAGTGCCCTAGGCTGGTATGGAATGTTCTTTCTTCATGCCCAGAGTGAGGTTGGCTCTTTGTCTCCCATCCTAAGTGGGCCAGTAGCCTTCATCCAGAGCAGGGAGGAGCCTGGGCACTTGGCCCTGGGTGGGGAGTGGCTGGACGCTGGCTACTGGATGGGGTAGTGGGTACTCTGGGGACTTGCACAAGAGCCTTTTCACCAAGATGTGCCTCTCTGTCCCCTCACTCATGATACTAAATAATGCTGGTCCTCATGCACTACTAGGCATGAGCTAGGAAAACTACCCCACAGTGGCAAAGGATTTGTGTGTTTGGTTTCTTTTGTGCAGTAACTAAATAACTGAGGAGGGGGTAGCTGGGGCCTTGGAGTATTTTCTTTATATGAGGTTTGCTGATCCTCTCATCAGGAGACTTTTTTCTCAGGGGTTAGATCTTGGGGGACATGTACAGAGCAGACTAGGCCCTGGGGAAGTTCCTGGTCTAACTGGTAAGCTTAGGTGGACTCACCTGCTGCCTGGACCTTAGACAGACAGGTGTAGTCACCATAGGGCAGGGGCTTCTGGCTGGCAGCTGCAGGGGAGTCTGCTGGGAAGGCTTGTCAGGAAAGGAGGCTGGCCCCAGGTGGTGCTGGGGTTAGGAGACAGGCTCTTGCAGTGCCACAAGTGGAGGAGGGGTTTTGATCGTATCTGGGGAGTTCTGCCCCAGCCTCAGAGGAATAGACTGTGAATGCTCTGGGGTCACCATGTACTCAGTGTCTACAAGAATGACCCCTTGCTTTCTCCCCCAAAATATGAGTCTGAGTCTGTGAAACAGTTGATTTATTGGCTCTTTGCCTTTTAAGAGGTTCAAGAGGTGACAATTTGAGAATGCAGCCCAGCCTGGAGGTAGGGGTACAGAGATCCCATGAACATGTGGACTTTTATTTAGTATCTTTCTGAGACCAACACTTCTTGGTATTCTGGAAATATACACCAGGGCCGCTTGGAAGCCTAACTGCCCTTCCCCCAGTTCAAACCAACACACTCTGATTGGGAAATTGTTCATTCTTAAAAGCTTCCTGTCCTATCCTTTCTGTAAATGTAGGGAAATTTAGAGCACAACCCTTAGAAAGTAACCTTTCCCAACAGAAGACGTTGTCCTCTCCCAACTTGACTATTTGTCATTCTCCTCTGACCGCCAGAGAGTGCACCCAGAGGACGTGAGGTAGGACTGTCTGCATGTGGACACCATGTGACTTCTGCCCCCTTCCTTCTGCTCCCTTAGCCTCCTGCTCCACAAGCACTGAAAGGTGAGTGTGCTGGGCCGGGGTCTGCTGTGTGAGCCTCTCCCACCTGTGCCATTCGCAGATGAATGCCCTTGTCTCTTTATTGAGTTCTGGCTTCATACTTTTCCATTTGTTTTAAGCCAACAGGTTGAGCAAATGCAATTCTTACAGTCTCAAGGTGGGTGGACCTCAGTATTTGTCACTACATGTCAGCAGATGCATCCCTCCTGCCCTGTTGGATGCACCTGTTGTCAGGGCTGCAGCCCTTGTGAAATGGAGGAGAGCCAGTAAGAATTGCTCCCTGTTTGTAGCTTGTGGGGATAAGGCTGGGTTTCCAGATGCTCACATTGTCCTCCTGCTCACCGTCCCTTTTATCTGAGGGTGAATGCTCACAATGGACACCCCACAAGGGAGCTGTGGGAATTTATGTATAGATCTGGCTTCTTGAATATCCCACTGTTGTCCCCTCCCCCCATTGTTGGTACTTCTGTCCCCCTTTCTCCCCTCCCCTCTTCCCTTGGGCCCTCTGGAGACAAAAGAAACGGGATGAGGAGAGGATTTCCTTTTCTTTCAGATCTGCTGCTTGATTCCGCCCTCCTCCCCCGAACCCCAGACTCTGGGCCCCCAGATCGGGATGGATGCTGATTTGTTAATGCAGGACCTTATGAGTTAGTTCTCACAATCTTTCAGGAACCAAATAGCTACACTGTTGAGCTTTCATCGTTGAGGATGCTGCTTATGTTTTTTGTTTTCAGAGATTGCTATTTCTGGTACAGAGTAGCTCTCCTTCAGATTTCTGGCAGGACAGGCAGCACGAGAGTAGAATGTGATCTTTGGAGTTAAACTTGGGTTTAGAGCCATGCTGTTCACTTACTGGCTGGACGCTCCTGGGTATGGTGTTTAACCTCTGTGGGCTGACTGCAGTTGCTTCTTCTGACAATGAAGGTGGTTATAAAAATGAAATGAATATGTGAATATAAGGAGGCACAAAAGAAGGAATACCCATTATTCCACATATTGAGTAGTGTTTGCTAGGTCTGTGGAATGACCTGTACATCAGCCAACAAACATGAATTATAGACCTCCTCTCCAAGCCCTGTGGAGGATTATAAAAGGAAGGTAGTGTGCCCAAGAGACTTTGGGTTTTTGTGGGGAAACAGCTAACATGTATGACGTATATAATTAGAAAACAGGGATAAGTTCTGTGGTACAGACTCATTTGGGGGAATTTCAGAGGCTGGAGTGATAAGGAAAGGCCTCGAAGATGAGGAGGAGGGAAGGTGGGTACAGGCCCGAAGAGAAGAAGGTGGGAACACTTGGTTCCAGTGTCCAGATGCTCTCAGCTCCTCCTTTGTTAGAACCTGGTGAAGAACCTTTGACCCTGTGGTGAGCTCTCAACCATGCAGGACAGCTTGTCCTGAGACTTACTTTAGGGGTGTTTTCCCTCTGCTGCCCAGAATATTCCTGGAACAATTTTGTTTTCACTTTATACTGGATCAAAAATTATGTGAGGCAAATCTATAGCCAGAGTGAAAGCCCATCCCATGAAGACTTTTGGGTTCCCGGGGCTCTGTGTTCTTTCCTCGTGCCTCATTTCTGTCAGTCCACCTGACGCCTGCATTATAGTGAAGTGGACAACCTCGTCTAAGAGGCCAAGGCGTTGGATGGCAGAACCGGAAACAGCCAGAGTTATTATCGCTCCACCCTGCTGGAGGATGGTGATGGGGTGGGAAGGCCTGACCTCGGCCAGAGAAATGGATGCATGTCGGTTCTATCATCTGTCCCACCAGGTTCTCCAAAGTCCCTGAAGGCTGTCCTCTTTAGTCTGAGGGTGCCCTGGGGAGCAGGGGTGAGTGTTCCTTATCTGGCCTGACTCTGTGATCACTGCCATCTGTCTGCTGCCAGGGCCCCTGTGTACCTTATATCTGCCCACACAGTTTCCACCCATCCCTGAAGTCATAGCCCCCATCCCACCTAATAGCTAGACTCGACACCTGTGGCTGACACTGTCTTCTGGGTCTGCCTTGACTCTGGAATGTACCATCTTCGCAGGAATTTTCACCCTATGAACAGTTGGAGGCTCTGGCCATCTGCACTGACCCTGGCAGGAATGTTCTTCTCCTTTTTTAGGGCTGGACTAGGTAGAATGTCTCCTGAGGCTGTGTGAAAAACCAGGAAGAGGCCATGGTTTGGAGTCAGCTCCAGCGCTGTCCAGGTCTCTGCAAGGACATATATAAATGGAGGGGGGAACCCCTTCTCTGCTTGCCTGAGGAGGCCGTGGGCAGATGAACAAGTGCTTGGTAACTTTTACTGCGATGCAGTCATAGGTGTGGTGGCCCACTAGGCCTCGAGTTCCTGAGGGCAAAGGCCATGGTTCGTCTCCGTGTTCTTACTCTTGGACCAGTAAGTAGTCTTAGTACCTGGCACGCCACAGGTGCCTGGACATCTGGGTTGAAGGCCTGGCTAGTGAGTGAGTGGGAGTGTTCAAGAAAGATCCTAAGGCATCTCCCATCTGCTGCTCCCAGAGAAGGTACTTTCTACTCATCTACCTCATGGTTAGGCACAACTGTTCTATTTTTCTCCTAAACATTATGCATTTTTCCTGCGGAGTACTAAGCCTATTCAGAGAATGTGCCTAAAACGGACCTGTTTCTACCCTTCCTCATTATCCAGGTTAAGTTCTCATTCTGTATTTTTGTTTTAGTGTCAACAGAGCATAGTCACTTGGTAACCTTGTGGAAATGGATATGTTCAAGAAGAGGCAATAGGCTGTTTCAGTGTGCCTATGACTTTCCTCTTATTACTACCGAAGCTTCTGTCTTCATCGTAGGGCCTCATGCTGGGCATGAGACAGTTAATGCAGTTGCTACTGATTTTACCCCATGGCATTTCAACTGAAGTGTTTTAGGGGGTTCTCAGGCTTTTTGTTGTGATTGGACAGTCACCGAGGGCACCAGCTGGTTGCAGATGACCACGGCCACTCAGCCCCTCCTCCTGTGGTTACCCCCTCCTCTGGTTATCCCAGGCAGAGAGAATCCCTGGGTTTTACTTTCATATTGCTATTGCTCACGACCAGACCTTTGATAGCTCACAGTTGGACTCTAAACTGGCTTCTCTGTGGCACAAATATATTTTACACTTGATTGCTTTGTTAATCTTAAAGCCCAGTCTGGCTGTGTCAGTCCACCTTCAGAAACCTTGCAGTGGCTCCCTGCTTCTCACAGAACAGCCTTAACCTGAAGCGCAAGGGCCTCTGTAATCTGACCTCCAAGGCAACGAGACTTATTAACTTATTGTCCCTGAATCCACTTTCCTGTCTCTTTGCCTTTATGAGTTTATCCTCTCCAGGAATATTCTTCGCTTGCCTCTTTGTCTGACAAGTTCTTCTATCCTTAAATATTTGTTCAGGGAATGAATTAAGTTCCGAATACGTGTCAGGCACTGCCCCCAAATGGAGACTGCCTTTGACCTCCTGAGCTTCAAGTTCTCCTCATTTGAACTTCCGTAGGAACCTTGAATTGGTTCCTGTAAAATTCTTTTGATGGTGACAAATCATATATTATTATGGAAAGTTTACTTGTTTAGTTTTATTCATGCTAAAATTTTTATATCTACAACCACACTGAAAAAACTTCAAGGGAAAGACATGCCTAAAGCCTTTATCTCCTAATAGCAGTCTTCCAGAACCCACTAATAACAAAATTCCTTTGGGAGCCTTGTTGGCAAAATAATCCATGCCTCCTAGTCCCCAGCCTAGACCTGGGTGGGGTCAGGGAATCTCTGTTTTTACAAAGCTCCCCAGGTGTTTCCAATGTCAGCCAGATTTGAGAATCAATCTTGGTTGCTTTTTCACTATGTAATTATTTCTTTGATTTGTGTATTAGGAAAGATTCTTCAAAATTAACAGAAACCAACTCAGGCTAGTTGAAGAGAAAAAAAAAGATAATAGTTGTATAGTGAAAGGAGATAACATTCCCATATTTTCTTGATTTCAAGTTACCATAGGCTGTAAGATTCATATCACTTTCTAGATTCTTAGGGGAAAAAAAACACTTCCTTTAATATACACAATTTTAGAAAAATTTCTAAATTTCAATATGCTTTTATTCATATTCACTTTCTTCATCATTATCACAAAGTATTCAGATCCTTCTGAATTGTGTTTGTCTATCAGAATTACACAAGACTTCAAGATAAAATGCTGTTTTTGATAATCTGTGCTCATGATTTTTGAATGTTGAGCCATCCTTGAATTCCTAAGATAAATTCTTGAGTAAATACTTGGTCATGTATAGTTTTTGTAAACACCTTGTTGGCTTTGATTTTCTAACGCTTTATTGGAATTTTTTTTTTGCATTTACGGTCGTAAGTGAGATAGAACTATTAACTGTCTTTGCTTTCCTTGGCTGATTTTGTGTGTGCCCACAATTTTGGCATCTTCAGCCCCTTTAGGATCGACAAAATAATTCTGAGGAATACTAAAGTATACCAGGGTTTTATCTACATTTCATTTAGGTTAAACTTTTAGCTCTGGTTTAGTTCTATAAGAAAATAATGTTGCTAAAAGTTAAATGTCTTCTTCTGAAAGTTAACTGGAAGCTTTGAAAAAACTATTGTTCAGTACCCAACTGATCATGTGTTGCACATGAATTAGTGACACCAACTTTTCCTATCTTTGAAAAGTCTATGCTTTATTCTGAAAAATGTGGCAGTTTCTATTGCCTTTGATTCCATTGCTTGACAAGTGGTAGGCATTGTTTTAGTTACACAATAACTTTTCTTTTCCATGCTGTATCATGACAGAATCTTTTCTTTTTTTTAATTTTAAAAATTTTTGGCTGCATTGGGTCTTCATTGCTGTGCATGGGCTTTTTCTAGTTGCGGCGAGTGGGGGCTACTCCTCATTGTGGTGCACAGGCTTCTCGTTGCAGTGGCTTCTCTTGTTGCGGAGCCCAGGCTCTAGGCGCGTGGGCTTCAGTAGTTGTGTCTCATGGGCTCTAGAGCGCAGGCTCAGTATTTGTGGCGCGTCGGCTTTGTTGCTCCGTGGCATGTGGGATCTTCCCGGACCAGGGATCGGACCCGTGTCTCCTGCATTGGCAGGCGGATTCTTAACCACTGTGCCACCAGGGAAGTCCCCGGAATCATTTTTAAGACATTTTTTTCTCATTAAGAAAAATTGAGGTATAATTTACATATAATAAAATTAACTTATTTTAGTGTACAACTTTACATTTTGACAAACATAGATAGTCATATAAGCATTACCACAATCAAGATACAGAATATTTCCCTCACTTCCAAAAATTGCCTTGGACACTTTAAAAAAAAATTTTTTAAAATTAATTAATTAATTTTGGGGGGCTGCATTGGGTCTTCATTGCTGTGTGCAGGCTTTCTCTAGTTGCAGCGAGCAGGGGCTACTCTTCCTTGTGGTGTGCGGGCTTCTCATTGCATGGCTTCTCTTGTAACAGAGCATGGGCTCTAAGTGCACAGGCTTCAGTGGTTGTGGCTTGCGGGCTCTAGAGTGCAGGCTCAGTAGTTGTGGTGCATGGACTTAGTCGCTCCGTGGCATGTGGGATCTTCCTGGACCAGAGTTTGAACCCATGTTCCCTGATTTGGCAGGCGGATTCTTAACCACTGCGCTACCAGGGAAGCCTGCCTTGGGCACTTTTATAGTCAACTCTTCTACCACCTGAAGACCCTAAGTGGGAATCACTGATGTGATTTCTGTACCTATGATTTTGCCTCTCTCAGAATATCGTATAGTACGTAGCCTTTTAAGTTTACCTTCTTTCATTTAGCACAATGTGTTGGAGAGTTATCTGTGTTGTTGGGTATACCAGTAGGTCATTCCTTTATGCTACTGAGTGTTATTTCATTGCATGTATTTCTCTATTAGCCAGTTGAAGGACATTAGGGCTGTTTCCGGTTTGGGGTGATAATGAATAATTCACTATGAGTATTTGTGTACAGGTTTTTATGTGAACATAGATTTTCATTTCACTTGGGTAAATAGGAATGGGATTGCTGGGTGATATGGTGTATTATAATAAAATGGCAAACTGTTTTCCAAAGTGGCTCTACCATTTTGCATTCCCACTAGCAATGTACAAGAGTTACAGTTTCCACATCCTTGTCAGCTCTTAGTATTGCCAGACTTTTAAAAATTTTTAGATATTCTAATAGGTATACTTTTATCATTGTGGTTTTAATTTGCATTTCCTTAATGACTAATAATGTTGAGCATCTTTGTTTCATTTTGAGTTTTGAGATATAATTTTTCATTTTCTGGACATGAGTCCAGACATGTTTAGCAAATATTTTCTCATTGTCTATAGCTTGTCTTTTTATTCTCTTAACAAAGTCTATTTTTGCAGAGCAGAAGTTTTTAATTTTGCCGAGGTCCAATTTATCAATTGAAAAAATATATTCTTTTGGTGTTGTATCTAAGAATTACCTAATATGAAGTCATTAAGATTTTCTCCAGTACTTTCTTTAAGATGTCTTATAGTTTTAGGTTTTACATTTAGGTCTAATCCATTTTGAGTTATTTTTTGTACATGGAGCAAGGTATAGATAGAGGTTCTTTTTGCATACAGATGTCCAGTTACTCTAGCACCATAGTGAAATGACTATCCTTCCCCTTGAAAGATTGAATTGCCTTTGTATCTTTGTTGGAAATCAGTTGAGAATATATGTGTGTGTCTGTTTCTGACTATTCTGTTCCATTGGTTTATGTGTATATCCTTTCAGCAATACCACACTGTCTTGATTATTGTAGGTTTATTTTAAGTTTTGAAATCAGGTAGTGTGAATCCTTCAACTTAGTTCTTCCTTTTCCAAATTGTTTTGACTATTCTATATCTTTGCCTTTCATATATATTTTAAAATCATTTTATTGGTTTCTGCATAAAATCCTGCTGGAAGTTTCATTAGTATTGTATTGAATCTGTAGATCAGTTTAGGGAGAATTGACATGTTAACAACTTTGGGTCTTCTAATACATAAATAAACTCCATCTCTGCACTTATTGAGGTCTTTGATTTCTTCATCAGTGTTTTGTAGTTTTAGCATAGTAAATATTGGACATATTTTGCTAGACTAATAGCTGTGTATTTCATATTTTTGGTGTAATTGTAAATGGCACTTTCAGTAAAATTCTGTTTTCCAGTTGTTCATTGCTAGTACAGTTGACCCTTGAACAACTTGGGGATTAGGAGTACTGACCTTCCTTGCAGTTGAAAATTCGTGTATAACTTAGAGTCAGTCCTCTGTATCTGTGGTTCCTCCTTATCTAAGGTTCTGCATCTGCAGATTCAACCAACTGAGGATCATGTAGTACTGTAGTATTTACTATTGATAAAATTCATGTATAAGTGGACCCACTTAGTTTAAACCCAGTTCAAGGGTCAACTGTAAATACAATTGACATGTTATTTCAGTGGATTTTAAAAAGATTTAAATCAGAGGATAAAGTGTACCAAAATATGTACCTATACAATTTGGAAAATTAATATAATTGGTATATAATTGTTTGAAGTTAACCAACACCATAAAAATATGTAATTTAGGAGGCTGAGTTATAGAACCAATTTTCAACCCTCCTCTGCCTCTTAACTATTTCCCTGAGCTTTTCTCTTTCTAACAATTGATTTTTGTATATTGATCTTTGTATCTTGTGACCTTTCTTATAAATTTATTTATTTATTTATTATTTTTGGCTTCATTGGGTCTTCTTTGCTGTGCGCGGGCTTTCTCTAGTTGCAGCAAGCGGGGTCTGCTCTTGGTTGCGGTGAGTGAGCTTCTCATTGCGGTGGCTTCTCTTGTTGTGGAGCACGGGCTCTAGGCATGTGAGCTCAGTAGTTGTGGCTCGTGGGCTCTAGAGCGCAGGCTCAGTAGTTGTGGTGCACGGGCTTAGTTGCTCCGTGGCATGTGGGATCTTCCCAGACCAGGGCTTGAACCCTTGTACCCTGCATTGGCAGGCAGATTCTTAACCACTGCGCCACCACGGAAGTCCCTGTATCTTGTGACCTTTCTAAACTCACTAGTTCTAGTAGCTTTTTTTTAGATTCTTTGGGATTTTCTGTGCAAGTATTATGTTATCTGTGAATAAAGACAGTTTTATTTTCAATCTAATTTATTTGACTTGTATTTATTTTTCTTGCCTTGTTGTGCTGGTTAGGATCTTCAGTATAATGTTAAAAAGGAGTGGTGAAAATAAACATCTTTGTCTTATTTCCAATCTTAGGTGGCAAGCATTCAGTCTCATACCATTATGTTTGATGCTAGCTGTGTGATTTTTGTAGATATTCCTTATTATTTTGAGGAAGTTCCCTTCTACTCCTAGCTTGTTGAGATTTTTTAATTTGAATGGATAATGATTTTTTTTAAGTGCTCTTTGTAGATCTATTGAAATGATCATATATATCTTTTTTTTGTCCAAGAGTTGGCAGATTTTTTCTTAAGGGGCAAGTGTCTTAGTCTGTTTAGAATGCTATAACAAAGTACCACAGAATGGGTAACTTATAAACAACAGAAATTTATTGCTCACAGTTCGGGGGGCTGGTAAGTTAAAGATCAGAGTTCCAGCATGGTCAAGTTTTAGAGAGTGTCCTCTTCCTTGTTCATAGCCAGCACTTTCTTCCTGTGTCCTCTACATGGTAGAAGGGGTTAGGGATCTCTTTGGAGTCTCTTTTATAAGGGCACTAATCCTATTCATGAGAGCTCCATCCTTATGACTTAAGCACCTCCCAAAGGTCCCACCTTTTAATATCATCATCTTTGGGGGTTAGGATTTCAACATATAAATTTTGGAAGGACACAAGCATTCAGATCATAGCAGCCAGAGAGTAAATATTATAGCCTTTGTGGGCCATAGGGTCTCTACTCGACTCTTACAAGGTCTCTAATCAGTGACTCAGCTCTGCCATTGCAGCATGAAACCAACCATAAATAATACATAAATGAATGGGCATGGCTGTGTTCCAGTAGTTATTATTTACAAAGACAGGCTGCATAGTTTGCTGATCTTTGTTTTAGTCCGTTGATATGCTGAATTATATTAATTAATTTCTGTATGATTAACCAGCCTTACATTCCAGGAATAAACTCCACTTGGTCATGATATATTATTAATCTTTTTGTATATTGCTGGGTTGAATTTACTAACATTTTATTGAGGTTTTTTGTGTGTGTGCATTTATACTTATGAAGGATATTGGGCTAGTTCTCTTCTTATAATGCCCTTGTCTGATTTTGGTGTCAGGGTATTGGTTACCTCATAAAAGGAGTTGGGAAGTGTTTCCTCCACTTCTATTTCCTGGGAGAGTTGGATAGGGTAGCTATTGTTTATTCCTTAAATTTTTGGTAGAATTTTCCTGTGGAGCCATTTGAACCTGGTGTGTTTTCTGGGATGGTTTTTAACTGCAAACTAAATTATTTAATAAGTGTAGGGCTATCTAGGTCATCTTTTTTTCCTTGAGTGATTTTTTTTAACATCTTTATTGGAGTATAATTGCTTTACAATTGTGTGTTAGTTTCTGCTTTATAACAAAGTGAATCAGCTATACATATACATATATCCCCATATCTCCTCCCTCTTGCGTCTCCCTCCCACCCTCCCTATCCCACCCCTCTAGGTGGTCACAAAGCACTGAGCTGATCTCCCTGTGCTATGTGGCTGCTTCCCACTAGCTATCTATTTTACATTTGGTGGTATATATAAGTCCATGCCAACTTGAGTGATTTTTGATAGTTTGTGCTTTGGGGGTAACTTGTTTCATCCAAAATGTAGAATTTATGGGCAAATATTGTTGATAATATTTGCTTATTATCCTTTTAATGTCTTTAGGGATTATAGTGATGTCTCTTCTTTCATTACTAATATTTGTAGTTTGTATCTTTTTTGCTCTCTGCCATTCTGGCCAGAGGTTTGTCAACTTTATTGATATTTCCAAAGAACCAGCTTTTGGTTTCATTGATCATTCTCTGTTAATTTTCTGTTTTCAAGTTCATTGATTTCTTCTCTTTATTATTTGTTTTCTTCTGCTTGCTTTGGTTTAGTTGTTCTTCCTTTACTAGTTTGCTAAAGTGGAAGCTTAGATCACTGATTTGAGAATCAGAATTCTCCTTTTTGGGGGTAGTTGGGTTGGGAAGGTGAACATGGAGGTATAGAGGGAGTTTTTCTGCACCTACAAGCATTTATTATGAAAGCTTTAGTAAAAGCCTTGCCAGATTCTTCCAGAGAGCCCTGAGGTTTTTACCTGGGAGTGGGACCAGTGGGAGGGAGGATTGGAAGTCGTACCTTGGACTGTTTTCCTTGTGGAAGGCAATGGCCTGGTCTTCCAGCCCTGAGAGTCTGGGACCCTAATGCTCGCATCTGCTTCCCAACCTGGTCTGTAGAACAGAGAGTAGAGGGAGTTGGAGTTGCTGTAGTTTTATGGGTGAAAGGGCTCTCTCCCAATATTTAGATTAAAGGTCAACAAACTTTTTCTGAGAAGAGCCAGTAGTAAAAATTTTCAACTTAGCAGGCTATATAATGTCTGTCACAAGTATTCAACTCTGCCATTTTTTTTGGTAGCATGGAAACAGCCATAGATAATATGTAAATGAATGGTCATGGCTGTGTTTCAATAAAACTTTATTTACAAAAACAGACAGTTTGGCCTATGGGGCATAGTTTGCCCACCCCTGCTGTAGTCTGTTAATATGGTGAATTACATTGATTGATTTTCAAATGTTGAACCAGCCTTGCATTCCTGAGATAAGCTTCACTTAGTTTAGAGCATCTGGTCTGCACCTGTCCGTGTCTTTGTTTCTTAGCTTGTCACCGAGCTGGGAGCTTCTCAGGAGCAGGGTCATAGTATAGTACCACCTCTTATCTCCCATCAAGCATATAGTGGATGGTTAGTAAATATTTGTGGCTGATGGAAAGAAGTGTGCGTGTCCATGGTGCCCCTGCTGACCTCCCTTTATGGTCCCCTCAGGGGCTCAGAGGAAATGGGGGCTGTGTGGAGGAGTTGGGCCCAAGTGCTGTCACTGCAGGCACAGGCTGATCTTTCATTTCGGAGTCTATTTTGGAAACATGACTTAAGTTTGGTCTGTGGGGCGCTGCTTTCTAATTACTCTCTCCTTTTCCTAAGAGTTGTGGGTGACACAGGAAGTCAGGCATCCAGATGCCAGCCTAGTGCTGGTGTTCTGAAAGGACTTGACTGACCCCTTTCCAGGGCCCTGGTCTCCTTTTACAGAGGGTGTGCCAGTGTGTGGGAGAGCCGGAGCAGGAGGGGGGGCCTGTCTGGCTCCTGAATGTGAGCTCGCCTGACCTTTGTGTCTCTGGCAGCTATGTGTTGACCACATAGTGCCATGGCAGCTTGGTGCACCAGACAGATTTTGTATAGGCAGGTTGCAGAGTCCATCTCAGCTACTTCTTCTCATTGACTGGGAGAGCAGATGTGTGGTTGATGGGGAGGTCCGGGCTTTGCAGCTCACACACCTGGTTTGAATCCCAGCTCAGCAACTTATTAGATGGGTGAGCCTGGGAAATTATTTAACTACTCTGAACTTCCCTTCACTCATTTCTAAAATGAAGGTGCTCACAACCTCCCAGCATTGTTGCGAGGGTTACATTAAACACCCCACCCCCTCTCCTGAGAGATGAGGGGGGACTCTGAAGGATATTAAGCAGGGAGTGGTGGGCAAAAGAAATGCAAAACAAGTTACAAACATGATGGGAAAATCCACTAGACATCTAGGGTATGGAGAGGGTGTGAGGGTGTTAGTCACTTTCTCCCTTCTCAGGTTTTTTTTTTATTTTTTTTTTTATTTTTGGCTGTGTTGGGTCTTCGTTTCTGTGCGAGGGCTTTCTCCCGTTGTGGCGAGCGGGGGCCTCTCACTATCGCGGCCTCTCTTGTTGCGGAGCACAGGCTCCAGACGCGCAGGCTCAGTAGTTGTGGCTCTTGGGCCCAGTTGCCCAGCGGCATGTGGGATCCTCCCAGACCAGGGCTCGAACCCGTGTCCCCTGCATTGGCAGGCAGATTCTCTCTCAACCACTGCGCCACCAGGGAAGGCCCCTCAGGTATTTTTTGACTGAAGGCTGGGGAGGGGTGACTCAGGGGCTGAGTGTCTGATTTTGCTCTGGAGTAGGGAGGGGCCGACTGCCAGGTCTGGGTGGGGCCTTGGATTGTTTGGTGCTTTTGCCTTATTCAGCCTGGTTCACTGGGATGGGAACAGGGTCCTGGGACTGCGCCAGACCCTGGTGAGTGGAACCGATTGCATAATTGCCTGGTGTTTGACAGTATCAGACCCCTAGGACCTGGTGACAGTAATAACCCTCCTTTATACATGTGTAGGCCCTCACTGTGGACAGAACATATTTGTACCGTTCTTACTGCCCAGTGACGTGTGGGAGGGGTGAGGAGAGTTCTCCCCAAATGCCATCAGGACGCCCCCACCTCTCTGTGTGCTCTGGGGTCTCTGCTTTCCTTTGCCGGCATTCTAGACCCCTGAGTACAGTTGTTAGGGCATGAGACCCCTGTGTCTCCTGCCGGAAATCAGTGACTCAAGGAAACTGCTGCTTCCAGGCCCACCCTGCCCACCCTCTGGAGGAATCAGACCAGGGCTTTTACTAGAGAGCTCATAAAACTTGTTGAGGATTGGAAATTAAATAAAGTTCCAGTTTTGTCATCCTGAGATGATTTTATATTATCGTACCTCAAAACAACATTAACGTGTAAAATCCCTGGTTAAAAAACAGTGTTAATCTTCTACTACATGAAAGATAAAATTCTAACTGTTCAACTCGGCATGCAAAATAGGCTACAATTGGACTCCCACCACATGAGATATTCAGTTGTCATTGAGTCTGTAAGTACTTTTCATTTGGATAATGCTTTATAGTTTACCTAATGGTTCACACATTTTGCATTTAATTTTTTCAGTCTAATGATGTTATTCTTGTTCCTGTTTTATAGTTGAGGGCCTAAGGCTCAGGGAAGTTTAAAAGAACTTGTCCTATTTCACATGGCCATGGTAAAGTCACTACTCTAACTAAGCAGAGGGCATAACATAGTGGTCACTTGCCACTTCCTAGCTGTGTGACCTTGAACAGGTTTATCTCTAAAAAAGGGATAATACAGCTTTGTCATAAGATTTTTGTGAGGGTGAAATAAGATAATCTAAGCAAAACATTTGGTGTATTGTCTGCCATATAGTAACGTCTCAGGAAATGTTAGGTATTATTATGACACTCTCTTTTTTAACTGTTCTGCAATTAATGTTTCCAGTTTTTATTCCACAGTTATGAGTAACAGTGCTATAATTATCTTTGTCCAAATCGTTTGTTTTTTTTTCTGTCGTGTCATTTCCTTGGTATTCCAAGAACAGCATTACCAGGTTGAAAGGTACATTACGATCCTCTTTTTTTTTTTTTTTGCTTTTGTTCCATATTGCCAAAGAGCCTATTACTGGGATGATTTCCGTTTAACAGGTTGCTATTGGACCCATGAGAGTGATTGGTCTTCTGTGGATGGTACTTCCCTGTGACCTCTCAGCCTGTCACAGGGACCATCAGTCGTTCTTAAGTAGGGTAAAAAGGCCAACAGATCCTAGACTGGTTGGAGCCAAACCGTATAAAACAGGTTGTGCCCATAGCAAGACATAGACCAAGGTGGTCAGCAAATTGTACCCAAAACCCTAGGCATGACTGGCTTCTCACCTGCTTCCTGCAGGCTCCCTGGGTGGACTCGGTACATGCACTGTTGGTAGATATGAAGGATGAGGAGTGGTGAAGGGGGAGGTGCGAGCTGCTTCTGAGCTCCTGACCTGGAATTACAGGGAGAAAGCCTGTGTATGGGGACCATGGGTACCTCCAGACGTTTTATATATGCAAGGGTGCTAGTTTCTTAGGGCTGCTGTAACAAAACTACCACACACTGGGTGGCTTAGAACAACAGAAATTTATTCTTTTGCAGTCCTAGAGGCTAGAAGTCTGAAATTACGGTGTCAGCAGAGCTACACTCCCTCTGAAGGCTCTAGGAAAGACTGCTTCCTTGTCTCTTTTAGCATCTGGCGGGTTGCTGACAAACCGCTGGCGTTCCTTGGCTTGCACATGCATCACTCTAATCTCTGCCTCTATCTGCATGTGGCTGTCTCTCTTCTGTGTCTCTGTGTATTGTGTATGTGTCCAAATTTCCCTCTTCTTGTAAGGACACCAGTCATTTCATTAGGGAGCATCCTGCTCCCGTGTGAACTCATCTTAACTTGCAAAGACTCTATATCCAAATAAGGTTATATTCACAGGTTGGATGGGAGGGGGGCGGTTAGGATTTCAACATGACTTTTTTTTTTTTTTTGCTTTTATTTTTATTATTACTTATGTTTTTTTGAATTTTTGAATTTTTTTTTATACAGCAGGTTCTCATTAGTTATCCATTTTATACATATTAGTGTATACATGTCAATCCCAATCTCCCAATTCATCACACCACCACCACCACCCCTGCCGTTTTCCCCCCTTGGTGTCCATACATTTGTTCTCTACATCTGTGTCTCAATTTCTGCCTTGCAAACCAGTTCATCTGTACCATTTTCTAGGTTCCGCATGTATGCGTTAATATACGATATTTGTTTTTCTCTTTCTGACTTACTTCACTCTGTATGACAGTCTCTAGATTCATCCACGTCTCTACAAATGACCCAATTTCGTTCCTTTTTATGGCTGAGTAATATTCCATTGTATATATGTACCACATCTTCTTTATCCATTCGTCTGTCGATGGGCATTTAAGTTGTTTCCATGTCCTGGCTATTGTAAATAGTGCCGCAGTGAACATTGGGGTGCATGTGTCTTTTTGAATTATGGTTTTCTCTGGGTATATGCCCAGTAGTGGGATTGCTGGGTCATGTGGTATTTCTATTTTTAGTTTTTTAAGGAACCTCCTTCATGTTCTCCATAGTGGCTGTATCAATTTACATTCCCACCAAGAGTGCAAGAGGGTTCTCTTTTCTCCACACCCTCTCCAGGATTTGTTGTTTGTAGATTTTCTGATGATGCCCATTCTAACTGGTGTGAGGTGATACCTCATTGTAGTTTTGATTTGCATTTCTCTAATATTTAGAGATGTTCAGCAGCTTTTCATTTGCTTCTTAGCCATCTGTATGTCTTCTTTGGAGAAATGTCTATTTAGGTCTTCTGCACATTTTTGCATTGGGTTGTTTGTTTCTTTAATATTGAGCTGCATGAGCTGTTTATATATTTTGGAGATTAATCCTTTGTCCGTTGATTCATTTGCAAATATTTTCTCTCATTCTAAGGGTTGTCTTTTTGTCTTGTTTGTAGTTTCCTTTGCTTTTCAAAAGTTTTTAAGTTTCATTAGGTCCCATTTGTTTATTTTTGTTTTTATTTCCATTACTCTAGGAGGTGGATCAAAAAAGATCTTGCTGTGATTTATGTCAAAGAGTGTTCTGCCTATGTTTTCCTCTAAGAGTTTTATAGTGTCCGGTCTTACATTTAGGTCTCTAATCCATTTTGAGTTTATTTTTGTGTATGGTGTTAAGGAGTGTTCTAATTTTATTCTTTTACGTGTAGCTGTCCAGTTTTCCCAGCACCACTTATTGAAGAGACTGTCTTTTCTCCATTGTATATCCTTGCCTCCTTTCTCATAGATCAGTTGACCATAGGTGGCTTTATCTCTGGGCTTTCTATCCTGTTCCATTGATCTATATTTCTGTTTTTGTGTCAGTACCATGTTGTCTTGATTACTGTAGCTTTGTAGTATAGTCTGAAGTCAGGGAGTCTGATCCTGCAGCTCCGTTTTTTTCCCTCAAGACTGCTCTGGCTATTCAGGGTCTTTTGTGTCTCCATACAAATTTTAAGATTTTTTGTTCTAGTTCTGTAAAAAATGCCACAGGTAATTTGATAGGGATTGCATTGAATCTGTAGATTGCTTTGGGTAGTATAGTCATTTTCACAATATTGATTCTTCCAGTCCAAGAACATGGTATATCTCTTCATCTGTGTCATCTTTGATTTCCTTCATCAGTGTCTTATAGTTTCCTGAGTATAGGTCTTTTACCACCTTAAGTAGGTTTATTCCTAGGTATTTTATTCTTTTTGTTGCAATGGTGAATGGGATTGTTTCCTTAATTTCTCTTTCTGATCTTTCATTGTTAGTGTATAGGAGTGCAAAAGATTTCTGTGCATTAATTTTGTATCCTGCAACTTTACCAAATTCATTGATTAGCTCTAGTAGTTTTCTGGTGGCATCTTTAGGATTCTCTATGTATAGTATCATGTCATCTGCAAACAGTGACAGTTTTACTTCTTCTTTTCCAATTTGTATTCCTTTTATTTCTTTTTCTTCTCTAATTGCCATGGCTAGGACTTCCAAAGCTATGTTGAATAATAGTGACGAGAGTGGACATCCTTGTCTTGTTCCTGATCTTAGAGGAAATGGTTTCAGGTTTTCACCATTGAGAATGATGTTTGCTGTGGGTTTGTCGTATATGGCCTTTATTATGTTGAGGTTAGTTCCCTCTATGCCCACTTTCTGGAGAGTGTTTATCATAAATGGGTGTTGAATTTTGTCAAAAGCTTTTTCTGCATCTATTGAGATGATCATATGGTTTTTACTCTTCAGTTTGTTAATATGGTGTATCACATTGATTGATTTGCATATATTGAAGAATCCTTGCATCCCTGGGATAAATCCCACTTGATCATGGTGTATGATCCTTTTAATGTGTTGTTGGATTCTGTTTGCTAGTATTTTATTGAGGATTTTTGCATCTATATTCATCAGTGATATTGGTCTGTCATTTTCTTTTTTTGTTGTATCTTTGTCTGGTTTTCGTATCAGGTTGATGGTGACCTCATAGAATGAGTTTGGGAGTGTTCCTTCCTCTGCAGTTTTTGGAAGAGTTTGAGAAGGATGGGTGTTAGCTCTTGTCTAAATGTTTAATAGAATTCACCTGTGAAGCCATCTGGTCCTGGACTTTTGCTTGTTGGAAGATTTTTAATCACAGTTTCAATTTCATTACTTGTGATTGGTCTGTTCATAGTTTCTATTTCTTCCTGGTTCAGTCTTGGAAGGTTATACCTTTCTAAGAATTTGTCCATTTCTTCCAGGATGTCCATTTTATTGGCATAGAGTTGCTCTTAGTACTCTCTTATGATGCTTTGTATTTCTGCAGTGTCCGTTGTAACTTCTCCTTTTTCATTTTTAATTTTATTGATTTGAGTCCTCTCCCTTTTTTTCTTGTTGTGTCTGGATAAAGGTTTATCAATTTTGTTTATCTTCTCAAAGAACCAGCTTTTAGTTTTATTGACCTTTGCTATTGTTTTCTTTGTTTCTGTTTCATTTATTTCTGCTCTGATCTTTATGATTTCTTTCCTTCTACTAACTTTGGGTTTTGTTTGTTCTTCTTTCTCTAGTTCCTTTAGGTGTAAGGTTAGATTAGATTGTTTATTTGGGATGTTTGTTGTTTCCTGAGGTAGGATTGTATAGCTATAAACTTCCATCTTAGAACTGCTTTTGCTGCATCCCATAGGTTTTGGATCGTCGTGTTTTCATTGTCATTTGTCTCTAGGTATTTTTTGATTTCCTCTTTGATTTCTTCAGTGATCTCTTGATTATTTAGTAACGTATTGTTTAGCCTCCATATGTTTGTGTTTTTTACGATTTTTTCCCTGTAATTGATTTCTAATATCATAGCGTTGTGGTCAGAAAAGATGCTTGATATGATTTCAAGTTTCTTAAATTTACTGAGGCTTGATATGTGACCCAAGATGTGATCTGTCCTGGAGAATGTTCCATGCGCACTTGAGAAGAAAGTGTAATCTGCTGTTTTTGGATGGAATGTCTTATAAATATCAATTAAATCTATGTGGTCTATTGTGTCATTTAAAGCTCATGTTTCCTTATCAATTTTCTGTTTGGATGATCTGTCCATTGGTGTAAGTGAGGTGTTAAAGTCCCCCACTATTATTGTGTTACTGTCGACTTCCTCTTTTATAGCTGTTAGCAGTTGCCTTATGTATTGAGGTGCTCCTATGTTGGGTGCATATATATTTATAATAGTTATATCTTTTTGGATTGATCCCATGATCATTATGGAGTGTCCTTCCTTGTCTCTTGTAACATTCTTTATTTTAAAGTCTATTTTATCTGAGTATTGCTACTCCAGCTTTCTTTTGATTTCCATTTGCATGGAATATCTTCTTCCATCCCCTCACTTTCAGTCTGTGTGTGTCCCTAGGTCTGAAGTGGGTCTCTTGTAGACAGCATATATATGGGTCTTGTTTTTGTATCCATTCAGCGAACCTGTGTCTTTTGGTTGGAGCATTTAATCCATTCACGTTTAAGGTAATTATTGATATGTATGCTCCTTTTACCATTTTCTTAATTGTTTTGGGTTTGTTTTTGTAGGTCCTTTTCTTCTCTTATGTTTCCCACCTAGAGAAGTTCCTTTAACATTTGTTGTAGAGCTGGTTTGGTGGTGCTGAATTCTCTTAGCTTTTGCTTTTCTGTAAAGCTTTTGATTTCTCCGTCGAATCTGAATGAGATCCTTGCCGGGTAGAGTAATCTTGGTTGTAGGTTCTTCCCTTTCATCACTTTAAATGTATCGTGCCAGTCTCTTCTGGCTTGTAGAGTTTCTGCTGAGAAATCAGCTGTTAACCATATGGGAGTTCCCTTGTATGTTATTTGTCATTTTTCCCTTGTTGCTTTCAATAATTTTTCTTTGTCTTAAATTTTTGTCAGTTTGATTACTATGTGTCTTGGCGTGTTTCTCCTTGGGTTTATCCTGCCTGGGACTCTCTGAGCTTCCTGGACTTGGGTGGCTATTTCCTTTCCCATGTTAGGGAAGTTTTCGACTATAATCTCTTCAAATATTTTCTCCGGTCCTTTCTCTCTCTCTTCTCCTTCTAGGACCCCCATAATGCGAATGTTGTTGCATTTAATGTTGTCCCAGAAGTCTCTTAGGCTGTCTGCCTTTCTTTTCATTCTTTTTTCTTTATTCTGTTTTGTGGCAGTGAATTCCACCATTCTGTCTTCCAGGTCACTTATCCGTTTTTCTGCCTCAGTTATTCTGCTATTGATTCCTTCTAGTGTATTTTTCATTTCAGTTATTGTATTGTTCATCTCTGTTTGTTTGTTCTTTAATTCTTCTAGGTGTTTGTTCTTTAATTCTTCTAGGTCTTTGTTAAACATTTCTTGCATCTTCTCGATCTTTGCCTCCATTCTTTTTTTGAGGTCCTGGATCATCTTCACTATCATTATTCTGAATTCTTTTTCTGGAAGGTTGCCTATCTCCACTTCATTTGGTTGTTTTTCTGGGGTATTATCTTGTTCCTTCATCTGGTACAAATTCCTCTGTCTTTTCATTTTGTCTATCTTTCTGTGAATGTGGTTTTTCCTTGCACAGGCTGCAGAATTATAGTTCTTCTTGCTTCTGCTGTCTGCCCTCTGGTGGATGGGCTATCTAAGAGGCTTGTGCAAGTTTCCTGATGGGAGGGACTGGTGGTGGGTAGAGCTGGGTGTTGCTCTGGTGGGCACAGCTCAGTAAAAGTTTAATCTGCTTGTCTGCTGATGGGTGGGGCTGGGTTCCTTCCATGTTGTTTGTTTGGCCTGAGGTGACCCAGCACTGGAGCCTACCGGGCTCTTTGGTGGGGCTAATGGCGGACTCTGGGAGGGCTCACACCAAGGAGTACTTCCCAGAACTTCTGCTGCCAGTGTCCTTGTCCCCACGGTGAGCCAGAGCCACCCCCTGCCTCTGCAGGAGACCCTCCAACACTAGCAGGTAAGTCTGGTTCCATCTCCTATGGGGTCACTTCTCCTTCCCCTGGGTCCTGATACACACACTACTTTGTGTGTGCCCTCCAAGTGTGTAGTCTCTCTTTCCCCCAGTGTTGTCAAAGTCCTGCAATCAAATCCCACTAGCCTTCGAAGTCTGATTCTCTAGGAATTTCTCCTCCCATTACCGGACCCCCAGGTTCGGAAGCCTGATGTGGGGCTTAGAACCTTCACTCCAGTGGGTGGATTTCTGTGGTATAAGTGTTCTCCAGTTTGTGAGTCACCCACCCAGCAGTTATTGGATTTGATTTTATTGTGATTGCGCCCCTCCTACCATCTCATTGAGGCTTCTCCTTTGTGTTTGGATCTGGGGTATCTTTTTTGGCGAGTTCCAGTGTCTTCCTGTCGATGATTGTTCAGCAGTTAGTTGTGATTTCGGTGCTCTTGCAAGAGGGAATGAGCGCACGTCCTTCTACTCCGCCATCTTGAACCAGTCTCTCAACATGACTTTTTGGAGGACCCAGTTCAACCCACAACAGAGCGGCTAAGAAGAGAAAGTGGAAGATGTCCATTTTCTGTGTCACTGACTGCATTGTGGAGGGGCTGTTGGTGGAGGTGTTATAGACATTGGTAGTGCTATTGGTGGGAATGATGGCAGTTGTCTAAGGCCAGTGCTGGTTCTAATCTTGGATTCCCTTACCCACCCCCCCTGGGGACTGGTCTCAGACTATGTCAGTGACAGATGGGGAGGATCAGGTGCATCTGGCTGGGGTGATGCAACCAAGGGACAAAGAGCTTAGTTACCAAGGGAGAGTGGTTTTCCAGTAATCATTGGAGAGTAGGAGCAAGAGCACAGGGCTGGGCAGACATGCACGTCTCAGGTTAAGTCTTAGGCCAGCTGGAACACCACGGCTTCAGTTTCTCCACTGAAAGGTGAGGGGGTGAGAATGGATGGCTTCTGAGGGCCCTTCCTGCTTTGGCATCACATAATTCTTATATGAGAGTTGTTGTGTTGGAGAAGCTCCTTGACCCTGTGGATTTTTGTGAGGTCTGTCTAGCTGATGGGGTATGAGCAAGTGACATGGGAAGGGTGCTTAGAAGGAGACAGCCATGGGGCCTGGTATTCCCATCCCAGGACTTTCCAACAGGGCTTTGTTCGAGTCACCTTCTCCATGAGGCCTTTCCTGGCCACCCTCTCTAAAATATTGATCCCACACCTGATATTTCATAGCCCCTCTCCCAGCTTTATTTTCTCTCCTTATATTTAACCCCTACCCAACATGGTTTATATTTTCCTTACTTGTCTCACTTACTGTCTGTTTCTCCACTAGGTAGTAAGCTCCTGGAGGGCAGGGATTTTTATCTAATACTAAACAGTAACTGTCACATCTAGGCAATTAATACATTATTTGTTGAATGTTGAATAATTGAAGGTATTATAAACTTGATAAATGAGGTAAAAAATTTAAAGGGATGTTCCAATTATAATCTTTGGGGGTGTCATTCTTTGTTGGCTTCAGGCCCCTGGCCTAGGCTGCCCAGGGCCCTGCCATGAGTAGCACTTGTCTTTGAAGGGATTGTTCCAGTTATCCATTGCTTGTAACAAAACACCCTGAGACATAGCAGCATAAAACAACATTATTATGCTCAGCATAATACTACTAATAAATATTATTCTTTATTATGCTCAGGAGGTCTGCAGGTCAGGAACTTGAACAGGACATGGTGGGGATGTTTTCTGAAGACCTGGATGACTCAGATGACTCAAATTGTTAAGAGCCGGAATCACTGGAGGCTTCTTTACTTACAGTCTGGTGCCTAGGCTGAGATGACTTGAAGGCTGGGGTCAGCTGGGGCCCATGTAGCCAGAGTGCCTACATGTGGCCTCTGCGTGTGGCTTGGGCTTCTTCACAACATGGTGGCTGGGTTCCAAGAGGGAGTGTCCCCAAGAGCCTTTGGAGAATGAGCGTTCCATGAGAGCCAGGTGGAAGCTGCCTGGTCTTCTGCTACCTGACCTCAGAAGTCACACAGTATCACTTTTCCTGTACTCTATTGGTCAAGACAGTCACAAGCCTGCTCAGATTCAAGGGGGAGGGAACACAGATTCTCCCCTACCTCAGTGGCAGGAGTGTCAAAGATTTTGAGGCCATGCTTTGAAACTGCCACAGGGATCCCACTACACTTTCGCCAGCCTCAATCTGGAATGAACCTTGAGTGAGATTTCTGGTACTGCCACCTTCAAGATAGGACTTACTATGAATTATGACTATTCTTCAATCTTACTCTCACTAATCGGGTTTCTTCAGGCTGGGATCCTGTCACTTTACCTCCTTTGCAGCCTCTAGCAGATTATCTGGCACGTAGTAAGTACTTAGCAAGTGAGTTAGAGAGTAAATGAATGAACGAACAAGTGAACAAAGGGAGTAGGTGCTTTCTGTGCTGGCATAACACTGCTGAGTCTCTATAGGAGGCCTTGAAACTCATACCTGTCAAGGCCAGAGTTTTCTGACCAGCTTCTGTTCATATGCTGAACTGCTGAGACCTGTAGCTGGGCCCCTGGACACCCAGGAATAGATTCCTGTAGAGGAGGCAAGGGTGTTGGGATAGGAAGTGTGTGTGTGTTAGGGGATAAGTAGTTATCTTGTTTGACTGTAGCCAAGAATTTCTGTATTTCCATAGGGCAATCATATTGATGGAACGAGGCCGGAATGCAAGGGCCTTGTTGCAGGCTGAGAGTTTTGAGATTGTTAGTGGAGAGTCATCAAAAGTTGCTGAGCAGCAGCGTTCACATAATAAGAGCTGTGAGTGAGAAGATTGGCATTCAGGATGGATTGGAGTGAGGGAACCCCAGCAGTAGGGAGGACGGTAGGTCTGCAATCCAGGTATGAGTCCATGGCTTGGACCTGGCTGGAGATTGCAGAAGAGCCAGCAAAGGGAGGAATGTGAGTGATGTAAAGGTAGCAGGTGTTGGAGACCATGTGAGTGGTGACAGGAAAGAGGGTAAAAGATGGTATAGCAATCTTATATTGTAGGTACTATTTTCTGTTATTTCGTTATGAAAAGTTTCAAATATGCAGCAAAGTTGAAACAAATGTACAGTGAATACCTATTACTCTCCACCTAGATTCTAAAATTAACATGTTGCTGTGTTTGCTTTGTCACGAATCTATCCATCCCGCTGTTATCCATCCGACCATCTTGTTTTTGTGATGCATTTCAAATTAGGTTGCAGACATTAGTACATTTTCCCCTAAATACTGAAGTACACGTACCATTAATTAGAGTTCAATAGTTGTTTACATTACTTTCCTTTTGAGAAAAATTTACATATGTGAAATGCACAAATCTTAAGTGTACCATTGTCTGACTTTTGACAGAAGCATGCAACTGTGCAACCCAAGCCCCTTTCAAGATTTGGACATTACCAGCATCCCAGAAAATTCCTTCATGTTCCTTCTCAATCAGTTCCCTGTCCCCACTCTTCAGAGGCAACCACTGTTCTGATTTTTAAATCATAGATTCCTGTGCCTTTTCTAGAACTTCATATAAATGGAATTGTACAGTATGTACTCTCTGGTTTGAAGTTTCTGTCACGTGGTATAATGTTTCTGAGATCCAGCCATGTTGTTGCGTGTATCAGTAATTCCTTCCTCTTTATTTCTGAATAGTATTCCATTGTATGGCTGTACCACAGTTTTGTGTCTCCATTCTTCGGTTGACGGACACAGGGCTGTTTCCAGTTTTTGGCTTTTCTGTATAAAGCTGCCATGAACATCTTGTACAGGTCTTTTTTTTTGGTGGACATATTTTTTCATTTCTCTTGGGTAAACATCTGGGAGTGGGTCATAGGATAGGTCTATGTTTAGCTTTATAAGGAACTGCCAAAGTGATTGTACCATTTTTATGCTTCCACAATGTATCAGAGTCTGGTTGGTTACTCTGCATCCTCATCAACATTTGGTATTGTTAGACTTTTAAATTTTAGCCATTCTGATGGATATGTAGCTATCCCCAAATGGTTGTAATTTACATTTCCCTAATGATTAATGATACTAAGAACTTTTTCATGTACTTACCATTTCTATATCTTTCTTTCTGAGTGTTGTTCAAATTATTCAAATATTTTGCCCATTTAAAAATTGTGGTTTTTGTCTTTTTCTTATTGAATTTTAGGGATTCTTTATTTATTCTGAATACTCCTTATTTGTCAGATATGTGATTTGCAAATCTTTTTCCTAATTGTGGCTTGCCTATTCATTTTCTTAACAGTGTCTTCCGATGAATAGAAGTTTTAAATTTTGACAAGGTCTAATTTATCATTTTCTTTGTAAGGCTGTTCTTTTCTCCATATCCTAAGAAACTTTTGCTGACTCCCGTATTACAAAGATCATCTCTTATATTTCCCTCTAGAAGCTTTCTAGCTTTAATTTCTATGTTTAGATCTATCATCCATCTCAAATTAATTTTTGTGTAGCATATGAAATGGGGGAGTCAAAATTCTTTTTTTCCCCTAATGAATATCCAGTTGTTCCTGCCGCATTTGTGGCAAAACACTTTCTTTTTTGGTAGGTGCTGTTTTTATCCTCATTTTGCAGATGAGGAAACTGAGACAGAGCTAGATTAAGTAACTTGTTCCTAGGTCCTGCAGCTGGTAGAGTCAGATCCAGAATTTGAACCCAGAGCCTGTATTTTTATTCACTATGCTCTATTTCCTTCTCATGCTGATGACTCTGAGGTTTCGACCTGAATGCCAGGCAGCTAAGTGTAAAGCGTTGGCAGAGAAGTCAGGAAGCAGGGTGAGTTTCATTTGGGGTTGAGTTGGGGAGCCCGTGGGATACCTGAGTGGGTGTATTGGGAAGCAGACAGAAAAAGGAGGGAAGGACAAGTAGGGAAGGGGGAGGTAAACAAGGGAGGAGGGATGCAAGAGGTGCTGAAAGGCGATATTATTCGGCCCAACCTGAACTTCACCTTTTTTGTTTAGTGTCAGGGGTTTGGTAACCTGTCACATCAAACCTGGTCCAGAAGAGCCCGTGAAGTAGGCAAGATCCAATTTGTTTAGATCTTTTGAATCTAGGTGGTAAGGGTGACGTGAGCAAGAGTCATAAAGCTAGAGAAGAGAAATAGATTAAGTGAGGCAGGGAGAGTCAGCAAGCATCGTGATCAGAGTGCCTACTCTCAAACCGACTTGGCTTCAGGCCTTAATCCAGCCCTGCAGCTCACTAACCATGGGAGTGCAAGCAAGTTACTTCGTTTCTGTGTCTCATTTTCCTCATCTGTAAAATGAGAATAATACCAACCTCCCTGAATTAAATTAGACAATGGACTGAGGGCACTTAACACAGTATCTGACACATACTCAATATTCAGTAAATGGCATGTTAGTCATTTTTATTACGATTCAGTATTTTAAGAACGTGGGTAGTACCTGGAATATAGAAGACCCTCTGGGAAGCTTGCTGAATGAACAAATGACCTCCAGAGACACAGGATTCTCCAACTTAAATTACACAACTTGGCAGTTTGAGAACACGTGGCCAGGAGGTCAGAGTACGAAGCTAGGATTGTGAACTGGGGCTGGTCTCTAAATATTCCAGGTGGCACAGGAGCCGGTCCAGATGGCCAGGGCTTAGCCAACAGGGCCTTAAAGACTTCCTGGGGAAAGATGGAGACTGCTGCCCGGATTCTGCACGGGGTCTCTGCAGGCCTGGAGCTCTGCTGTGGGCAGGGAGGATTCTCCTGCTGAGAGCGACGAGAGCTCCCAGACAGCGAGTAAGAGAGCGCCCTGCCTGTGGCGGGGGTGGCACCTTCTAGTGCTGCTGTCCAGTGGACCACAGAGACCCATCTCTATCTCTGGTTTTGATGACTGTATCCTGCAAGGTTTAGCTGCACTTCTAGAAAAGCCCATTTAAATGGAGTTTGTGTGGTTAATTTTGAGTCCAGTTCACTCTGCATATGAACAGCTAGCAGGGTCAATCAGATATTTGTTGAGCGCTTACTGGGGACCAGACTCTGTGCTAGGTGAAGACACCACTTCTGGAGCTCACCATCTAGTTAGGGAGATGACACACACCCAAAGAGCTACGAGGTAAGTGTCAGAGGTAAATGGCTGAACACATGAAATGGCCAGAGGACAGCTTGGGCAGAGCACATGAATAAATGCCTTCTACACGGGTTGTCAAACCAATGATAGACATTGAAGTCCTTCAGCATTCTCTCCAGCCCACCACTTCTCCCTTCCAGGGGTGATGACTAACATTCGAGTGCTTCCTTGGAGAGCAGCACTTTAAATGGATTAACTCATTGCCCTTTCTGATGACCCTATGTGGTGAGCTCTTTTAGCATCCCCATATTTCAGACGAGGAAATGGCGGACAGAGATGCCAGGAGACTTAGGCAGGGTCACCGAGCTGGAAGTGATGGTGCTGTGAAGGAAACCCCGTAGTCTCACCCCAGAGCCCACCTTATTAGGCCCACAGGGCACAGCTGACTCTGTTTTATGGCTTTCTTCTTTCAACTATACAGCAGGAAGGAGGATTCTTGACATTTCTTTCATGATCTTAACATGTAATCACAGTGTCCAACCAGTTTTTAACTAAATACAGCCTCCTGTACATTTTGCCCTGGCACTAATTCAGCTAAAATATTCTTAATTTCAGAAGAGAAGGCAGCAAGACTGAACCACTGTGTTTATTGACCAATTTAGACTGTCTCGGGGCACAGCTTTGAGGATTGGAGCACGCCATGAGTGAATATTTTAACTGTCTGTGGCAAGATGACAGCATCTTGGCCTCAGACACGAGAATTATTCTCAGACAGGGCTTTTTTCAGTGCCGTAACTTTAACCAGCTGGAATTCTTTTCCATCCTATTCAACCTCCCAAAGTCAAGAATTTTGCCTTTTATTGGGAAATCTGCATTTCATTGTATAGATAGAACACTATGTCCTTGGCTCAGTGGGTCTCCAAGAGAAGCTGAGTCTTTATTTTATTGCAGGCGCTGGGTGTCCTAAGGGCTCAAATACCAGCAAGTCTGTTTCAAGCATGAGAGGTCGGAGACACAGCAATGTTCTTTTTTTTTTTTTTTTTTTTTTACAATTTTTTTTTTCTTTTTTTTTTAAAGGGGAAGAGGAGGAAATGAGTCTTTTTTTTTTTTTTTTTAATTGATTGATTGATTGATTGCTATGTTGGGTCTTCGTTTCTGTGCACGGGCTTTCTCTAGTTGCGGCAAGCGGGGGCCACTCTTCATCGCGGTGCGCGGGCCTCTCACTATCGTGGCCTCTCTCGTTGTGGAGCACAGGCTCCAGACGCGCAGGCTCAGTAGTTGTGGCTCACGGGCCTAGTCGCTCGGCAGCATGTGGGATCTTCCCAGACCAGGGCTCGAACCCGTGTCCCCTGCGTTAGCAGGCAGATTCTCAACCACTGCGCCACCAGGGAAGCCCCACAGCAATGTTCTGATCAAAGAATGTGAGAGGCAAACTGTCCACCCCAGTGCAACCCGAGCCTTGTACGTGAGAGAGTGGGGAAGAGAGACAGGGGTGTTGCTGAACAGCATGGCGTCCTGTGCTGGGCCTGCTGGAGATGGGCGCTGCCACACCCGCCAAGATAGGCCAGCAGAGTTGGGAGAAGGGTGTCGGGATCACCACACTAGGAAGTCCTCGTCTAAATCACAGTAGTCCTCTTCGGAGAGTGCGTATTATCACCTCTTCATCTGGCGATGCCACATTGCTGTAAATGTTTTTCGAATTTCAGTTTTAGAATAGTGTTTAAGGTTTAGAACAGTTCCTTCTTCCTTCTGAGGGTGAGTTTTGCTTTTTATTTAGCTGCATCTGAAAACATTGAAAATCCCATTTAAAATGTATTTATGTATATGAATTTATTGTTTCTACTACCTACAAGAAGTTACTGGTAACTGTTTGATTGCCCATACCTTACCAAAACCAGATGATATCAGTCATTTAAATTTCTGTTAGTCTAATGGATAATAAATGCTATCTCAGTGTTGATTTAATTTTTACTTACCTCTGGTAAGATTGGGCATGTTGCTGTGTTTTCTGGCTATTTGTAAACCGTTCTTGTCCTTGGCTCATTTTTCTATTAAATTATTTGTCTTTTTCTTCTTGAGTTATAGAACCTCTTTATGTGATAGTGATATTTGGACAGTCTTTTTAACATCTTGTATTATGACACAAGATCTTGTATTATGACACTTCATCTTTTTTTTTTTTTATAAGTTATATATTTTACTTTTTATTTATTTATTTATTTTTGGCTGTGTTGGGTCTTCGTTTCTGTGCAAGGGCTTTCTCTAGTTGCGGCAAGTGGGGGCCACTCTTCATCGCGGTGCGCGGGCCTCTCACCATCGCGGCCTGTCTTGCCGCGGAGCACAGGCTCCAGACGCGCAGGCTCAGCAATTGTGGCTCACGGGCCCAGTCGCTCCACGGCATGTGGGATCCCCCCAGACCAGGGCTCGAACCCGTGTCCCCTGCATTGGCAGGCAGACTCTCAACCACTGCGCCACCAGGGAAGCCCGACACTTCAACCTTTGAACATGGGTTAGATTTTTGGAAATGGCTGGCATTTGGTATGATTGAATCAGGCTGAATTATATGTGAATTCACTTATATAATCTAAGTAGTAAATACAATTGGAGGAAGTGGTTTTGGGGACAAGCCAGCTGACTCTTGCAAACAGCTTACCTGGAAGGAGCAGAGGGTTCAAGTATACTAGAGAATATCTAGTAGCCCTGAGCATTCAGCATGGTGGCATCAGTCAGGATCCGGTACAGAGGGGATGGAGAATGTTGCCTAAAAGGGTATTCTGGTAAGTGGAGGTTATTTAAAAGGGCTTCTACTCTAGCTAACATTTATTGAGTGACTGCTGTGAGTCAGATGTGCTGTGGGCCAAGAACCCTTCTGTCCCCTCCAACTGAACGGGCATCCTTTAGAGGACAGTGTGTGGGAAGGTCACAGAGCCTAACCCTTTCACCAGTCAAAATATGGTGTTGACCAAGCATTACCCAATCCCCCCCAAATCCCTGTAACTAATTATAGACACATATTTTACATCCATCTTTTCTGTTTTTTCTATGAGGCTATTTCTATAGTAGTTTAGCATACAGCCTCTGCATCAGACTGCTTGGTTTCAAATCCTAGCTCTGTCATTTACTAGCTGTGCGATTTTGTGTAAATGATAAAACTTATCTTTCCCTTGGTTTTCTCATCTATAATATGGAGATAATAGCACCTGTACCTCATAGGATGTCATAAGGATTAAATGAAGTAATGCACACAAAGCACTTAGCACGTTAGGTGTCAGGATGGAGTGGGGAGAAGCATTTTGGTGAGCTGAGGCCCATGGCCCTCCCAGGCTGTCCAGGGAATTACTAAAGAGGCCAAAGGAGTGAGTGGAAGGTTAGAGCCCATCCGCATTTCTGGGAAACCAGCTCCAGTTTTCCTTTCCTTGGTACTTTAAGGCCTCTCCCTTTCTGGAGACCTCTCAGTTCTTCCAAGTCCCACTGCATTTTTCTGCCTATTATATACCATCCTCAGGGCCAAGGCCAATACCACGGGATCTGGGCACCATTGTAAGTGATAAAAATAAGCTTGACAAGGAGACAAATCCCTAGAGCTTCGGCAGCAGGAAAACTACCAAACCTCGGGGCCCTGACTGAGAAGGGCCCAGAATCCAATACCAATAGCGACCCAAAAGTTCTTGTTGCCTCTGTCTGATTCTGCCTGTAGCTGAGAGTTGTCAGGTCATAGGCCCCAGAAGCACAAATGGCAGAATTGAGGTGGAAGGGGAAAATGAATATACACAGGCCAGGGGACAGCTCCGGAGTAGGCTGTTTTAGGCTGGCCTTGCCTCAGTGTAGAAAACTTAGGGCCATAGCCTGTAACACACAGTTTCTCTATAGGAAAGAACAGGTGTCCTCAGATTGCAATAAGAAAAACATTTTTGGTTTTGGAGTCATATCCAAATTCAAACTCCAGCCTGTGTGACTTTGAGAAACTACTGAACTTCTCTAAGCCTGTTTTCTCTATTGAAAAATGAAGATAACAGTGCCTACTTTGAATGAGTAGCTGTTGTGAAGATTAAATGGGTGTGTAAAATGCACTGTCATGCAAACAGAGGTCCCCATTAAATAGGAGCTGTTATTATCAGTAAATGCTCAATAAAGATTTGAATGAGTCGTGTAGCTAAATGGAAAACTGGCTGTGTTAGGGTAGACTTGGCAAAAAGCAAACCCCCAAATAAGCACACATACAAAGTAAACCCCTGGAAGTTAGTGCTGAAATTGATGTGCCTCATCTCATCCCACCTGGTACCCTGATGAGACCAATTCGGGGAAGTTCCCAATGGATAAACAGATGAGAGTTGTTGTGGTATGTTATAGGGGAATGCCAAATTGAGTTGTTCCAACTGAAAGTGAAATTTCTCCCTATATGCTTATAGGCAAGGAAGAAGTCTCTTTCCATGTCAAGGGGAAAGAAAGCTACTTGTGTTGTGCGTTCTCCATTTATTGATTCCAGACTAAGTTATATCCCTTTATTTGTCCAGTAACTGTAAGGACAACGTCACAGACACTGAAGACTCAGGTGCCCATGCCCCAGTGTAGCAAGTTCTGTTCCGAAAAGAATGGACTTGTAGTTTTGAATATGCCACATCACAATATTTACTGTGTCCTCTTTCCATCCCATTCTTTCTAATTGAAGTTTTTGAATGAATGGGAAAGATTGTATTAGTCTTTCAACTTCTTGCCAAAGTCCTCTGTTCTGGTTCGTTTGATCAATAAATAGCTTAGACCTAAAAGGAGAAGTTCCCAGATCTCCAGGGTAGATGGTAGCCAAGAGCAGTGGTTCTCTTTGCCTTCCTCACCATGCTTGCCTTTTGCACAGAGAGGCTTTAGTGAGGTGGAGATGCTTCTCTGGCTCAAGAGAGAAATGATTGGTATTCACATATGATCCCTTGTCCTTTTTTAAAGTTTCATTTTGGGGGCATGGGCAACTTCAGGAAGGAGGACCAGGTTCCTAATTTACATTTTGTTTACATTTTGAAAACTGATTCCCCAAACTCATATCTCTGAGGGACAAAAGGAAAGAGAAACAAAAAATGAACATCACCAGCCTCAGATGTGAAGTAACCATCTCTGTGGATCATAAAAGCAGAGAATTGCAAAAAGGTGATCAGAGACTGAAGTTTCTTGTGCTGTAGGTTGGTCAGAGGCAGTGGCTATGAAGAGTTTGGCTCCTATGAAATAAAGGGACCAAAAAAATAAGAGTGCTCTGCAGGCATTGAGAAACCAGAGTAAGGCTTGAAGCCAGGGCTGAAGAAGAGCTCACCAAGTCATGAAGGAAGGCTGGGTGTGTGAGAGAGGAAGGAGGAGACTGGGACAGGAGTTGCGGGCTAAGGAAGGCAAGGACAAGCACATAGCCTTGCTACCAGGAACTGAGCCCAGCTGCCTGCTGGTTCTGTGACTGCGGCTGCCATGTTCTTGTGCGACTGTAACACCCAACCTGCTTCTGCACTGGGGGCCCGGAGGGTCAAGGAGAAATGGGGTCAGAGAGAGAGGAACAAAATAACAAAAGTGAGAAGAACAGACTCAAAAGGAACTTGCCACTCCAAAATTGCAAATAAATCAGGTAACAGAATCAACTGTAAGAATAAGAAATTATCCCAAATGAAATTAATTTTATAGACTAGTCTGAAAATAACTTTATAATAAGTAGGTAGAGGATGTGCCCTGCCCTAAAAAAAAAGGCATAACTTTCATTAAAAAATAAGGAATTGGGCTTCCCTGGTGGTGCAGTGGTTGAGAATCCGCCTGCTAATGCAGGGGACACGGGTTCGAGCCCTGGTCTGGGAGGATCCCACATGCCGCGGAGCAACTACTGAGCCCGTGAGCCACAACCACTGAGTCTGCGCGTCTGGAGCTGTGCTCTGCAATGGGAGAGGCCGCGACAGTGAGAGGCCCGCGCACCGCGATGAGGAGTGGCCCCTGCTCGCCGCAACTGGAGAAAGCCCTCACACAGAAACGAAGACCCAACACAGCCAAAAATAAATAAATAAATAAATTTATTAAAAAAAATAATAATAAGGAATTATGAAAAAAAGCATAAATAAAATAAGATCAGATATATATAAAAAATTAAAATGTGAAATGAAAACTGTAGTTATTGATATAAAGATAAAATAGATAGGGTACACTGATTCCTAGATACCATTGAAGTAAGTTAACAAATTGGAAAACAGTACAGAGAAACTTACCCTGTAAGTTTAGAGATACGAAAGATAAATTGACAGGCTTCAACATTCTTTAATAAAAGTTACAGAGAGAACAGAGGGACTGAAAGAGAAGTAATATTTAAATAAATGCTAATAATTTTCCAGAGTTGACTAACTATGAGTTCTTGGATCAAAAGTATCTCCAAATACTACGGAGGTTAAATAAAAGTTAACCCACAATTACACATATTGCAGTGAAACTGCATACTATCAAGGGCAGGAGGGAGACCAGTATATGAAGCTGCTTGGGCTGCCATAACAAAATGCCATAGACTGGGTGGTTTAAACAACAGACATTTATTTCTCACAGTTTTGGAGGCTGGGAAGTCCAAGATCAAAATTGATTTAGTTTCTGGTGAGAACTCTCTTCCTGGCTTGTAGGTGGCCGCCCTCTCACTGTGTCCTGACGTAGCAGGGAGAGAGAGAATGCGAGCTCTCTCCTGTGTCTTCTTCTAAGGACACTGATCCTATCTGATCAGGGCCCCACTGTTATCACTTCATTTAACCCTAATTACCTCCATAAAGGTCTGGTCTCCAAATACAGTCACACTGAGAGTTGAGGCTTCATCATATGAATTTAGGGGGGACACAAACATTCAGTCCATAGCAACCAATTAAAAATCAGAGTTAAAAATATGTCATGTATAAATAAATGGCTAATAGATGTTTCAGCAGCAGGAGAAGTAAGAAAACAGACTTACAACTTACAAGTGTTGGACCTAGAATACTATGCCTAGATGAACTATCCTACAGCAGTGAGAGAAAAATAAAGACCAAAGGTATAAACTCAAGACTCTCATTAAAAGAAGTATTGAAAGATATACTTTAGAAGGAAAAAAATCAAACAATGAGAAAGGATGCACAATATAAGAAACAACAGTGAACACAGAAATTGATTAAATATATTTATATTCCTTTAACTGTTAACCTATGTAAAAAATTCCTGAGTGTGTGTGTGTGTGTGTGTGTGATTTAAAAATATGATTAAAATGAAAATTAGGCGACAATAGCAATATGGGGCAGGCTATTCTGGGGGGAGGGATGTTAAAGCCATATTCAGAGTCAGGAAGATGATAATTATGGACTATGTAAAAAAAAATTATAATTGTATCAGTTGAGGTTTGCTGCATAACAAACCACTACAAAACTTAATGGCTTAAAAGAAACACTATCTTATTCAGCTCTAGAATCTTTGGGGTAGCTGTAGTTTTAAAAATCTGGGCCAGCTCAGCTGTCTTGACTATTACACACGTCTGTGATGCGCTGGTGGCTGGCTAGATGATCTAGGATAGCTTCAATGTCTGGAAGTTGACGGCCTGCATGCTGGGATGCCTTAGTTCTCTTCCAAATTGCCTCTCATCTTCCAGATTGTCTGCTGAGGCTGTTCACATGATGGTCCAGGCTTCCAAATGCAGCCAGGGAGCAAGCCTCCTTGTGCAAGCACTTTTTAAGCTTCCGTTTGTATTACATTTACTAATGTCCTGTTAGCAAAAAAAAGTCACGAGGCCAAGCCCAGATTCAAGGGGTGGAGAAACAGACTCCACCCCTTGGTTGGAGGAAAAGAATTTGTGGCTGCTTTTATTTTTTTTAATTAAAAAAAATTTTTTTTTAACATTTTTATTGGATATAATTGCTTTACAATGGTGTGTTAGTTTCTGCTTTATAACAAAGTGAATCAGCTATACATATACATATATCCCCATATCTGCTCCCTCTTGCGTCTCCCTCCCTCCCACCCTCCCTATCCCACTCCTCTAGGTGGTCACAAAGCACCGAGCTGATCTCCCTGTGCCATGCGGCTGCTTCCCACTAGCTATCGATTTTACATTTGGTAGTGTATATATGTCCATGCCACCCTCTCACTTCGTCCCAGCTTACCCTTCCCCCTCCCAGTATCCTCAAGTCCATTCTCTACGTCTGCTTCTTTATTCCTGTCCTGCCCCTAGGTTCTTCAGAACCTTTTTTTTTTTTTTTTTAGATTCCATATATATGTGTTAGCATACGGTATTTGTTTTTCTTTTTGTGACTTACTTCACTCTGTATGACAGACTCTGGGTCCATCTACCTCACTACAAATAACTCAATTTTGCTTCTTTTTATGGCTGAGTAATATTCCATTGTATATACGTGTGTGGCTGCTTTTAGAATCTACCACAGTCTGCTCCTTGGCCACAAATTATTCACATTTCTCCCACATGTAAAGTTTGCTAATCCTCATTTTAGGCTTTCTGTCTCATCCTACATATAGCATCAGGCTGGAAGGATGTGATCTCATGATCTTATCACATCAGGATGAATGAGGATCCTTAGATGTGGCTCCTTGGGTAAGGCGCCTCTTGATTCAGAGATCTGTGAATTAAAATGACAAGTCATCTTCTCACTACACACCTGACGTACAGTGGTCAGACAGAGGCAGGTTAACTGAATAGACGCGTCCCTTCAAAAGGGGGAAGATCAGAGGATACATAACAATCACTGGTCTAAAATTCCCCCTAGGCCCTTGATTAGGGCTCAGTTCTGCTTCCTGGGAGTGCCTTCCCATTCCATTGTTCTCCAAGGCCCTAGACTCCATTCTCTAGTCCCTTGGTTCCCCATCTTGAGAAATCTTTCCTTTCCGTAAGAAATGGCTATGTTAACAGTTCAGCAGCTTTCTCATCTGGTTTCCTGCCCATAGGTAGTTGAGACCCTAGAGACTTCTTCGCAGTTTAATCAATCTTAGTTCCCTCTAGTCCAAGCTGATGGTGCTTTTGCTGGTATAGTTTTGTTTTGTTTTTGTTTTTTTAACATTTTGGGCTTTCTGTGTAACAGATTATAGTCTACTTTATTCAACAAAAGCTATACCCACAATTATTTTTTCTCTAGATTTATTCACTGTGATTTGGGATTAGGCTTCTGTTACGCCTTTTTGTCTAGCTGAGAAAGTATACTAGGCACTTTCTTAAATCTTTCAGAGGTCTTAACAAGTGGCCATACCCTTGCTTTTCTCTTTGTCCTAAGGTCTCCTTTTACTTTGAGAATCTTTTACTTGAAGACTATTCAGATATGGGGAGACTGGAGATGAGAGTTTTATTTTCCAACACAGCAGGCCCTGGACCCTCTGTATTCCATCTAAATTCTGGTTGCAAACTGAACATTTCCTTCTTTTGCCCATTCTTCTGTCTTGCCATATTTTATTATATGCAGTTAAGCGTACCCAAGTGGCACTTTCCAAATTCTCTCTGGAGATCTACTTAGCTGTAACTGAAAGTTTATTAGGTTCATTTTTTTTCCTCTCAAGGTACTGTCAACTTCAGTTTAACCAACTGTTCTGTCTCTACGTAGTATAAGTCATCATTTTCCAGACCTGCTACAGCAGGTGGGTTTTGGGGTTTGTTTTTTTTTCATTTTTGCAACCTTTGCAGTCTGTTTCCTTACTGATTTTCTGGTCACTGCCCTATTCCAAAGCCAACACCACATGTTTTAGGATTTTGTTATGGCAGCACCCCACTCTTGAAACCAATTTCTGTATTAGTTAGCTTTTACTGTATAACAGTCCACCCCCAAATTTAGGGACTTAAACCATGGCCATTTTCATTTATATCACTAGTTTTTGGGTTGGCTAGGTGGTCTTTCTGGTCTGGACCAGCACAGTTGATCTCTGTGAAAGAAAGCTTTTCTTTCAGGAAAATTTATGACCTTAAATACATTTATTAAAAATTAAAAAAATGAAAGATAGTTGAATATTGTATTATTTAAAATGGTATTTGTGTGTAAATGATCATGGGTTAAATGACCTAGAGGTTTAACCTTGTCATGTTACAAGAAGTTTGTTTTGTCAAACTCAAGTTCCTGTACCGATGCACAGTGAGGCCAAACAAACTGAAACATCAGAGTTTGGAGCAGTTTATTGATCGAGAGGGTGCCAACCAAGAAGATATGAGACATAGGTTTTTCTCAGATCCATCTTCCTGGCTGGCTGGACTATAAGGTTTTTAAAGGCTGAAGGTTGTGGAGGGCATGATTTTCTTCTGATTGGTTGGTGGTGAGGAAACAGTGTTGTGTTTCAGGAATCTTAATCACCAACCTTCCGGTTCCAACCAGTCTGGGGTCTCTGTGCTTGTGGTCAGCATGCAGTTACCATCCTCCACCTGGGTGGGAATCTTAGTTCCTGCAGAACAACTCAAAGATATGCATCAGATGGTTACTTATATCCCTTGAAGAGGAACTAGGACTCTGTTTGATCACCGAACTATTGTTTCTTGACTGCCTTTCCTTTGTTTCTGCATTCCTTCACTTCCCTAATTAGTAACTGGCTCTGCTCTTTGGAAATCAGGGAAGGCCTAGGACACTAAAGCCTTTTTCTACAAACAAGAAACAGGGGACACAGAAAGGCTTTTGTACCCGAGAGGGAGCTGGAGGGTCCTGCTCGGTTTCAGTCCCCCCTTTTCTTTGATACTTCTCAATCCTGAGGGAAACTGGTGCACGATAAAAAAGGAAATAAAGTTTTGGTTGGAGAGGTTAATCATAAACTTTGCAGAGGTGAAACCGCACACCTCAGATTGGGACTTGAACCCAATCACACCTCAGATGGGACTCAAACCCAGCCAAAATTCAGACTGGGACTTGAACCCGCTGTCTTTTCATTGAAATCGCACACCTGGTCTCAGGATTTAATGAAGCTAAGGTTCTTTATGTCTCATAGCAGAAAGAATTCAATGAGAGACAAAGTGATAGGTAAGAAATGGATTTATTTAGAGAGATACACATACCATAGACAGAATACAGTCTTGTCTCAAAAGGCAAGAGCAGCCCCAAAATATGGGATGGTTAGTTTTTGTGGGCTGAGTTATTTCATAGGCTAATAAATTGGGGGAATTATTCCAACTATGTTGGGGAAGGGGCGGGGATTTCCAGGAATTGGGCCACTGCCCACTTTTTGGCCTTTTATGGTTGGCCTTGGAACTGTCATGGTGCCTGTGGGTTTGTCATTTAGCATGCTAATTATTACAGTGAGTGTATAATGAGGATCAAGGTCTACTGGAAGTCAAATCTTCCACCATCTTGGGCCTAATAGGTTCTAACCAGTTTATGTCATATTCTGTTCTTAATGGTTGTATCATTCTTTTAATGGTTGTGCCCTGCCCTCTTCCCTCCTGTCTCAGAGGAACACAGTTTTAAGGGGGACTTGATTTCATTTGGAGGTAGACAGTTCAAATCAGATATGGAGGTTCCATGATGCCACGATAGCCCAGGCTCTTCTAACTTTTGACTCATCTAAACTTAGCTTTCATACTCATGCTAGCTGCCTCATGGTTGTAAGGTGGCTGCTCTACTTCCAGTTTTGTATGCACATTCCAAACATGATGAGGAAGAAAAGGACAGGTTATGAAAGAGGCATGTACCAGCTGAGTCTGCTATCTGTAATTAAAGAGTTTTCCTGGAAGCCCTACCCAGTGAGTTCCACTTATATGTCATTGGTAACAGATGTGTCATATGGCATTTCCTAGCTGCAGGGGAGTCTGAAAAACATAATTTGTTTGTTTTTTAGCTTGGCGTATTGCTTTCCCAAACTAAATAGGGGTTATGCTAATAAAGAACAAAGGGAGAATACATATTGTGTAGATGACTATTACTGTCTATACATGTGCATCTCAAGAAGATAGACAAGGAAGAAAATAAGCCTTTAGAAAAGTAAAAGTAAGGAAACTAAGAGGACAAACAAAATGAAATAGAAAGCAATTTAGAGGATCAAAAAGAGTTATAAAATAGATAAATCCCTAGTTAAGTTTTTTTTTTTCAAGAAAGAGCTACAAATAATATTTTGAAAGAAAGGGAACTATAACTACAGATGCGTAATAGATAATAAAAATCATAAGATTATACTCTGAAGAATTTTATGACAAAATTTGGATTGGGAAAAGACATAGTTTTCTAGGTAAATATAATTTGCCAAAACTACTTGAAAAAATATGGACAATACCAAAAAGCAAAAATCATTAAAGAACTTAAGCTGATAACCAAGACCTCATCTCTCCAAAATATCAGGCTTAGGTGGTTTACATCTGTACTTTATTCAACTTCTAAGAAGTAGATAATCCTAATATTAACAAACTGTTTAAGAGAATAGAAAATTAGGAAAAGCTCTCTACTTTTACAATGATAATATAACCTAAATACCCAAACCAGACAAGAAGAATACAAGAAAGGAAAATTATAAAACAGTCCAATTTATAAACATAGATGCTTATGGAATATTTGCAAATCTATTTCAAATATTTACATTCTAAGTAGAGTTTATGCATGAAATTAAGAATGATCCAACATCAGAAAATATGTTAATGTAATAAATCATGTTAACAGATCAATAATACCTACAATCTGTAAGAAACAGAAAAAGTAGTTTTCAGAATTTAGTGCTTTTTCGTGATTGAATAGACTTCTCAGGAAACTTAGAAGGGAATTTCCTTAACTTGATAAAGAGCATCTATCAAAATATTCCAGCAAAAACTATCCTTAACAATAAGACTCTAGGCTTCTTTTCAGTAAAGACATGAAAAAGATAAAGATGCCCTTTCTCACCATTTATATTCAGCATTGTACAGGAGATTCTAGCCAATGCAATAAGATAAGAAAAATGTTGTGAATGTTGGAAAGATATGTCCTTATTTGCATACAATATGATTTTCTTGAGTTTTTTTAAGTAGAAAATATATAGTAAGAGCTTGCCAGTTTCCCTAGACACAAAATCAACATATAGAAATCTTATTCACCGGTAATAACCAATTAGAAAAATTAATAAATAAAGGATCCCATTTTCAATAGTAATAAAAGCTTCAAGATACCTAGTGGTATGCCTAACCAAAATATGTACAAGAATATTTTTGGAGAAACTACAATTACCGAAAAGAACAAAAGTCTTAACAAATGGGAAAAAAGGCAGTGTTCATGAACTGGAAGACTCATTATAAAGATGCCAGTTGTCACCAAATTAATTTATAAAATGAATGCCCTTCCAAGTATGGATGAGGACGTGGAGCAACAGACTCATTCACTTCTGAAAGGAGTGTGGATCAGTACAACAGCTTTAAGAAACAATTTAGTTACACCTTTTTTTTTTTTTTTTTAATGCTTCAAAGACACAAGTCTGAAGTTTTATTGAGGACAAGTTTATATACAAATCAGAATGTTCCCTAGAAATGACACCTGAATAGAAAAGGACAAGTGGCCCCTGGATATAAGAGGTCATTGGTGATCCAAGGAAATGTTTTAGGTTAGAGGGATTAAAAGTAGAAGTTGAATCACCGTACATTGTCACAAACTTGGTGAAGGGAAGCATGTCACCTGGAGTTAAAGTGCACAGGAAAGGTAACAGGCATTTTAAAGTGGCAGAGAATTGAAATATTCTTCTGTAAGCTGAAGAGAAATGAGAGGCTCAACAATTGTAGTTTATTACGTTAGAGAGATAAAAAGCCAAAAAGAGGTAGAGGAGCCAAGTACAGTTCACCCCTTTTGCTCTGGTAAGAAGCAAAAGAATTTCTTAGAAGGCTGGGTTTTGAGTGCTTCAGCTAGATACTCTTAGGACCACACAAGATTTTAAATGCAGCGTCTGTCCTGGACGTATTAAATAACTATTATCTTCTTTTATTCTGCCAATGCGTAGATCAGTGTGAAGATTCAGGTGTCCTCCAGAAGTTCATGGGTTCTTACCAGATTCTCCTCTTTACCCTCTTTGCGGTGTTGGCATCAACAGCTTTCCTCTTTCTAGGTAAGGAGTCCTTATATTCAGCCCTGTGGACTTTTGACTTGGAAACTGCCTTCATTTGATTTCACAGATTGCCCCAACTGACTCTAAAGTTGCCCCTGAATACGTGAGGTAGGAACTTCCTAGCAGTAAAACAAGACAATAAACAGGATGTATCCAAAATGTGTTTATTGGGATGGTTTCCCATTCATCTTGATTCTAGGTGCTTTTAGTGCTGCTTCCATCTGAAGGAGCATCCTTCTGTAAGCCTTGCTTTTCCTCCTGTAGGCTGGCAGAGGACAATAGAGCAGCCAAGACACAAAACTACTGTTTGTGCATGGCTAAAGATGGTGGTGATTTTATAGCAACCTGGGCATTTCACATCCATGAAATAGGAATTGGGGCTCTGCACCAGGCACTTCTTCTTGTGTTTCTTCTTCTCCTCTTCTGGAGAGGGATGAATGAGATCCTTTGCAAGAGGCATGTTACCATGGGGAGGTCATCTCCGCCAGAAAGCTGGTTACAGCTTTTAACGCAGAAATTCTAGTCCTAGATGGAGAATCTTTCTTATGTTTCAGCAAATGCATTAAAATGTCTATTGCAGCAAAAAAACGAAAAGAAAAGAAAGAAACGGTTTAAATGTCCATCAGTAGGAGAATGATAATAGTGGTGTACTCAGAATGAAATGCTATACATCTTATGCACAGGAGCAAAAAGAACTATTGCTATATTTCTTAACAGATGGATCTCAAAAACATAGTTGAATGAAAGAAGCAGGGTATGGAAGGATATGAAAAGAATAATATTTATATAAGTTTTAAAGTCTGAAAAACAATAATAAATAGTGTTTATGCTTATATTGTCTTTTTAGGAATCCATGCAAACATGCCAGGGAATGATAAACAATGAGTTTGTGATGATGCTTCTCTAGGGAGAAAGGAAAGGGCTTGAAAATGGGAAGAGAGGGCTCAAAAAGAGCCTCAAGTGTATCTGATCTTCTTTTTATTGAAGATCTGTTTGTCTCTATGTTGGAAATCTTTCACCATTTAAAAGTTGTTTTATCCTAAATGCAATGAGGTATCCTGGATTGGACCCAGGAGCAGAAAAAAAAAGACATTAGTGGAAAAATTGGTGAAATCCAAGTAAAATCTGGAATTTAGTAAATAATGTACCAATGTTGGTTTTGTAGTTCTGACAAATGTACCATGGTAATGTAAGATGTTAAAATTAGGGGAAATTGGTTAAAGGAACTCTCTGCATCATCTTAGCAACTTTTCTAAAAATCTAAAATTATTCCCAAATGAAATGTTTATTTTAAGAAGTGGGGGTGGATTTTAGAACACTTTAGAACACTCCTAGAGGGCAAGACCAGTCTCTCTGGTAAGTCTGATTTATTCCCGTTTCATGTTTGGTACTCCCTTAAAGTTCGGAGATCTTAGAGCAGGAAGGGGCTCTAACAGAGCACCCTATCCAGCACCTTTCCTCTGGGAGGTAAGGCAGGTAAGGTATTTAAAAAGAAACTCCTGGAGACCAGAGAAGCTGAGGAACTCAGTGAGCAGGGAGGGCTGGAACCCAGAAGTTTTATCTCCTAGGATGATCTTTGTTCCTACTTCATTGCCTCTCATAATAAAGACAAATGACGTTGAACAGCCTCCCTTATTTGTTTGTTTTGAAAACCGGAGGAAAAGAATTACATGTCACCCAGAAATGGTTTAGGCGACCAAAGACACAAGGTAGAGAGGTCAATGCGAGGTTGGTACATCATATTGTCTCTTTGTTATGAACCTCCTTAGGATTTGAGACTGCCTGCCCCCTGAGGGCAGAGTGGGCTGGGATGGGAGGGAACTAAGAATTATAGAATGCATCTGTGTCCTCAGTCCTTATCAGAACCATCTGTATAGATGTAATTGCCCCCATCTTACAGAAGAGGTAACAGGCTTGAAAGGTTAAATGACTTCCCCAAGGTTGTAAAACTAATAAGAGGTAGGCTTATTGTGATACTCTGATGTAATAAATTTGTCATGTTTCCTGGAAATAGCTCTTAAAACCTTTGTAATTTCTTAAGTGATAAGAGTTATATGGACATCTTTTGTTCCTAACTCCTTAAGTAGCACTAGAGCATAAAGATGAAATGGGTGTTTTTTGTTATTCATAGCAAGCCTCTTTCAACCACTGAATTTATATTAATGAGGTGATTTCTGGAAAGCCCCTAGAAAACCATAGGAAGGGGACTAGTTGCCAGCAGAGCCAGCCAGGTGATTAGAGAGTTGGAACTTTCAGTTCCAGCTGCCTGACCTCTGGGGAGGGGAGAAGGGCTAGAGATTGACTTAATCACCAATGGCCAATGATGTATTCATTCGTGCCTATGACAGGAAGCCGCCATAAAACCCCAAAAAGATGGTGTTTGGAGAGCTTTTGGGTTGTTTCATCCATGTGCCAGGAGGGTGGTATACCCCAGACTCCATGAGACAGTAGCCCCTGTGCTTGGGACTCTTCTGGACCTCACCCTATGTATCTCTTCATCTGACTGTTCATTCATGTTCTTTAATATCCATTGTAATAAACCATTAATCTAATAAGTAGACTGTTTTCTTGAATTCTGTGAGCTGTCCTAGCAAGTGATCAAACTCGAGGAGGGGAGTCATGGGAGCCTCTGGTTTATAGCCAGTCAGTCAGAAGTCCAGGTAACAACCTGGACTTGCAGTTGGCATCTGAAGTGGGAGCAGTTTGTGGGATCTGATGCTCTCTCCAGGTAGATAGTGTCAGAAGTGAATTAAATTGTAGGACACTCAGCTGGTGTTGCAGAGAATTGCTTGGTGAGGGGCAAACCTCTACACATTTGGTGACCAGAAGTGAAGCAGAATGTCATCACAGAGTAGAGAAAAGTAAAGGAGAGTTTTCCTTTTACACCTATGTTATAGGAAGCCAGGGCTGACTCTAAGAACTCATATTTAAGGAAGACCCCTCTGAAGTCAGGGAGGATAAATTCCCCAGAGCCGACAGCCACCCTTGGAACAGCTGGGGCTGGGAATGATGTAGAACATGAGCCAAGGCAGAACAACAGCCCAGAACAGACTGAGAAGAGCTTCAGGCGAGTGGGCATCAGGCCTGCCAGGGTTAGAAGCCACTGCAGATTCTTCCCTCTGGAAAAGAAAAAGTCATGTGCGTAAGCTCCCTACGCTCCCACTCCTCCTTCCTCTGTCCTATCTCAGCTGCAGGGCCTGTGTCTGCTAGCCTTCCGGGGAAGGGCTCCTTAAAACCAAGGGCCTCATTTTGTTTAGTTGTTGTAGAAGAGGCTCATGTGACTGAAGAGGACTCCTCAGGGCTTGATTGAGGTGATATGGGTGAAAGTAAACTGTAAATCTCTATGTAAATGTGGTTGTTGGCTGAACAGTGTAAACCTGGGAGGTTTGTGAGGGCAAGGGGAGAAAAGTGCCTCTTGAGAGAGGTCTCCCAGGAGAATATGAGATTAGTTGAGGTTCAGTGAATTCCTTTGTTGTTAACTGAAGAAGCATATTTGAAGGATAAGCTTCCTCACTTAGAGTAGAGCATCCCAGACTTGTTGCCATAGTGACAGTGCTCAAACGGAGGCTTTAAAACCAGAAAACACCAGGTCAGAGGGAATCTTTTGGAGCCATGATTCTCCAGTAGAGGACTCAGCTATTGTGTGCTATGGAGGAGAGGGACAGGGAGTTTGAATAGCTTCCCTTCCTTCCTGTCTCTTGCTGTGGGGCTTTTGTTTTGGTTTTTCTCTCTGAATTGATGTGGCCTTTGGAAAGGGGTGCCTCCCTGCAGAAGGAACTCATCTTCATTAAAACCTGTGTCAGAAGCTGGAGGCACCAACAATAAACTATCCTAAAAAGAAACTAAGAAAACAATCCCATTTACAATAGCATTAAAAAGAAATATGAATAAATTTAACTAAGGAGGTGAAAGACCCATACACTGAACACTGTAAGACATTGGTGAAAGAAATTGAATAAGACACAAGTAAATGGAAAGATAGCTCATGTTCATGGATTGGAAGAATTAATATTGTTAAATCATCTGTACTACCCAAAGCGATCTACAGATGCAATGCAATCCCTATCAAAATTCCAATGACATTTTTCACAGAAATAGAACAAACAATCCTAAAATTAGTATGGAACCACAGAAGACTCTGAGTAGCCAAAGCACTCTTGAGAAAGAAGAACAAAGCTGGAGGTATTACAATTCCTGATTTCAAACTATATTACAAAGCTATACTAATCAAAAAAGTATGGTACTGGCATTAAAACAGACATGTATCAGTGGAACAGAATAGAGAGCCCAGAAATAAACCCACACATATACAGTCAACTAATCTTTGACAAGGGGTCCAAGAATACACAATGGAGAAAGAAGAGTCTCTTCAACAAATGGTGTTGGGAAAATTTTGCATATCCATATGCAAAAGAATGAAATTAGACCCTTATCTTATACTATACACAAAAGTCAAATCAAAATGGATTAAAGACTTAAACAGAAGACCTGAAACTTTAAAACTCTTAGAAGAAAACATAAGAAGAAAGCTCCGTGACATTGGTCTTGGCAATGATTTTTTAGATATGACACCAAAAACTCAGGCAACAAGAGCAAAAATAAACAAGTGGGACTATATCAAACTAAAAAGCTTTTGCTCAGCAAAGGTAACCATCAACAAAATGAAAAGGCAACATACAGAATGGGAGAAAATATCTGCAAACCATATATCTAAAAAGGGATTAATATCTAAAATATATAAAGAACTCATATAGCTCAATAGCAAAAACAAAACAAACAAAAACCCACCGCAAAGATATCAGATAACCCAATTAAAAAATGAGCAAGGGCCCTGAATAGACATTTTTCCAAAAATGACATCCAGGTGGCCAATAGGTATATGAAAATGTGCTCAACATCACTAATCTTACTGATGGTGCTGAAGGACAGACAGAACAAAAAGTAGTTCTGAAGGAACTGTTACTGTAACTGAAGCTTGTAGAAGGATAGAGATTATATATATATATTATTTTATTCTGTTATATATCTGATTCTAAGTGTTGAAAACTGACCTAAGTATTCTTCACTAATTCATGTCTTTATCCTTTTGTGTGTTTTGTGAATTCCTATAGATAAAATGTGTTTTATGGTTCTTAGTCTTACAGACAAAAAGTTCCAAGTCCTCTCATTGTTCCAAGTTCTCTCCAGTGTTCAAGTTTTCCTCTACTGTGTATCATAGGGTGTCTGACCCACTAGTTGCTAATGTTACCTGGTAGTGTTATTCTTGGACTTTAATGACCTCAGAGTTTCCACATTACCTCCTTCTGTTATAAAACAGCATACAAGTAGGGCCTGAGGAGAGTTCTCCAAACCGAGAATTTCAGGACAGTTTCTCTATAGGGGGTTCACTAAGAAATCCACAGGAATCATGTAATGCCTAGCAGATGCTCCTTCTCTTTAGGGAAGGCACACATGTCTCTGGGGTGTTGTATGTTTCCAGATACTTGGAAGTCTTCTAGGCGGTTCTTGATGTGTCTAATATGGAATAATCCCCAAAATATATTAAGTGAAAAAAGCAAGGTACAAAACAGAGTGTGTCATATGCTATCATTTGTTTTTAAGAAAGAAAGTGGGGACAAAAACATATGTATTTTTATAACATATCCCTAGAAGACACTGATGACATGGCTGATTCTGAGGAAGGGAAGTTGGAGCTGAGTACCTAGGAGCAGGGGAGGGTGAAAGGCCTTTTACTGCATACGCTTTGAATCTTTTGAATTTTGAATCATGTAAATGTATTGGCTATTCAGAGAGAAGTACAAGTTTGATTAAAAACAAAATCCTTCTACCAAGAAATAAACCAGCACACCTGTGGTCATTTTATCTACAGCAAAGGAGGCAAGAATATACAGTGGAGAAAAGATAGTCTCTTCCATAAGTGGTGCTGGGAAAACTGGACAGCTACATGTAAAAGAATGAGATTAGAACATTTCCTCACACCATATACAAAAATAAACTCAAAAAGGGTTAAAGACCTAAATATAAGACGTGAAACCATAAAACTCCTGGAGGAGAACATAGGCAGAACACTCTTTGACATAAATTGTGGCAATATTTTGGGGGATCTAGCTCCTCATACAAAAGAAATGAAAGCAAAAATGAACAAATGGGACTAATTAAACTTAAAACTTTTGCACAGCAAAGGAAACCGTCAACAAAACAAAAAGACAATCTACTGAATGGGAGAAAATATTTGCAAATGATGCAACTAACAAGGGATTAACATCTAAAATATACAAACGGCTCATATAACTCAATATAAAAAAAAATAACAATCCAAAGAAGAAATGGGCAGAAGACCTGAATAGACTTTTTTTCCAAAGAAGACATAGTGATGGCTAACAGGCACATGAAAAGATGCTCAACATCGCTATTAGAGGAATACAAGTCAAAACAACGAGTTATCACCTCACACATGTCAGGATGGCTATCATCAAAAAGTCTACAAATAACAGATGTTGGTGAGGAAGTGGAGAAAAGGTAACCCTTGTACGCTGTTGGTGGAAATGTAAATTGGTGCAGCTGCTATGGAAAACAGTATGGAGGTTCCTCAAAAAACTAAAAATAAAACTACCACATGATCCAGCAATTCCATTCCTGGCTATATATCTGGAAAAAATGAAAACACTAATTTGAAAAGGTACATGCACCCCAGTGTTCATAGCAGCACTATTTACAATAGCTAAGATATGGAAGCAACCCAAATGTCCATCCACAGTTGAATGGATAAAGAAGATGCTGTAGATGTATACGATGGAATATTACTCTGCCATAAAAAAGAATGAAATTCTGCCATTTACAATGATGTGTATGGACCTAGAGTGTATTATGCTAGTGAAATAAGTCAGACAGAAAAAGCCAAATACTGTGTTATCACTTACATGTGGAACATAAAAAAATAAATAAATATATCTAGTAAAACAAAACAGCCTAGTGGATACCAGTGTGGAGAGGGGAGAGGCGAGGGGCAAGATAGGGGTATGGGATTAAGAGATACAAACTACTATGTATAAAACAGATAAGCAACAAGGATATATTGTGTAGCACCGGGAATTATAACCATTATTTTGTAATACCTTTAAATGGAATATATAAAAACACTAAATCACTATGCGTACCTGAAACTAATATAATATTGTAAATCGACTAAGTTTCAATAAAAAGAAAAATCCTTCTAGGATGGTTAATGTGACTTGAGACTTAAATTGGCCCTTGATAATTCACTCTTTGCTCCCATTTCTCATCACTTAGGTCTTCCCTCTCAGACCCTCTGCCTCTGATCCTTTGCCTGCAACAGACATGTTGCAGTATCCCCCTCCCTCTCAGAGTCTCATAGAGACTCTGCACAGGGGTGAGCCAGCATTTCTAAAATATCTCTGGTGACCAATTGCCATGTCCGGCCCTAAACCTTCTAGACTGGTGGTTCTCAGACTTGAGCCTGAATCAGACTCACCTGGAGGGCTTGTTAAAACACACCTGGCTGGACCCACGCTCAGTTACTTCTATTCAGCCGGCGTGGTGTAGTTCCGACAAGTTCCCAGGTGATGCTAGTTGGGAACCACACTTTGAAAACCAGTGCTGTAGACTAGCTTCTCCTGTGATGTGTTGATGTGCAGTTTTGATGTCCCAGCTGCGTCCTCATTTAGACATATAAAGAAATAAAAAACGGGAGAGGTTTGTCCCTTTCCACAGGCATGCTTATAGCTCACCGTCATCCAGCTCTCTCTCTCTAGCCAACAGTACTCATCAGGCTCCAACCCCCTTATAAAATGATCTGCATGTCACCACCAGCAGGACTGACACATCAGAAGCCTGCATCCCCCTTCATCTGTACTCCCAGAGCAGACATTCTTGTAGTCTTTGCTGTCCACTCTCTGTGAAGACTTAACTGGTATTTAAGGCATTAGAAGAGTCATGCTAATTACTGATTCCCCTTCCACTGTTTCTCAGCAGGGGTACTATTAGCATTTTAGATGAGATAATTCTTTATAATGAGTATTCTGTTTAATGTAGGATATTAGCATTCTTGTCCTCCCACCCCCAAGTCATATGGGAATTAATAATCCCACCACATTTCCCAGTGCCCCTCCCCCTCGAACCTTCCTCTTCCCCTCTTCGCTGCGGGATGCGTGGCGAGGTGCCCTGAGAACCACTGTGCCTTGTATTTAAGCTTCCAGGCCCCTGCCCAAATGACATTGCTTTAGTTCCCTGCAAAAATCTCAAGTCGTGTTTTAATATTTTTCTTACTTTCATAAGTGGTGATGTCAAAAAGGGGCCAAATAGTGAGCATTTCTTTCTGAAAACCCTATGGGTAGAATCGTTCATGTGATGTTCAGTTCCCTTCTGTAGAGATTAGCACTGTTTGTTGATGCAGTGCCTTTGCATCCTCACAACAAGGAGAATTATGTGACCCGTTCTGTTTCCTTTTTTTTACTATGAGTGTCATGAAACTTAGGGGACAGACGTAATGCTTGATACGTTTGTAAAATTAGAAAACCATTTTGCATATATTATCAGCTTTTATACAGTTTTAGTTTTTAAATAATCAGCTTAATTTTGTATTTTCTTGTGAGTGACTTCGGGTCCTTTTGGAAACAATCCTTGATGCAGGTTGAGCTGTGAAAGGATTATAGCCGGAAGTGGCCTAATCCGCTGGACAAAAGAATGGGCGTGGCAGAGCATCCCCGGCTCCTGTGGGCACAGGGTGGGATGCGGGCCTGAGGCACCGGAGGAGCAGCAGACCAGGAGGTACCTCCTGCTGGCAGCCCGCGCGGAAGAGTGGCTGGTGAGGATGAGGTGCCACGTGTGCTCCAGCTGGAGGTGGAGTCAGGGGCAAGCCACAGGTGCCTGAGCCCTTTACCAAGGGTGGAGAATCCTTGAGTAGAGGGGCAGTGGATGGACTCAGCTTGCTGGGTGGAGAGAAGTTCCGCTGGGACCGACTGGCTTAGGCCATGAGAGACGCAGAAACCATTACTTATAGGAACACCATCCTGCTTCAGCTCCCACCTGGTCCTGTGGCCACACGGGTTCCCAGCAGCAAGTGGGTTCAGGTGGGGCTGGCACCCTCGGGATTAGCTCTCTGCTGGAGCTCCCTGTTCAGGTGGGAAAGGACGTCTAGCTGCGGCCCTGTAACAGGGTGAGGGTTCCACCCCATCCCACCCCTCTTCAGAGGGTCCAGTCACTCCCATTTCTTCTTCAATGTACACCTCAAAGTGGGGGGGACCACCACCCTAGACTGAGTATCCACCCCCTAGGTCTCCTGTGTGATGGAAGGGATGTGTAAGGACCTTTCCGCCTGGAAGTTCCTCTGCTGAAATTCCATCATGAGCATTTGATTTCCTTTGGGTTTACAAAGAATCTTTTACTAATACACCTTCTGGAAGGGCAACGCATAATGGGCTCAGAGACAAGTCATGTGTTCCTTTGAGAGAACGGATTTACCGCATACTCTTGATATAAGTATTTGTTTCCCTCTTAAGGAGTATATGAGATTTGCTGCTGGAGGGAAACAGGTTTGTGAAGGGGGGAGAAGGGGTAAACTTCAGGAGCCTGGACCAGGCTGAGGGGTGGGTGCCGTGGGCTGCCTACATGTGGGTTCTGCGGGGCATGGGACGTGGGCTGGGTCCTGGGACAGTGGGGGGCGGGGGCTCACTCATTCCTGAGGACAGTCTTCTCCCAGGTGTGGGTACTTTCTCCCTGTCCTGTGGGCATCCCCTTCCCCTGGCTGTGTCACCAAAGCTGGGCCCCTGACTACCCAGGAGCCGGCCCCCTCCAGAGACCCCAGTGGCCTCCTGACAGGCCTGCCGGGTGTCCTTCCTCCCTCATCCCTGCTAGGGCCTCTCCCCAGACCCTGCACCCTCACCCCAGCGCCATCCTCCCTGGCTCTCCTGCATCTGTCCTCTGTGGAGGAAGGAAGCACCTTTCTGGTTCTCCTCGTAACCATTGTTCCTGAACTCGAAACCCATAGCCCCCCACACGTGGTCATAAAAGCAACTGTTGCTGTCCTTGGGGCATTTCCACCAGCCTCTCCGGTGATAAGGTCCTCCGGCTGCCGCGCCCACTCCCTGTTGCGTGTCTGTCCCTGACTCGGCTTTCCTGTCCTCCTTTCCGCCAGGCACCGGCCAGGTGGCTGCCAGATCGGCTGCCCCTGCTGCAGTCCAGAACACTTCAGGAGTGTCCCGGCTGAGGGCTCCCCACGGTGAGGCAGACCTCCAGGACTTCTTTCCTTGTCCTCTCAGCCCAGTTACCACAACAAACAGCAGAGGAGACATTGGTGAGTGGGCAGAGTTTAAATTGTGCTGTTGACCCCTCCCCCTCAGTCCACCCTGAGGAGCTGCCGGAGGGGAAGAACTGTGTGCCTTCCTGGCCATCCGGGAGGGACCACAGCCCTCAAGGTGAGATGACACCTGGCCAGGTGCCCAGGCAGGTGGGGGTGAAGTCAGCATGCTTTAGCATTATCTGTTGACCTTGGCTTAGCCGGTCGGAATTCTAGAACTGGTCAAGTCAGTGGGAGCCATCGGTGGAGCCAGCCAGGAATCAAGATTGATTAAGTGCCTGCTGGGTGCCCTGGCCTCTGCTAGAAGCTATTCGTACTGCCAAACTGTGGTGCTCCAGCTTCCCGACTGCCCCAAACTTCTTCCTCCACTGCTCCAGGAGGCTGCTGTGATGAACTCCATTTGTTTTTGTTTGTTTGTTTGTTTGTTTGAAATTAATTAATTAATTAATTAATATTTATTTTTGGCTGCATTGGGTCTTCGTTGCTGTACATGGGCTTTCTCTAATTGCAGCGAGCCGGGGCTACACTTTGTTGCGGTGCACGGGCTTCTCGTTGCGGTGGCTTCTCTTCTTGCGGAGCACGGGCTCTAGATGCATGGGCTCAGTAGTTGTGGCTCGCAGGCTCAGTAGTTGTGGTGCACGGGCTTAGTTGCTCCAAGGCATGTGGGATCTTCCCGGACCAGGGATCAAACCCGTGTCCCCTGCATTGGCAGGCGGATTCTTAGCCACTGTGCCACCAGGGAAGTCCCTCCATTCGGTTTTGATTTCCCCTTTGACCCTGTGGTTCCTTGGCAAGTAGACCTTGTTGGGGTTGGCGCACAGGTAGAATTCCATGTTAATGGGGGCCCAGCTATTCCGGGTGCTGACCAAGAGCTGCACAGACGTGGTCATCTCCACTCTGCTCAGTGAGAAGTCCTGTGTTAGGGTAACATAGAGTGAGTGTTCAGATGGGGACTTCTTTGGGCAGCTATCCAATAATGAATAATCTTTCAAATAATATTCTGAAATATATTTCTCAATAGTATTTCAAACATGTCGGTGATCTTTTGGGATTTCCTATGTGTTATTTGAGGGGGGGGGCGGGATTCATTGCTTTTTGCAGCTTTAGCCAGTGAGGGAGATGGGTTTTCTGTTGCCACCATGCTGACCCTCAGGCTTATAGCACGTCAGGGGTCCTCAGCCAGTGTCAGCCAGGGGGCCATCTGTTCACTCTCAGTGCAAAGGAGGCGGATGGGGCCACAACCAATTCTAGTGAAGCAAAGAGTGTGAGAAGGAAGAGGAAGGGAAAGGGGAATTAGTGAAAGGAAGCGTGGCCTGTGATTTTATAGCACTGATTGTTTCCCCCATGGTTCTAAAGCTGCTTTGAACTATGGCCCCATCACTGAAGTGAGAGAGTAGCCTCTTAGACTACTTGGAAAGGCAAAAAAAAGTATGTAGGGGCTGCTCTTTCATTAAGAAAATAAATCCTGTAACTTTAAAGGAATTAAAAAAAAAATGACAGTGAGGTTGGACTCTAAGGTGGCTAATAAAGAAAAAAAGTAGTGGTGTCCTACTGCTGCCTGAAAGAAAATACAGAACCTGCATCTGAGATGGGAGGCATTATTTTAGTATTCAGGGGAGGCTGGATCAAAGTGAACACTGTATGTCTGAGCATGGCTCCCTTGGAAGGCGAAGGCTTAAAGCCATGACTTTGTGAAGCAGCAGAGGCAGAAGATCAAAGGATGGAGAAATTAACGCAAGTCGCTTTATTTTAAAGGCAGGTTTGCCTCAGCTAAAATAGGGCTGAAGGTAGAGCCTCTGGTGCTGAGAGGGCTGTGCATGAAGCCCTTTCTGTGTAGTTACCAGCTTTATGCTCAGGACAGGGAAGTTTGCAACGAGGAAAAGAGGACAGTCAAACTTCTGTTGTAAAACCTAGAGCAGATGGGGCTGCAGAAATCATCCAGTACTCCTTTTCCTCCTTAGTGAGGAAACGGGGCCTCATGAGCACAGCCGTTAACCTGGTCGGTGTAGAGGCTGTCCAGAACTCGGTGCCCTTCTCCAGGGTCCCTTAAAGTCTGAGACAGTGGGCCCCTCATAGATGATGCAGGGACCTTTAGCAAATGTTTCTTTCTTTTTTAAAAAATTTATTTATTTATTTTTATTTTTTGGCTGCGTTGGGTCTTAGTTGCGGCGAGCGGGGGCTACTCTTCATTGCGGTGCACAGGCTTCTCATTGCAGAACACAGGCTCTAGGCGCTCTGGCTTCAGTAGTTGTGGCACACAGGCTCAGTAGTTGTGGCACACGGGCTCTAGAGCGCAGGCTCAGTAGTCGTGTCACCCGGGCTTCGTTGCTCCGTGGCATGTGGGATCTTCCCGGACCAGGGCTCGAACCCGTGTCCCCTGCATTGGCAGGCGGATTCTTAACCACTGCGCCACCAGGGAGGTCCTGCATGTGTGTATTCTTTTTCAGATTCTTTTCCATTATAGATTATTGCAAGATATTGACTATTGTTCCCTGTGCTATACAGTAGGATCTTGTTGTTTATTTTATATATAGTGTGTATCTGTTAATCACAAGCTCCTAATTTATCTCCCCTTTTCTAACTGTAAGTTTGTTTTGTGAGTCTGTTTCTGTTTTGTAAATAAGTCATTTGTATCATTTTTTAGATACCATATGAACTTTGTCTTTGTCTGACTTACTTCACTTAGTGTGATAATCTCTAGGTCCATCCATATTGCTGCAAATGGCATTATTTCATTCTTTCTTATGGCTGAGTAGTATTCCATTGACTGGGTTTTATTGATCTGTACCTGTGGGGGTAACCAGGTGTGAAGGTCTGGCCATCTCTGACTGGGGACAATCTGTTGTGGAACAGCCTCAAAACCCCCTAAGGGTTGGATACATTAGGAGTTAATCTGCGTAGGTAGAGAGATGAGTTTTCTGACAATCGGGAGTCTGGGATGAGATTTGGATCCTGTCCTGTCTCTTGCACAGACATAATGAAACCAGAGGACTGTTGGATCATAGGAAAGCATAGAAGCAGTTTCTGGATGGGACACTGTGAGAGCTTTGAAGAGATGGGAGGCCACCTTGAGGAGGCAGGACCAGAAGTTGAGAGCCCTCTATAACACAAGGGAGACTTGGGGTGTGGGATGAGAGTTTAAGCTGGTAATAGGCCTGCAAGCCAAGGATCCATCCCCTGGAGTTATCCTGGGAACCTAATTACTAAATGTTCCTGGGTAATCCTTGATCATGGGACCTGATAAAGCCCAAGCTTACTGCTGAAACTATGTTAAGATAAAAGCTGTTTTTATTCGTTTGATATCCATTAAAGCCATCACAGATTAATTATTTTTCAAAAGAAAGAAAACTATGCCACAGTTCTGCAAGTAACTTATGACCAGATGTTGAGATCTTGGTATACCCAGTCATGCTTAAAAATATTGTAAGAAATCTTCAGACAGTAAAATCTAAAAATAAAACCCCCTTAATTTAAAAAGATGAATAAGAGAAAAAGCATTGTAGTTCAAGAGATTTATTGGCTCACTTATTTTTATTTATTTTTGAAAAGAATCATGTTATAGTTTAATGCCAGATGCTGAGACCCAGATATACCCAGTTTTGTGGTGGAGAGGGAGGGTACCTATAAAATGCAAGAAAGTACCCAAGGGACAAAAGGATGAAAATCACTGGTTGCTTATCTGAATAGTCAATGGGTACCTGTGAGCTAGAGTTTATCACGTGCATGAATCCTTGATCTGAAAATGAGGGACAATGGTAGTGGCAGTGGTAGAGGGTGGGAGTAAAGATCTTGTCCCACTAATTTACGGTGTCTGAAGAAAATTTGGAACCACTGATAGCTTCATATCTACCGGCCTCCTACTAAGCTACCTGGGGTGAGTTGAAATTGCATTTCATAACATTGTCCCTAACCGTGCCCCTGTCTTTCTTAGTGCCAGAGATGAGTCTGAAGCACATACAGGGCAGTATTTGCACTTCCCTACCCCATTCACACAGCTGCCTTCTCAGATCTCGACTTGCTCTGGGTTACAGCCTTAGTGGTTTTAGGCCAGATTTCCCAGCAGGACGTGGGTGTTCTTACCTCTTCTTCCTAACTACACCAGCTGGTGTCCTGCTGATCTTCAGCTGTGTCACATCCCATAGGTCACACATCTCTACCTTTTGGAAGTGGAGGTGTTAATATAGAGGCTCACCCAGTGCTCTCAGTAAAGGGTAAGGGGAGAACGAAGAGCATCCTGGGATGATTGTAGAACTCACCGTGCTCTTAGCCACAAATTGAATGAAGGTAGAAACTTGTCAAGAGTTTTATACAATTCAAACTGGTGTCTCATGCTATGGATGAGAACCTAGATTTAGAAGGAGGGTCTACCTGGTCTGGTGGGAGAAGTGAGTGGAACAGGAGGAGAGACTATGATCTGTGCACCTCTGACAAAGGTACAGGAAAGGGGGACTTTCAAGTTCAAAAGATGTCTCCCCTCAAAAAAGCTTTAGAAAACACCTCAAATGAATGGAACTTTCGATTAAAATCAAGAAGATGAAAATCGAAATGAATAAATAAGGAAATAAATAAAAATTCTTCACTTAGAATTTTTAGAAAATCAGCTAAGTGTAGATAGACTATGATAAGGTTGATGATAGTTTAAGATCTTTACTGTAGGGGTCAGGGGGTGGTTATTTTGTCACTGTCTCTTCTCTAGGTTGTCTTTAATAACTATGGAGGGTCTGAGATTTCACCAACTGGCAAGCTAGTGAGTTTGCTGCCAAGGTTTCATGAATGCTGGCAGAAGATGAGCTCCATGGGTTAGGGACAGGACTTTATGATTCACAACAATGACAGTGACCAGAGAACCAGCATTTTCTCTCACTGGTTCTTTGAGCTCCAATCTCCATAGGGGGACACCTGCCCACACAGTGGAGAGAAATCCTGAGATTAGGGAACTCAGACCTTTTATAATGGACAGTAAGCGTGCCTGTTCTTTGCTCCAAAGGAAGACACTCTTTCTTCCAAGGTTGTTTATGATACAAATATTCTTGAAAAGATAATCTGGAGCAAAGGCAGTCAGTGCCTGTGCTTGCCGGATATACAGCACATGAGAGACCCATAGAGAATGGCTCCTAGCTGCTGCATCCGTACAAAGGGGAGGGAAGCTAGTGTATATGGCCTGCTTGTTCTGCACCACGCGCTGACCAGGAGACTTCTCACAACTTACCTCATCAAAGCTCAGAGGTGGTACTGTTGTTTTGTGAGTAAGAAAGCTGGTGAGTAACGGAGTATCAGCTGCAGGAATTGTATATGCATTGCATACTTCTTATGCTAAGCATTGTGCTAAGAAATAGCTGAGACTTAATTAGCTGCTTATCAGCTGCCTCGCCAGGCACAGTTCTAAGAGTTCTCTATGAACTGACTTATGCACTTCTCATAACTAAGATTATCAGGTGCTGCAGAGGAAACTGCAGAGGAAATTGAGGCATGGGGGATGATGGCGCCGAGATTCAAACCTGGGGTTTATCCACTGTGCTCCTGTGTTCTTTCTTCAGTCCTCAGGGTCACACCAAGGGGGTCCTGGTGAAACTAGCATGAACCCAGAGGATGTGAAACGGTTTGGAAACAATGGCAAGTAGGAACAGTTGAAAGGGTCGAGTGTGTTTCATCTGCAGAAGGATAAAGGATAAATGATGATTGTCTTCAGATATTTGTAGCCATGTCTTGTAGAAAGGTAGAGTTTATGTGACTCCGGGGGACAGAATTGGGTCCAGTTAGGTGAAGCCATATCAGGGCTCAGCAGACCCTGCTGTACACAGTGACCGGAACTCCTTCCCCAGCCACTCCTTCCTGTCCCCTCTCTGAGCATTTTCCCCTGTCAGACATGCCCAGAGAGGGTTCCTGCATGAGTGGGGCGGGGGGAGTTCTAACTCTAGGGAACCCCAGCCTGCCCTAAGGGGGCTGGAGGGGTTAGTCTCAGATGCATCCCTAGTCCTGCAGTTCCTGGCATTCTTACGGAGGGACCCACCAGGATCTTGGCTAAGTCCTCCCTCCACCCTGACTGGTTTGGTTCCATCCCTGTAATCACCAGCCTCATGGCTCAGCCAGGTCCTGGCAATTGTCCACAAACATATCAGTCCCACCCTTGCCCAGTTTGGGGCAGAACAGCATTCCTCTACTGGATGGGAGGTTGAGTTCGAAGATCTCCGTGCACTCTTAACTGTGTCTGTGGTTTTGTGATTTACTCTTTCCTTGTCGAGTAGCCCATGCTTTAAAAAGCAAGTGGGACCAGGCAGTTGGGTCCATTGCTGCTCTGTAAGGACCTGGCTGTGGACCCGTGGTCACTTCCCTGGTCTTGGGCAGCTCCAGTCCTGAGTGGAACAGGTCTGGTCCTGATGCAGGTCCAGGAAGGAATTTGGGAAGATGGTGAAAAACAGGAATGGTGGCAACTGGTTTGATGGCATCTGTTCCACTCAGCCAGAAACATCTTCTGTCAGAAGCTACAGACACCCTACATGTGGTCTCAATTAGCCTGTGCGTATCTTTGCAATAAGTACATTCTCATCAAAGGATTTTAGAGAGTGATGTTTAGCCCCATGTAAAGGGCATGATCAGAATCTGATCTCTGATCCCGAAATAATGTCTCTGCTATTCCAGATGTCAGGAGTAACTAAAAATATACTTAAAACTCTGAGGAATTCTTGGTTTACTGGACCCATCTCCTTTTTCTATCCACCTCCCTCCGGAAAGCAAGAGAACAAAGAAATGAGCCAAAAAGCTTTAATTATCCAGTCTGCTGACATTATTTTATCTGAGCCGCCGATATTAAGTTTGCACAGCATTGCATTTCAATCACAGAGCTAAGAGCAACCTCTGCAAACTTGGGCCTTTGTCCTGCTGCTCGTTGTGGCCAGTATTCTGTTTTCTACCCCATCCCACCCTCCCTCAGATTTCTTAAATTCCGAAGGTCTGTGTGGCACTGGAAATTATCTGTCTGTGGAATGTCCATACTTTAGGAAAGTCCCTGAACTCGTGTGTTTATTCCCTAGTTCCATTCCCCTCAACTCATCGTGGCCATTTGTGGTTGAGTTCTGGCATGTGCCCATCATTGAACAAACCTGGATTTGGTAGGAGCATTTTGCCCTGTTTCTATCACTGACATAAATGAAATTCTATCAGTTTCTATCATTGGCATGTGGAGAAGGAAGAGACAGTCTGGCCAGTTTGTTTTTTTCTTCCTTCATATACAAATTTAATTTTCCCTGTTATATCTTTAATATTTCTGGCCCGTCAAATGTATCTTCAATTTCAGTTTAGTTCTCTGGGCTGTGACCTTTCACCTGGTTTAATGTTGACACAGTCACCTATTAGCTGGTTTATTTAGCACCCAGTTGATGCTATTGTTATTGCTACAACTAGGTCACATTTATTGAGGGCTTCTGGTGTGCCAAGGACTGTGCGGAGGGCTTCCATCTTCAAGCCTTTTCAAGCAAGTACTGTTACAATCCTGCCCATTTTACAAGTGAGGACACAGGCTGAGAGGTGAAAGCATTTGCTGAAGGTCCTACAGCAGAGCTGGGATTGGAAGCCAGCCACCGTGGCCCCAGAGTTGGTTGATTTCACGCCCTTTTTCTAACCGCCCACAGGCCCTCTGCTGTGCACACAAGTGTCCCCGCTAATGCTCCAGGGAGTGTCAGTGTCTTTATAAAACCCTGTCCCCAGCAAGTGTTTAATAAGAAGTGACTGTGCAGGACACCACCATGGAGATACAACGATGTCCAAACCTGAGCCCTTCCCCCCACCCTCCAGGGCGCTGCGGAGACAGAGCCTCCACAGTCAGAGCAAGGGCGCTGTTTCAGGGCCATCTCGGCCTGGTGATAGTGATCCTGTAAGCTAGAGACGCCTGGGGGCACTCCCCTGGGCCGTGCTACTCGTGGTGGCCCCCCACAGACATTTTTCCACCTGGAGCCAATGTTGTGGCTGGACCGACCCTTGTGGTTCTTATTAAGACTGCAAGATGCAGCTCAGTAACAACCGTCAGGGAACTTAGAAAAGACAAGGCTTATTGCTCGCAGGTCCCTGAGGGTGCAAGGCCTCCCCGGGGCCACACAGCGAGGGATGGGGGAAGAGAGGGAGAGAGAGCACGAGATCGAGCAGACCTGGGGTTCTGCCTTTATTGGAGTCGAGGGTTGGAGGAATCTAGGGTTTCAAGTGTTCACTCTTTTTTTTTTTTTTTTAAATTTTATAGCTACTTTATTTATTTATTTATTTATTTTTGGCTGTGTTGGGTCTTCGGTTCGTGCGAGGGCTTTCTCTAGTTACGGCAAGTGGGGGGCCACTCTTCATCGCGGTGCGCGGGCCTTTCACGATCGCGGCCCCTCCCGTTGCGGGGCACAGGCTCCAGACGCGCAGGCTCAGTAGTTGTGGCTCACGGGCCCAGCTGCTCCGTGGCATGTGGGATCTTCCCAGACCAGGGCTCGAACCCGTGTCCCCTGCATTAGCAGGCAGATTCTCAACCACTGCGCCACCAGGGAAGCCCTCAAGTGTTCACTCTTTATTGGTGAATTTAAAGCATAAAAGCAGGAATTAAAGCACAGGAAAGGAAAAACCGTTGAACGGTCAGTTATCTAGGTCACCAGAGCTCTCTCTAAAAAAGGGGAACCTCATGGCTGGGGTGGCCTGACTCTTTATCTAGTCCTGTAGCTGGCAGTGTGTTTATTCGAAATGGCTGTCTTTGAAGTGGAGGCCTCAGCAATCAAAAGCTACCTGTCAGGCACTTATATCACAATCAGAAAAGCTAGTTGTCAGGCACCTTTGTCTCTTGTGTTTGCTGCTCTGTCTCTAAGGTCTAGAATAGCACCTGGCAGGTAGTGAGCTGTCAAAACATATGCGATAAATAAACGAACTACTAATTAAACAAAGCCACGGATAATTTTACAAATAAATGAAAGAATACATTAATTCCAAGAAAGTATGAAGGACATACACTGAGATTAAAGGATGGCCTTTTAAACTATGTGCAGTGAGCTTTATGAAAAATTCCACGTATTGTCCTCATTTTCTGTATTTTATCACAGATTGGAAAGTTTGTCCGAGTCTGTGCTCAAGAACCTGTGTCATAAATCCTGCTGGGAAGGCCTTAGAGAAGAGGATACCTTGAGGTTAAGGTAGGACTCAGCTGGGTAGAAAAGGCTCAGAGGCATCCGGGGCTGCCCCCACTGGCAGGATTACAGAGGAGAGAGAGCAGAGGCCCCATGTTTTGCTTGATAACAATAGTTGTTTTGAACTTCATGACTCCTTGGGGTGGGATCCTTCCCTGTCTTGCTCAATACTTGCCTCATTTCCCAAGCCTTGCCTCACTTGGTCAGATATCTAAGTGCACATCCCTTCAAACTGTGCAGGAATCCCTGGACCTGGCTCATACCTGGGCCCTGGCACCAGATCAAGGAGCTCAAGATCAAACTGGGGCTGAGGAAGGAGAGCAAAATATTTGGGGAGCCATGAGTCACCCCAGGTAGTACATTGACAGAAATTAAGAGGACCTAGATTTGAGAGCCATAAAAATTTCAAGCACTTTGACTTAGTAATCGAAATTCTTGAAATATATCTTGAGTAGATATAATCTAGAGTGAAGGAGAAGTTATGTTCATGAAATTGTGACTTGTGATGTTGTTTGTTTTAGTGAAATTGGAAAGAACCTAAATGGTAAATAACAGGGACGTGATTGAGTAAATGATGGTTCATCCACTTGACAGAATGTTACAAAGTTATTAAAAATGAGACTTAGGAAGAGTGTTCTGTAACCAGGAAAAATATTGTGGTTTAGCCTGAACAAAAGTATGAAGATGAAAGCAATGATAGTGTGTATGTATAATTTTGTTTTAAAAAGTACATATATAGAAAAATACTGGAAAAATATATTAAAAACGACAGTATTTATGTTAGGAAAAAAGTCATTTGCAATCATACTTACAACCAGACTTTCAGCAAATATTATTTATTTATGAACAATGACAAAAGTGGATGGAACAAAGGAACTAGAGTGAGTTTAAAGTTCATGCAAAAAGTCAGCAAACAGTGTAGAAAAGGGAACCCTCCTACACTGTTGGTGAGAATGTAAATTGGTGCAGCCACTATGGAGAACAGTATGGAGGTTCCTTAAAAACCTAAACATAGAGCTGACATATGATCCAGCAATCTCACTCTTGGGCATATATCCAGAAAAGACAAAAACTCTAATTCGAAAAGATACATGCACCCCAGTGTTCATAGCAGCACAATTTACAATAGCCAAGACATGGAAACAACCCAAGTGGCCATCAACAGGTGACTGGTTAAAGAAAATGTGGTATATATATAATGGAACATTAGTCAACCATAAAAAAGAATGAAATATTGCCATTTGCAGCAATATGGATGGACCTAGAGAATATCATACTAAATGAAGTAAGTCAGACAGAGAAAGACAAATATTATGCGATATCACTTACATGTGGAATCTAAAAAATAATACAAATGAATCTATATACAAGATAGTATAAAGACAAAAACAGACTCACAGATACAGAAAACAAACTTATGGTTACCAAAGGGGAGGAGGGATAAATTAGGAGTATGGGATTAACACATACAAACTACTGTACCTAAAATAGATAAGCAGCAAGGATTACTGTATAGCACAGGGAACTATATTCAATATCTTATAATAACCTATAATGGAAAGTAATCTGAAAAATATATATATAACTGAATCACTTTGCTGTACACCTGAAACTAACACAGTATTGTAAATCAACTATAGTTCAAAAAAACAAGTCAGAAACTAAGACACTGATGGTCTAGAAAAGGAGCGAGGACAGATATGAGAACATGTCCAAATATAACCCAGTGCGTGAAATAACATAACAGTTTCCTGGACTGAGGGCATGTGAAGTACAAGCTTGGCCAGAACAGAGTGAACGTGGCCAGGGTAAACATCCTTGAAGTCATGTGTCACATCCAGACTTAGGGAGGTGGTGGGAGTGATTAGGGTGGTCACACACATCCTATTTCCCCTGAACAGTCCCGGCATAAGTGTTAGCAGTCCCTCTCTTCACTCTCAGAAGAGTCCTGGTTTGGGTAATATGTCATGTGGTCACCCTAGTTATTGAAAAGGAAGGAGGAGGACAGTCTAGGTTGATGGTAATTGCTCTGCTGGTTGCCTCTAGTGCATGAGAGCTGGTGAGTTAAGATTCCCTGATGCTGAGGCAGGCCCAGGCCTGATGGAGAAGTGGCCCATTTGAATATAGCTCTGCTTCCTGATTAGTTGTAGGATAATCACAGTGGTTATTCCTAAGCTGCCGTAGCATGTAGCTAGAATTCATATTTCACTCTGACCCAGGAGCTCCTCTTCCACTTCCATCCTTCCTTACCTATCCCACAAATTGAGTGCATGACCGTTAAATTTTTCATTGAGCAGAAGAGTATCTACAGTGAGAAGAGATAATTTGCCAGCTGAGCCGTCCTCCTATTTGTGTACCTGGGAGCAGTTCTCCCTAGAAAAGTTCTTGACTTTTAATAGAAAAACCTATATATGGCTAGTGCAGAAATACATTGAAATGGTAGAAAATAACTTGAAGCAAACAAGAACTCGGCCTGGGTGGGCTCTGTTTCTTTCTTGGTGTCTACCCCGTGTTCCATTGGCTCTGTCAAGGCTGCCTTACTGGGAACCCCCTTTCAGAGCAGAGCACCAAGCTGACCATCTGTGATGCAGCCTGGGAGCCTAGCTTTAGGTTCAGCTTGCAAGAAAAGTGCAATTGTGGAGGCGGCCCCTCCCCTGTGCCCACAGGAGGATTGGTCTGACCCCGAGCGCCCAGAGATGCCCAGCTGGACATCGCGGGGCTCAGGGAGCGGACTCAAGGGACGTCCTTTAGGCAGCATCTCCTCACAGTCTCAGCTCAGAGGGGCTTCCGGTCAATGGGGAAGCCATACAGATGCAGCTCACTGTGCACACGAACAGGCAGAGAAATGCTTCAGGGATTGCAGAGGTGAAGAGATAGCTCGATCTTTCGTAGATGGTTTGTCCTGTTGTTTGGTTGAGCATTGCAGGTGGCAAATGTGGGGATAAGCTAGCTCTCTTTGGCTTTTCCTGGGCTTAAGCAAGAAATTACCTTCTGGCACCTGGATATTATTTTATTTTTCTAGTTAAGAGGTGCGGGAAGAGGGTGGGGGGGGAGCATTGTCTCAACTAAGAGAGAGACTTGCCAGGAACCTGCAAAGATCAGCTGAGAGAGAGGACACCCAAGCAAGTACGCACTTGTGCCAAATTGCAGCTTCCCAGAAGCTCACTTTGGCCTAGAGACCAAGAGGAACAAAGCCATCGGGGAGATGGAACCAAGCCCTAGCTAACAGGTGTGAGGGGGAGCAGAGTTCTTCAGTATAAATAATTTCCCCCCATCAAAGACTGGACTCTAGGAAGTCCCAGGGGACTGCCTTCTCTCAGAAAAATCCCGAATTGAGTAATCATAAAAAACCAGAGTGAGAGTAAAACTGATTCTTACTTCAAGCATGAATCAGAAATTATTTCATTAGAATAATTAGAAGTGCCTTATTAACTTAATAGGTCTATTTGGTGTGGATAAGCACATTTAGTAGTCCTTTTTTGGCCTAATCTACCACACCTGGAGAGGCCTAGTTGGTTGGCTGCTATGTACACGGGATGGAAGCTTACCTAAATTGCCCTGGAGAAAATGTTCTAACAACTAGGATGGCCATTTCAAAGCTTTGCAATGATGGTAAACAACGTACTGCCCTTCAGAGTCCTGTACCCATCTTATTACTGCGGGGGAGAGAGAACACTTAACACCCAATAAATGCTGGGCCCATGCTCCCCTCTAGGCAAATGCTAAGAAACGAACTGCTGATTTGTGTTGGCTGAGTGTCCCGAGCAGGGTGCCGAACTGTGGGGTTCAGGAGTGGGAAACATGAAGGGTTTACCAAGTCCCGTGAACAGGCCAGGGCCCACCAGCTGTTTTATTTCCAATCCCACTTTCCTGGCCCCTGTGGTTATATTGTTCTCCTTTGTTGATCTGGCCTCCCCAATAGGATTCCAAGTCCCCTGTCTTCAAGGTCTGTGCTCCCCTGGCCAGGTGTGAGCCCAGCTGACACATGGGGTAGCCCTTGATCTTCCTGCTGGCCCCCTGTTTCCAAGAGAAGATTGGAGGGACAGGGGCCCTCTTCTCCCCTCTGGGGCCAGTTGAGCTGACACCTGTGAGCTCGGTCCTCTCTCCAGAGGGTCAGTCGCACTTGGCCGTGTTCCTGCTGATGCACCGTGCCCTCCGTTGCCCATCAGTTTTCTCCATGCCCTTTCCTCTGGGTTCCCAGGGGTCACCATTTTCTTTCTCAACAGCGCCCCTCCAGAGCAGGTTTGGGGTGGGAGAGGAGAAGAGACACATGTTAGCCTTGTCAGTATCTTCAGTGACGCCTGAGGAGGAAGGGAGGGAGACATGATTGGTGGGAAAAGTCCTTACAGGAGAAAATGCGTCACTCTCTGTTATCGTCCATTGTTGCAGATGGTAAGAACTGGATGTTCTCGGCAACATCCCTAATTGCCTGCCGAGACAGAGAAGCAGAGGGCGTCCTTTGGGAGGGAGGAAGGGAGGCAGGCAGGTGTGGTGTGGAAGGGCCTTGAGCCGCAGCCCAGCGTGAGGGGACAGCAGGACAGCCGAGGGCCTGCACACCTGGTGCTTGAGTGGCTTCTTCTGCCTATTCAAGGAGCATGAAAGGGAAGGTGAGAGGCGGGGCCTGCCCACCCCCAGCCAACATCCTGGGTCCCGGAGCCTGTCTAGAAGAGATGTGAGGGGCTCCCCAGTCAGCAGCTGCGGGGGGGAGCCGGGACAGGCTTAGAACATCAGGTAGGGCTTGTGTGAACCTCGAGTTGCTCAGCTTTAAAGAGCCACAGCTGGAGGCGAGACTCTAGAACGTGCAACATGCTCAGGAGCTGCAACAGTGTGGGTGGGAGCTGAGGGGCTGGGCTGGGCTGGGGAGGAAGCAAGCAGGCGGCCATGAGCTGCCTTTGTCTACTCTCGGGTGGGGCTCTTCCCCAGCAGGCTGATGGCTCCTGATGTCCAGAGGCCTCCTCAAGGCCAAAGTGAGGAGTGCTGACCCTTCCAAAGCTGCTCCCTGAGTCTCGACTTTCTCTAACTCCTGTCTCTTCACCCCCTGATGTTCTGCTCCCTTCCTCCCAACACACAGAGCCCCATGGGGTCCGTGACAGAGCTGGTAAACACACAGTGATGGGTATGCGGACAGACTGTGTGTTCTGACCTTTCAGCCGGGGTTCTTCCTGCCCTGCTGGGAGCACGGTGTTGATAAACCTGGCTTGATTGGCTCAGGCGATCAACATGGATACCACAGATAATGTAAATATTCTAAGTAGTCACAACAGAGTCGCATCTTTTCAGCATGCTTTTGTCCAGATGTGGAGTAGGCTTTTTAGACAACACCAGGGACCTAAGAAGTTGGGATCTGGAAGAAGATTCTTATAGATGCGAACCACAGGAATGAATGAACTTCTGGAATTTCCTTGCTGAGAAGGGTGTGCGTGCTTGTGGCTGTGGCTTTTGGCTACTGTGTATACATTCTGTTTCCTGGCATTCAGGGCTTAGCTAATGACTAGCAGGCTGGTTGATCGGTTCAGAACCAGGAGTGACTGGCAATTGTCAAACGAGTTCCCTTAGCACGCCCCCCCCCATCCAGCCCCCTGGCAGGAGGTTAAGGGTAGCTTGTCAGAGCTGCTGTCTGCAGACCAAAGTGAATGAGGCCCCCGCAGGTGCTCAGGCTTACAAAGGCTGACACGATGTGCAAGTCAGGTTATAACTGGTACATCCAGGAGGGATGTTAGAGGTCTTCTGACCCCAGAGAGGTTAGGATACTCCCCCAGAGCCCACTGTTAGCAGATCCTGTCTCTGGAATTTGGTGGCTCTGGCCTTAAGTTGGGCTCCTCTCTCTGAGCCTCAGTTTTCTTATTGATAGGCCGAGGGTAAGCTAAGGCTCCCTTGTGTTCTGGGGCTGTGCATAATAATCTAGGACACAAGACACCAGCACCCTGGACTCCAACCCACTCCCAGCTCCTCCCTCTTGCATCACTAACAGTGTGACATTGTCACCAAGGCTCTGAACCTTGGAGTCAGAGGCATAGGTTCAAATCCAGCTGATAAGAAGTAGCTGTCATTGTTAGCTCTGCGATTTGGGATATATTGCTCAACTTCTGAGTCTTCTTTTCGTCTTTAAAGTGAAAATCATACCTCTTATAGAAGTTGCTTTGAAAATGAAAGTTAACTTAAGTAAAACTCTCAGTAGAGTACCTGCCTCCTGGTAAGCATTCAGTAAATGGATTATTTTTATTAGTAATAGTAGATACTGTGGTTCATGGTCACTTCACTTGGCTGGACCTGAGATTTCCTTTCTGTGATACAGGGTTTGGGTGGGACCAGTGCTTCTCCAACTCTGCCATCCCCAGGGAAGTGGAGAAAGAACTAGTATTCTGAGGGTAGGGGCTTGGGGTGTAGCCTGAAGCAGCTTGCAGAAAGCATCACATTTCTTTGAAGTCTTAGGGTAATTTGTAAAATCAACTTATAGTTGTCATTTGGTACAACAATGTGAACACATTGGTTCTCATATAGAAATGCTTCCCCCAGATCTTTGAGTATAGTTGATGTTCCAGGAATGAGCTGCTCCACTCCGGGGTTGGGGGTGTGATGGCATCATTTCTCTTTTTTTTTTTTTCTGTGGACTTTGCCTTTTTTTTTTTTAAGTTTTTTTTTTTTTAAGTTTTATTTATTTTATTTTTGGCCGTGTTGGGTCTTTGTTGATGCATGCGGGCTTTCCTCTGCTTGCAGCGAGCGGGGGCTACTCTTCGTTGCGGTGCGCGGGCTTCTCATTGCAGTGGCTTCTCTTGTTGCGGAGCACGGGCTCTAGGCACACGGGCTTCAGTAGTTGTGGCGCGTGAGCTCAGTAGTTGTGGCGCGTGGGCTCTAGAGTGCAGGCTCAGGAGTTGTGGCGCACGGGCTTCGTTGCTCCACGGCATGTGGGATCTTCCCGGCCCAGGGCTTGAACCCGTGTCCCCTGCCTTGGCAGGCAGATTCTTAACCACTGCGCCACCAGAGAAGCCCTTTTTTTTTTTTTAACATCTTTATTGGTGTATAATTGCTTTATAATGTTGTGTTAGTTTCTGCTGTATAACAAAGTGAATCAGCTATACGTATACATATATCCCCATATCTCCTCCCTCTTGCATCTCCCTCCCTCCCACCCTCCCTATCCCACCCCTCTAGGTGGTCACAAAGCACCGAGCTGATCTCCCTGTGCTATGCGGCTGCTTCCCACTAGCTATCTATTTTATATTTGGTAGTGTGTATATGTCCATGCCACTCTCTCACTTCATCCCAGCTTACCCTTCCCCCTCCCCGTGTCCTCAAGTCCATTCTCTACATCTGCGTCTTTATTCCTGTCCTGCCCCTAGGTTTGTCAGAACCATTTTTTTTTTTTTAGGTTCCATATATATGTGTTAGCATATGGTATTTGTTTTTCTCTTTCTGACTTACTTCACTCTGTATGACAGACTCTAGTCCATCCACCTCCCTACAAATAACTCAGTTTCGTTTCTTTTTAATGGCCGAATAATATTCCATTGTATATATGTGCCACATCTTCTTTATCCATTCATCTGTCGATAGACCCTTAGTTTGCTTCCATGTCCTGGCTATTGTAAATAGTGCTGCAGTGAACATTGTGGTACGTGTCTCCTTTTGGATTATGGTATTCTCAGGGTATGTGACCAGTAGTGGGATTGCTGGGTCATATGGTAGTTCAATTTTTAGTTTTTTAAGGAACCTCCATACTGTTCTCCATAGTGGCTGTATCAATTTACATTCCCACCAACAGTGCAAGAGGGTTCCCTTTTCTCCACACCCTCTCCAGCATTTATTGTTTGTAGATTTTTTGATAATGGGCATTCTGACCTGTGTGAGGTGATACCTCATTGTAGTTTTGATTTGCATTTCTCTAATGATTTGTGATGTTGAGCATCCTTTCATGTGTTTGTTGGCAATCTGTATATCTTCTTTGGAGAAATGTCTGTTTAGGTCTTCTGCCCATTTTTGGATTGGGTTGTTTGTTTTTTGATATTCAGCTACATGATCTGCTTATATATTTTGGAGATTAATCCTTTGTCCGTTGCTTTATTTGCAAATATTTTCTCTCATTCTGAGGGTTGTCTTTTTGTCTTGTTTATGGTTTACTTTGCTGTACAAAAGCTTTTAAGTTTCATTAGGTCCCATTTGTTTATTTTTGTTTTTATTTCCATTTCTCTAGGAGGTGGGTCAAAAAGGATCTTGCTGTGATTTATGTCATAGAGTGTGCTGCCTATGTTGTCCTCTAAGAGTTTTATAGTATCTGGCCTTACATTTAAGTCTTTAATCCATTCTGAGTTTATTTTTGTGGATGGTGTTAGGAAGTGTTCTAATTTCATTCTTTTTTTTTTTTTAATAGATCTTTATTGGAGTATAATTGCTTCACAATACTGCATTAGTTTCTGTTGTACACCAAAGAGGCTGTCTTTTCTCCATTGTATATTCTTGCCTCCTTTATCAAAGATGAGGTGACCATATGTGTGTGGGTTTATCTCTGGGCTTTCTATCCTGTTCCATTGATCTATATTTCTGTTTTTGTGCTAGTACCATACTGTCTTGATTACTGTAGCTTTGTAGTATAGTCTGGAGTCTGGGAGCCTGATTCCTCCAGCTCCATTTTTCTTTCTCACGATTGCTTTGGCTATTTGGGGTTTTTTGTGTTTCCATACAAATTGTGAATTTTTTTGTTCTAGTTCTGTGAAAAATGCCATTGGTAGTGTGATAGGGATTGCATTGAATCTGTAGATTGCTTTGGGTAGTAGAGTCATTTTCACAATGTTGATTCTTCCAACCCAAGAACATGGTATGTCTCTCCATCTGTTTATATTGTCTTTAATTTCTTTCATCAGTGTCTTATAGTTTTCTGCATACAGGTCTTTTGTCTCCTTAGGTAGGTTTATTCCTAGGTATTTTATTCTTTTTGTTGCAGTGGTAAATGGGAGTGTTTCCTTATTTTCTTTTTCAGACTTTTTTGTCGTTAGTGTATAGGAATGCAAGAGATTTCTGTGCATTAATTTTGTATCCTGCTACTTTACCAAATTCATTGATTAGCTCTAGTAGTTTTCTGGTAGCATCTTTAGGATTCTCTATGTATAGTATCATGTCATCTGCAAACAGTGACAGTTTTACTTCTTCTTTTCCGATTTGGATTCCTTTTATTTCTTTTTCTTCTCTGATTGCTGTGGCTAAAACTTCCAAAACTATGTTGAATAATAGTGGTCAGAGTGGGCAACCTTGTCTTGTTCCTGATCTTAGAGGAAATGGTTTCAGTTTTTCACCATTGAGAATGATGTTGGTTGTGGGTTTATCATATATGGCCTTTATTATGTTGAGGTAGGTTCCCTCTATGCCTACTTTCTGGAGAGTTTTTATCATGAATGGGTGTTGAATTTTGTCGAAAGCTTTTTCTGCATCAATTGAGATCATCGTATGGTTTTTCTCCTTCAATTTGTTAATATGGTGTATCACATTGATTGATCTGCATATATTGAAGAATCCTTGCATTCCTGGGATAAACCCCCCTTGATCAAGGTCTATGATCCTTTTAATGTGCTGTTGGATTCTGTTTGCTAATATTTTGTTGAGGATTTTTGCAGTTATATTCATCAGTGATATTGGCCTGTAGTTTTCTTTCTTTGTGACATCTTTGTCTGGTTTTGGTATCACGGTGATGGTGGCCTCATAGAATGAGTTTGGGAGTGTTCCTCCCTCTGCTATATTTTGCAAGAGTTTGAGAAGGCTAGGTGTTAGTTCTTCTGTAAATGTTTGATAGAATTCCCCTGTGAAGCCATCTGGTCCTGGGCTTTTGTTTGTTGGAAGATTTTTAATCACAGTTTCAATTTCTGTGCTTGTGATTGGTCTGTTTATATTTTCTATTTCTTCCTGGTTCAGTCTCAGAAGGTTGTGCTTTTCTAAGAATTTGTCCATTTCTTCCAGGTTGCCCATTTTATTGGCATATAGTTGCTTGTAGTAATCTCTCATGATCCTTTGTATTTCTGCAGTGTCAGTTGTTACTTCTCCTTTTTCATTTCTAATTCTGTTGATTTGAATCTTCCCCCTTTTTTTCTTGATGAGTCTGGCTAATGGTTTATCAATTTTATCTTCTCAAAGAAACAGCTTTTAGTTTTATGGATCTCTGCTATTGTTTCCTTCATTTCTTTTTCATTTATTTTTGGTCTCATCTTTATGATTTCTTTCCTTCTGCTAACTTTTGGGGGTTTTTTGTTCTTCTTTCTCTAATTGCTTTAGGTGTAAAGTTAGGTTGTTTATTTGAGATTTTTCTTGTTTCTTTAGGTAGGATTGTATTGCTATATGCTTCCTTCTTAGAACTGCTTTTGCTGCATCCCATAGGTTTTGGGTTGTCATGTTTTCATTGTCATTTGTTTCTATGTATTTTTTGACTTCCTGTTTGATTTCTTCAGTGATCTCTTGGTTATTTAGTACCGTATTGTTCAGCCTCCATATGTTTGTATTTTTTACAGTTTCTTTCCTGTAATTGGTATCTAGTCTCATAGCATTGTTGTCGGAAAAGATACTTGATACGATTTCAATTTTCTTAAATTTACTGAGGCTTGATATGTGACCCAAGATATGATCTATCCTTGAGAATGTTCCATGAGCACTTGAGAAGAAAGTGTATTCTGTTGTTTTTGGATGGAATGTCCTATAAATATCAATTAAGTCCATCTGGTCTAATGTATCATTTAAAGCTTGTGTTTCCTTATTTTCATTTTGGATGGTCTGTCCATTGGTGAAAGTGGGGTGTTAAAGTCCCCTACTATTATTATGTTACTGTCGATTTCCCGTTTTATGGCTGTTAGCATTTGCCTTATGTATTGAGGTGCTCCTATGTTGGGTGCATAAATATTTACGATGGTTATATCTTCTTCTTGGATTGATCCCTTGATCATTATGTAGTGTCCTTCTTTGTCTCTTGTAATAGTCTTTATTTTAAAGTCTATTTTGCCTGATATGAAAATTGCTACTCCAGCTTTCTTCTGATTTTCATTTGCCTGGAATATCTTTTCCCATCCCCTCACTTTCAGTCTGTATGTGTCCCTAGGTCTGAAGTGGGTCTCTTGTAGACAGCATATATACAGGTCTTGTTTTTGTATCCATTCAGCCAGTCTGTGTCTTTTGGTTGGAGCATTTAATACATTTACTTTTAAGGTAATTATCGATAGTATGTTCCCATTACCATTTGCTTAATTGTTTTGGGTTTGTTATTGTAGGTCTTTTCTTTCTCTTGTGTTTCCTCCTAGAGAAGTTCCTTTAGCATTTGTTGTAAAGCTGGTTTGGTGGTGCTCAATTCTCTTAACTTTTGCTTGTCTGTAAAGGTTTTAATTTCTCTGTCAAATCTGAATGAGATCCTTGCCGGGTAGAGTAATCTTGGTTGTAGGTTTTTCCTTATCATCACTTTAAATATGTCCTGCCACTCACTTCTGGCTTGCAGAGTTTCTGCTGAGAAATCAGCTGTTAACCTTATGGGGATTCCCTTGTACGTTATTTGTTGCTTTTCCCTTGCTGCTTTTAATATTTTTTCTTTGTATTTTTGATAGTCTGATTAATATGCGTCTTGCCGTGTTTCTCCTTGGATTTATCCTGTATGGGGCTCTCTTTGATTCCTGGACTTGACTATTTCCTTTCCCATGTTAGGGAAGTTTTCAACTATAATGTCTTCAAATATTTTCTCAGATCCTTTCTTTTTCTCTTCTTCTGAGACCCCTATAATTCGAATGTTGGTGCATTTAATGTTGTCCCAGAGGTCTCTGGGACTGTCCTCAATTCTTTTCATTCTTTTTTCTTTATTCTGCTCTGCAGTAGTTATTTCCACTATTTTATCTTCCAGGTCATTTATCCATTCTTCTGCCTCAGTTATTCTGCTACTGATTCCTTCTAGAGAATTTTTAATTTCATTTATTGTGTTGTTCATCATTGTTTGTTCGCTCTTTAGTTCTTCTAGGTCCTTGTGAAACATTTCTTGTATTTTCTCCATTCTATTTCCAAGATTTTGGACCATCTTTACTATCATTATTCTGAATTCTTTTTCAGGTCGACTGCCTGTTTCCTCTTCATTTATTTGGTCTAGTGGTTTTTTACCTTGTTCCTTCATCTGCTGCATATTTCTCTGTCTTCTCATTTTGTTTAACTTACTGTGTTTGGGATCTCCTTTTCACAGGCTGCAGGTTTGTAGTTCCCATTGATTTTGGTGTCTGCCCCCAGTGGCTAAGGTTGGTTCAGTGGCTTGTGTAGGCTTCCTGGTGGAGGGGACTGGTGCCTGTTTTCTGGTGGGTGGGGCTGGATCTTGTCTTTCTGGTGGGCAGGGCCGCATCCGGTGGTGTGTTTTGGGGTGTCTGTGAACTTAGTATGATGTTAGGCAGCCTCTCTGCTAATGGGTGGGGTTGTGTTCCTGTCTTGTTGTTTGGCATGGGGCGTCTAGCACTGGAGCTTGCTGGCCGTTGGGTGGAGCTTGTTCTTTTACGTGGGGCCGTGAGGTCTGTGGTGGTCCAGTGCTGAACTCGGCTCTCCCACCTTGGAGCCTCAGGCCTGACACCAGGCTGGAGCACCAAGACCCTGTCTGTCCCACGGCTCAGAAGAAAAGGGAGAAAAAAAGAAAGAAAAAAAATATATTAAAAACAAAATTTTTAAGAATTATTTTAATAATAATAATAATAAAGAAGAGAGCAACCAAACCAATAAACAAATCCACCAATGATAACAAGCACTAAAAACTAAACTAAGATAAACATAAAAATCAGAAACAAATCAGTCATAGACAGCAAACCCCAAATCTACAGTTGCTCCCAAAGTCCACTGCCTCAATTTTGGGGTGATTCGTTTGTTGCCTATTGAGGCATTCCACAGATGTAGGGTACCTCAAGTTGATTGTGGGGATTTAATCCGATGCCCTTGAGGCTGCACGGAGAGATTTCCCTTTCTCTTCTTTGTTCCCACAGCTCCTGGGTTTCAGCTTTGGTTTTGGCCCCACCTTTGCATGTAGGTCGCCCTCAGGCACCTGTTCCCCGCCCAGACAGGAGGGGGTTAAAGCCACGGCTGATTAGGGCTCTCTTGTTCACTCAGACCGGGGGGAGGCAGGGGTACGGTAGTCATAATTGGAATGCAGGGCGAGCCTGCAGCGGCAGATGCCGGTGTGATGTTGCAACAGCCTGAGGTGCCCCGTGTGTTCTCCCGGGGAAGTTGTCCCTGGATCACAGGACCCTGACAGTGCAGGGCTGCACAGGTTCCCAGTGGGGTGGGGGGGGAGGGGTGTGTGTGTGGATTGTGATCTGTGCTTGCACACAGGCTTCTTGGTGGCTGCAGCAGCAGCGTTAGTGTTTTATGCCCGTCTTTGGGGTCTGAGCTGATAGTCGTGTCTTGTGCCCGTCTCTGGAGCTCACTTAGGCGGTGCTCTGCCTTCTGTGGGCACACGGGGAAGGAATCCCCTCTCCTCACACACCCCCAGAAACAATGGTGTCTTGCCTCTTAGGCAGGTCCAGACTTTTTCCTGGACTCCCTTCCGGCTAGCTGTGGTGCACTAGCCCCCTCAGGCTGTGTTCACACAGCCAACCCCAGTCCTCTTCCTGGGGTCTGACCTCTGAAGCCCGAGCCTCAGCTCCCAGCCCCCACCTGTCCCAGCTGGCGGATGAGCAGACAAGCCTCTCAGGCTGGTGAGTGCTGGTCAGTACTGATCCTCTGTGCAGGAATCTCTCCGCTCTGCCCTCCGCACCCCTGTTGCTGCGCTCTCTTCTGTGGCTCCGAAGCTCCCCCCTCCACCACCCTCAGTCTCCGCCAGTGAAGGGGCTTCCTAGTGTGTGGAGACTTTTCCTCCTTCACAGCTCCCTCCCTGAGGTGCAGGTCCTGCCCCTACTTTTTGTCTCTGTTTTTTCTTTTTTCTTTTGCCAGATACAATTTTTTGCCAGAAAATCCCCACCCAGGTACGTGGGGATTTTCTTGCCTTTTGGGAAGTCTGAGGTCTTCTGCCAGCGTTCAGTAGGTGTTCTGTAGGGGTTGTTCCACATGTAGATGTATTTTTGATGTATTTGGGGGAAGGAAGGTGATCTCCATGTCTTACTCCTCCACCGTCTTGAAGGTCCCCCCAATGGCATCATTTCTAAGGTCCCTTCCAGCCCTGAATTTCAGGTTCCCAGGGTGAGCAAGTCTCCTCCACAAAGGGCCTGAGGTTGGTACCCAAGAATCCTAAAGGAACCTCGAGAGACAGGCTCCCCTGTGCCCCTCACCCTAGTGGGGCTGCACAGTGCTAGGTGGGTGCCACCAGCAGAGGAGGGAAGATGATGCAGCCCCTCAGAGTGAAGACTGAAGAAGCCTGAAGGAGGAGCGGGAATGTGTCTGAGCCTGACTTTCTTCCCTTGGGCTGATAAACCTGGTTGGGTTGGGTTGGCAGCTCTCCACCACCCCAGGTAAATTCCAGGAAACACTAAGCCATTGTTTCTCATCCAGAACTGGAGGCTGTACTGGGGACAGGTCCTCATGTCATGGGAGGACAGGTAAGGGCAAGGGGTGAACTGCCTGTGGAAACACAGGGCTTGTCACACTGCCAAAGCATCCTCCTGGCCATTCTAATGCAGCACCCAAGGCCAGGGTCTGGGGTTGTGCCCAGACAGAGGGAGGAGAACCGAGGGGAGTCTGGAGAAGAGCAGCACGTTTTGGGGGAGAACACAGAGATGTCTGGCCTGTGAATGGGAAGAGAGAGCATCTCTGTGCGTGGGGTGAGGCATATCTACTGATGGTGGTGTGAGTCCTACATAGACTTGCTAGAGATTAGCCAGTAAGCATGGTCTCTCCCTCAGGCAAGAGGGATTGAAATGAAGTCATCCATTTGTTTGGGACAAATAAAAGGGGCTTTCTCTGGGCAGGGGATTGACTACATTAGTCAAATCTGTACCCATCAGGTATCATTCCAATAAAATCTGAGGGACTATCAACACAGTTGTTATACTGGAAATTTCCTTTTGGGCATGGTGTTTATTATGATAAGATTCAACATATCTTGCTAAATCCTTCCCGAGCATGTTACCAAATTGAGCCAGGATTTGGAGTAAGAAAGACTGGATTCTAGTTCTGCTTTATTAGCTATTGACTTTAGGCAAGTCACTTGGTCTTTGAGCCTCAGATTTCCTATCAATAAAATGGGGTTGTAACGTATCTCAATATGTTGTGAAGTTGAAATGAGATCTTGATTGGGAAAGTATTTCATAAATTGTCAGTAGCTCGAAGTTTATTATAAATCAAAAGCTTTTGGTAGCATTATCTAAGAACATGCTACCCTCTAGGCCCTCTGCAACCTAGTCTCAAATCAATTTAATGACTATATCTCTCAAAACTTCCCTTGACCCACCCCTTTCCCAGGTGAGTTTCCTTGCACTGAGACATGTACCACCATCTTCCCCTGCCCAGCTCAGCTCTCTACTGCAGGGCTCACTTGCTTAGATGATCCTGATTCATTCTCATGAATTCTCGTGCCTTGGAAACTTCAGAGATCCCTGCCCTCCTCCGGTCTTTGAGGATACGTAAGTCCACTCTGGGCCCACTTCCTCATCTGTAAAGTGAGGGGGTTGGGCTAGATGATTTAGGTCCCCTACCAACCCTCACATTCTGTGATCCAGCCGTATTCCACTGTTCTAACCAGGAAGCTAGAATTTGGGATGAGAGCAATGCATATTGTCTAGCCAATGACAAGTAACTGAGTAAAAGAAGTGAATGTAAGAGTGTGAATTAATAATCTACTCTCTGTGATAGATGAGGCTATGTTTGAGGCAGTTTTTCTTTTTTTTTTTAATTTCTTTTTTTTTGTCTGCGTCGGGTCTTAGTTGCACACGGGGTCTTCATTGAGGCATGCAGGATCTTTCATTGAGGCATAGGCTTCTCTCTAGTTGTGGTGTGTGGGTGTTCTCTCTCTAGTTGTGGCGTGAGGGCTCCAGAGCACGTGGGCTCTATAGTTTGTGGCACGTGGGCTCTATAGTTTGTGGCACGTGGGCTCTCTCACTGAGGCACGTGAGCTCAGTAGTTGTGGCGTTCGGGCTCAGTTGTCCTGCGGCATGTGGGATCTTAGTTCCCTGGCCAGGGATTGAACCCATGTCCCCTGCATTAGAAGGCGGATTCTTTACCACTGGACCACTAGGGAAGTCCCTGACGCAATATTTCAATGAATGAGAACATATAAGTGAAATGTGATACCTCTGATTGGTCCTCCTAGTTGACTGTTACCAGAGAGTCATCATTTGCTAAGTGCTTGCTATGTGCCAGGCATGCTTAGAAATTGCACTGCAGTTACAGTGTGTTGGGTATTCTGAGTATCTACTTTGTGTTAGATACTTGACCTTCCCTCTAATCTCCACAGAGCCCTACAGAACAGATTTACGGATGGGAAAATTGAGGTTTAGAGAGATTAAGTAAATCACCCATGGTCATCTGGCTACTAAGTGGCAGAAGCAGGTTCAAGTGCAGCATGTCTGACTACACAGCCTGTGATGGGATGGCTTGCCCAAGTCCGCTGGCTGGCATCACCACCCAGCTTACTCTTAGATTGTCAATTTCTTGTTCCTAGTGTCCCAGGACTGGCGGTTACCCCAACAGTGTTCTTGATTCAGCTCTGGGCTTGACCTTAAAGTAGGAATTGATCATTTCTCTCTGGTTGGGGCAGCCAACCTAAAAATTCCAGGGGAAAAACCCACCTGGATTTAGCACCCTCCCTCCTCTGGCATGTTGGAGACACCCGGTCTTGGCTCCCTCCTCATTCCTCTTCTCTGTGCACCTGCCGCCTTGTCTCAGTGCTAACCAAGAGTGCGAGAGAAACTAGAAATGCATACATTGTTGGCCAGGCCTTTGGCTTCAGCTGGAAGAGGCAGGTTTCCTCTGTGGGAGTAAGTAGAAAACAATTGCAAGTTCGCATTTCAAATCCCAGAGCCTGTAGGAGTTGGTGAAGCAGGCTGGCTTGCCTCATATTCTCATGCTGTGTCAGGGTTTGCCAAAGAAGGATCCCCACACCTCTCAGTAAGGGAAGCTCGGGGAAACAGGGACGTGGTGGAGCCAGCTTGGGCCCCAGGAGGTCCAGCAGGAGCTGTGGACGCCTATGGCTGGAGAGAGTCTTCAGACTCAGCCCTAGTTCTCATCAGCATCCACATCTCTGCAGACCCTCCTGTCGACTGTGCTCCCCGCTCCCCCTCTCCTTGGAAGACACTGTTCCAGCCGGTGCCTGAGCCTGTCACGGGGAAAGGCAGGCCTCCCATAGAAGGGTCTTTCTCATTCTCTCTCCTCGCATCAGCCAGGCATTAGTCCAGCCACAGGGCTAGTGTCTTCCCAGGAGAAACAGGCCATGGGGAGCTGGCAACTCCCCTAAAGTGTGTGGAGAGAAGCTGGGTCCGTGTTCAGTAGCCGGGCCTGGGCGAGCTCCGCTCACGGTTCACTGGCAGCCGTGCTCAGCATCCAAGGGCCCTCCCGGCACAGGGTCCTCTGGGCCGGTCCCCTCAGAGCATCGCCACAGGGCCAGCTCCCGGCAGAAAGCCGAGGGGCAGCATGTGCTTCCAGTGGCTCAGAAAGACGGGATGGGACATGCCTGTCTGGAGCTGGAGAAGCTGCTCAGGGTCCCTCCAGGGAGGGTGTGATCAGCAGAATCATGGACTCCCTTCCTGGGCCTTCTTTTCCAGAGCTTTCCTAAGCTTCACTAAAGACCAGGAGGGGAATGGCCAGACAGACTCAGGGCACAGAGTGGGGACCCTTCCCTTTACTCCCTCCCCTCCACTCTCACCCCTCGGACACTACGTCCCTAATAGCGCACCCACCACCCCTGCCCACCTGCCACCCCTCCCATGTGCTCCCCCTGCCCAAGACTCCGGTTTCAAAATAAATTACTAAATGTTGGCTAAATTGGAGGAAGGAGAGGAAGAATGAAGTGGTAGAAAGAAAAGGAATATATTCCACTTGCTTTATAAGCAAATGACTCTCCCCAGCACCCTGCCCCATTAATTTTGCTGTTAATATTTGCCGCTCTGCTAAGGGAATCACCTTAAGTACTTAGTCCACTCCTGACACTTAATAAGTGCTCACTAAACAGGAGCTATTATTGGTTCCTTTTTCTCCTCTTTTTCCTGGGGTTTCCCCTCAGCTCTTTCAGCCCCAGCCCCTCTCTGGACAGACCTCACAGAATCAGAAGCTCGACCTGGGAGAGGCCAGAGGCTGCGAAGCTGGAATGACTGCATTCATGCCCATTCCTAGCGCCGGCCCAGGCTTCAGTCTTCATGGCTTGTGCCTGTGTCTCACAAGTGTGCCCCGAGGACCAGACGCGCCTGTCAGCCTGTGAAGCCCTGCGTGGAGGGCCTGGAACAGAAGTCTCTTCTTTCTCCTCTCCTGGTGTCCCAAAGCATCTTGTCTCTGCTGTGGGCTTGGCTCCCCCTGCTGGAACCTTTCCTACCTGCCCAGGTGTCCTATGGAGAGCTGGCAACAGTCCTAGAGACACAGGTGAACTAGGGCAGGAAGGTCCAGAGAGGCCCTTCAGGTCAGAGAGAGAACCAGAGCTGGGAAGTGGCTTTCTCAAGGTCACACAGTGGCTAGGGTGCAGCCTCAGTGAGCACTGGAGCCTCTGACTCTCTGAGCTACTTAACCGTCAGGTGCTGCCTGCCAGTTTTCCTGAGCTGGCCCCCTTGTTGGCCAAGGCTGCTTCTATCCTCTGAGCTTCTGACAGAAATCTTAAAACAACAATGACACCAACAACATTAACAGTAGCAGCCACCATGGATTGAGCACTTATTCTGTGCCAGAGACTGGGCCGGGCTGTTTTTTATACACATTGCTGACCCTCATAGCGGCCCTGCAGGTAGGAGAGTATTAATAGTAGCTCCATTTTACAGATGAGTAAACTAAGACTTTCAGAGGTTGTCACTTGCCTCAGGCCACACAGTTTCGCAGTGGAGAATGCACATCTGACTGCACAGCAGTCTGTTCCCTGCTGAGGGGCACCCTGTCGATGGAAGCCGCAAGTGCCGTTCCTGCTCCCCGAGTGGATTTCCTGGGCTCCCATGGACCGAGGTGGGGCTGCTCCTGCCTGCGTCCTCACAGCGCTCATGTCACGGGCACATCGGCGTGGCTTAGCAGGATGGAGGGGGAGGCAAGGTATTTGAGAAGGGGATGGTTGAATAAACACACCTGTGACCCCAAACTTACTTCTGCAGGGATGACACTGCTAATGAGCTGAGTGAACTTCAGGATATTGCGAAGACTGTGATAGGAATGTGCATGTTGCTAATTTAATCATAATCAGGGTTTCTGGCTCTGATTTCTTTTTGCATGTGACTTTTACTGCAGAAAGCTTCTCTCAGCTGGTCTCATTAAATCTCAAATTAAGCAAGAATCCCAACAGTAAGAGAGCAGCTCCAGGAGAGCAGGCCTCACTCGTTCACACTGTGTGTTCCTTTGGCTGTGTTTTTTTGGTTTGATCCCCTTTTAAGAAAATTTAAAAATAACTTTCTGCCAAAGATGTGGGCACTCAGGGTAGAGTTGCTGAGCTGACACCCTCCTCCTGCCCGTGGTCTGCTCCTCTGATGACGTGGCCGGGCTGAAGCGGGTAGGTCACCTGCCTGTAGAAGCCCAGCCTTCCTTTTTTTAAAAAAATTATTTATTTATTTATTTATTTATTTATTTATTTATTTATTTTTGGCTGCGTTGGGTCTTTGTTGCTCAGCACAGGCTTTCTCTAGTTGCGGCGAGCAGGGGCTACTCTTCGTTGCGGTGCACGGGCCTCTCATTGCAGTGGCTTCTCTTGTTGCGGAGCATGGGCTCTAGGCGCATGGGCTTCAGTAGTTGTGGCACGCAGGCTGCTCGACCCCGTGTCCCCTGCATTGGCAGGCGGATTCTTAACCACTGCGCCACCAGGGAAGTCCGCCCGACCTTCCTTTAATGTGTCTTTCAAGAGGAAAGGCCCAGGACGCCATGGGGAGGGAAGGACTGCCTGTGGGCTCAGGGAAGAACTCAGTTGGGGCGGGGGGAGGGAAGGAGTGGGCTGGCTTTACCTGATATCCCTTAGGAACCCGGAAACCTGGGCCCAAGTCTCTCAAGGATGCCAGCAGGAAACCCAGAGAGTGTACCCAGGGCCAGGTATGATTGTGCTCACTTCACACCCAGGCAGCCGGAGAAGCAAAGAGAGGAAAGGATTCACAAGTTACATGCCAGGTTTAGAGCCAGGACTGGTACCCATGTGTCTGGAACCAAATGCCTACAGGCCCCAGAGAGGTAGACTGTTTATTGTTGTGACCTGTTCGCCCACTCCTTTCCCTACATCCTCTCTCTAATGTTCACATGTTTGCTCCACAACAAAAGTAAGTGATACCATAGTTTGGAAGTGATTTTTTATGCTTTTTTAGCCCAACTTTCAATTTATTCATATATTCCACAAGTATTTGTTGAGAACTTACTGTGTGCTCATCCATATTCTAGGCATTAGGGATACAGTAGTGAGCGAACTACAGAGGACCCATGACCTAGTGGAGGGGCTTATGTTCCAGTGGGGGAGACAGATGTTAATCTAATAACCACATGACTGCATGGCGGCCAACTATGATGTGTGTGATAGACACACCTTCCATGATTTTGTCCGAATTACTGTCCTTAGTTCTGTCCAATTCACAATGACTTTCCAGTCTCTGGTTGCTCCCCAGAGACCTCTGTCTAGGAGACCTAGATCTGGAGTCATCTCTGTTCCTCAGGGTGAGGAGCATTGTTTTTCTGGATTCATTTCTTCCTTTATTATCCATAAAATATTCAACTATCTACCATGTGCAAGGTCTTCCAGAGTCTGTGGTGCATATTCAGTCTTGACCAAGAACTCAGTTGCCTTAAAGGTGTTCTCTTCATCAGTGTCTGTCTTCAAATCTCCCTGGTCCACATATGTTCAACCATTCCCCTTGGAAAAAAAGATGGAATCAAATTAGGTATTGATTCGCCCTCTCTCCCACCTGCCCCTCAAAGCCGCACACCACTACTCCTATAAAACCACTATTCCCTTTCCACTTGTGTGCTTTACGGAGGACAGAAGAACAGATGGTGATGGGGAGAGCAGGAGATAGGGTAGAGCAATGGTTCTCAAAGTGGGCCCTGGGGACCCTGGGACTCTTTCATAGGCCCAGGAGTTCTAAATAATTTTTGTAATAAGATGTCATTTGCTTTTTATAATAAGATGTCATTGCTTTTTTCACTCTCCTTTTCTCTCAAACGGAGTTTTCCAGCAGGTACGAACACTGTGATGCCACAACCAACTGGATGCAGAAGCACATATGAAAATCTAGCTGTCTTCTATTAAGCCAGACATTAAAGAAATTTGCAAAAACAAAACAACTCTTCTTACTAAACTGTTTTTTTGGTTTTGTTTCAGAAAATGTATTTTTCTTTTAAAAGTGTTATTTATGTTAACCTAATGGGCTTATTATTGATGTTTTAAATGAACTACTATTTCTTAGTTTTAATACAGTAAAAATTTAATTTAATACAGTAAAATATTGATAGCAGCAATTCACACACAAAAGCTCTTTGGGATCTTCAATAATTTTAGGAGTATGAAGGGACCCTGAGACCAAAAAGTTTGAGAACTGCTGAGCTAGTGGCTAAGGGGTCAGCTAGGTGTTAGGAGAAGGCCAGTTACTCAAGAATCAGACATGAGCCAGTAGAAAAGCTTAAATCCACATCATTTCTGATTTGGACATCTGCAGTCTGTCCCAAGGTGTGAGTTGCATAGGATGAGAGATTCCTTTGGAACTACAGAAATACCTTCTGTCCCCTGGAGGAGAAGGACTGGATTGGGCACCCCCTCGCCACCATGTTTTAGAAGTATGCGCCAGGGACCACTCCTGAAGCTCTCCAGGGGTCAGGACCCGTGCTGCTAGGTCCTGTTCTCAACGTGAACACAGTCTGTGGAGCATGGTTCAAATCTCAGCCCAGATTCCTTAAGACAGGAACACAGGAGTCCCCCATCCATCTGCTCTCTGAGCTTGCTCCCACTCCAGGGATCATAAACAGGGCTTCTTCCGCTCAAGGAGGAGGGAGCTGGGTCTCAGGCAAGGGTCCCATGAGCCCTGGGTGGTAATCCCAGGCCACATGTGCCTAGAGATGGGTGTGGAGTTGGGGGTGTGCCCAGCCCCTCCAAGGACTCAGCTCTTGGCTTGACAGTGTCCTCCCTTTGCTCCACACTCAGATTGGAACCTGCAGCTCTGAACAAGTAAAAACCTGTGAGCTTCCATCCCTGGTTTTCCCGGGACTCCACTCAGAGCCTCTGCAGCTGACAGCCAGGGGTTTCAAAGGTCACCCCAGCTGGGCGGATTGGAACCACACATCCCTCTGACCGGGTGAAGTTGGCTGCCCGGGGCAAGGCAAGTTGCAACATCTGTGAGCAGTCAGACGAACGCCCCTTAACTTTTCAGTCTGGCCCTGGGCTCTGCTACATCTCTGGCTCTCCTTCACTGTCTTCCTTCTCGGACAGATCTTGGACAGGTGTCTCTGCAGTACGGTGGTAAAGCGTGGCCGTCCACGCATCCCGACTCATGGGAGAGCTGCCCGGGGAAGAGGTCACGGTAAGGCGTGTCTGTTCTCTGGTGTGTGACCCTGCCGCACTGCCTGCTCCCGTGGATCACAGCAAGTCAGCAGGCACAGCCCACAGCCAAGGAGCAGCTCGTTCCAGGATTAGGAGAGATAAGGGAATTTGTCCGGATTTGAATGCTCTGAAGAGAGAGGATTAAGGTGGGGAGAGGGAGCTGTCTTTGCCTGGGGCATTTGCACCTCGGTGGTTTGCTGTGTTTGCTGTGTGCCTGTGGCTCCGGGGGTTCGGCCAGGCTTCCAGTGCAGAGCCCGCTGGGAGCCCTTCCCTGTAGGGAAGGTATGGTATCTCCAGGATGCCTTGCTGCCGGATCAGGTGCTTAAGGACCACGATCATTTAAAATGTATGCACTTTGGGTAGGGAAGGGGGCAGCTGGTTTCTCTAAACTTGTTCTGCTGTGTAACTTGATTCTTGATTTTAAACTTTTCTCTGAGTCTTTTTGCCTCAGTCTTTTTGCCCTCTCTCTTGGCCACAGTTGAAAGTGTTCCTTTCTGGGTTCAAGAGACAATTGAAAGTGCTTTTGATCTAATTAAAGTCAAATTAATTTAGTGCTGCTTTGAAGGATTAATAAATTCTGCTACTTGTGAAAACCTTATTTGGAGGTGAGTTTTGGCCCAAGCATTGTGTGTATATGGCGGGGTGTGGCTTCCAGCCCTCAGACCACTGCTCTTCTGATCCCCTCCTCCTTTTTTTTTTCTCTTCTTACTTCTGTCTCTTCTTGATCTGCATTTAACTGGTGCTGAACGAAACCCCCTGGGTAGGTGTATTTGACTCCAGCCACTGAGTACTGCTCAGCCGATAGAGAAATTATTGCAGAAGCCACCTCTGGTGCTCTCGACTGGAGTGTGGTCAACAGGCTGGATGAGGGGTTAGAAGGGAACAAGGATGGTTTGGTTTGATTTATTATTATTATTATTATTATTGGTAGAGCATTCCAGATATGCCAGTAACCATTAATTGGCAGTGTGGACGGAGTCTGTTTATGCGGCTGATGGCAGTGGGCGGGGTGATGGGCTGAGCAGAGCTGTTTGGTGTGCCTGGCCAGCCTGGGATTGGGCTCTGGTTCTGCCTGTGTGGTGGTTAATAACTGCCCTACGCACCCTCCCCCACCCCTCGCAGGGCACTTGCTGTATTGACTTGCCTGTTCTGTTTCTGACCTGAAGCCAGACCTTCCCACCCGCCCAGGGATGGATGACTTCTGTCTTCTGTGTGTATGGGGCCAAGCATGTTCCTTTTGATGGTAGCATCCAGGGCCTTCAGGAGACCTCAGAAGGTCAAGATCAAGAGGATTTATAGAGAGGATTCTGAGCCCGATGTCACCACTCTTAGTTTCTAGCTCCCCCGAAAGCAGAGTGGAAGAGTTTTGTGCCTTTGAAAGCCAGAACTGAGAGCAGAAGGGGGTGTTACATTCCCCCGCCCCCCTTCCTTTATGCAACTCCCAAGCCTCTGCCTATCGCATCTCCCATTACTGGGGAAGGCAGGAAATGCCTAGTCTGGGTCCGGGGGCCCTCCAGGAAGCCCACAGGGTATGGCTACGATCAGAATTCAGTTTGGTTTCCACTTCTTAGCTATGTGACCTTGGACAAGTGTAGTTGGTTTTCTGAGCCCGGGTGTCCTCGTTTGTGAAAGGAGAATAATCAGAACTGCCTTGCAGGACCAGGAGATTGAGTGAGATTAGGGCTGAGCACGATGTCGGGTGCATGCACCCTGCCCATTCCGTGCTAGGACACACAGGACAGTGCTGCGGAGGCTGTCAGGGGGCCCCAGGCCCTCCTACCCACCTTCTCATGGTCTGCCATATGCTTCCCACTGCTGTTATACAATAATCCCACTCAGATACCCTTGCCCTGAGGATAATCAGGCTGGCCTGGGCTTGCTGTCCTTGGTGAAAAGGGTCTGTCCTGCAGGGTTGGGGAACTTGCTTTCCCTTTGGGAGCTGGATGATGACCATGTTGACAGCTACCAATTATTGAGTGCCTTTTATGCTGTACTAAGTGTTTTATATATACTGTCATTCAAATCCTCCTCTCAACTTTGTGAGATTGATATTATCATTCTCATTTTATAGAAAAGGAAACTGAGGCCAGGAGAGTTGAAGTACCTTGACCAGTTAATAGCTGGAAAGTAGCAGTGCCCTGGACTTGTGGCTGGGGACGACCCTTGTGATACCTGCCCTCCCTCCACCCCACCCCTGGCACTGGCAGCACAGAGTGTATTTGTCACCTCACTTCAGTGGCAGTGGAGGAGGGCAGAGGGAACAGTGTCCCCTCTGGGGTATGGTCCTGGGAGGCTCTGCAGGATATAAGAACCCCATGTTATCACACTCACCACACACGCACATGTAATTGTTCACTGCTGTATCCCTAGCACCTAGCTTGCAACATGGTGGATGTTCAATAAATATATTTTAATTGAGTGAATGACTCTATCCTGATTCTTGCCATTAAAATTATATCCTGATTACCTTGAAATGGTTCTGCAAACACATACACAAACACAATGATATAAATATGGCAAAATGTTAACTGTTGAATCTAGGTGATAGGTATTTGAGGTGCTCATTTTATCATTCTTTCTACCTTTCTGTTTGAAATTTTCCATAATGAAACTTATTTTTAGTTTAAAATTTCTATATCATTAAATTCCTATTATTATTTTCCTTGTAAATATACACTCATATAACTGCCTGATATTCTACTGTATTTAACCAATTCTCACTGTTGGATATTTAACTGTTTGGGTTTTTTTTTCCTATTTCTATTTAACTGGATTATTTTTCTATTTATTTTCCTATAAGTAATGTGATTAGCATTCTCATATATAAATTTGGGGCTGCCTCTCTGATTCTTTCCCAATAATACACTACTAAATGTAGGATTACTGGGGAAAGAGATGGACATTTTTTTCAGAATCTTTTTGACAAATTGCTTTCCAGAAAGATTGCTTCAGTTTATACTCCTCGGAAGGGTATGAGTACCCACAGTCTCACCGGTATTGTATGTTATCTTTCTTTTTAAATGTCAGTTTGGTTAGTTTTTTAAAATAATAACGTGTCCTTAATTTGCACTCTTGGGTTCTGATTGAGGCTAGGCAGCTTCCATTTGTGTTGTGGTCATTTGTCTATCTTCTGTGAACCGTCCAAGTGATAGCTCTACCCATTATCTGTCAGGCTGTTTTCTTATATATAAAATATCCTAGTCCTTCATTCTTGTTGCAAACATTTTATCCCAGATCATCAAATGCCTTTTAATGTTGTCGTTGGTATGCTGTGTCATACAGAAGATCTCAGCGTTATGTGTGTGTGGTAGCAGCTGTCAGCTTTCTCGCTTATTACCCCAACCTCAGACCCCCTTCCCACCAGCCAACTCTGACTGCTAATAGGAAGCAAGAGGGCCCAGTGGGGGACTTCCCTGGTGGCGTAGTGATTAAGAATCCACCTGCCAATGCAGGGGACACGGGATCGAGCCCTGGTCTGGGAAGATCCCACATGCCGAGGAGCAACTAAGCCCGTGTGCCACAACTACTGAGCCCACGTGCCACGACTACTGAAGCCCATGTGCCTAGAGCCCGTGCTCTGCAACAAGAGCTGCAGTGAGAAGCCCACGCACTGCAACGAAGAGTAACCCCCGCTTGCTGCAACTAGAGAAAGCCCGCGCACAGCAACAAAGACCCAGCGCAGCCAAAAATAAATAAATTAATTTAAAAAAAAAAAAGAGGGTCCAGTGGTTAAGAATAGGAACTTTGGTGCCAGACACCTGGGATCAAATGCCAGTTCTGCCCCCTACTAAATACTCTGACCCTGGGCAAATGACTTAATCTCAGTGAGCCTCGGTTTCTAATCCATAAAATCGGGATGATGAGATCATCTGTCTCACAGTGTTGTTGTAAGGAGCAATTGAGCTATTATTTATAAAGTATTTAGAATAGTTCCTGGTATATAGTAAGTGCTACTTAAATTTGGTTTTTATTGTTACTTAACTACAGTGAACCTGTGAGTCTTATCATTTGGAAAGGATTTTGTTTGCAAAGCTAATACCTCATCAGTGAAAGAGAAAGCTGGCTTTGTCAAGCAGGGGATGTGCCCTGTTAAAAACAAACCTAGGTCTTTGTTACTTTAACTTGTAACCTCCATTTTAGTTTTGTTAGATGTTATTAAATTTAAACAAACTAATTACATGCCCAGATATCACTGTTCACTTCTGTTAGCTTACCCCACTTGGCATGGGACATAGGCTTGTGACTGACGATCCCAAGAAAATGAACAGAAAAATAAAAACTGGAAATACTCTTCCTCTTCAGTTTAGCAGACGTTTGTTGCAGGCCTGTGATAGGCCAGGTACCGTGGATTCCATGCTGAGTAAGATGTGGTCCCCAACCTGGAACCATCCCAGCCTGGTGAGGCTCCTACCTGGACTTGAAATCTGGAGCAGGGATACTTGGGACATATTCCAGGGGGTGGCAACGGGTGTCCAGTGACCTTGGCTAGGTTCTGACAACCTGGCTTCTCTCGATTGCTGCCTGTTTTCCCAGCCTGGTTCTCCAGCCTTTCCTGTGGACTTTGATAGCTTCCCTACTCCCCGTCTTTCCAACAGATCCCTTCTCCATTTATGAGAGCCAGAGTCCATTTCTGTAATTTGCAAGCAAGAACTGATTCATACCTGTTACTAATTCCACTTCTAGAATTAATCCTAAGGAAATCCCTTTGTTCCAATCAACCTGCCAGCCCCCATAGACATCTTGTTTAGTCCCAACGGGGCCCTGGACCAGGAGTCAGGAGCCTGAGGTTTTCTTGCCAGTGATGCCATCATTTTGCTTTGTCTCTTTGAGTGAGTGACTTACCTTCTCTGGGCCTCAGTTATAAATGGAGGAGTTAGCCTGGATAACCTTAAAATGCTCCCTTCTCTGACGTTCTATGACTTTTGAGGCTTTTTCACAATCCGGTCCCCAGAAGTGGCTAGGGTCCTCCCTAGCCTTGCTTCCTTCCCTGCTTTCAACCCCACACTCTCACCTCACCTCACCCAGGATCCTTGCCATATTAACCCTAAACTCTTTTCTTTCTTGGACTATGGATCCCATTTTTCTTTAGCCCAAGAGCCCTCACAGTTCAGGCAAAAGCAGCTTTTACTTTCACCTTGAGTGCCTAATGCAGATATAGATTCTGAAGGTTGAGTGACTATTAAGTATGACTTCAGATATCCATTGTAAAAACGCCGAGAAACATCTGGTTTCTCTGTTCCTGCTCTAGCTGCCCCCTTCCTGGAAGTTCTCCATGGGGTTTTGGGGAGACCAGGACGTGGCCCTGGGAGCTGGCGTCTGGGACGGACTGGGCTTCACCCCTGCAGCTTTGCGTGTAGGGGACACAGGGACTCTCATTCCCAGAGAGGAGCTCCAGGTGGCCCCTGACCTAGTGGGGCTCCCTGTAAAGCCCACGACACTGCGGCCTCAACCAGCACCCTGGGCACACTGGCCGCCTGCGGGGAGGACGGGTTGTACTTTGTCTCGTCTGACCTGATCTTCCTTCCTGTTTGCAGACCATGGGGGATGTGAAGCTGGCTGCCTCGACACACGTTTCCAAAACCTCCCTCACCGTGGATCACTCGAGAGTCGGCTCCATGCCCCTGACCGAGGCCCCTGCTTTCATTTTGCCCCCTCGGAACCTCTGCATCAAGGAAGGGGCCACCGCCAAGTTTGAAGGGAGGGTAAGGAGTGAGGCTGGGTGGGCGGCTTGCAGGGGATGTGGGGCGGGGTGGTTGCTTCTGCTCCGGCCTTCTCCTCGGCAGGTTGACCTGCCAGAAAGCCTGCTTTCCTTTTGGACTCACAAGTAAAGTGGATATACGCCCATTGGCCCTATTTCTTTTGTTTATGGTTGACTTTGGGCCGTGCTGGAGAATTTGGGGGTGGGGAGGGGCACTGATGTTTTGCTATGAATGCAAGTCATGTTCTGGGTTCATGCACCTGATTCTAGGAGAAGAAGAGGGCGGCTGGTGGCAGGAAGTCTCAAATCTGACAATTGAGAACTAACTCTCACTTTTCTCTCACTTTCTACCTGGAAGGAGTGTTTGGTTAACTAACCCTCTCGTGTATCCACATGGTACATCCAGAGCAGTGGGGTGGGAGATAAGACCCCTTATCTCAGTTCTGTCACCTTTTGCTAATGGGTACTGGTCTCTTGCTTTTACTGGGCCTCCATTTCTTCCTCTGCAAACAGGCAATGATAATTCCTTGTCCACCTTGTACTAGAAAGGAGAAGAGGAAGATGGGAAGAATAGCTGTGAGAATATCGAGGTTATGCCCCATTGGAGAGACTTTTAGTAAGCTGCTGGCCCAGGCCACCAGGAAGTCAGATCATCAGCTTGATGCAGAGATGCACGTGGAAGTCAGGGGTGTGCAAGTAATATTTGTCCTGGATAAACACGGACGATCTCCCCCAGGAAATGCTGTAGCAGCTAGAAGGCTTTGATCCGAGCAGAAGACAGCTGAGGTGATGAGGAACTCATAGGTTGTGCTATGAGTCTACAAGTTAAGAGCAGGGACCTGAAAGCTTGTGGAATGAAGGAGTCAAGGGCATCACTCTTCCTGAATGACACTGGGCCTTGCCTCTGCTTAAGTGGCACGTTTGGCTGCATGGTCATCTGGAGAGTATTCAGGGGCTGTGTGCTCTGCACAGGTCTGTATAGTTAACTGTTTGCTGGTGGATCTGATGTTCCTCGTCATATGTTTTACTTGAAGAAGGGGAATGTTGGTGAGGGGTCTGTTTCTTCTCTCTGGGCTCTACCAGGATGAGGGCTTTTTTCTGTTGCCCTGACTGTGGTCCCTCCATCCCCACATCCCCACAGCTGTCAGGAAAGAAGCAACAGGAAGAGTCCCTGGGGATTTAGAAATGGGAGTGAAGTACTGATGCACACGACAACGTGGATGAACACTGAGAACATGCTAAATGAAAGAAGCCAGACACAGAAGGCCACATATTGAATGACTGCACGTATCTGAAATGTCCAGAACAGGCAAAAGTATAGTGACTAACAGTAGATGAGTGGTTGCTGAGGGCTAGCAGGGTGGAGTGGGGAGTGACCGCCGAGCGGTGCAGGGTTTCTTTGGGGGATGATGAATGTTCAGAAATTAGGTAGTGGTGGTGGTTGCACAACTTTGTGAATATGTTATAAGACACTGGATTTACACTTAAAAAATTCAACGTGAACTTCTGAAAAACGGCTTAGCAAAACTGATCCATACCCACCTTCCTGCCCTATTGCTTGTCAGAGATGAACTCCTCCCTCAAATTCAGAGAGTAAGAGATGACTTAGCTTCTACAGATGAAGAGGCCTTGCTTCCTTTGCTGACTTTAGAGGTCATGAAGGAGCGGAGCCTTTGGGCCGTTTGCCCTGGAACCTTTGTAGAATGAGCACTGGCCCAGGAGTCCACACACTGGAGTTCTCTGTTGTTCAGTTATCCTCTGGTTGGCAGGTCAGACCTTCTCTGGACCTCAGTTTCCTTATCTGAGAAGAAATAACTAGTTGTTTCTATATTTTCTGGCCTGCAGGGATGTGAAAAGAAAACGAGTTGAAGAAGAAAATGGTAAAAGCAGTTCATAAAGTCAAGAAGTGTAGTAATAACAGTATTTTTTTAAATGAGGTGATGTTCATATACATAAATTTAACTGTCTTAAACAATTCGATGGCATTTCATGCATTCACAATGCTGATTGCAGTATTCTTAAAGTAGGGCATTCTCTATGTGAACATTTTATTTTACTTATATTGAGGAAATAGGTGACTTTGTATATTACCTGTGGGCTATAGGTCAAAGGGAATGTGTTCCTTAGAGGTCAGCCTTCGGAGCTCCGTTACCACTCACCAACTTCCTGGAATTAACCCAGAACAGCACCTTGAGAGCATGCTGGTGTATAGTGGACACAGAAGGAAGACAGTTCCAGAGAGATGTTAGGTGGAGTGTCTGGCTCCATCTCAGAACTTGCAGAGAGAAACACAGAGGGAGGGGCTGTCTTAGAAAGCGCTCTGTAAACTAGCATGCTGCCAGTGTGTATTATCACTGAAGCAAAGGAACGCCTTGCATCAGGGAAGGGCCAAGTCAAGTGACTGCAGGATGAGGAAGTGGTTGTTTGGATACAGAGATGCAGATGAGCAGCGGGTGTTCCTGACCTGGCCCCCTCAGGGAAGGGAAAGGTAGGGTGGTGGTGGCCTGCGTGACACGAGCTTAGAGCAGGAATTTCTAGTTTTAAAAGACCTAGCGCCAAACAGTCATCCCCTGATCACAGCCAGGGCTTCTCTGCCTCTAGGGCATGTTAACCTGCTCTGCTGTGGCCACTTGACCTGTCCTGCAGCTGACCCCTCTCTCTGGGCCCTGGGACGCATCCTGTTCTAGAGGCTTATTCTGCACCAGCAAGTCCTGGTGTCAGTTTCACAGCGACCTCAGGACCTCAGCTCTCCAGTCACTGGGCTCTTGCAGAATCTCTTACAACTGAGCGACTTTTAAAATAAGCCTTCAAGCTACTTCTTAGGCCCAGGCTGGCACCCATCGCAGCCAGCAGGAACCCTTCTCTTCCTTGCAGCAGCCCTCAGGGCCTCTGTCTGCTTTCCTCTCCCCCCACACCCCTCTAAAAAGTTGCCACTACCAGCTCAAGCCCTAAAGCCTGGGTGTGGAGGGTACTAGGATGTCCCAGCTTCTTCTGCAGAGGGCATGGGATCCTCCCATAACTGTAGAAACACAATGGACCCCACAGATGTGAGGAAGTTATAAAGGTTTGTTTCCTACTGCCTTCTGAAGCTGGTAATCAGAAGTTGGTTCAACCTTGCGTTTTCTGGTTTTATTCCTGAAAGAGGTAAAAACTGTTGCCCGCCCCCTCACTTCCTCTTTATCCTATTTTTAGGCCAAAGACTTAATGAACCCCTTCCTCCCCGCCGACCTCTTTCTATCAAAAAGACTTGATGACCCTAAGACAGGACCACAGGTGCCCCTTGTGGTTCTTGTCTTTTTCTGAGAAGCTCCAAACTGAGATATTCAGCTCTGTGGGTCTCAGTCCGTCATATCCTTTAGGGTTTTTCCACTTTGTGGCAGGTACTTTGGACCGACATGTAGCCCACGACCAACCCCCTTTGCCCTTCCCTTTTCCATTCTAGAGGTCATTGCGAAGTTTTCCTTTGCAGCTAAGAGTTGCTCAGTGACACATTTGGCTGAAGTCAGCTAGGGTATTCCTAGGAAAGCATTTGCTTTTCTGATTAAAACAAAACAAGTCACTGGTTCTCTCATATTCCACCCCTCCCCTGCTTCCTGCCTTGAATGCAGATTTGATGGCTGGTGCTCAGGCAGCCATGTTAAAACCATGAGGGAACAAGCCAGAATACAAAGGATTGGTTGGGGTGGGCATAGGGGGTGGGGGGGTACAGCTGTGGAGGGAGCATAAAGACCAGCAGCTAAGAGACAGAAGTCCTAAGGCTTAGAGAGTTTCCTAGATAGGATCTTTGGCTGTGGTTATTCACACAGGAAATTTTATAGAAAGTGTTCCTAACTGATAAACAACACCTAATGAGATGCATGTGGAGATATCGTCTCTTTGAATGATGGGAATAAACAGGGGAGAAGACATAACACAGAGAAGAACTAAAAAACCCTTTCAGACCTTTACCAAATCTACCAACAGTGAGGGGAGTGCTTGAGTTGAATGTGGCTGTGCAGTTAAAGCATTCTAGAGGAATTTGTTCTTCCCTGGCTGTGGCCATCTGGCTTGAACCAACAGGGTCTAGGGTCTATGAGAGAAAGTCAACCATATGGCGTTAAGTGGTGATTTAATGTCATTACAGAAAACTACTATTTGATCAGGGTCTACTGATTAGGGCAAAGCTACCTACCCTGCCCCACCTTTTTTTTTTTCTCTGCCAGCTTAAGGAGATTATAGTTACCAGAACTCATACAACTTTGGATCTGTATCTCATCAGTACCACCTTTAGACCCAGGCAACCTGAGCCCACATTCTAGAAATCCCTGTTCCTTCATCTGGCTGCACCCTTGCCCAAGAGCAGGGGATCTCTCTGCTCAAGGGATATACCCAGTGGAGCCACACCATCTGCCATGTTCTGAGCACCCAGGACCCTGGAATTCTCCACCAAAGGGCCCTGAGCCCACTTCTAAGGCCTGGGTGGGCCTATTCCCGTGAGAAGACTTACGTAGGCCTGAGTGGGATGGTCAAGGGGCAGCTGTTTGCTCAGGGGGATAAGAAGGTAGATGAAACTCAGATGTGGGGATCTGTTGTCCGCCCACGGGTATAGCAGGACCCTGACAGCATAGGATGGACTGTGCCACTGCCTCGTGAGTGTTGCTGGGCCCAGGGTGCTGGGGGCCTCCACGGACAGATAGCGGAGTCCCGCACATGCCAAGGGCTGACTGAAATGCCTCCAGCTGCTCTGTTGCCCCCGAGGGCAACTAAAGTGCTGACGGACTGCTTCCCCCAACATGGAGTCAAGTGTGAAAGGAGCGAGATGGTAGGAAAAATACTAAAATTACTGGAGATTTCTTCCCTTCTGCCCTGGAATTCATTCTTATCAGAAAAAGCAAACATAGTGATAGGCCCTGGCTGTGCTGTGAATCAAACGAGCTGATACTTTAGTGCCTCTTGAAGTACAGCCCAAATGAGGTTTCAGTCCAGACTGAGGGGCTCGGCTTTCACTGAAGGGGGCTTCACAATAACGGGCTAGCCTGGCCTCATTAAGACGTGTTTAAGGCGTGGAGGGTGGAGGAAGGGAACAGGGAAGGCCTGACCCATGAAAGCGTGAATAACTCAATTTCCACTTTAACCCACATTGGTATCCTTCCCCCACTAACTTCTTCCCAGTTTGCTTCTATCTCAGAAGCGCTCAACCACTTAGAGAAGTCTGAAGGAAGTCTTGAAGGAAGCATCTGGTCTGCTTTCTGCCCTCAGAAGTCTTTTCTTTGGCCATGGCTTGCGGGATCTTAGTCCCCATCCCCCCCAACCAGGGATTGAACCCAGGCCCCGGCAGTGAAAGCGTGAAAGTGCCGAGTCCCAACCAGTGGATCATCAGGGAATTCTCTGTCCTCAGAAGTGTTAATGATGTGGTTCTTGAGAAAAACATGTGCCTATAAAACAGTAGGATATGACAGTATAATTAGATGCTTGAAATAGTTCAATTAAATAGTTTGTACTATAGGAATTTAGAGGAGATTAAGATGAGGTTTGCAGTGGCTTGGAAACTGGTTTCTTGCTTCCTGACTTCTGTCCTTCCAGTTGGTCCTTCCATCAATGCAGGTCTGACTATGTCACCTCCCTGCTTCACTCCTCGAACCTTGGCTGAGGTTCCTCAGCGCTGCCCACAAGGCCCTTCCAATCAGCTCCAAGCTCTCCAGCCCTGACCCCTCTTCCTCCCTTCCTCCCTATAGCCCACCCCAGCCCTGCTCACCCACACAAACGCAACCGTACTTTGTTCTGGTATCACCTTTGCGGAGAAAGGGTAAACAAGGAAAGCATTTTATCTTCCCTATCGATTAGGAGTGGGGGCAAAGTGTGATAGGCCTATTGGCGCCAGGCATATGGTCTTCGTCATTTTGTCCTCATGGTAAAGTAGCTTTATCCCCATTTTTAAAAGTTAAAAAAATTTTTTTAATACAATTTTTTTTTAATAAATTTATTTATTTGTTTATTTATTTTTGGCTGCGTTGAGTCTTTGTTGCTGTGCACGGGTTTTCTCTGGCTGCGTCCAGTGGGGGCTACTCTTTGTTACGGTGAGCGGGCTTCTCATTGCGGTGGCTTCTCTTGTTGTGGAACACGGGCTCTAGGCGCGCCGGCTTCAGTAGCTGCAGCACGCGGGCTCAGTAGTTGTGGCTCGCAGGCTCTAAAGCACAGGCTCGGTTGTAGTGGCGCACGGGCTTAGTTGCTCCGCGGCATGTGGGATCTTCCCGGACCAGGGCTTGAACCCGTGTCCCCTGCATTGGCAGGCGGATTCCTAACCACTTCACCACCAGGGAAGTCCCTTTAATACAATTTTTAAAGGTTATACTCCATTTACAATTATTGCAAAATATTGGCTGTAGTCCCCATGTTGTTCAATACATCCTTAAACCCATCTTACAGCCAGTAGTTTGTACCTCCCACACCCCACCTCTACAGTGCCCCTCCCCCCCCTCCCCACTGGTAGCCACTAGTTTGTTCTCTGTGTCTGTGAGTCTGCTTCTCTTTTTATGTTCACTAGTTTGTTGTATTTTTTAGAGTCTACATATAAGTGATATCATGCAGTATTTGTCTTTCTCTGTCTGACTTATTTCACTTAGCATAATGCCCTCATATCCCCATTTTTTATAGAGGAAGAACCCAGGGGCTCAGAGTAATTACAGACCTTACCAAGGTTATGTCAGAAAGTGAAGGAGGCAGTACTTTAGGGTCCAAATCTTGTATTCCTCGCACTATTGATGTCATCCCTTTTACAGGTCTCATCTGGTTCCTTGAACTCAGTGACTGTTTCTTATTCATCTCTGTGTCCCAGGAGTAGCACAATGCCTGCCACATGATGGGTGCTCAATAAGTGTTTGGTTCCCTTGAGAACCAGGTTGGTAGGGTCTGACTCGAGACCTCTTGCCAGTCAAGTCCATAGGGATTTGGTCCCATGCTTCTTAGGGTCTTGTCTCCCCTTCCCCCATCCTATTCCCTGCTCCCTTCTTTACCTGAGGCCATGCCTTTATCAAGAATGCCCTTCCTTCTCCCACTGCATCTTATCCAGCATCAAGGTCCGATTTAAACCCTACCTCCTTCAGGCTACTTTCCTTAAGTATGTCTTCTCTTTAAAGCATTTTAGTAGAGGACAGAGGAGCCATGGTAATAGGATGTGGAAGGTTCCCAATAATCACATAAAATCATTCATGAGTAATAACCGCAGGAAAGAGTTGACTACTTTGGCCTTTTAAAAACGTATTATTCATTAATCATCTCTGTGCCTATAATTTTATTATAAAGAAAAAAAATGATTTAAATGTTAAACTCTTTTTAAAACAAAAATTCCAGCAAAGTAAAAATGTTCCTTGCCTTTACCTGTACTTCTGCCCTCCAGAGGTAGTCACCATTAACAATTTGAGTATCTGTCCAGAAATATTCTATGCAAATATAAGCATAAATCTGTATATGCTTTTACATATACAAATGGACCCATGTACATATACTGATCTGTACATATACCTTGCTCTTTTTGCTTAACATCTTTTGGCCTTTTTTTTTTTTTTTTTTTTTAACAATAGCACATAGATCTACCTCATAGGTAGATCTGAGCTAATCCTGAACTTTCTAACCCTCAGTTGCTCCCTCCTCTGAATTCCTAGAATACTTCCTTATCTGACTCACTTTTCTTTTATTAATGTGCAACTTTATCAGTTATTGTTTACTGTCTTTTGCTTCCTCAATGCGAACGAGGTGTTTGAGGTCTAGAGCTGCGTTGTCCCGTAGGATAGCGATTAGCCACATGTGGCTACTTAAATTTAGGTTAAATGAATTAAAATTAAATAAAATTAAAAATTCAGTTCCTCAGCCATGCTAGCCACATTTTCAGCGCTCAGTATCCACGTGTGGCTGATAGCTACCGTGTTGGGCAGCGCAGATTATTGAACATTTCTATCATCACAGAAAGTGCTATCGGAGAGGGCTGATCAAGGCCGCTCTTGCATTTAATTCAGTCCCCACGTACTAGAGATCCACAGCTAGAAGATATATTGACAATGGCTGTTCCATTCACAATAGAAATAAGACATTAAATTCTTGAGAATTTCCTTCAGGCATAAAATCATTCAAAGAAAAATGTAAACCCTTGATGAACAAATCTTTGTTTTCCATTTTTGTTGAAGAGTAGTAATCTTGGTATCCCAGAAAGCTTGAATGTGCTCCCCAAAATTTCAATAGCTGTCTGTTCCAGGTGGCTCAGAAATTCTCATGACAAGGAGGTTGGTTCCTGAAGTATTTAAAGGAAAAGCAACAGAATGGGAAATGACAGGGCAAGTCATGCTGAAAGTACAGTTGTCAGAAGTTGGTGGCCACTCTGATTCAAAATGCCAGACTGAACAGATTTATTAACTTCTCCTCCCTCCAAATGTGCCATTGAAATGAACATAAAGGGTTAAAAAGAATTAATTCAGAGTTGCTCTGAGAACAGGAGAGGGGAATTAGTGGATGAGGGATTTCCATGGGTTTGCATGGATGGATACATCAGTGCTACCCACCATAACATATAAGTGAGAGCCACATATTTGAGACGAAAGGATTTGGAGACTAGGAGTGGGCTGTAGGGTAGAAATCGGGGTGATTAAGGGATGTTTACTTAATATCTCTATGGAGAAAACTGAAGCTCTTGGTGTGGATATTAATCAGTATCTCCAAAGAAAGTCTTTTTACTTTGCCACCAGGTAAAATGTGTTAAATGTCCAGTTGCTGTCCAGTTGCTCCATGCCCAGACACTCTAAGTGAAGCCCACCGGTAGACGTGCCCCACTCAGGGACACGAAGCTTGCAGTCAAGCCCCTCATTCAGGGTGACAGGACTACACAAAGGGATGGAAAACCTCCATTTAGAAGCTAGTTCTTCAATCCTAGATTGTGAATAGTTAATTCATGGCCACCAGATGTTTGAAGAAAATATTTATACAATATAATATGGCTATCAAGAAAATTGTTCTTTTTTATACATTTAAAAAAATTTTTATTAATTAATTTATTTTTGGCTGCATTGTGTCTTCGTTGCTGTGCGCGGGCTTCCTCTAGTTGCGGTGAGAGGGGGCTACTCTTCGTTGAGTTGTGCGGGGTTCTCATCGTGGTGGCTTCTCTTGTTGCGGAGCATGGGCTCTAGGCTTGCGGGCTTCAGTAGTTGTGGCACATGGGCTCAGTGGTTGTGGCTCACAGGCTGTAGAGCGCAGGCTCAGTAGTTGTGGCCCATGGGCTTAGTTGCTCCACGGCACATGGGATCTTCCTGGACCAGGGATTGAACCCGTGTCCCCTGCATTGGCAGGCGGATTCTTAAACACTGCACCACCAAGGAAGTCCCTGTTCTTTTTTTTAAAGTCAACCTATAGACAAAGCTCTAAAGTGTTAGTTAGAGTTACAGAACAGAAGGTAAACTCTGTAAGCTTTGGCAAGCCAAAAGTAAAGGAATGCTGAATGGTAAGGTAGAGGAGGGAAAGAGAGGAAAAGAAGACTACAAGGGCACTACTGTCCTCATCTTACATGGTGGGAAGTGAGGAGATACCATCTAAAACAGATAGATCAAATAACAGAGGCTTGAGTATATGACTTAAAACCATAATGACAGAGGTAAAAAATGGTCAGCTCATCAGCCGTATTTGGTACACAGACATTTTATGTTTGGTCAGCAGCGTTCTCAAAACATTTGGGCTAAGATTTACAAATGGAAAACTTACACATACAATTCATTTCTGAATGGCTTTTCTCAAAAAATAAGATCTGGCAACACTTGGTCAGTGGGTGCTACCCCTACATCTAAGCATGTCTTTCCCAGGTTGCTATAGTCCCCACCCACCCCAATTCTCAGTCATCTCCCAACACATGGGCAAGCGTCTGTTGCCAGTTTTTTGTTTGTTTGTTTGTTTTTATACAGCAGGTTCTTATTAGTTATCCATTTTATACATATTAGTGTATATATGTCAATCCCAATCTCCCAATTCATCACACCACCGCCACCACCCCCACCGCTTTCCCCCCTTGGTGTCCATACGTTTGTTCTTTACATCTGTGTCTCAATTTCTGCCTTGCAAACTGGTTCATCTGTACCATTTTTCTAGGTTCCACATATATGTGTTAATATACAATATTTGTTTTTCTCTTTCTGACTTACTTCACTCTGTATGACAGTCTCTAGATTCATCCACATCTCTACAAATGATCCAATTTCCTTCCTTTTTATGGCTGAGTAATATTCCATTGTATATATGTACCACATCTTCTTTATCCATTCATCGGTCGATGGGCATTTAGGTTGCTTCCATGACCAGGCTATTGTAAATAGTGCTGCAGTGAACATTGGGGTGCATGTGTCTTTTTGAATTATCGTTTTCTCTGGGTATATGCCCAGTAGTGGGATTGCTGGGTCATATGATAATTCTATTTTTAGTTTTTTAAGGAACCTCCATATTGTTCTCCATAGTGGCTGTATCAATTTACATTCCTACCAACAGTGCAAGAGGGTTCCCTTTTCTCCACACCCTCTCCAGCATTTGTTGTTTGTAGATTTTCTGATGATGCCTATCTAACTGGTGTGAGGTGATACCTCATTGTAGTTTTGATTTGCATTTCTCTAATAATTAGTGATGTTGAGCAGCTTTTCATGTGCTTCTTGGCCATCTGTATGTCTTCTTTGGAAAATGTCTATTTAGGTCTTCTGCAACTTTTTTGGATTGGGTTGTTTGTTTTTTTACTATTGAGCTGCATGAGCTGTTTATATATTTTGGAGTTTAATCCTTTGTCCATTGATTCCTTTGCAAATATTTTCTCCCAATCTGAGGGTTGTCTTTTCGTCTTGTTTGTAGTTTCCTTTGCTTTTCAAAAGCTTTTAAGTTTCATTAGGTCCCATTTGTTTATTTTTGTTTTTATTTCCATTACTCTAGGAGGTGGATCAAAAAAGATCTTGCTGTGATTTATGTCAAAGAGTGTTCTTCCTATGTTTTCCTCTAAGAGTTTTATAGTGTCCGGTCTTACATTTAGGTCTCTAATCCATTTTGAGTTTATTTTTGTATATGGTGTTAGGGAGTGTTCTAATTTCATTCTTTTACATGTAGCTGTCCAGTTTTCCCAGCACCACTTATTGAAGAGACTGTCTTTTCTCCTTTGTATATCCTTGCCTCCTTTCTCATAGATTAGTTGACGATAGGTGCATGGGTTTATCTCTGGGCTTTCTATCCTGTTCCATTGATCTATATTTCTGTTTTTGTGCCAGTACCATATTGTCTTGATTACTGTAGCTTTGTAGTATAGTCTGAAGTCAGGGAGTCTGATTCCTCCAGCTCCATTTTTTTCCCTCAAGACTGCTTTGGCTATTTGGGGTCTTTGGTGTCTCCATATAAATTTTAAGATTTTTTGTTCTAGTTCTGTAAAAAATGCCATTGGTAGTTTAATAGGGATTGCACTGAATCTGTAGATTGCTTTGGGTAGTGTAGTCATTTTCACAGTATTGATCCTTCCAATCCAAAAACATGGTGTATCTCTTCATCTGTGTCATCTTTGATTTCTTTCATCAGTGTTTTATAGTTTTCTGAGTATAGGTCTTTTACCTCCTTAGGTAGGTTTATTCCTAGGTATATTATTCTTTTTGTTCCAATGGTGAATGGGATTGTTTCCTTAATTTCTCTTTCTGATCTTTCATTGTTAGTGTATAGGAATGCAAAAGATTTCTGTGCATTAGTTTTGTATCCTGTAACTTTACCAAATTCATTGATCAGCTATAATAGTTTTCTGGTGGCACCTTTAGGATTCTCTATGTATAGTATCATATCATCTGCAAACAGTGACAGTTTGACTTCTTCTTTTCCAATTTGTATTCCTTTTATTTCTTTTTCTTCTCTAATTGCCATTGCTAGGACTTCCAAAGCTATATTGAATAATAGTGGTGAGAGTGGGCAACCTTGTCTTGTTCCTGATCTTAGAGGAAATGGTTTCAGTTTTTCACCATTGAGAATGATGTTTGCTGTGGGTTTGTCGTATATGGCCTTTATTTTTGTTGAGGTAGGTTCCCTCTATGCCCACTTTCTGGAGAGTTTTTATCATAAATGGGTGTTGAATTTTGTCAAAAGCTTTTTCTGCATCTACTGAGATGATCATATGGTTTTTATTCTTCAGTTTGTTAATATGGTGTATCACATTGATTGATTTGCGTGTATTGAAGAATCCTTGCATCCCTGGGATAAATCCCACTTGATCATGTAGTATGATCCTTTTAATGTGTCGTTGGATTCTGTTTGCTAGTATTTTACTGAGGATTTTTGCATGTATATTCATCAGTGATACTGGTCTGTAGTTTTCTTTTTTTGTAGTATCTTTGTCTGGTTTTGGTATCAGGGTGATGATGGCCTCATAAAATGAGTTTGGGAGTGTTCCTTCCTCTGCAATTTTTTGGAAGAGTTTGAGAAGGATGGGTGTTAGCTCTTCTCTAAATGTTTGATAGAATTCACCTGTGAAGCCATCCGGTCCTGGACTTTTGTTTGTTGGAAGATTTTTAATCACAGTTTCAATTTCATTACTTGTGATTGGTCTGTTCATATTTTCTATTTCTTCCTGGTTCAGTCCTGGGAGGTTATACCTTTCTAAGAATTTGTCCATTTCTTCCAGGTTGTCCATTTTATTGGCATAGAGTTGCTTGTAGTAGTCTCTTAGGACGCTTTGTATTTCTGCAGTGTCTGTTGTAACTTCTCCTTTTTCATTTCTAATTTTATTGATTTGAGTCCTCTCCCTCTTTTTCTTGATGAGTCTGGCTAAAGGTTTATCATTTTTGTTTATCTTCTCAAAGAACCAGCTTTTAGTTTTATTGATCTTTGCTATTGTTTTCTTTCTTTGTATTTCATTTATTTCTGCTCTGATCTTTATGATTTCTTTCCTTCTGCTAACTTTGGGTTTTGCTTGTTCTTCTTTCTCTAGTTCCTTAGGTGTACTGTTCTATTGTTTATTTTAGATGTTTCTTGTTTCTTTAGGTAGGCTTGTATAACTATAAACTTCCCTCTTAGAACTGCTTTTGCTGCATCCCATAGGTTTTGGATCATCGTGTTTTCATTGTCATTTGTCTCTAGGTATTTTTTGATTTTCTCTTTGATTTCTTCAGTGATCTCTTCATTATTTAGTAACGTATTGTTTAGCCTCCATGTGTTTGTGTTCTTTACGTTTCTTTCCCTGTAATTGATTTCTAATCTCATAGCGTTGTGGTCAGAAAAGATGCTTGATGTGATTTCAAGTTTCTTAAATTTACTGAGGCTTGACTTGTGGCCCAGGATGTGATCTATCCTGGTGAATGTTCCGTGCACACTTGAGAAGAAAGTGTGATCTGCTGTTTTGGGATGGAATGTCCTATAAATATCAATTAAATCTACCTGGTCTACTGTGTCATTTAAAGCTTGTGTTTCCTTATTAATTTTCTATCTGGATGATCTGTCCATTGGTGTAAGTGAGGTGTTAAAGTCCCCCACTATTATTGTGTTACTGTCGATTTCCTCTTTTATAGCTGTTAGCAGTTGCCTTATGTATTGAGGTGCTCCTATGTTGGGTGCATATATATTTATAATTGTTATATCTTCTTCTTGGATTGATCCCTTGTTCATTATGGAGTGTCCTTCCTTGTCTCTTGTAACATTCTTTATTTTAAAGTCTATTTTATCTGATATGAGTATTGCTATTCCAGCTTTCTTTTGATTTCCATTTGCATGGAATATCTTTTTCCATCCCCTCACTTTCAGTCTGTATGTGTCCCTAGGTCTGAAGTGGGTCTGTTTTAGACAGCATATATATGGGTCTTGTTTTTGTATCCATTCAGCAAACCTGTGTCTTTTGGTTGGAGCAGTTAATCTATTCACCTTTAAGGTAATTATCGTTATGTATGTTCCTATTACCATTTTCTTAATTGTTTTGGGTTTGTTTTCGTAGGTCTTTTTCTTCTCTTGTTTTTCCCACTTAGAGACTTTCCTTTAGCATTTGTTGTAGAGCTGGTTTGGTGGTGCTGAGTTCTCTTAGCTTTTCCTTGTGTGTAAAGCTTTTATAATTTCTCCGTCGAATCTGAATGAGATCCTTGCCGGGTAGAGTGATCTTGGTTGTAGGTCCTTCCCTTTCATCACTTTAAATATGTCATGCCACTTCCTTCTGGCTTGTAGAGTTTCTGCTGAGAAATCAGCTGTTAACCTTATGGGAGTTCCTTTGTGTGTTATTTGTTGTTTTTCCCTTGTTTCTTTCAATAATTTTTCTTTGTCTTTAATTTTTGCCAATTTGATTACTATGTGTCTCATCGTGTTTCTCCTTGGGTTTATCCTGCCTGGGACTCTCTGTGCTTCCTGGACTTGGGTGGCTATTTCCTTTCCCATGTTAGGAAAGTTTTCGACTATAATCTCTTCAAATATTTTCTCTGGTCCTTTCTCTCTCTCTTCTCCTTCTGGGACCCCTATAATGCGAATGTTGTTGCGTTTAATGTTGTCCCAGAGGTCTCTTAGGCTGTCTTCATTTCTTTTCATTCTTTTTTCTTTATTCCGTTCTGCAGCAGTGAATTCCACCATTCTGTCTTCCAGGTCACTTATCCATTCTTCTGCCTCAGTTATTCTGCTATTGATTCCTTTTAGTGTATTTTTCATTTCAGTTATTGTATTTTTCATCTCTGTTTGTTTGTTCTAGATCTTTGTTAAACATTTCTTGCATCTTCTCAATCTTTGCCTCCATTCTTTTTCCGAGGTCCTGGATCATCTTCACTATCATTATTCTGAATTCTTTTTCTGGAAGGTTGCCTATCTCCACTTCATTTAGTTGTTTTTCTGGGGTTTTATCTTGTTCCTTCATCTGGTACATAGCCCTCTGCCTTTTCAACTTGTCTATATTTCTGTGAATGTGGTTTTTGTTCCACAGGCTGCAGGATTATAGTTTTTCTTGCTTCTGCTCTGTTGCCAGTTATGACTTTGCTTTTTCCCTAGCCACGTTCATGTTAACAGTGGGAAAGCTATAGATGGGCAGGAAGAGCCTCGTGACATTTCTTGTCCCTGCCCACTTTCTATACTTGGGTATCCTGCCCTGGGTCTGTAGGCGTTTGAGTTTGTGATCTTGTCATTAATGTCCAATAGAAGATCTAAAAATGAAAAAAGGACTGGTGAGAGGGAGGCAGTGTAAGCCAGTGAAATTTCTCATCATTCATAGTGGGAATCCACTAAGTGCTCTCTAAGTTCTTAAATCAAGAAAGAGACCCAGAGTATATTACCTAGTATTACAGAGTTTAATGATAAGAAGAATAGAAAGATGATTTCAGTGGTTATATCTGGAAAGTGATACCATTCCAGGGAGGGGAAAGAGTGAGAGGGGAATGAACCTTTCGTCATTTTATACCTTCAACTTTCACCTTTTACCTTGTACACATTCTTAGAGCTTGAAATTTTTTAACAGTAGAAAGGAATTACTTCTGTAATTTCTAAAGAGCACAATAAAATTGCCTATAAACAGACTTGGTCTATCTATCTGAGTTCAATGTCCAGATTCTATTTGATAAATGGTCAAAGATGAATACACTGTTTACATTGAAAGGAACATAAAGTTTAAGTGTGGAAAAATATATAGCACTGCATCAAAATACATTATCCAACACTGCCAGCAACTAGACAAATGGAAATTAAAATACCTTTAAAGTATTTATATACTTGAAAATCTAGCAACGCAAAAGATGCCAAAAGCCCACTGTTGGTGCCGTGAGGATACAGGTGAAACAGGAAACCATGCCAGGAGCACCGATTGTTGCTTCAGCCTTTTGGGGGCCCAGACTGGCAGAATGTTACAGGCATGGTAAAACTGTTGATGTGCTTTGCCAAGAATTCTGCTTTTGACACTATAAGTTAACTCTTAAAGAAGAAGGAGAAAAGTAGATGGTACTAGGATGTTCAGAGCACTATTTAAAATGACAAAAAGGAATTAGTTTGTGCTCAGAAGGAGGTACTTAAAGAAACACATCATTTGGGGAGCTATACCCCTAAATAGAAACGTGTGTGCATAACACAAAGTGGAAAGAGAAGTAGAGTATGGACTCGATGCAGTGTGGGCACTGCCATCTAAAAGCATTTACGTGTTCACTACCTAAAATTAGAAGAGGAATCGGAACCATGTAAATAGAATTTTTTTTGTTGTAAGTTCTCTATGTGTCTGTGTTTTTAATTTTGCGGTGACAGTTTACCTCTCGGGGAAGAGAAGACTGTGCTTTGTGGATACATCTGTCTCTACTAATAAGGCCTTTGGGCCTGTATTATTTTAACATGTTTCCAATTACTTGACTGTCTGCTTTGAAATGGAAACAAAATTGTGTGGCAAAATGAGCACTGAGAGGTGGAGACACCGGATTCGGCTTTTCTTATTCTCTGTGTTTGCTCATGGTGGCCCGAAGGACAGGTGTGCAGCTCCAGTTTGGCGTTCATCAGTGGGAATCTACATGGGCATGGGAGAGCTTGTGCAGGCCTGGTTATTTTTTTACATAGATACAATTTCTGTGGAACCTGAGATGTTCACATTCCTTATAATATACAACTTCCTTCCAACTTTAAATGAAGTTAATTAAGATACAACTTTCTTTAAAGTTGGCCAACATGAGTTGAGTTTCCTCTGTGCTCTGGATCCTGGGACTACATAGAAAAAGAAAACGTGATCACCATCATCAGTGATCTCACAACTAATGGATTATCAATTTTGGTAATGGAGAATTAAACTTTTCCTCCTCTCTGAAGCCTTTTCCAGATCCTCCAGTCCATTGTATTCTTTTCTATTGCCACATTCTAGGAGGGTTATATTCTACAAGTTAGGATTTGATTGGATGGATAACATAATATATTGTGGAAAGAACACTGGACTGGGGTTCTGGTTCCTATGAAGCTGCCTTAAAACTTTCAACCAACCACCAAACCTCCCTGAGTCTCAGATTCCTCCTTATAATAAATTTAGATGACCCTTAAGGCCCTTTGCAATCTGAAGTTCTATGATTTATATATTGTACTGTTTGTTCCCTATTTCACATGTCTGATTTTTTAAAAATGTGTCTCAGTCCCAGCACCTGGTAAATGCCCAGTAATAAGAGATTATTTGTTCAGTCTGTGACTTTTCTAAATTTTTATCTCTTGCATCATTAATGTTCTGCTTTTATATAAGGTAGACTTTGAGTGTTTGGATTTGATTCATTTACCTTGTGTTTATTGAGCACTTTACCATGAGCCAGGTACTGTTTTAGCTGGTCAGAACCAGACGTGTTTAAGGAGGGCTGTGTCAGCTTCTGAGGACTGTAGTATTTGGGATCCACAAGTCAGGTTGGGAGTTGCACCAAATAATCTTGACAGTTAAACTTTAACATATTTAACATATTATTATTTTATTCAGTTCCAACATCTTGGGGTTGGAGATCTCTTTAAAGATTTTTTGATGTGGACCATTTTTAAAGTCTTTATTGAATTTGTTACAGTATTGCTTCTGTTTTATGTTTTGTCTCTTTGGCCACAAGGCATGTGGGATCTTAGCTCCCCGACCATGAATCGAACCCTCACCCCCTGCTTTGGAAGGTGAAGTCTTAACCATTGGACTGCCAAGGAAGTCCCTGGAGTTCTCTTTATATTTTGTTCTGATCATGTCTTATTTTTAAATTGAGATATAATTGACATGTAGCATTATATTAGTCTCAGCAGTACAACATAATCATTCAATGTTTGTATAAATTGCAAAGTGATCGCCACAATAAGTCTGGTTAACATCCATCACCACACATAGTTATACATTTTTTTTCTTGTGATGAGAATTTTTAAGATCTACTCTCTTATCACTTTTCAAGTGTGCAATACAGTACTATTAACTTTAGTCACCATGTTGTACATTACATCTCCAGGGCTTTTTAATTTTACAACTGGAAGTTTATACCTTTTGACTCCCTTCACCTATCTCAAATCATCCCCCCACCCACACCCTGGCAACCAGTTCTCTGTTCCACATGTAAGTGAGATCATACAGTATTTGTCTTTCTCTGTCTGACTTATTTCACTTAGCTTAATACCCTCCGGGTCCATTCATGTCACAAATGACAGGACTTCCTTTTTTTTTTTTTTTTAGCTGAGTAATATTCCATTATATATATATATACACCACATTTTCTTTATCCATTCATCCATCAATGGATGGATTTTTAATAATACACCATTCATTTGGATAACACGTTATAATGTACAAAGCCCTTCCAGCTTTGTTAGAAGGTAGAAAGTGCTAATCACCCTGTGTCCCATTTCTAAGGTCTTGGGAAAGAATAGGCAGGATTAAATGGAATGAAATGTATGAATGGAGGCCCAGTGACTCCCAGAGCACAGTGCTCTCAGGGAGAACTAGACTGAAGAATGATGCCGGGTCTCTAATCACCTTCTGTGAGTCGAATCTTGTGGACAGCAGAGCTGAAGAATGGCTGGCACCCCTTGAGGGGTGAGAGCCCACCCATCGGGCGGGGTTAACCTGCCAGGGCTCCCGGGTTCTCCTCCCTCAGCCCCATCCAGACTTCATCTTCTGCAAGGTTCTTCTATGAACTCTTCTTCTTGGCCCAGAGCCTTCCATGGTTTGGGGTCCTAGCTCCCTGCCTGGCATTCAGTGTTGTCCACAGTGTGGGTCAGTCCACTGGGCCAGTGCTTTTCCCAACCACCCTACGACCTGAGCCCACCATCCCTGAGCAGGTCCTGGGCTTTGTCTCCCTGACTTCTGTCATATTTCTAACTGGAATCTAGACTCCAGATATATAAGTAATATCCAGGCTCTTTCAAAAGTCACTTCTACCAGGGAGCCCATCCTGCTTCTCCCTGCCAGTTATGTTCTCCTTCCTTCTGAATCACCTGGAGCTTTCTTATACTGTATATCTTTGGCTTTATGTTCTGGTTATTTATGTGCTTGCCACTAGAATGAGAGCTCTTTAAGGGCCATTTCTTACTCTTTTTTGTGTTCTTCATAGCATCAAGGATGGTACCCTGCCATGGCAGGTATTCAATAAGGCGTAGTTAGATCATAGCTAACAAGGATTTAAATTTAAATACAACTGCAGTCAGCCTAGTGATACTAAAATCCCATCCTTTGCAAACTTCTTTGCTTGGCAGTTTGCTGGTCATCATAGGGAGCTGGATTGTCTCAGGACCAATGGTGTGACACTAGCAGGAGGGTTGGGCTGGTGGTCATATACCTGGGTCTTTGTCTCTAATTTGCTCTGACCTCTGGACTTTAGTCTCCTCATTTATAAATAAAGAGGCTGGACCAGATGACTCGGATGCCTTTTCCTGCTCTAACATTCCATGATTCCATAAACATAAAATTTAAATAAGATTTTGGAGTAGAGACCTTGTGGTTTTATTAGTGTGCCCACCAGCTGACCCCAGTGCTACATGAAGTTGTGACACTCAGGAAGGCTGGCCTGAGTGGGTGGTTTACAGGTGAACTCAGTTCAGCAAACAGTAGCTCTCTGCAGGGTGTTAGGTGCACCTGGGGTAAAAAGATGACAGAGAGGACCAGGAGACCGTCCTGTCTCTCCATTCAAAGAGATTCACACTCTCAGTCAGCTGAAGCCGTGAATCGGCCCCTCCACACTCATTCCACACACACGTCCCAGATGGCTGGGACGCCATCTGGGAAGGTGGGATGTCAGACCCGTTGGCTCCTTCAGGGTCGCTCCTGGTCCTCCGCCTCTGCTCGAGGACACTCTGAAATGAGAGAGGGGGGTGGGGTGGGTGGGGGTGGGCACCGTGACAGTGAGTAGATGCTGTGTCCTGACAGGGCTGGCCGAGTGGTGTGAGAATGAGAAATAGGCCCAGTCGTTTTCTTCACTGGGTGACACGCTGGGTCCCTGAGCGGCTCCTCTAAGAGATGCAGGTCCGTCCCCCTCAGAACACTCCTGCGGGATTCAGAGCAGGCTGAGGCGGTGGGAGCAGGCTGGGAGCCTGCGTGGACGGCGGCGGGGGAGGCTTGTCTGTGGAGTGTGAAGGACTTGGCTCGCCCGGCCCCCCAGCCCTGGAAGGCCTGACAGGGGAGTGAAAAATGAGCCTGGAAGAGCTGGAGCCAGGAAGGCAAGGAAAAGCAAATCAAATCTGGATCCTGATTTTAAAGGCATGAGGCCGAGGGAGCCAGGCACCTGGACATACTTTCCACAGCCTGTCATGCTGGCCTCACCTCATCCGCGAGCAGGGCGGGGAAGCCGGGGCCGTGGAGGCCGGTTCCCCGGGCTGCGGCCCTCACAGCCAGGCCACTCGGGGGCAGGCGCCACCCCAGTCAATGCCATCCCCTGTGGGGCCAGAGGACGGGGAGACTTGCCACAGTTAAGTCCAGAGAGGAGAGGGGAGAGACTGGTTTCTGGAAGTGACGAACATAATGACCTAGAACCCGTGGGTCCCACACACATGTAAGGAACGCTGGTGCTTGATTAATGACTTACCTGGGGCAAAGCTCTTATAATAAAGTCAAACCAGTCACCTCCCCATCCCCACCCCTTCCTTTTTAACAGCCAGAGCATGACTTTTTTGGAGTTTGGGGTAAAAATCTGGATACCTAGGTGCCTAAGTCATTGGTAGAGACCGTGTGTAGAGAATGTGTCTCCAAGTGGGGTTCGTCAGAAGCTACTGGGGTGCTTGGAGGTTCCCATCCCAGCCCCACTGAGGTGAGACCACGGAGTCTGCATCTGAGCACACCGGCCCTACACAGGCTCTTCTCCACACCACTGATGTGAAATCATTGGTCTCAGGAGGTAGAAGCAAAGGTCATGGCTACAGGTCTCAGCTGCACGTGGGTGGGGCTGAGGCTGTGAGACAGGAGGGGACGGGCCTTGTGTGCGCCGTGTAATTTACTTCTGGGAATGATGTATCTGACGATCTCGGGTCAAGGGAAGGTGTTCTCTTTATGGCTCGAGCACAGGATTGACTCAGAGATCAGTGGTTCTCAAGGATGTACTCTCTCTTTATGAACTGTATGTATATAGTGCTTTATACATAAAAAAGAGTAAGGTTTTTTGCCCCCTTCTCCCCAAACCAATTTTCACCCCCTTAAGGGTGATATTGCCCTTGTATAAATTAAATTTTATAATGCTTTGAATCCTCTACTGGCATAGAGGTGAGAGATCAGAAAAGAGCAAAGGGAAAATATGGGGAGGGAATAATAGACCTGGAATAAGACGAGCACACAGAAATGAGTGTTGTACAGTCTTGTAGAGTTGATGGAGATGGGTTTCAGATGTGACGATAAGCTTCCTAAAAATCATGATCGGGTACAAGACCCATTTTGTCCTTCAAAAGTAAGCTCATTTGCTCAGGAGATGTAATCACAGGACATAACTAGTAGGAGCTCTCCTGTGGTATGTACCTGGGGATATGCACACATTTCCTGTGTGTAAATAAGGGGAACTGTCTTGATTTTAAAGACAGTGAGAGATGCTATTGGGCAGGAGAGTGGAGCACCCTGGCTCTGTCGTTGTTCTCTGCTCTGCGACCCCCTCCTCCCCGGAACTCAGATCACCCAGCCATCTGCTCTTCTTTGTTCCTAGACCAGCTCAGGCCACCCCCCAGTTGCTCCACACCTCATCTGCCTGTGGCCCTGAGCTCTCTGTTCTACATTTGCTAATGCTCCCTGAACCTTTCAGTTCCCCCTAGTCAGGTGAGAGGCATGATCTCTCCAAGGTTTCGGGGGTCAGAGGGATGGGTAGGGAGATGGAACTCCAGCTGTGGCAGAATGTGGGTAAATGCCTCTGGGAGGCGTAGATCATCTTGCCTTCTTCAGGGAGCAATGGTCAACCCTGTGCTTGTAAACATGGCCTTGCCAGGGCTTAAATGGTCATAAAATGTAGGGTAGGGAACCAAGGACCTCCGTGCCGTAGGGCAGTGGGAGGAGTAGAAAGAGCACAGGCTTTAAGATCTGTTCTCTAAGCTCTATAGTGAGCAGGGGATAATAATTGCTGCCCCACAGCATTACTGGTTGGAGAGTTGATGTCAACACACAGTACTTCCCTAGTAAAATGGTAGGCATTATACTAGTAACGTGATCAGGATCTCTAATCTGCCCATAGCACCACTCTAAAAATCATTTATACTGTCCTAAAACCACCTAAAAATTGTTTATACTGTTTTGTATCCTGCGTTTTTTCACCCAACATATCATTTTTCAAGTCACTCTGTCAATATAATTTTAATGGTTAATATTCCATTAAATTTGATATGCTACAATTTACTGAATCATTCCTCCATTGGTAGTTATCTAGATGGTCTCCAGTATTTCCTTTTACAAATTAAATTTTGGTGAACATCTTATACATGAAGCTTTCAATTCAATAATTAATATTATTTCCTTGGGGTTGATTAGTTTGCAGTAGAGGGACTACAGGGACAAAGGCTTTGGGCATTTTAAAGCTCTAGTGCTTTCCAAAAGGCTGGTCTTTGGCTTGACATCGCTCCTTCATCTGTGAGATACAAAATTAGTTTGTCAGTTTGTCTCCAGCTTCTTCCTGCCTCAGCTCACAGCCTGGTTCTTTTCTGTATCTGCCAAACTGCTCTCTGAGCCAGAATCCTTCTCTAGGCCCCAGTCTGCATCTGCCTCTGCCTTAACCTCCTAGTGCCAGCTTCCTTGACACTGACTGACAAAGGGATGGGCTAGATCTCATAGTTTCAGGCTCAGAGATTCCACCACCCACGTAGGGTCAAGTCTTGAACTACTCCTTGTTTTTCTTTTTCCCTTTTCTTCTCCACACATCAGGTCCTGGCCCAAATACTTACTAATTTTAATCTTCCCCTTTGAATCATATCCTTATTCAGAGTATACTTGTCACTTTGTCTTCATTGGATCCCAGAGGAGGGGCCCTTAGAGGTGGATACTGTCTCCCCCAATAGAAAGGGGCTTCCTAAGATAGAGACCAGGCCGACGGTACTGACTCTAACATAGGTGTGCAGCAGATACAGGGCTAGGTCCTATGAGCAGGAAAACACTGCAGACTCGGTTCTTGTTCACTAAGCATTGATGCAGCCTGATTAAGGAGGTAAAGTGTGTGTGCACTTGTCTTATAAGATTTCCTTTGTTGAATCTGTCTTCTCCATCTCCTCTCTGAGAGTAGGTACTCCCTGAGTCGAGACTAGTTCATAATCATCTGTGTATCTCTTACAAATGACTAGCGCAGTCCTGGGGAAGGGTGCTTTGCAAGCTTTTGTCAAGTGAGTGAATGAACAAACCCTCCTCAGTAAATAAGACCTAATGCCCTTTGGTCAGAGTATAAAATACTATAAAATATGTGATAAAAGCTATTGGCAAGAAGCACTCAGAAGACCTCATGGAGAAGGTGGGAATCCATCTTAGGTCATTCTAGGAGTCACTAATTTATTCAGTTACAAAATAAGGCTGTGGTGCTTAAATCTTGCCAAAAGACCAGATGGTCTTAGAATAGCTTTTTGATACCTGGAATTTTCTTGCCCACAATCCTATTTGACCTCCCTGGAAGGCTGTAGTGGAAAAAGCATGAACTGGGGATCTTGTACAAATGACTTATCTTCTTTGAACTTCATTTTCATTACCTGTAAAATTAGCATAGTAATGCTGACCTTCCAGGGCCATTGGGAGGATTAAATGAAATGATGTGTATAATGTGGCTTGTACATCGTGAGGCTAAATGTTCAACCCCTCCATCCTTGTGTAGCAGAAGGAGGCATAGTAATGGCCTCGGGAAGCCTGTGCTGTGGTCTCCGCTGACCCCGCAAAAGCGCTGTAACCCCAGCCTGACCTGCTGGTAGGTTGCTTAGGAGAGGAGCTAAGAAGTGACAGGAAAAAGGTTTCATGCGCAGTTCATGAGTTAAGAGAGTATTACTTAATTGTGGGTTTGATGGAAAACATTATGTGAGGTTGGTTCAGATCTTTCCAGAGGTCTGCCAGCAACCTCAGAAGTGGAGCCTTATTGAAAACAGCTGGGGAGGAGGCTGGCGCCCAGCCTCCCCTTGCTTTTCCATGCCCAGAACTGTCTCGCTCCATGGATGGAGCTCAGCTGCAGGACTCTGCCAAGGCCCTGGCAGCCTCAGCTGGGGACGGGCAGTGGCTCTGCTCAGGATCAGACTCCAGCTCAGAGGTTGAAACCAGTTAAACCTGAGAGAGGATTTGGCCAGGACCCCCAGTCGCTATTTCACTCAGGGCTTGGAGTTAACCACTGACTTGCATCCTTGCAGGACAAGTTAACCAATGCGAGGTTCTCTGGGCAGGGGTGTGGGGTGTGGGCTGTCTGCTGGGTGAGTGACGGATGGACTTCGTTGTCCTTTGAAGTCCTTTCAGTGGTCCTGCTGGACACCAGCTAGGGAGGACACTGTCCAAAGCTCCCATTCGGAAGCCTCCCGCCCTCTGCTGCAAAGGGCCTCCCACGGAGAACGCTGCCAGCTCTGCTACAGCCGCAGCCCATTTGGTCTTATTCCAGCTGGTCACCAGCCGTGCCGATTTCAGCTGGATTTTCTTACAGACAAGTATGGCGTGCCATTCCCTCAGTCTTCCTTTCTGAGGGGACTTTTAGTCACAGCCGTTCTCTTTTTTATTTACTTTCCAAAAAATGGGCTCCTAGAAAATTGGCATAATTTGAACTTCAGTAAGTTAGGTTTTTAAATGTTTTTGGTGTTGTTCAAGAAGGTAAAATATATTCACTGTAAAAAAAAAAAAAAAGGAAATACAGAAAAGTATAGAAAAAAAAAACAATCCCACCACCAGAGAAAGAAGCTGTTTATATTCTTGTATATTTCCTTTCAATTTTTCTTCTTGTATAACAGGAGGAACATATATGGTTATTAAACACCATATTATACATATTAAATAACTGTAGTTTTATAAGTTGCCTTTTCATGTAAATTAATATTTAATGTTTTCTTGTGTGCTGCAAGATTATAATTTTTAATAGCTGTATAGTATTTCATCCCATCTTTGTACCATAATTATTTAGATTTAATTTATATGCCTTAGAACAATTCTTGAAACAAATTTATTACACTCTCAGCCCATAATTGTTCAATTAAATTTTTCTTCTAAAAATAACTTAGAGCAAGAGAATCATTTATACATATTCAAAAACAGAACTCATCCATATTCTCCAGTGTTCCATGGAAGGAAAAGCTGGTCCAATGGAACAGATGTGACAAAAGGTATGCTTCCTATTTTGGCTTCTCTGTTTTAATGAGTAGAGTAAATCCTTTTGCTGTTTTCGTCTTGGTTTCAACATCCTGTCAGTATCCTTTTATCCTCTAAATTGATCTGGCGTCCAAAATTGATCTTGTGCATTCAAAAAATGAATATTTCAAAGCTTTGCAGTTTCCTTCCTTTAAACAGTGCTGACGGAATTTTCCTTCTGGGACATGATGGTGTTCCCGCCACTGTAGCCACAACCAGCTTCCATCCCCAGTGGCTACCATCTGGCTGGATAGTTATTTTAAATAGACTAAGTTTTGGACATTTGGATTTATAATATTTGCTCTTTTAAATAACTTAAACTTACATCCATCATCGTGGACAACTTCGATAATTCCTAAGGCAGATATTAGACTTATTGAATCTTTTAAAGTCTTTTGATAGCTATTTCCAAGTTGTTAAGACAGCCTTGTAAGATCAGCATTACTATGTTAATTTCATAGGTAAGAAAAATGAAGTTCAAATTGTAACTCTCACATCAGCAGTGTTTAAGAATTTAATTTTCCCATACTCTTATAAGCACTGGTTATCACTTTAACTATTAAATTAACAAACTTTAATAATGAACAATATCACATTTTATTTCACACTTGCTTGATCACTTTTTTTTTTTAACATCTTTATTGGAGTATAATTGCTTTACAATGGTGTGTTAGTTTCTGCTGTATAACAAAGTGAATCATCTATACATATACATATATCCCCATATCTCCTCCCTCTTGCATCTCCCTCCCACCCTCCCTATCCCACCCCTCTAGGTGGTCACAAAGCACCGAGCTGATCTCCCTGTGCTATGCGGCTGCTTCCCACTAGCTATCTATTTTACATTTGGTAGTATATGTAAGTCCATGCCACCCTCTCACTTCATCCCAGCTTACCCTTCCCCCTCCCCGTGTCCTTAAGTCCATTCTCTACGTCTGCATTGCTTGATCACTTTTAAATTTTTTAAATATTTTTGGCTGTCTCATGAACTTCTTGTCCATACCCTTTACTTTTTTCTTTATGTATTCGTTTTCCTTAGTTATACAAACTTTTTATGTATTAAGAACTTCCACCTTTGTTTTCTATATGTAATTCAAACAATTTCCGTTCATTTACCTTTTAATTTTGGTCATAACTTTACTTTTGTACAAAAGTTTTAGATTTAACTGGCTAAATATCTTTATAGTTTCTGCCATTGTTATCATACTTGGAATCTCTAAGTTATATATGCATTTTTTCTAGCTTTTTTAAAAACTTTTAACATTTTAATCAAAATGGATGTTTCTCTGTGTAGTGTGAGGTAGGGATCTTAAATGTGATTTTTTAAAAAATGATCCATATTTACTTAATAATTCATTCTTTTCTCATTCATTTGAAGGCACTTTTATCATGTACTAAAGTCACATGTATAGAGATTGTTTTTGGATTTTCTGGACTGTTTTATTAATCAATGTATGTATTTTTGTATCTGAACCAAGACGGTTAACATTTTAATATTATAGCTTTTTAACATTTCCATATTTAATAGTATAATCCCACTGATTACTTTTAACCCAAGGACAAAGTATTTTTCTTTATTTATTCAAGACTTCCCATATGTTGTTTAGAAAGTTTTGAAACTTTCATTACATAGATCCTTGCACATTTTAATTTTATTCCTAGATGAAGTGTGTGTGTGTGTGTGTGTGTGTGTGTGTGTGTATGTGTATCTTTTCTAACTGGTAATAGCTACTAGATATGAAAATAATCTTGCTTTTTGAGTAGCTGGTTTATAACTGGCTAAAGCCAGTATCAGAGGTATATTCATAGTCTTTAATGTTTTTATTATAGAACAAAAAATACTAAAAAATAATGAACCAATTACTCAACTCACAAAATCAAATAATAGAACAAACCAAAGGAGACCATTTCTTTTATTTATATAAAAGACATGAGTTCATTACAAAGTAGAAAAATGATATTAATGAATATGTTTAAGGACTAGTCTTGGAAATAGGAAATAGGCAAGGCCAACCAGACCAACCAGAGAAAAACAGGAAATATAAATAAAATTTAGAAATGAGACTCTAACCACCGATCTGGAGTTGACAAAATGAGATTTCCGTGTTCAATTCTGATAATACATTTGGAAATCTTCAAAGAAATGTATTTCTTCTAAGAAAATGGGAACTACCAAAAGTGACTAAAAAAAGAAATTGGAAACCTGAAAAGTTCAGTGGAAGAAATTAGAAGATTGAGGAAACATCTCCTGAAAACATGCTGGATCCACATAGTTTTGTGGGTGAGTTCATTAAACCCTTCAAGGAACAGATCGTTCCAAGCTCTGTATGCATAGCACAAAGGTTATTTATAGCATAAATGTAATGTTTCTTTCAAGTTCTCTCTCACCTTTATGCATTCAGCTCTGTTAATTTCTTAGAAGACTAGGATTTGGGGTGGGTGGAAGACATCTTAGAGGGGATGAAGTTTCCCTGGACAACATCCCAGCCAGATGGTTCTCCAGCCTCCTTGTGAAGACTTCTGGGGATGGAGATCTATCATGTTACACTTGGTCCCTTTCATTGTTCAGGCATTGTTACCCTTCCTTGTATCAGCTTAAATCTGCCTAGATTTTGGACCTGTTCATCCCTGTTCTGGAGCTATGCAGCACATAGATTGTTTTATACAAGAGCTCTTTATATATTTGAAGACAGTTATGTCCTCCTTGTGGTGTGTTTTATTCCAGGCTAAATATACCTATTTCCATCAACTAGCCTTTATGCTCCTTCAGTAAACATCTGTTGAGCACCAGCAAGGTGCCAGCGGGGCAGTAGGCATGGTCATCACCTCACAGACCATGAGCCCCTTCATCCATGCCCAGTTAACCTGTGGCACCTGGCAGTGGTGGTCAGGCAGCATGCGGCTGCCCTCTCCTTGTTCACACACCATGCTCTGTAATATAGCTTAAGACTGAATGAAGTTTCGGAGACTCCTGCCAGCTCCTTTTACACATGAGTTGCCCCTGCCACTCCGATTTTGTCTAGTTGATGATTTAGAACCTTCACAGTAGTTGTTCTCTGCTAACTTTCTGTTTATTTGGACATTTGTTCTTTTAGCATGTTGATTCTGTTAGCCTATGTGCCCCCAGTATTGATGCTACTGTAGTTCTCATGAGCAGCTTTGCAGTCTTCGTTCAAGTAATTAATGAAAATGTTGGTGCAAAAGAGAAATATGAAGTCCTGGGACTTACCAGAGAGACCAGGTCATTAATGTAAAAATACTGGTTGATCACCTACTACGTGCCAAGGAGTTGGTGATTCACTGATGAGCCAAACCTCTGTAGTTCTTTCCACAAGCAGTTATGGTCTAGTGCTATGAGACAGGCAAGAATAACTAAATATAGATGAATTATGAACTCTGGTGAAACCCACTGAAGAAAGAACATGGGGTGCCCTGAAAAGCATAACAGCATGACCTAGTTTGGGACATCAAGAAAGGTGTTTCTGAAATGATAGTTGAGCTGGGACGTAAAGATGGGAGAGGAGAGACATCAGTCAACCGTTCACTCAGTAGTGGATCTAGTAGTCCTGCTGGACATGGAGAGATCTTCAAAATAGGTAACATGTCTAGTTCCCCCTCTTAGGTAACTCACAGTCTTGTAGGGAGTTATGCTGAATGTGCCTGGAATAAACAAAAGCATAAGCTGTGTGATGGATAGTTGGTGGTTTCCAGCTTGGGCTATTATGAATAAAGCAGATGTAGGCATTCATGTACAGAAAAAAAAAAGCATAACCTGTGTTACTGGCATAGGTGCTGTCATCTCAGATTGTTGTCAGCCATTCTGATTCAAAATATTCTCATTTTTTCCAGTAAAGTCATCCAAATATTCTTGGAGTTCCAGTGTTTTGATGTTGAGACTTTATAACACCAACTCCTCCTTGCACCTGGAGGTTGCCCATGAATCTCTTGTCAGATAATGTATCCTGATTTTATATGGAAAGTATGGTCACTGTGCTTGCTGTAGGGCAGAAAGAAATATGAAAGGTGATGTAATGGTGATTAGTTTGGCCCAGATTTTCTGGAACAGGCCTGATTTTAAACAGATAAATGTCTGCTTGTTTTTAAAATGCGGTCACTTTAGAGAGTAGTGTAAGTGCTGGACGCTGGGCAGTGGGAGAGATCAGAGGGCGCTGGATAATTGGGGAGACTCTCTAGAGGGGGAGTGAGTGGTTCTGGAGGAGGGGGCAGAGAGGGGGAGGGTGTGGTGTCCTGGAACTGCTCCGCTCTTGGTCCTGCTAGCCGCACGTCTCTAAGGTATCTATCATGTTCACCTAATGGTGTATGGTGAGCGTTTTTTAAAAGGACAAAATTAGGAGGATAAATCTGATGTAGGACACATCCTGTAGACAAATAGAAATAGAGCTTTGCAGCAGGGAAATAACTGAGAATTGGTTGTATTGGCATTTAGCCCTGGCTGCAGGATATTTCTTTCCAGCTTTTAAAATAAGTACTGTCTCTTTAGAGAGGGAGCTCTGACCCCAGTACACAGACTGCAGGTATATTTAGAGAAGGAGGCCCTCTGTGGCCTAGGTGTGGGGCGAGGGCTGGAGCAGCAGTGGCCTGAGCCCTGAGTGGTGTCAGGGATCTTTGCCCGGGTGAGTCACGCGGGTCTGGTGACCCAGCCGGGGAGCAGAACTGAGGACTGACGCTGCTGTGGCCTGCGTGTGTGGTTTGCATGTCTGCTCTGGGGACAGACCCTGCCAGGGGGAGCAAGATCAGCTCCAGAGAAGCTGAGGGCCAAGGCAGTGCTGGTTTTTTCCACTTCTCCGTGTCCAGCAAAAGGAAGGGAAAAACACCAACCTTGGAAATGGGGCCCCGGCCCTGGACCCAGCTGAGTGGCTCTTGACAGAAAACGGCTTTGGAATAAACACCGCCCTCACGCTTCCCTCCTGCCCCTGAGAGCGATGGGCTCTGGACCCCAGGCGAGCCCCTTCCTTCTGGCTGCGCACTGGCCTGCCTCCCCTTGGGATCTGGAATTCCCTGTCCTGCTCAGGCTCCAGTGGGCCCCGGTGTTGGTGAAGCAGCTACCATGGGAAGGTGTCGGGTGAGAGGCAGAAAGTGTTACCAGAATTCCCAGAGGCTAGGGTCTCCCTGAGAAGGTGCGAGTGGTGGCAGTAGAAAGAGTTAAGCTTTTCTAGGCTTAAGTGGATTCTTAGGGGCACGGGAAGTCTGCAGGCCCTTTAGCACCCAACCTGAAGCTGACCCTTTGTGCTACACAAAGTATGAACCAGGCCATCTTTTCAGCAGCCCTCTTCCCTGAAGGCACCCCAGAGGCACAATTCTTCCCTGTAAATTGCTTCTCCCTGCCACTTCCTGACACTCCCCCAGGGACTGGCAAACCCATTCTTACCTCTTCCCTGTTCCTCGGGCCTGAAGTTGTTTGTAGCCGACTTGCTTAAGTCAGTAAAAACCTAACTTATTAGGGTGACCCCGGTGCCTGCCAGCGTATCCACTCATGTTTAGCAGCTTCACGGACTGCACCTGGAGTCCTCTGAGCTGGGTGGTCTGAGCAGTTACCCACACTGGGGCCGAGGCCAGGCCCAGCCTACAGGCTCCTCGACGCTGATGCTCTAACAGTGGCACCTATCGAATTTCTTGCAGTACTCTGTGATTAGAAAGGAAAACGCATGCCCAGGCTTTTTGCAGACTGTTTACCCTCCTCCTTTCACTAGGGATATTCTAAGACGTGGGGAGAAGGGCTATTTGGGCTGCAAAGCTCCCAACACAGGAAACCCTCAAGCTTCTCTTGTAGCAGTCTGGGAAATGGGCTGGTTTTGATTCCTCTCGACCAGCCATGTGTTGGTCAGGCAGAAGCAGGCTCCACTGACCCTGAGCACACAGTTTTGGGGGCTGGGGAGGTATCCTAGCCTTCTAGCCAGTGATTATAGCTGGGCCGCAGCCCCCATGGATCCCTGAGGACCACATACTTTAAAGGGACATTGGCAGGAGGGGGGAAAGGAAAGTTTGGGTTTTGTTTTTACTAAATAGCTGGGCAACTTTTCCCTCCATTTTACCAGATGCTTCTTCAGAAAAGAAATATCAGTGGTTCTGACTGGGAAGTCTAAATCTGCTTTAAATGTGTGTTTCGAACTAGGACTCAAACCCCTTTGGCGTTCCCTGCCCCCAACATGCCACCAGCAGACACCCATGCCACCACCACGCCACTAGCACGCACAGGCTTGTTCACAATGGGACCTTCTATGAGGGTCCTGGCATTTGTTTCTACTCTCTTTCCTGTGTCCCCTGGGGCCCTGCCCTAAAATTCCTGAACAACAGCTTGTGCAAGAGCTGCACTGCATGCAACTGAGTTGGCAGGAGCAATGAATCAGGCATAAGTGGCTGTGGAGCACTGCCCGGATGACACTGGGATGTTTGTGGAGGGAGATTGGAGGAGGAGAAGGAGCCCCAGGGCTCCTCCCAGGCTGTGCTCCCACTGCCCTGGCCTGGGATCCATCTCCGCGCACCTCTCCTTGAGCCCGTCCCAGGGTGGGGACCCTGAGGGGCTGCCGCAAGGCTGGCAGAGCTACTGGGAACCATCTCCTGCCTAGTCAAACTTGAGTGGCTGGTTCTCACCTACCCAGCTCTATCCGCCACCCCACCCCAGCTCCCTGGGGGCTGACGCTGTATTGGGAGGTGGCCCCCGGAGTCCTGCTCAGCTCACAGCAGCAGTACCACCATGGGGCTCCCCCCATCCTCCATGCGCTCCTTCAATCCTCCGTCCACGCCTCTTCTGCGGCACTGACTGTGCGTGCTCTGGTCGATTGCGTGCCCCTGTCATCCCGCAGGTGGGGACCCACTCCAGGGTAGAGTACCAGTTGTCTTCATCTTATTTCCTGGCGTGGAGAGAAGACCTGTGTGGCAGGGGTACAGTGGACAAGGATGGAGCAGGGAGAGAAGTAGGCAGGGGCCAGGGCACACAGGGCCTTGTAAGCCATGGTAATTGGGTTTTATTCTTAGTACAATGAGAAACCATTGGAAATTTTTAAAATAGAGGAGTGACTTTGGTCTGATTTACATGTTTTCAAACTTTTATTTCTTGATTTTAATACCTAACATAAAGCTATTGTACCAAAGGCAGTGTAGTATTTGGCAAAGAGATAAACATACAGATAATTGAAACAGAGTTCAAAAATAGATCCATATATATATGACTCACTGATTTTTTTTGTGTAAAGTATACATAGCAGAAAATTGACCATTTTAACCATGTTTAAGTGTACGTACAGTTCAGTGGTATTAAATACATTCAAATGGTGTGCAACTAACACCACCACCCATTTCCCAAACTTTTTCCATCTTACAAAATGGAAATTCTGTACCTATTAAACACTAACTCCCCATTTCACGCCTCCTCCCAGCCCTGGCAACTACCATTCTATTTTCTGTCTCCATGAATTTCATCACACTAGGTCCTCATCTAAGTGGAGTCATCTAAGTGTTTGTCCTTTTGTGACTGGCTTATTTCACTTGGCTTAATGTCCTCCAGGTTCATCCATGTTGTAGCATGTGTCACGATTTCCTTCCTTTTTAAGGCTGAATAATATTTCATTTTATGTATATATCACATTTTGTTTATCCAGGCATCCACTGATGGACGCTTGGATTGCTTCTGCCTCTTGGCTATGTGAATAGTGCTGCTGTGAACATGGGTGTACAAATATCTGTTCATGTCCCTCCTTTCAGTTCTTTTGGGTTTATACCCAGAAGTGGAATTGCTGGATTGTATGGTAATTCTATTTTTAACTTTGGGGGAAACCACCATACTGTTTTCTATAGCAGCTATACCATTCTGTATTCTCACCAGCAGTACACAGGGATTCCAGTTTCTCCACATCTTTGCTTATTTTCTGTTTTGTTGTTGTTGTTGTTTTTATGATAACCATCCTTAAAATGAGTTTTTATTAAAAGAAAATGAAAACTTATTAATCTGTGGGGACAAATAGAATGAGAGAGAGACAACAGCTGATGAGCCATGTCAATGAATCGATGGTTGATGGAAAATGAATAGATGATTGGCTGACGGGTTTTAGCTTTCTGTGTTGTGCTGTGCCTGTGGCTAGGGAGTGGGAAATAAGAAAAAGTAAGCCTGCCTGTGCCAAAACAATTCCTAAAGAGGCTGAGAAGTGGGAGGCACCATGTATTTTGAAAGCCTGGGTTGTGGAGTGAAGCTGAAAACTGGCGGATTGGTTAAAAATGTAATAAGGAGCAGTTAGGGTCCCCAGTCCCCTTCCATACTCCATGCGCCGGGCCACTGCTCCTCCCCTTCGCCTGAAAGATCGAAGGTTCTCTGAGGAGAGACCGAACTTGACCAGCTCTCAACTCCTGGGCACAAGGCACAGCTGCAGGCAGGGTGAGGTGTTGTACTCGAAAGGGCAAGGGGCTTAGTGAAAGTCACCGTATGAGATGAGACCCCTCAAGCCCTTCCCTCAGTCAGAGTCCCAAATGCTGGTAGACAGACTTAATTACTGTGTCCAAACCACCACCACCTAAGCAGGGAATCAGAAGATTTTCTCTTTGTGAAAACTGATCATCTCAAGAAACAAGATCCACAGATATGGATAGTTGAGAGTTTTTACCCATTCACACTACTGGGAGATCCAACAAATTGATAAGGCCCCACTTGTGTGCACAGAGCTTTTAATTTCTTCACTCACATGCGTGAAGAGTCAGTGAAGGACCATCAGCTGTTCAAGGGAAGCCTCTGTTATGAAAGAGACAAAAAGAACCAGAAAAGGAACCAAGTAGGAACAGAAGACTACAGAAGACTTTGAAGACATTTCATCTCACCGCAGAGATAAGATGTTGCTTCCATTAAACAAGAAGAGGAGATTATTCAAAGCAGTTTTGAAAAACTGAGAAAGAAGATTTTTTTAAAAATTAATGATAGCTAAAATGATAACTTCAATAGACTGGCTGGAAGATAGAGTCAAGGAAATCTCCCAGAGAGAACAAAAAGAGGGGAGAAATAAATGAGAAAAGAAAAGAAATGTAAAGGGTCAGTCTAGTAGGGCTAATATCCAACTCGGGAATTCCGTAAAGAGAACATAGTAAAAAACAGTAGAGAGAGAATTGTCAAAACACAAAAATTCCTCAAAATTGAAAGATATGCATTGCCAATAATGAAAAGACCTATTACCAAGGGTCCAATACAATGAGTGAACTAAGACCCACACCAAAGCAAATTGTCATGGAATTCTAGACTGTCGGGGATAAAGAGAAGATTCTAAAAGTTTGGAAGGAAAACACACACACATGCACACGCACACCACACACCACACGCCACACACCAGGTCATAGAGGAAGGACCGCCTTGGTGTTATACCTCTCACAGCAACACTGGATGCCAGAATCATTGCCTGCAAATGCCATGAAGCAACACCTTCAAAATTCTGAAGAGAAAAAGATTTTCTGCTCTAATTCCTTTCCTAGATAAACTGTAAGTTGAGTATAAAGTAGAATATTGACACTTTTGGAAATGCCAGGTTTAAAAATTTAACCTTAAGAAAGGTTAAATTGTTCTTAAGAAACCACTGGAAGGGGACATGTTTAACCAAAGTGGATGGTTAAAGAGGATGGGTGACTGAAAGTCCCTGGACCACTGTGTGTCAGGCCTAGACAGCATCGAGTTTAGATTGGAGGACAACGACAGAAGATTCCAGAAGGGCTCTCTCCAAAGAAGAAGAAAATAAAAGCCACTGATGAATTCATTATCTGATGCATTTGACCATTGCTGAGAAGAATTTTATAGTTCTCTTGAGAAGTTGGGTTCTTAAAAAGCGAATCAAACCAAAAGTATGGCAGGTATTAACTCCGGGAAAAATGTAATTGTAATATACTATGTAGCTTGGCAATGAGCAAAGTTAGAATGAAGCAAACACTAACACACTGGCTTAATAAAAATTGGGATGTGGTTATTGGGGGGGTGGGGGGAAGGGTTTATGTGGGGGAAGATTTGAGAGCTGAAAGCTCATTCCATATAGAGATGTTAAGAAATAAAGTCTAAAATTAAAAAGAATAAAATAAGTAGTTGTGTAAGGCTGTTATTTAGAAATACAGGGAAAAAAATACCAAAAGAAATGGCTAAAAGACTTGAAGGTGATTTCCTGAAGGAAGTGGAAATTGGGGGTGGGAGGGGTAGAGCAGAGGCCTGCTTTTTTTTTTTTTTTAATGACTTAATGTACATTTTGACCATGTACCTGTCTTGGTGAGAGTGAAAACATTTTAAGACAGCATGTTTGATTGTGTTTTTCAGCCCAGTGGGCAGTCAGACACTGACGTTGCCCAGGGAGCAGCTTTCGATTCCATATCTGGCATGATTCTCTATGCAGATCAAGGTACCTTTGAGCAGCAGGGCCTGGGGAGGACATTCTGCCATAGAGTAGCAAACTCACACAGCTGCTTTCTACCCTTTGTGCCAGGTATTTTCTGACAGCATCACAGAGACCCCCTCCTGGCCGTACTGATGCAGGCAGCCCGCAAGGTCCTGCTGCCAAAGCCCCACCTGCTCCCCCACCTCCCTCGCAGGCTGCCACCTGGGCGAGTCCAAGCAGAATGCAGGCTTTGTGCGATGACGTGCGTGCGGAGCGGGTGGTCAGCGGCTGCCAGGGGAGCCCATTTAAGCCAAGGGGGCCAAGCCGAGATGTTCTCAGGTTGTTGGGACCCTCTGGTCACTTTGGCCCACCTTTGCTTTTAAACAGAATCGCCTCACATTCTTAGAGAGTCCTCACAGGCCAGGACCTTCCCAGTACAACCTGTGGCCAGTTTTTGAGTCTTGTGGCATCTGGGCTGTGCTGTTTGAGGGGTCGTGAGCCATTGCCAAGTGAGCTGTGCGTTATTTGGGGGGGAGCCCTGTGCTCCATCTCTTCTGCCAGTGAAGTATGTCTCTCTCTCCCCAGATCCAACTGTGACTGGCCAGAAACTTCAGATTTATTACCCCAGATTTATTTCCTTCCCGAAACTTGCCCATGCCCTTGAAATTCCAGGGCTGCATAAGTCAGTGAGGCAGAAATCAAGGGGATGGTCTCTGTCTCAGATTTGCACGTAGTATCACAGGAGTGGAATGATGGTGCAGACAAAACTATAGAGTGGATATTTGTTTTAAAATGTGCTTTGTAATGTTACATAAAATCAATGATCACTTTTCAAAAGGGGTTTGCTCTTTAAATAAAAATAATAAGCCAGTTCAGCTAAGGCAGAAGGTGTTTTCAGTTTAAAGGGTTAGGTTTTTATCTAATTAAGGGTGTGATGCCTCGAAGTTGTCTATAAGAATTCGAGTTGTGTAAGATAAGGCTCAGCAAGCCCAGAAGTTCACAAAGTACCGGTATTTCTTAGGGTAGAAATACAGCTTCATGCTGTTAAAGCTGGGAGCTGAATGGATTCTAAGGTAACTTATTATAAGGAATTACTGACTTTGAAGAAAAGAAGAGACAGAGGATCTAACCTTTCGAATTTGTTAATATACTATTGTACATATGCTGTCTCATTTGATCAGAAACTTGTGCATGGAAGTGGATACTGATATCATCCTATCTTACAGTTGTATAAACTGAGGGTCAGATAAGTAACTTGCCCAAAGTCAGGCAACTGTTGCTTGGTGCAGCCAGCATCCAACACAGGTCTGTCTGATTCCAGATGCCATATACCTTCCTGAATTAGTCAGGACTCTTGTTTGCAAGTGACAAACCAACTCCATGGGTTAAGTGAAAGACATGTATTGTCTCATATGACTGAGTGGATCCCGGGTCTGCCATAGCTCTGCCAGGCTGTGCCTCCATCTCTTCTCTTCTTCGCTGTGTATGTGATGTCTTATTTTGCACATGGCTTCCTTCCCTTAGGTGGAGGCAAGAAAACAGGGAGCAGGGATGGGAAAATATGGTGGCTGTGGACAGATAGCTTCAGGCTTACACCTTCCCAGCTTGGGGTCCCTGTGAAGAGACAGTTTGGTCTCCCTTTATTCTAATTGAAATTGCAGGGAAGAGCTCTGATTGGCTGACATGGATCATGCTCATTTTGGAAGTCTGAGCGTTTTGGCCAGGAGGCGGCTGCCTAATGCATCTCCACCAGACTCACCTGTGGTGGGTAGAGGGGTGAGTCCGCTACCTCAAAGGAGTAGCTTACACTGGGAAAGGTAGGCGGGAGATCCTGAGCAAATCAAACAAAACCAAGCCACGGCACTGATTTGTTAAACTTCTATGATACCACACGCCTCTTTTTAATATTTTAATATATCTGAGAGTATATCTCAACTTGGCAGTAGAAACTGGAGAGGGAGCTCCCAGGCCAGCTTCACCAGCTGGAGATGCCGTGTCCTTGGACACCATCGTGATGGGGGTAAAGCCAGAACTCAGGGCTTTGAGTAGAGAGGTCTGCAGTAAGGCTGGAATCCCACAGCCATCCCACAAGGACTAGAGTTCAAACAGAAGAACACTTGTTTTTATAGGAAAACTCTGAATTTGGAAAAACTAGGAAAACATCAATGTGAGAGTTTCCCTATTACACTTAGAATTCTATTTCTTTGTTGGACTGCTTCAGAATTTTAGGTGCTTGTGTCATTGAAAGGGAATCAGGGGCTTTCCTGGTGGCACAGTGGCTAAGAATCTGCCTGCCAACACAGGGGACACGGGTTCGAGCCCTGGTCCGGGAAGATCCCACATGCCGCGGAGTAACTAAGCCCGTGCGCCACAACTACTGAGCCTGTGCTCTAGAGCCCGTGAGCCACAGCTACTGAGCCCGTGAGCCACAACTAATGAGACCACGTGCCACAACTACTGAAGCCTGCTTGCCTAGAGCCCGTGTTCCGCAACAAGAGAAGCCACTGCAATGAGAAGCCCGCGCACCGCAACAAAGAGTAGCCCCCGCTCACCGCAACTAGAGAAAGCCCACGCAGCAGCAAGGATACAACACAGCCAAAAATAAAATAAATTAAATAAATAAATTTTTTTAAAAAAGAAAGGGAATCAAAAAGTTGCATGCGTTGATAAGGTGAGCTAGATAAAAGGAAATCAAGCTTTTTGTTTGAAACATTCAAAAGGGCCTGAGGTATAACCCAAGACTGCCAAGCTATAGCCTGTCTCGTACTCTCTGTGGGAGAAACAGGATGTTCTCAGTCTGGCAGATATAGGGATATGGGGTTGTCTGTGTCTTGGGCCAGAGGAAAAGAAAACTTGCCATAGAAAGTGAGAGTGCAAAAACTAAAAATCAAGTTGCCATATAATCCAGCAATCCCACTCCTGGGCATACATCCAAGTGACAAGTGACATTTGTCACTTGTCACTTGGACAAAACACTAATTTGAAAAGATACATGCACCACAATGTTTATAGCAGCATTATTTAAAATACCCAAGACATGGAAACAACCTAAATGTCCATGGACAGATGAATGGATAAAGAAGATGTGGTATATATACACAATGGAATATTACTCAGCCATAAAAAGAATGAAATAATGCCATTTGCATCTACATGGGTGGACCTAGAAGTTATCATACTAAGAGAAGTAAGTCAGAAAGAGAAAGACAAATACCATATGCTATCGCTTATACGTGGAATCTAAAATATGACACAAACAAACTTATCTGTGAAACAGAAACAGACTCACAGACATAGAGAGCAGACTTGTGGTTGCCAAGGGGGAGAAGGGGTGAGGGAGGGATGGACTGGGAGTTTGGGATTAACAGATGCAAACTGTTATATATAGAATGGATAAACAACAAGGTCCTACTGTATAGCACAGGGAACTATATTCAATATCCTATAATAAACCATAATGGAAAAGAATATGATAAAGAATGTTAAAAAAAAAAAAAAAAAGAAAATGAGAGTGGCTGATCACAGATAGAGACTTTCAGCATCTTTCCCTGATGACCCAGGTGGCATTCTCTGGGCCAGTGTGAGGAATGATTCTCTGCATTCTGCTTTTGTTTTTCATGGAACTGCTTTGGTCCTCGCTGTTTCACAACTTGAACTTAAGGGCAGGGAGCATCCAGCAGTTTAAGCCTCTCACTAATTGCTGTTTTTAGCTGGTATGATCTCTTCCTGATGGGTTCTGTGGGTTCAGTTAAGGTTTTTGACTGTTGGTTAACGGGATTATTCAAAGCCTTAATTAAGTTCCGCCTGTCCAATGGGCTGTGTGCCTTTTGCTGACACAGACCCAGGCCGCTAAGCTCGGTCATGCCGTGCCCATGGCTCACCCTTCACTCTTCACTCTCATAATATACCCATGATGTAAGTTTCATAGGCATTTTCTGTGCTCTGATTTGCTGGGGGTGTTAATGTTTTAATTCTCCTTTCTGTGCATCCATGTCCATTTATTTGGGTGAGCTTATACTTGGAGATGGGACAGAGAATTCTTCTTCAACGCATTCCTGAGCATCACTGATTAACTTCCTATTATTTTTCACTTTTTAAATCACCAGCCCTGTTCCAGTCATTTATCGTAGGAGAATTTCTTTATTATAGAAGAAGCTGCCTTGAAACAGGGGAAGAAGCTCAGGGTGATGTGCTACAGACAGACCGGCGATCATAGGAAGTATGGAGACAGTTGTGTTGCAGAATCAGCTTTGTCCAGCTTGCGGGGGGTGAGGTGGGGCATCTGTCCAGCAGGTTTCCTTAATTTCCCATTCTTCAGGCTCAGCCTTTCCCATCATCGATTCAGTTACTCAACAGGTTTCAAAGAAATACTTATTGACAACCCCTCCATCTATTGTTCCCAGCCCCAAGGACTTCTCAGCTCACTGCTCACGTCTTCTTTGTGTATCTCCCCGACTCCCCAGTGTCCTGCCGGGCCGTCTCCTTTCACCCTGGCCTTAGGGTAATCCTGGTTTCACTCGTTTTGGTCTCCCTCCGTCCCCGATGTGGGCAGAGTCTCAGGTTCATGTCCTGCCCAGCTCTGCACTGTAGCTGTGTGGGCTTGCATTGTGCAAACAGGGACAGGCCCGCCCAGGAACAAAAGACGTGCAGGAGATCATCAAAAACAACAAAATCACCCCCTTTCTACCACTCACCGAGCTGAGAAGGCAGATGTGTTGCTCTGAGTCTTGTAGGGGTTGTGGAGGCCAGAGAACCTGGCCCTGTTCTGGGCTTATGCTCTGGTAGCCTGTCCTGGGCAAACTGGAATTAACTGCAAGCCCTTCACACACATCAGAGAAAAATGAAGAGACAGTGCCCTTAAGAATATTTCACTTTCAATCATTAAGTATATCTTGAGACAGCACCAGGTTCTGAAAAACTCTCCAGCACGGCCGGCTGGTGTGACGTGGCAGCAAGCAGCTGCCCGCCTGCAGCCCAGCTTTCCCCTCACCATCCAACACACGCAGAATGAGCCCCCATTCCTTTTAAAGGCATTTTGAGGCTATAAAGGCTCTTGGGAACATTTTATGGCACTGGAGCACAGTTTTACTATTTTAAATTATTAGAGGGGTTATGGTTACTATATCTTTATTTGTATGACAGATTGTCGGCTATGCCCTTGATTTACTTGATCCCAGGCTTTTGTTCAAGAACACAACCTCCAATTAAATGTGGTTAACTGTGGCAAAAATATGATTCTCCTTAGAATGACCCTCTTTGGGGCCATTTCCAAAAACTCATTATGGTGACAAGTCAGGGCTGCCCACTCATGTTCGCAAGCCTTTTTCCTTGTGGTCACTTGATTTTCCCTTATGGAGGATTAGAGAGTATTAAGGCTGTGGGCTGGGGCCCAGGGTAGACTGGAGGGAGAGGAAAGAATCTTCCCCCAGAAGCTAAGTGGGTCACTATTTAGATCCAGACTATTTCAGGAATGGAAGGAGCCTGAGCTATCAAGAGCTGTTTTCTCTTCAGTGAAAGGAAGGAATTACAACCTGAAGAGGCTAGGAAGACAAGTCAGACCCAGGACTCAGGCCTGGCTCTTACACTGTCTTCTCTGTTCCACACTGACTTTCCTAGGCGTGTCTTGGGCGTGTGCATGGCACCCATCCCTGTCTATCTTAGACCATGGGGTATTTCTGCTATAACAGAAATACCACAGATGGGGTGGTTTCAACAACAGAAATTTATTTCTCACAGTTTTGGAGGCCGGGAAGCCCAAAATCAAGGCACCAGCAGATTCAGTGTATGGAGAGGTCCGGTTCCTGGTGCATAGCTGGCCAGCTTCTCACTGGGTCCTCACACGGTAGAAGGGGTGAGGGAGCTCTCTGGGATCTCTTTTGTAAGGGCACTAATCCCATTCATGAGGGTTCCACCCTTCTGACCTAATCACCCCAAAGTCCCCATCTCCCGATATAATCACATTAAGGGTTAGGATTTCGACATGAACTTTGGAGAGACATATTCAATCTATAGCACTGTCCTCCTGTTACTCCAAGGAAACAGCCCAAGACTTGCTTATGGGATGGCCATGACTTTTGTGAGTCCTTTGGCTTTTTCCCAAAGTGGGGAACAGATATTGCTTTAACCTAGAGGAGGCTTAGGGTCTATTAGAGATAGACCCTTATTAATGCTTTGGATTCTATAATATTTATCTCACCAAAAAAATGAATTTACAGTGAGGCACAGAGAGACAACCACTCAACTTGGAGACCAAAATTGTGGTCCCAGATCTGCCACTTTATCGCTGGCAAATCATCCACTTATCCAGGCCTCTTTCCTTTGCTCTCTGGGCTTAATAATATGATTGGCCTTGCATGCTGTCAGAGACACTTTTGGTACCCCACCCAGATCCCCTGCACCAGGCTGCTACACCCATTCCCAGCTGCTCTGATTGTTGACTAAGGCCTGGGTTCCTGAATCCCTATCTCAGGTTCTGCTTCCTGGGAACCCAACCCAAGACACCTCCCTTGTAGTGTTGTGAGAATCAAATAAGATTCTATATGTGGAAGGCCTCTGAAAACTGAAGTATCACTGGGTTTTTACTGTGGTCTTAGACTGGGCTGTAAAAAATCCCCCATCTGTGGCTTCTTGGTGGAAGGCCCATGATGAAGGCCGATAAGGCGTCCAGGGAGGGCAGGGCTGCTGTCACACAACCAGGGGTGTGAGTCCAGGCTTCTCTTCTTTCCCCACCCAGGAGCCCAGGATAGTGGGCAGACAATAAAAATGAGTTTACTTGAAGTTGAGTAATTTTTAGGTAACGTTAGGTAGTGGTTGAACAAGTTTTTCCCTATTGGGAGGATAAGAATTGGAGCTGCAAATCATTCAGACCTTGGAACGGAAAAAGGTCATATAAATTCCTGCCTTTGCTTCAGATGCAGGGTGTACAAAAGTCCATTGCAAACCGCAGCTTTCTAAGTGATACCAATTTCAGCATGTTTAAAAATCCCTGGATATTTATTTTAATATATAAGGGTGTTGCAGAGGTGGATCTGTTGGTGTGGGGTGGAGGGGAATGTATATGTATGTAGAAAATGAGAGGGACTTCCCTGGTGGTGCAGTGGTTAAGAACCCACCCTCCAATACAGGGGACTTGGGTTAGATCCCTGGTCAGGGAACTAGATCCCACATGCATGCTGCAACCAAGGAGCACACATGCCGCAACTAAGACCTGGTGCAACCAGGATAAATTAAATAAATAAAAATTGAAAATGAGAGGAAAATGGAAAGGGAAAGAGGGATCTGTGTCCCTGAGGTCTGGAGCACTTGTAATGTCCCCAGTTAAACATTGACGCCTCAGGCCCTGGTGGCCACAGAGTTGGCACCGCTGCAGGAGGCCAGAGTACTTGCTCGTGGAATGCTAAGGACGCCTTTGGTGAAGTTAATGATTCATCTCCTCCCAGTCCCAGGGTTCTGCACTGCCTTTCTCTGACGCTGACAGAAGGCCACCTGATCATCTGGAGATGAGGCTGGCTTTGCCTGACAGGATGGAGGAGAAGATGATGATTCGCAGAATTCACTATATGACCAGACTCCCAAGGGGCTTCCTTCTGTAGGAAAGAGTTTCTTTCCTTAGTTGTTTCCTGAAAATACGCTTTCACAGAGAAAAAAAATGCTTTAACAGAGTGATTGTCTGATATTCCTTGGCATGTACCTTTGTGCCAAGATAGTGCCACAAGGTGATGTGTTTTATACGGATATGTGGCATTTGCTACCTTCAAACATGCATAATGTTTATTTGTGTACCACTTTTATTTCCATTTCTAGATTTAAGTACCCTGAGGGGCTCCACAGATTAATGAATGGTTGTGCTGTACATTCATTATACAGGCGCACGAATATAAAAGGAACACATATTTTCATTTAAATTTTTTTCTGTTTTACAAAGATCAGGGGTGTTATTTGCAGGAATATCAGAAAATGATAGTTAAGTAAAAGGAAAAGAGAGACCTAGAGGCAATCGCTGTTAACACTTTGTTTCATATTATAATAGGCATTATAATATGCACGTAATCCCCTTCAACAGCATCACCCTGAGATGGGATATGTGCTTGGTGAGGCTGCAATGGCCAGGCGTGACGGCACAGCCACCTCCCCTCCCCTTTCTCCCACGTGCTGATAAAGCATCCTCTCTGACCTTGCTGGGGCGTATAAGGAGGATTATTGCTGTAGGTCACTGAAGGCTTTCTTTGTAAATGTAATTTGAGGTCATCCAGGGAATTTTGGTTTGGCTTCATCGGTATCTATGCTCTCTTGTCTTGGAGTGGATACGTGGATAAAAGCTACTGTTACAACCTATTTGTAACGCCAACAATTTCTTTCTCAGGAGGTTTCTGTGATGTCTTCTGTGCATTTCCAGTGCTAAAATCCCCCAGTTCAGGTCCCAGGCTGTGCATTGACGGGCCAGTCTGAGCCCTGCTCCTCCGAAGATGAGTCCATTCCAAAGGGCCTGTTGAGTTTCAGGGGTTTCAGGGCCCTTGGGGAACTTTCTCTGAAACTCAAAGTGATTTCTTGGAATTTGTCTCTCTCTGCATTTTCCCCTCTTTGGGGAAATATCTTCTCTCTGAACAAGTTGCTGTGAGGCTCAGATATGCTAAGTATTTAGAAAAGTGCTTAACACTTAGCACTCAACAGATGTTAGCTGCTAACTATTTGTAGAGAAAGAGGGGTCTAGGGCAGCACTGCCTGATAGAAACATCAAGCAAGGCATGTATGTAGCTGTACCTTTCCTAGTAGCCACATTAAAAAAGTAAAGGGAAACAAGTGAAATTAGTTTTAACGATATATTTTATTTAACCCAGTATGTCAAAATGAGTATCTTTTCAATATGTAATCAGTATTTTTAAATTATCGAGGTAGTTTACATTCTCTTTTCATACTAACTCTTCAAAACCCCGCGTATAATTTACATTTACGGTGCAGTTACAGTGCAACTCAGGATCAGCCACGTTTCAAGCGCTCAGTTGCCATGTGTGTCTAGTGGCTGCCATACTGGGCAGCTCAGATCTAGAACCTTGCTACCCAAGGTGAGTTCTAGGGACCGGCAGCCTCAGCAGCATCTGAGAGCTTGTCTGAACTGCAGAATCTCAGGCCCACCCCATACCTATAGAAGCAGAATCTGCATTTTTAACAAGTGATTCATGTTAGAGTAGGAAGCTCTGCTCTAGAATCCCCGTGCTCTGTCCCCACCCCCTGGGGTTCTGATTTAATTGGTCCAAGGTTGGACCTGGGCACTAGTATTGCTTTAAATCTCTCCCTGGTGATTCTAATCATGCATCCAGGCTTGAGGAACACTTGTGTGGTGGGCTGTGGAGCCAGGATGCCTGACTCGGCTACTTGCTACCTTCAAGACCTCGAGAAATCTACCAAAACCCTGCGTCTCAATCTCCTCGTCTCCAAAATGGAGATGAAAATAGTATTTGTTGCAGGGGATGTTATGAGGATTAAAAGAGTTAATACATGTAAAGCACCCAGAAAAATACCTGCCACATAGGAAGTACTCCTTATGTACAAGCTCTCACCCTGTCTTCTTTTCCTTGAAGGTCCGGGGTTACCCAGAGCCCCAAGTGACATGGCACAGAAACGGGCAACCCATTGCCGGTGGGGGCCGCTTCCTGCTGGATTGTGGTACCCGGGGGACTTTCAGCCTTGTGATTCATGCTGTCCGTGAGGAGGACAAGGGAAAGTATACCTGTGAAGCCACCAATGGTAGTGGTGCCCGCCAGGTGACAGTGGAGTTGACGGTAGAAGGTGAGTCCCAAGAGGTGAAAACCCTGGGGAGAAATGAGCCATCAGTTTCCCCAAGGCCTGCAGCTCCTGCCTCAGCCCTCTCTCGGGAGAGGGACCCACATCCCGGAACTCAGGACCTGTTAGTCTGATGGGGGCAATGTGGTCCCTGGAACAAGGGAGGCATCCCAGGAGACAATGTCAGACTACACATCACCTCCCTTTCTGCTCCAGCCTTCCCCTCACTTCCCCTCACACTGAGGCTGAGACCAGACTCCTTATGATGGCCTTACAAAGTGCATCCCACTCCTGCCTGGCTCTCCAGACCCTTCTCCTACCACTCCTCACCCTGCTCGCTCCACTGTGGTCACACTGGCCCTCTGCTTGTCCTTGAGCAAAGCCTCAGGGCCTTCACCCGGCTGTTCCCTGTGTAAAGAAGAGCTCTTTCCGCAGCCCAGCCCCTGACTCGGCCCCTCACTTCCTTCAGGTCTCTGCTCAGACGTCCCCTCCTTAGAGAACCCTCTCTGACCACCCCATCCCCTGGACTCTCCATCCTCTCACTCCACCCGAACTTTTTCTTCTAGGACTGTCACTGCCTCCCACTTGATTATCTCCCCCAAGCCCCACCTCTAACTGGAAGCTCTAGGAGAAGAAGGACTTTATCTTGTTTACTGCTGTATCTCCAGCATCTAGGAAACTTCCTGGCACAGGCTAGATACTGAACTATTTAGAGAATGAGCAATGTTTATTATCATCATTATAAAGTAATACATGCCCATCATAAAAAACTTTGTAAAACTCAGAAAAATATATAGGAGATAAACATACCAGTGTGTTAACACTGATCAGTTATTTTGCCCTTTTTTTCCTTTGTACTTAAATAAAATTCTATTAAGTTTATTAACTTTAAAAATTCCAGGAAAACATTTGACCACAAGTAAAACTGTTCCTTTTGCTGCCGGTGTATCTCCCACATGCTGAAGGCACTCCACTGGTGAGAACATTTCCAGTTCAGGCCACTGGCTGCTGCTTAAAGGCCTGATGTCTAAAAGGACATGTGGGTTCATCAGACCCTCAGAAATATGGCAAGGTTCCCTCCACCCTTCCAGGCCTTTCTAAGGGCTTATAAACCAGAGGGTCAGACTCATTTCTCCTCTCTCAGAAAACAGTCCTCCCAACCTGGTTTTCAGGGGACACTGTGTGCCAGAGAAGGTTCCAGAAGGGGGCGAGGTGTACCTCGGCCAGTGTTTTTCCTGTTTGCTTGCATCATGAAAGGACAGACAGGCTGTTTCACAGAATAGAATATGCATAGTTTGGTTGCTTTCCCAAATTCTTTAACTGAGTGACTCATTCATTTTAATGGCCTTCAAGTACCTGTGGGCTGGGGCATTCCACATGGAAGGTGGCCCCTGGTCACTCTCTGAATGACCCTCATCTCGACCAGTTCTGATGCTGTGCTTTCCCCTACAGTATACACTTTTCAATGCCCAAACTTTGAGTTGAGGCCCACAAATAAAAATTACTTTATCCCCTTGTATTAGTCAGCCCAGGCTGCCATAACAAAATACCACAGGCTGCATGGCTTAAATAACAAAAATGAATTTTCTCACAGTTCTGGAAGCTGGAAGTTCAAGATCAGTCCAGCAGGATTTGGTTTCTGGTGAAGGCTCTCTTCCTGGCTTGCAGAGAGCCGCCTTCTTGCTGTGTCCTCACATGGTGGAGAGAGGGAACTCTCGTGTCTCTTCTTCTTCTAAGGGCCCCAACCCTTAGGACCTCACTGAACCTTTGTCACCTCCTCACAGGCCCTGTCTTCAAATACAGTGACTGTGTTGGGTGAGGGCTTCAACATATGAATTTGGGTGGGGACACAAAAAATGTAGTCTATAACACCCCTTCTCTGATTTTCTATTTGGAGCTGGGGAAAGGGGGAATCAGAGGTTCAAGGTTCTGGTCCCAACTTTTGCCGGTCAATGTGTGACTTTAAATACTGGATCTCTGTTTCTGTAGAATAAAGGGTTTGAATTCAGTGGTCTCTACAACCTGAGCTAGCCCTTGTTTTCTATGATCCATTTTAAAGGAATGGAGTGGGTTAGGAGTACAGGGGAGCTATATAAAACCCAGGTCGTATGAAACCTTTTTTTTTTTTTAGTTCCCATCAGTGAGGACATTAGATCTGATGTCTCAACTAAGCAGGAAAATTTTTATTAGGTCATGGTACTCAGGGCAGAGGAAAAGAAAGAAGGCAGGAGAACTATAGCAAATGAGAGAAGGCTAAGGCTCTTAACCCTGCGCCCTCCCCTTTGGTTTTAATTTGAGGAGATCATGGAAGATGTTTTATGCCTTCTAACCCTAGGAGGTAGAGAATGACCTAAAGGCTGCAGTCCCTTTAAATGTGAATGGCCCTGTATACTTTCTGCTTCTGCATCAAAGGCCAGTTTCAGCCCATGTGTGGTTTGGGAGCACCCCATAGACCATAGCCCTGGAAGGATCCACTCTGGTCCCTTATGCCGTGGATAAGTTGTTGACAGTGCCAGGCTAGCCCAAACCCTTACAAAGGGAATCCAGCAGCCCTCCTGCTTCTCGCCAGCTCTCTGTGCTTTGCTTCTTAGTTATGCTTCTTATTCGGAAAGAGCAGAGCTTCAGGAATTAAGAGTATGACTCATATATGGAGCCTTTTGACCCCCTAATGGTCAAGTTTAGAAGGCAATGTTATCCAATGGTCTTGGATTTTAGCTCCACTAATTTCTAACTATGGGGAAATTAACCTTTCCGAACCTTATTTCCTTTTCCGTAAACTGATGCTAATGGCTGACCCATGGGTTGTGTAAAGATCAGTGCAGCACTGACAAATAGTAGGCACTCAGTAAATGGTAACCTTGTGATGTTCAAACGTGGCATTAATATCCTGAGAACTACTTGCAGAGGGAAATCCTGATGTGGAGAATAGAGGAGAAAGCTTTCTCCTCTGATTTCCTTTGGTAACCAGGGCCAAGAAGCGTGCACAATCCTCCTTGAGGGCAAGCATCTTCATGACAGGACCATTCATGAACTTGTGCAGCCCTAGTCTGAGCCCTGGAAAGGCTTTGTGTAGCCAGCCCTGACACTCACCTACCTCCAGAGGACTGGTCACAGAGGCTTGGTGCAGAGCAGGGAAGAGACGTGGTGCCTGCTTTCTGGGAGCTTTCTGTATAATGTAGGGGCCACAGCCTGCTCTGTAGCCCCACACTGTCCAGAGAAATACAATTGACCCTTGAACTATATGAGTTTGAACCTCGCAGGTTCACTTATATGGGGATTTTTTTAATAGTAAATACCACAGTATTGCACAGTCTGAGGTTGGTTGAATCTGTGATGTGGAACCACAGACACAGAGGAACGACGAACATACAGAGGGCCGACTCTTAAGTTATACATGGATTTTCAACTGCGGGGAGGGTGGGCACCCCTGACCCCTTCATTGTTAAAGGGTCAACTGTATAATGTGAGCCACGTGTGTCATCTCAAGTTTTCTAGTGGCCACATTTTTTTTTAAAAGTTGAAATCGATTTTAATAAAATACTTTAACTTAACCCAATATATCCAAGATACTATCATTTCAACATATAAACATTATTACTGAGATATTTTACATTCTTCAACATTTGCAGCATATTTTACATGGTAACACATCTCAATTCAGACCAGCCGTATTTCAAGAGCTCAGTAACTATAGGTGACTAATGCCTACTGTACTGGACAGCACAGCTCTAGAAGCTTGAATTGGGATAAACAAGGCTTACACGGAGAAAAAAGAGAAGCCCACGTGTAGGAACAAGGTGGCAGGTTGTCCTGGGCAATCACATCCACAGAGTGAACCTAGGGCGTGGGGTGGAGTGAGGGGCGGGGCTGAAATGAGAGATATACCCCAGACGTGGTGGTCTGACTTTGAGAAGGCCCTTTGTGTTTCAGGGACCAGAGAGTCACTTAAGTCATTTCAAGTAATAGAGGGTTAATTTTAAGGCCATGAGCTCAGGAACCCGGGGAAAGCCAAACTGGAGGCCCAGAGGTGATCCAGGCCTCAGGACGGCTCATACTCACCTTATAGGCTTGTTTAATGCAAATGCAAGGGCACCCAAATCACCTGGGGGAATCTTGTTAAAATGCAGATTCTGGTTCTGTAGGTCTGGAGTAGGGCCCAAGTGTCTGCACTTCTAACCAGCCCCTGGGTGTTGCCTGTGCTGCTGGTCCCCAGGTCACACTTTGAGTAGCAAGGAAGGATTCAGTTACAGATGTGATATATTTTTCCTAGTACAAATGGTTCTCAAATGTGAGCATTTGGGCAAGTGGTTGCCCTTTTGCAGACCCATGGTCACAGCAAGTGTCCTTAGGGTGACCATTTATCCCAGCATGCCTGCTCTACCAATGTAATTATAAATAGAGCCTCCTTTGACTTTCAAAAGAGTCGCGGTTTGGATAATAAATTGCATGGTTACCCTAGTCATGATCAACATGTCTGGTGCACTGGGCGGTGAGTAAAGCTTTAAAGATGATGTTGAGAAATAAAGGCTTATTCTAGGGGAAGAGGAGTAGCAAGAGAGCGGAGAGCGATAGTTTCAGAGGAAGTGGATAAAGTTTATTTTCATCTCTGAAAAATAAATTCCAAGCCATTAACGACTCCGCCTAAGAGTGCAATGAACAACTGAAAAAATAACTTTAAAAATAGTGAATATGTATTCTCTGGGGAATAGATTCGGCCAGGGGCTCCTTCCTCTTGGGAGTTTTCTTTGAAATGAATAAATGGAGGTGGGGGGTAGGCAAAGATCTGTTTTCTCCCTCCTTTCTGGATCCAGCCTTGACCATCACTCTTTCTCCTCTATTAAGTACACTATCCTTCATGCAAATTCCTCCTCCTCCACCTCCATTCCTGGGGGATTCTTCCCCCAGCTCCCTCCCCTGTAGGTGATAGGTTCTGAGGCTGCCACTTTTGTCTCTGTCGAAAAGCAAAGACATGTCCCCTCATCTTGGAATGTCTCACACAAGCAAAGAGTGCATCCCTCTATCCATTGCCTCGTTCACCACTCTGTTTCTCTCTGTGTCAGGCCCAATTCAGACAGGCTTCCTGCCCCCTTGGAGTTTACTTCCAATGGGGAAAGAGAGACTGTAAATAGGTAACAAATATCACTTTTGCTGTAGAATTAAGTGCTCCCTGACCATGCGAGAGAAAGAGAACCAGGTGGCAGGCCACCTAGAATGTGGCAGCAGAAAGGAGAGTGACCCCATGTCATGGGATTTAAGGGAGAAGACTGGCCTTAGTGACCGCTAGCCAAGCTATTCTGGTGCCGCTGACACCAGCATTCTCTGGTGATTTTGAATTTGTAGGAAATGCTTGTGTGCCATGTCTTTTGCTACTACCCTTTTCCAGGGTCAGACTTCTCAGACCCCTTTTATTTTCACATTGGATTGGATTGATGACATTATATATTTGAACCCATGTCTATTTACAATGGCTGAGTTTTAAATTACTGTATTCCTCGAGAACGTCTTTTGTGATTCTCCTTTTGTTTTGTTGTTCTCTTTTGTACTGTCTTCTTTTACCTAAATTTTCTACCTTCTTAAAGACCTGTAATTATATTTCCCATTTGTATTCTTTATAAACTCTTTTCAGTCTGTTATACTCCCTGATGACTCTTCTTTCTGTAGGGGCATATGCCCTATTTTTTTTCTTACCCAGTCAGAATATTAAAATGTTCTGAGTTCTTGTCCTTTTCTGTCTCATCAAAGGGAAAAATATAAATATGGTAGAAATAAAGATTATTCTTTTTGCCCCTCCAGTCTCTTTGCTGTGAAACAGTTGTGTGTCAAGACTGCCTCACTTACTTGCTACACGGAAGAGTTAGATGACAAATGACTTGGTCCCATTCTGTTCTTGAAGCATGCCTTCCAAATCTCCTTCTCCCTTCCCTCTGTTGTTTTCACCTTCCAGTTTCACTTTGCCTCTTTTTCCCTCCAAAATACACGCCAGTACCCCTGGCTGGCCCAGCTGCCATCTTTCCTTCCCATCTCTAACTCCTCTACCCATTTCTCCCATCTTCACCCCCAGACCTTTCCCAGTTGCTTGTAGTTCTAGCCTCTTCTTCATTCATCAGACTTCATTGCATGTGCTAACTTTGTGCTGGGATCTAAGAGCAGCAAGACTTGGTTATTGCTCTCAAGAGACTGACTTTCTTGACCTCATATTTCATTGTTATGTTGCAATTAAGCAACAACAGCAGGATGTATTTAGGAAGTGCTGGCTTTGTGCGGTGCCATGTGGGAGATGAAATGCTTTGTCAGATCCTTTCTGCAAGAACCTGGTTGGTCAGCTAAGACCTAGACACATTAAAAGCTAAGTAAAAGCACAACCCCAAGGCAGCACAGGTTTATTTGCCAAATGATTGGCACTTCCGCTCTGTAAACTTAGAGGAGGATGAGACATCTGGAGGCTGAAATGGTCTGCGATATCTTCTTGGAGGAGGAGGGAGTTGGCTAGCCCGGACAGAGCGAGTGAGATTTGGATGGCAGATTATGATTCTGATGCTGGGGATGGGAGGAAAGTGGTTACGAGTTAGGGCCTGGGGTGGAGGGTGGGGTGAGTAGACGGGCAGGAGCAGAGAGTAGTGGGAAATAAAGCTGAAGGACAGATTGGGAGGAGACTGTGGGAGGTCTGGAGCACGAGGCGAGGCAGTTTTTAGAGTCATATCCGTTCCAGAGTATGAGTGGACGATTCTGCCCTTAATTGTTGCTTTTCCATTTTCCTATGGCATGTAGCTCTCCAGATGAACTGCTGCCCTTAGCCACAGCTTGAGGGACAGACCTACTATGTGCTTGCTTTGCTTCATGAATCTTTTTAACTTTACTTTTATTTTTCTGAGCACATGGGTTTATTACAAGCATTATGATCACAGATTTTTCATGTGTTCCATTAGTCTTTGGTACACCATCACTTTGCATGATTCCCAACAAAAATGGGTTGCTTATTAGTACAATGAATTTCTCCAGAACCATGCTTAAAATAACCTTCCCATATGCTGCACTTGCTCACTGGGTGGCCTCTGGTCAGACACCTGTACGGTAGCCACAGCCAGATGGCTCCTGCCACATCAGACCCGCAAGTGGGGAGCGGCTCAAACCAGAGGTAAATTTCTCTTTGTTTCCTTCCTGATAAATTGATACAAAATCAGTCTTTATGACTTAAGTACTGAAGGGAATACCTGCTACTTGGCTTGGTGTTTTGGGAGGGAATCACAGTGGAAAGTGACTCTTGAGAAATGAGCTGGGATGCCTGTGATCCTTGGCCTCGGAAAGAAGACTCTAAAGAAAACAGCTATTTTGTCTCTGCAGAGGATCTAAGTTCCTCTTTAGAGTACTTATTTAAGACAGTTGAGAGATCACTGGCCGCAATTTATTGAACTATTCCCCCCTCCAAAACAAAACTTCATGTCACTACTCCTTTGAACTCATTGGGTAGGACATATGACTACCTTATCTATCAATGACCAGGAAGTAATTTGTCTTCCAAGTGGTGGATATTTTATTTCAACCCCCTGAGGAAGAATTGGTTCTTTAGTGCATCAGTTTCCTGGGGACCCAAATAGAACTCCTGAAATGTCTACTAGGTGCCCTGGGATAACCTCCTTAGCCTCTATGCAAGGATGTATGGTTGACCCTTAAACAACAGTTTTGAACTGCATGAGTCCACTTATGTATGGATTTTTTTTCAATAAATAGAGTACCTGTATTTTTATTTTACAGATATTTAAATTAACTAAGTGTGGGAGGAAGTTTGTGTTCAATTAGAGACCACAATATGCAGAATCAAAAGAACTAGGGTTTGAGTCCTGATTCTACAGAACAGCTTCAGCTTCCTGCCCTTGGGTGAGTCATGTATCAATTCCTTCATTTTTGAGGCAGAGATAGAGTACGTGGATTTTCCACTGCACAACATTGGCATCCCTAACCGCCGTGTTCTTCAAAGGTCAACTGTACTTGTTATTGAGTGTCATAGTGTAAGAATAACGTACATGTGTACATTCCAGTGAATGTGGACTGTGGCAGTGACCTCCAAAGCTCCCTGCCTGAGTGGAGGCTGTAGAGTGAACTGTTTATATAGGGTGAGGCCCCCATTTATACAGTGACAGGCAGCCCCTGGCAGAGATGCATTAACATTTATGGTTAGGACTTTAGTGGCCTCTGGAAGACACAGCTGAAACCTTGACAGGTGATAACCCAAACCTCCTTTGGAAGCAGGGCAGCCCAGCCACCTCGTCATCCTCAAGTGCTCCCTCCCTCCCCTTCACTGGTCAGTCACCAGATCCTGCTGCGCCAGTTCTCATTTGTCCCCACTACCACCATCGTGGTCCATCCACTCTGTCCTGTTGCACAGATTTCCAAATGGTCTCCCCAGTTCTACCCATACCCCACTCTAATCTCCACATTGCTGCTAAAAATATCTTTCAAAAAATTCAGATGGGATCTTATCATTCCCTCCCTTCGGATCCTCCAATGATCCACCTTTAAACTGAATCTCAAGATCTTCAATAGGCCCTGCTCTGGGGTGTCCCCTCCCCCATCTTAGAAGCACTTTGCCTTTCTCTTAAGGCTCAAGTTTTATTCTAGCTTTTATTACACACATCAGTCCACTTGCTGAAGCTCTAACTAATGCCTTATGCATAATAGGGACTGAATCAGTGTTTTAGTACAGATGAGGTCTCAAGGATCCCATGTCATACAGCAGAAAATTGTTTTGACGCCACACTTACAGTCATTTTTTCCCGCATTTTCTCTACTTCAGTGGTCTGTAACTTGTCTTGCTGTGTTATCTTCTTTTAAGGTTTCATTCTTTCCTTATTATATAATATGTCTTCTCTGTTATTTATCCTAACACTACTTTTTCTTTTTACTATGCTAATTTTTTCTTTTTTCCTCTTTATTGAGATATAATTGACATATAACATTGCTAACACTACTTCTTATGCTAGCATCCACCTGTATACCTGTGTTCCTTCATTTCCATGACTACTTGTACAGTGTGTTTTTTGATCATTCACCTTCAAATCCAAACATGCATATGAGTCAGTGCAGGCATCTATTTCGTTATGTCTTCTAAAGTGCCTGAGCATTTACATTGAAATAGACATGCTTGAACATCTATTGATGTACGATATCGAAATATTGAAATTTCATATTGAAATAAACATTATTATACTTCCCTTTCCTTTTGTTTCTCCTTAACATTTTAGTCAGGGCTTTACATTTGTTTTCTTTTTGAAATTATATATGTGGATGGTTAGCGGCAAATATTGATTCAACATGGCACAGGGGACATTGCTAAATACATGTTACAAAAAGTGGGTATTTGTTCTGATTGAGTGAAGAACCACTATTTTAAGCAGTCCTTAAAATCTGCTTTGAAGTTGCCTGCAAGTGGGGTGACTGCTCCCTGGATTGCCTGGAACAGTCCTGATTTACTCCTGTTGTCCGGGCAGAATTATTAATTATGCCCCTTTCAGTGTCCAGAGTCTCTGTTTGGATGATAAATTATATCGTCACACATTTTTAGAAGTATTTCTTCTTCTTACCATCATGATCACATTATTCCGCTTTTCGGCAGCATTCTCTGTGTCTACTCAGTCTTTGACAAAATGTGCTTAGTATCTCCACTATTGAACTTTTCACTCCGAAAACCTGCTAGCATCCTCTTTTACTCATCCTTGAAAAATCTGAGATGACTGTTTAAATACCTTTGGTACCTTGGCCTTTTTTTCCCTCTCACTAACTCGATCCTGTCTTCACCAATTCTCTTAACTTACTCTTCTATTTTTGGCATTTCTACCTTAATCCCCTTTCCACTTATTTTTCTACATAGCCTTGCTGTTCTGCCAGATTTTCATACTTTCACAAAATTAATTTTGCCTTATCTGACAATTTGCAACTTCAAATTTTTGCCTATAAATAGACTCTGTTAGCTATTTTAGCCCAAATTCTCTGTTTGCTTTGATGTATGTCTCTGGTGTTGACACACATTAAGATGAGCATTCCTCAATTCCATTTTTAGCTGACTGCTTTATATGTTACCTTTGGATTGTACCATAAACTGCTCTTACTCTGATACAGAAGTACCTCCAAACAGCACACTTTTGCTATTCTTTGAGGAAATGCCATATTTTTGCTCTATCTTTTAAGGAGTAAAGGAATTTTAGCCTTTGGATTAAGACATTTAGCTCCCAAGAATTTTAAAGGTTCTTAGTATAATTTTTTTATTGTGATAAAATACATATTACATAAAATTTGCCATTTTAACCATTTTGAAGCATGCAACTCAGTGGCATTAAGTACATTCACAAGGGTGTGCAGCCGTCACCACTGTCTAGCTCCAGAACTTTTCATCACCCCAAATAGAAACCCCACACCCATTGAGCAGTCACTCCACTCCCCCCTCCCCCAGCCCCTGGCAACCACTCAATCTGCCTTCTGTCTCTGTGGATTTGCCTCTTCAGAACATTTCATATAAATGGAATCATACATTTTTTGTGTGTCTGGCTTTTTTCACTTAGCAAAAATTTTCAAGGCTAATCTGTGTTGTAGCATGTATCATTACTTTATTCCTCTGCATGGCTGAATAATATTTCATTGTATAGATAGACCTTGTATTGTTTATCCATTCATCTGTTGATCAGTCTAATTTTTTAAATTAATTAATTTATTTTTATTAAAGTATAGTTGATTTACAATATCATGTTGGTTTCAGGTGTACAGCACAGTGATTCAGTTATATGTACACATATTCCTTTTCAGATTCTTTTCCCTTATAGGTTATTATAGAATACTGAGTGTAGTTCCTTGTGCTATACAGTAGATCCTTGTTGGTTATCTATTGATCAGTCTAATTTTTATCAAATCTTTACCCCAATGTGAAATGAGTGGTACAGTAGCATGATAAGTGTAGTGAAGGGTACCTGGATATTTTAGATGAGAGTCTTAGTGATTGGTGTGTGCCTAATGCTGTGGAATAGAGCATGTATAAGAGGCAATTACGTTTTGATATATTTTCTTCTGGTTGTTTCACTATGTTTGGGTATTTTATCTTATTTTTACCTGATTATGATCACGTTGAATAGAAAATTTTGCATGCTGCTCTTTTTTTCATAAAATTCATTCGTTTAACAAGTATTTGAATCCCTACTATGTGCTGGGCACTGGCCTGGATACTTCTGAGGAATAAAAAGTTCTGGTGGGAGTATGGTTTGGGAGTTATTATGGATATTATTTAAAGCTATGGGACTAAGACCCCCCTGGGGAAGAGTCCATAGAGCTGAGGAGAGGACCCAAGACTCAGCCCTAGGGTGCTCTCAGAGATAAAGTTCCAGAAGAGAAGGAGGTTGAGGAAAGAATGGGCAACCTGGTAAAAGCAGGAGAGTCTGGAGGAGAAAGTGCTTTGGAGAGGAGTGGCCCCTGCTGTCAAGTGCTACTGAGTGAGGTTGTGAAGAGGATTAACCACTGGGTTTGGCTAGATGGTGGTCGGAATGGAGCTCAGTGGAATGGAGAGGATCACAGCCCAGCTGGAGTGTGCTGAAGAGCAAATGATTTAATATTTTTAACATATTTCTGCATGTTGCATATATTCTTAAACATAATTTGGTGGCAGAATAGATGTCTAATTGTACATTTTACTAAGCCACTTATTGTCTCCCTACTGTGTGACATTTATGTTGTTTCCAATATTTACTACTACAAACAAGACCAAAGTGAGTAGCTTTGTAAACTTTCTTTCCTACTTTTAGCATCGCTTCCTTTAACTGGAGAGACAGAAAGGAAGATGCTGATCTAAGAGCAGAGCATCTTTAAAGCTGATGATTCTCATTTGCTCAAATACTTTCTAAAAGAACTTCCTCCAGTGGTGTCCGAGGGACCCCAGCATCTTGACTGCAATTGTCAGTTGGGCCCTCCCAGAACAGGTCTCTCCTTTTATCAGCTTATAAGTTCTTTTAACCTTGAACAGAGAATTGAATGGCAAGAACTAAACCCACATTATGGGATGAAAACTATACACGGCTCACTAAATAGTTATGTTAAGCAGAATGCATGTACAACAATTGTCAAACCATATGGCATCACAACTTAAATGTGATGCAGGCATTGTTATTAACCCTTTTTCACTAAGGTCCTGGTATAACCTTAAACCGGATATGGCTGAGGGAAGTACTCAGCCATGATCTTCACCTTCCATTCCTATGTTCCTATGCATTCACATAGATGTGATCAGTGCTGGAATTTAAGGAAGTTTACCCTTTTCCGGGAGACACCCTGCAGATCTCCCATTGCAGCTGACTGCCGATATCAGGGAATGACTTCTACCCTTTCCATGCGTGCCTTGGGTGGAGTTTTATAAACATTCCCAGTTTGTCGCAGAAAGAGAACAACTTCCAGGCTGATTGTCATCTCAAAAATGTCCTCCTCTCCCCCTCCCCATTCCTCAAAAACACCCCACTGCTTTATAGTCACTTCCTGGTCACGTTATGAGTTGTTCCTCCCAGCAGCAGCAGTTGGATAAAGGAGCTGACCCCAGCCGCCTTGCAGAGTCTGCTGTTTAACTGCTTCCCGCCCAGCACAGCAGCACCTCACCCAGGACCGGCAGTGCCCAGTGTCCTGCTGGTGCAGGTTCTGGGAGGTGCTGGCCGCTCTGGAGCTTGTCTCCTGTGATCTGCTCCATTCCAGCAGGACAGATCCTGCTGTTTGCTGGGCTTTAAGTGGAAGGGTGGAGTGGTGATTGGGTCAGACAGGAATAGATGTAGTAAGAGAGATGCATGTGCATCTCCCCTGTCCGTTCAACTGGCTCCTTTTCTGGAGAGGTCCTGATCGCCACAGATCATCCCCGAGTGGAAGGTGCAGGGGCATATAACCACTCAGCAGAATGGTGGAGTGTTCTAGAATAGGTAGACCGGGATGCTTTCCTGTACCATTACTGGCTCTGTGACTCAAGTGGGTGACTTCATGTCTCCGAATCTCATTTTTCTCACCTGTTTAAAAAATTAGAAGGATGATGTAATACCAGCCTCCTTAAAGTATTGCGGGAAATCCGTGCAACGATGCATGTAAAGTGCCCACCATAGAGCCTGACCCAGTATGGGCTAGGTCAGGGTGAACTGTTACCCCCCGCCCCCGCTGACTCTTTCTGGCTTTTGTTGCTCCCAGTTTGTGGCTCAGACCGGACTTTTCAAGCCTCTTTCTCTTTGTTTCCTACTTGCAGAGGGCTTTGTGAAGAAGCATGGTCAGCCTCTTGTTTCCAAAGCCTTGGGGTAAGTTCCAGGAGGTCCAACCCAGCGTAAGGTAACTGGCGTTTCCTGAGGCCTTGGCAGAACAGCCTGGGGAGCAAGTCTTCTCAAACATCTTGGGTTATGATAACTAAAGCGGGAGCCTATTGGGGTGTGATGTGTCAGTCATACGGCACCTCCTGACCTGGAGGCCTCTATAGATACCCCTTTGACTAGTCCAGTTGCTAAATGGAAGTGGGCTATGTGGCCATAGTCTGCAGGGGTCCCTAACAACCAAGGCAACAGAAGACTTAAACAAGCAGACTTAGAAGAGGCAGTCAGTATGTGAATTTCTTATGGCAAGTAAGCCTAAATTGGTGAGGGTAAGTAACAGTGGCTGCTGTAACAGACAAGCCCCCAAATTGCAATGGCTTGACACAGGGAAAGGTGATTTCTTACTCAAGCAAAGTCAGCTCACATATTCTTGGACAGGTGGAAAACCTTCCCATTATCTTTCAGGGACCCAGGCTCCTCCTGTTTTGTGGCTCCATCATCTCCTAGGCCTTGGAGCCTCAGCAGGACTCCCTGCATCTAGCCAGAAAAGTGGGCAAGAGAGACTGTGGAGAATAGCACAGGAGGTTTTGATGGGTCCAGCCTAGAAATGGCACATGGTGTTTCTGCTTTCTGCTCACAGTCTGTTGGCCAAAGCCCAGCTTTGGCCAGACCTCAGTAGAATTCAAGCATACCTAACTTCAAGGGAGGCTAGTAACTGAAGGCTAGCTGCATGCCCAGGAGGTGGAGGAAATAGGTTTTGGTGCCACAGATTTTTCCAGAAATGTGTTTGAGGCACAGAATTGGGAAGGTTGCCCTTTGCTGGTTTCTGAGCCCAACTTAAGTAAGTTGGGTGGGGACAGAGAGAAAAGGATCTGCATTGCTGTAGATTCTCTGCTGATTTCTTTCCAGGGACAGATTTGCAGCCCCTGCGGTGGAGACCCGTCCTAGCATCTGGGGAGAATGCCCACCAAAGTTTGCTACTAAGCTGGGCCGAGCGGTGGTCAAAGAAGGACAGATGGGGCGATTCTCCTGCAAGATCACCGGCCGGCCCCAGCCACAGGTCTCCTGGCTCAAGGTGAGGTTTTGTCTGCCCTGACTCTGGGTTAGATCCCTGGACTACTGGGAGTCTGTCTTCCCAATCAGTCCCTTCCACTTCAACCGTAGAGCGTCCTCGAGGTTCTCATGTGTTTGGTAGCCGTGCCTGTTCTTGCCCCTGTTTGCACACTCTCCCTGTGTTGCTCAGCCCACGATGTCCTGTAATCCACACACTCACAAAACAGTATAAAACTTCCGAGTCAAGACAGACCTGACCATGTCAGGAGAGTGGAGTTTGAAGTCTGGGGCTGATTTCAAGCCACAGCTCCCTGATTGACAAAGCATGAGATGCTGGGCAAAGCATTTGAGCTCTTAGAACCCCAGTTTCCTTATCTATGAGGCAGAGATAATCCCACCTACCTCCAAATACTGTTGGGAGGCTCCACGTGGGAGTGCTTTATAAATCATTCAGGGCTGAACAATGTGAAGACAGAGGTGGGGGAGGAGGTGGGGGAGGGGGAAGAGGAGGCAGCAGTGGGGAGGGGGAGCAGCCCATGTTAACAGGGCAGTGAGGAGCCCTGGGGGTCAAGGCCAGGGAGAGGAGCTTTTTCACAGATGGAACTCCTGGATAAAAATGAGTGACAGGATGCCTTTTCCCTGTTTCCTAATTCTCCTGTACTGACCCTGGAACATCAATAAAAGGAAGAGGGAGGCAGAGGAGAACTAAAGTGAGGAAAATAGGATTTCCCACCTCAAACTAGGGCTCCTTTGAAACAGGTTCCATACACCTGCCCTCAGCTGAACCGAACACCACAGCGCATCCGTGCACCTCGGGTCAGGGCCCTAGGGGTGCCCTCAGGCTGCTCTCCAAGCATGTTGACAGAGCCCAGAGCAGAGGGCCCTGCTGTGCACGCCTGGTGTCTGTCCCACCTGGATTGGCAGGAGGTAGGACAGAGTCAAAAGGTGAGCAGTTTCTCTGACCAAGCTGCCTATGCCATCCACAGGGAGATGTTCCCCTGCAGCCCAGTTCCCGTGTGTCTATGTCTGAGAAGAATGGGGTGCAAGTCCTGGAAATCCACGAGGTCAACCAAGATGACGTGGGAGTATACACGTGCATGGTGGTGAACGGGTCAGGGAAGGCCTCCATGTCTGCCGAGCTCTCCATCCAAGGTATCAGGCGGTGGGAGGGCTAGTGCTGGACCATCCCTTCCTGGAGTCCCTACCCTCCTAGAAGGAGCTGCTTGTTCATTACGTGTCTGTGTGTTACACGTGTCACACTTACCTACTCATGTGTCCCTCCCCAGGGGCAGGGTCTTGAATCAGAAGGAAGGGTAGGCGGGTAGCACAGACACAGCCACGGAGGAAGATGCTTCACGTGTGTCTGCACACCTGTGTTCAGTTTTTCCTTCATGCTCAGACTCCTTTTTTATTTACATCTCTAATTGCCTTTTGGAAGAGTGGGCATTGCTAATGTCTTGCCATCACCTCAGATTTAACCTGCCTGAAATTGATCTTGTCATCCATCCCGTCGTTCAGATCAGGTGCTCCCTCAGCGTAACTCTTTGCTTCCCACCAGACTGGGCATTTCAGCATCGCCTTTGACTCCTGTCTCTTCTTGCTGTAGTCATCAGCCCCAGTAAACTCTTCTCTTGAAATCTCTTTGAAGATGCCTCTCCCTTACATTCCCCTTGGTTCTGCCAAGTCCAGCCTGGGGAAGCCAGAGTGTGTGGAGGGGGAAGGGGATTGACGTCACTTCATGCTAGCGGGAACCTTGAGCGGGCTGGGATTTGGGGATCTGGGAGGGAAATGACCTTACTCTCTCCTCCTCCTTTCTTTTTTTAAAAAAATTTATTTATTTATTTTTATTATTTTTGGCTGTGTTGGGTCTTCGTTTCTGTGCGAGGGCTTTCTCTAGTTGCGGCAAGCGGAGGCCACTCTTCATCGTGGTGCATGGGCCTCTCACTATCACGGCCTCTCTCGTTGCAGAGAACAGGCTCCAGACGCACAGGCTCAGTAGTTGTGGCTCACGGGCCTAGTTGCTCCACAGCATGTGGGATCTTCCCGGACCAGGGCTCGAACCCGTGTCCCCTGCATTGGCAGGCAGATTCTCAACCACTGCGCCACCAGGGAAGCCCTCCTCCTCCTTTCTTATCCTCATTTCTTTGATTGTCCTCTTCCCCATCTCTTTCCTTTCTCAGAAAATACCCCTTCTTGCTTTCTGTACATTTTTGGCCCAAGTGTGTTCACTACCCACAGAAACAAATTTATTCTACATTGCAACCCAGGAGATAGATAGATAGATAGATAGATAGATAGATAGATAGATAGATAGATAGACAGACAGACAGACAGACAGACAGATAGATGGAGAGAGAGAGAGAGAGATTTAACTAAAACAAGTTTTATGAAACAATCCTGAGTAGTATTATGTACAGTACATGCTGGCATTTTCTCTTCCATTCTACACCATTAAAAGAAAAAACGTTGGGGACTTTCCTGGTGGTCCAGTGGGTAAGACTCCACGCTCCCAATGCAGGGGACCCGGGTTCGATCCCTGGTTGGGGAACTAGATCCCACATGCTGAAACTTAAAAAAAAAAAAAAAAAAGATCCCACGTGCCACAACTAAGACCTGGTGCAGCCAAAATAAATAAATAAATAAATAAATAAATATTTTAAAATAAATAAATAAAGTGTAGGACTACCACATAAGAAAACGTTGGCAATTAAAAAAAAGAAAAAGAAAAAACCCTTGTCCTGACCATAGCATTTGACTTCACAACTCACTACAGACTCAGGACCTGCTGTTAGTCATCTGGAGAAGTGTTTTAGTTCCTTTCCCTTTACTTGCCCCGGCACTGAATTAAAGAAGTTTCCTTCTGAAGCACTTAATGACATTTTGTTTGAAAATATTCCCAGAAAAAGCCCCTCAAATAACCAAAACAAAAAGGGATAGATAAGATTGGCAAAAGGTTGATATTTCCCTAATCTGGGTGTAGGCTTTCAGTGTTTGTTATATCCTTCTCTGTACTATTGTATATTTTGTAATTTTCCGTGATAAAAATGTTTTAAAATCATGTGGCAAGAAAAACATATCTAGTAATTGTATGTTTTTTCTTTGAAGAACTGAATAAAATTACACTTTCTCTGTACACTTTAAAATGAAGCAGGTATTTGTCAAAAATGATCACTGGGGGTTTCTTTTGAGGGCCACATGCAAGTTAAACTGTTTGGGTTTGAAGTTTTCAGTAGAGTGGTTTTTGTTTCCTTCTGTGGGCTAGAGAACAGGAAGCTCCAGTGCCCAGGGCGGGGCAGCAGAGGCTGCCATAAAGGGCCCAGGGCCGTGCTGGAAGCTTAACAGTGTCTCCAGGGCTCAGAGGAGTTTCTCAGATTAACCCAAGAAGTTCAGGACCAGGGAAGCTGAAAGGAGAGAGGGAGGGAGGACCATAGGTGATGGGGAAAGTGAGAGTTTGGGAAGCCAAACTCTGTCATAAACAAGATATTGTTGTCTTATCACTTTCTGTTCTTGGTGTATAAAACATTCCACTAACGGTCTTTCTACCTTCTCCCTTTTTCCAGGCTTGGACAATGCCAATAGGTATGTGTAGGCTTTGTGATTATCATGTTTCCATCTTGAAATGCCCTGAGAGAAAAGAGGGCTCGTAATCAAGAAACGCCCTGAATTTCTGAGTCACCGTATAGGGGGGAGAACTGACTGTTTGGGGGGCATTGTTTTATTTGGGGTGTTTAGTTTTATTCTATTGTAATTTGCTGTCCAGGTTCTGTGTCAGGCTTGCCGTCAGCAGTGAGACTCTCGCAGACCCTGCTCAGTATCTTTACTAGTTAGCTGTCATTAGGAAGGGCACTGCTCTGCAAGGATGCCCTCCACGTTCAAGGCCAGAATCTACTTGCTCACCCAGCACGTCTTCATCGGGAGAGCTTGCTTTCCTGAGCGTGAGGCTCTGTGCTAGATGCTGGGTATGCATGGTGAGCTGTCTAGTGTAGAGAAGGGCCTTAAACAGAGCCACACAAAACATAAGCGCTAAACATAAGTCTACGCGAAGCGCTAATTTGGAGTAGAGGGTCAGAGAACCCCTTTTTGAAAGCTTGATGTTTGAGCTCAGGCCTGTGAGGAGTAGCATGAGCTAAGAGAAGAAAAGCTCAGGGAGAAAGTGTTCCAAACAGAGGTGTTGCAGGTGTGAAAGTGGTGAGGTGAGAGGGAGCCTGGGGCCCAAAGAACCCTGAGGGGCTGCAGCCTGGTAGGCACTGGAGACAGTGTCTTGGGGGGGGGTCCACGCAGAGCCAACTCCCACATGGCATCCCTGCAGGCCGTTTTGAACAGCTCAGTTTTACTCTTAATCGAGTAGAAAAGCTGTTGGAAATTCTTAAGCTTAAAATGGCATCATTCAATTTATGTTTTTAAAAGATAGACTGTCCGTGCCCTGTGGAACACGGGTTAGGGCCCGTGTGGACAGCGGACACCACGTGTCTGAACCAGGTCGGGGCTCGTGGAGAAGAGAAAAAGGGCGGATGTAATGAGTATGGATAGAACACTGGGCTGGGGATGAGGGGCAGGGAAGACCGAGAATGGCTGCTTGTTTTCTGGCTGGACTGAGCAAACGGCAGAGAAAGACTTTGGCTCTTACTCTGTCTTGATCTGTGGGCTTTTGTAATCCCTGGAGTCTGGGCTTGTAATGCGTAACCAGATGATTGTTCCATCCCTTCTTCTGCCCCGCTGTCCCCCGCCACACACCCGCCAAACAGGTCGCTTGTGAGAGGAACAAAGGTGGCCAATTCAGACATCAGGAAGGAAGTGACCAATGGAATCGCTCAGGGACTGAAACTGGATGGCCTGGAGGCTGCAGCTGAGAGTAAGAACTGCTCCAGCATCCAGAGAGGTGGCTCCCCGACCTGGGCCACGGGGAGCCAGCCTCAGCCCCCGAGGGAATCTGAGCCGGAGCCATCGGGCGACTCGCCCGGAAAGGCCCTGAGGACCCCCGTCCTGCAGAAGACTTCCAGCACCATCACCCTGCAGGCCGCAAAAGCGCAGCTGGCACCGAGAGTGCCAGTCTCGGGTGCCCTGTCTCCTTCCAGAGAAGAGAGGGAGAAGCCAGCTGCTCGCCCTCCAGCCGCCCTCCACACCAGGCAGTGTGGCCTGGGAAGCCAAGACACTGTGAGCCAGGTTGCTACCAGGAAGGTCCCCACGGAGGGCCAGGGGGACACAACATTCCCCAAATTTGAGAGCAAGCCCCAAAGCCAGGAAGTCAGTGAGGATCAGCCAGTCAAGTTCAGATGCGAGGGTGAGTAGAGCTGCCTGAGGCCGCTGGTGCCCACACTTAGCCCCCGGGTGGCCACTCCCTTCCTTTGGCTAAGTGGTCAGAGTCTCCTGTATCCCCTGGCCCCTTGGACTAGAGCCCCATCCCCGACCCCGGGAAGCACCTTACAGGGGTCTCCCCTCCGGAAGGACTCAACCTCGTCATGTCTCTTGTTCTGGAGAAACTCCCAGCAGTGACCCATTGTTCATGGTTGGAGACAGCACTGACCCTGAGCCCTAATCCTCGCCACCCTCCGCGGGAAACCCATCACCACCATCTCCACCACACACAAGCCGCAGGGTCCCCTCCTCTTTCCTCCCTCTGGCTGATCTGGAGACCTAGCTTATCACCTTGTAGCCCTCCTCCCCAAGGACCCTGCCTCCGTCTTGGGATGTGGGATGTGGGGTGGAGGGGTAAGAAAGCGGGTTCAAGCGGGAGGGCGGCTGCACGCGGGACTGAGCTCTGCCCTCCGGCTCAGCCTCTCCGCCCCTGCCTGCGCCCCACAAGTCCAGCGTGCTCTCGGGGGCCTCCCGTCCTTCACCTGGCCCTGTAGTTTCAGGGATCCCGAAGCCCGAAGTGACCTGGTTCCTGGACGGTTCCCCCTTGAGGAGAAGAGAAGGCACCATCGAGGTTTATGAAGCTGGGGGGACCCATTACCTCTGCCTCCTGAGAGCCCGGGCCAGGGACAGCGGGAACTACAGCTGCACAGCTGCCAATGTCCGAGGCCGGGTGTCCTGTGGCTGGACCCTCCTGGTGAAAAGTGAGTACATTCCTCCAGGTCACCCCGGGTTCCCTGAGGGAGGACCTTTGTGGGGTGCTTCATACACCGCACAAGCGTCACCTCCTGCAGCCCCCCGCCCAGGGTGTACCACCCGACAGAAACATCGCCCCCACCCACCGGCCGAGGCCAGAGTCACTGCTCCAGGAGAGTGATTCCTGATCAGGAGTTCACATCCGAATCACCTCAGAATAAACATGCCCAGGCCCCAGGCCCAGCCCAGCTGTGAGCTGCCAAGTCTCACTTTGGTAACCACAGAGAACAAGATCGACACACTGAGAGTGATGTGAGGTGATGTGAGTGACACATCTTTTGTGCTCATTATAGTGTCTGTTTATAAAAGTAGTGCATGTTCATTGAGAGGAATTTAAAGAATGTATATAATCTTATGACTCAGAAATAAATGATAGTTTAATATTTTAAAAACAAATTTAGATTTGTGCTGTTTGTATACTGCTTACTATTCTAATTTGCTCACGTTACATAAGCATCTTTCTATACTATTTCTTTCTATATTTTTTAATATCGTTTAAAAGCATGCTTTGTAATGGCCGTATAATATTTCATAGAACGATGTTTAGGCATGGCCTTATTGTTTCCATTTAGATTGTTTCTATTGTTTCCATTTTTTCACTACTGTAACAGAACTGTGTTCAATAGCCTTGCACCCATCTATCTCTCTATAAGATTTCCCCTTCACTTTAAATGCTATTTAGGGACCCTACACTCATGTCATACTATTGAGGAACTTATTAAACCACAGCACATTGCAGGCTGATGGAAACTCTATGAGACAAATAACCTTCACCTATTTTTTCAACAAGTAAATTGCAAGCCAAAAGGAAAGAAGGAACAAACTGTAGGAAACTTAGATGAAAAGACACATAAGAGACACCAATAGTTGCAATACATGGACTTTGCCTGGATCCCGATGGAGACACCTTTAAAAAATGTTTTTTGTAAGAACATCAGGAAAATTTGAGCACTGACAAGATACTCAGTATAAAGGAGTTAGTGCTATTTTTAAGATGTGATGGTGGATCTTGTGGTGATTTTTTTCGAAGTCCATATATTTTAGAGATATAAGTTGAGTTATTTACTGGTAAAATGATATGATTTCTGATATTTACTTCAGATATAATCCATGTGTGGTGGGACTCAGTGGGGGGTATGAATGAAGTGAGATTGGCCATTATGAAAGTTGAGAAACAGGGATATGATGATTCACTATACAGCTTTCTCTACTTTTGTGTATGTTTGAAATTTGCCATAATAAATGTTTCCCAAAAAAGAGCTTACTAGTTCATTCACACAGTAAGATGCCATGAAGCCAGGGGAACGAATGTGCCTGACCTGTAGACCCTGCTAGTGAAACCTGTCCAAGATATGTTAGTACGGGGGACAAGCCAAGTACAGAGAGAGCCGTGTGTATCATATGCTCTTTGTGTTAACGGAAAAAAAATCTATGTACACAAAGCAAACTGATGCTTGTGTGTGCGTAAACATTTCTGGAAGGGTCCACAAGTTACCTCTAGGAAGAGAAACTGGGGGTCCAGGAAGGGGTGAGAGGTAGTCTTGCTTTTCACTGTATACCATTGACTCACTTCTTAATTGGGAATTTTACTACATTTGTGAATTCCTCTGCAAGGAATGTTATCCATTCATTTGGAGGTGGGAGAGCCTGTAGGCAGAGGTCCCAGGTCGGGGAACCTGAGCTTCATCATGCAGGGCTCTGTGTCAGGGCGGGGGCCTCACCTAGCACTGTGTCCACCGAAGGTTAAAAACCAAGAAGCTTTGGTTGGAGTGTTAGCTACTATTATTAAATGGAAGCTGTGCGTGGAGACTGTACCTGCAGCAAGTTGGGGGTGAAAGACAATGTGGGCTTGAAAGCCACCACAGAGCTGGGCGAGGGGGTGGAAACTGGGCATGCCACAAAGCTTGCTGTTCTTACCAAGATTCAGCTGTGTGTTTGTTTGTTTTAGAATGAAGGCTGCTCAGAATGCTGCAAGCCTTTGGGTAATTTCCAGAGTTCTGAGAAAGTTGATGTTGAGTACTTTTGCCAGCGTTCCTGTTCCTTGTCTGGAGGAGCAGACTTATGGAAGTCCTTAGTGTGCCATTCCAGAAGTCCTGCTTGACTGCCTTTCTCCTTAGCTGTTCTCTAGAAGGCTCCACCAAGATGTAGGTCGTCTAACACCTCTTCCTCTCTCTCTTCCTATCACTGCAGAAAAGCTGCCTGTTTCCCTTACCAAGACTTCTCTTTCCATCCCTCCCATCCCCACAAAGATCGGGTCTAATAATGATTGACTCTCCCACCATTTCTTCAGTCTCTCCCCGTCCCCCTATCTAGAGGCCTCTTTCTCCTCCCTACAGGTGTGCTCTGGTCTCCCCTCAACTAAAAAGAAAAAAAAAAAATCTTCCTTCTGCTTCACTGACCCTTAAGCTCCCACGTTCTCTTTCCACTCTCTTTTACCCCAAAACTTGCTCCTAGCCCAGTGTCCACGCCCAGCTTCCATCTGATAATAACAGCTAATCCCCCACTGAAAGCCTGTTCAATGTGCCAGACTTCATGCTAAAAGCTTTACTTGCATGGTCCCATTTAGTTATCCCAACAATCTCATGAGATAGAGTCACACCCATTTTCCAAATGAGAATACTGAGCTGTAGTGAGGTTAAGTGACTTGTTCAAGGTCCCATGCCTTGTGAAAAACAGCATATTGCTAACCCATGTTGGTCTGACACAAAAGCCCATATTGTTTTCAGTGGCTCCCAAAGGCATTTCTCTAATGAGGGAATTCGATGCTGGCCAAAGGGGTGGAGGTGGTGCCTCCCCCCACCTGTCCAGATAGGCTGGCATCCTTTCCCTCGGTACCAGTCCCATTCAGATGCACCACATCCTGACTTGTAGCTGTGCTCCCACTGCCTACTCTCCCTTTAGGGGAGCTTGGGGCTAGAGGAAGAAGTGTGGATGTAAAGTCAGAGAACTATGTGTAAAGCCTTGCTTCACCGCTGGGCTTGACTATGGGAAATTATGAACTTCGTCTAAAAACGAGCTAAAGATAGCAGTCTCGTGGCACTGTCACCTCTGGAAAAGTACCTGGTAAGCCCTCGAATATTAGCCTTTGCCCTTAAACCTTTGCTGTATAATATGGTTTTCCCCTCATCACTGTATTGAATAGCTTCTCTTGAAAAGTACCAGTGAGATATCTTCTTATCACCAAATCCAGTTGCCTTTTCTCAGCTATCAGCCACCTTGACTCTTCTGCAGCATGTTCTGGGTGTTGTAGAAGAGATTTTCTATCCCTATTGCTCTTAATTATGGCCCCCAAACTACAAAATACTCCCCAACTCACCTATTTAGAAGGCTTCTGGGAAGTTCAGCTCAGCGGTTCTCAGTGAGAATGTGCATCAGAATCATGAGGGGGACTGAGTAATGCATTGTCCCAGGCCCACAGTGCTTCTGAACCACTGGCCTAGGTTGGAAAACTAGAACCCATGTAAGTCCTCGTCATTTGATTCTGTCCTGGAATTGGAAAAATTAATTATAATAATTTAAAATTGAAATGTCCTCATCAATGGGCATGTGGTCTCTATAAGTGAAAAAGATACTCACAAGAGTGTGCAGGGTCTTTAGCTATTACATACAATGTTTCAGTGTTCATCCTTGTACATATATCTCTTGAGTAAACCATAAGGGGATATTTCTATGATTAGATCATAGAGGTTGCCAGCCTATTTTTTTAATTTATAAATTGTTCTTTGAGTCAGCTTAGGCAATTTATGTTTTCCTAAAAAATCTATTTTATCCATATTTTCAATCTAATGAAACATTTTGGCCAAGGATTTTTAAAATAAAAAAAAAAATGTGTGCATCATCTGATGGGACACGTCAAAGACGATAAAAGACACCAGAAAGTAGAATAGGGCCAAGAAGCGGGGAAGGAGGAGTTCTGCGGATGCTCCAGGATAGTGAAGGTCAAGACAAGACAGGGGGCGCGGGGGTGGGGGTGGGGGGAACTTGTGTCCCGGAGGAGAGGAGGCCAGCCTGGTCCTGAGCACTCCCAGACAGGGTGTCTTGTGACAGTGAAAAAACCCCTGCCAGTGACTCTGCCTCAGGCTCCAGGTCTCTGCCTTAGTGGTGCTGCCTGCTTCCCTGTGTGATGATGGGTCAGGCAAAGCCAGGCCACCAAAGAAGCAAGCCCTGGGCGCCCAGGGCAGTGAGGTGTCAGCCTCCGGTCAGTCAACAGCACAGGTCAGCTGTGATCTGAGACGGCCTGTCTGTTCTTTGCCTTCACAGGGCTGGCCGTGATGGAGGCGGCCCCCTCATTCTCCAGTGTCCTAAAGGACTGCACTGTCGTTGAGGGCCAGGACTTCGTGCTGCAGTGCTCGGTGCAGGGGACCCCGGTGCCCCGAATCACTTGGCTGCTCAATAGTGAGTCCCCCCTGCTCCAGCTGCCTGGGCCCTTGACCCTGCCTGCTTTCTCACTAGGCTTCCCCACATATCACTCTGAACTGTTTATGCATGAGAAGGAAGCACGGGGTACAGAGAGAGCATGGGACCTGGGAGTCTGCTAATGCCTGGCTGGGGACACTGGGCAAGTTTTACTCCTGTCTGAGCCTTGAGCTCCTCATCTGCAAGACAAGAATAATGCCACCTACCTTCCAGGGTGGCGGTTGTGAAAATTAAATTAGATCCTTTATATAAAACAGTTAATGAGATGCCTGGCACCTAGGTGCACAAGCAATTTAGTTCCTTTTCATATGGTCAGGCTCAGAGTGGGCCCTCAATAAATATTTGTTGAGTCAATAAATGAACAAATATACCAACAGATTAATGAACCACACTAGCAGTTGCTCATGGGATCTTGCCTTTTATTTAGCGGCAAGTGGTTTGGGGGTTTATAGACCAGTAATTCTTTTTAACATTATAGTCCTATAGAGACATCCCAACTTTTTTTTTTTTTTTTTGCCAAGTAAGGTCCTTTGGAAAAAAAATTATTATATATTAATACCCTTCTCTTTTTTAAAAAAAAAAGCCTTTAAGTTCCAAAAGTATGGGAGTACTCTATTATTAGAACTGAGAACAGTCCATAAAATTGGTGAAATTGAGTGGGGTCTGCTTTGGGGATCTGCAGGGAGGATGAAGGATCTGCACTTGTCCTTCTCCGTATCGAGTGGTTGGGTGACCTTGGACACCCCCCTTTACCTCTTTGGGCATCGGCTTCTTTATTGGTGAGGAGATGGGCTGGAACAGAAGGTTCGGGTCTCTGCCAGCTCTCAGGCTGATGGAATAGGCTCCTTAAGGGAGCAGCGGCCCGTCACCTGTGCACCAAATAGCCCCATTCATTTCTGCACCATTGCCGTGTTGCCTGTGAACCTGCCTCATCGGTACAGTTTGCTTAGGCTTTGCTAGAAATGATCTCTAGTCAGTGAGAGAAGTTGTCTTGGGGTCTCCCTATGTGTGGGCAGAGAGGTGAGAATTGGGGTCTCCACCCCTCACTAAGGACAGAGCTCCTATCGGATTCCGTGACTGACTGCAAGGAGGCAGCCTCCTTGCAGCTGGAACAGAGCATGGATGTTAAAGACTAGGAAGGGCTCTGAGCAAGAGAGTTTCCCTTCCGCCTGTCTCACACTCCAGGCCAGACATCAAGAAACATTGTCAATAAAGGACCAGTTGGTAAGTATTTCCAAATTTGCAGACCATGCAGTCTCTGCACAGCTACTCAACTCTGCTGTCATGGCACAGAGCGCAGCCAGAGACAACATGTAAATGAATGGGTGTGGCTGTACTGTAATAGAACTTTATTTATGGACACGTGAATTTCACACAATTGTCACACGTCATGAAATATTCTTCCTTTGATTTTTTCCCACCATTTAAAATATGAGAAACTGTCCTTAGCTTTTGGGCTATACAAAAACAGGCATCAAGTGGGATTTGGCCCATGAGCAGGAGTTTGCTGACCCCTGGTCTACACCTCTCCAAACTGAAAAGCAACCCCACCTTACTCTTGGCGAATCTTGACATTTTCACACTCTTCCCACTAGAGGGCGATCATGCACAAGTCGGGGACCCTTGGCCGCCAACTCTGATCTCACCAGTCTTGGAGCTGGGAGTTCTGTGTTGCCTAATTCTGAGTGCCCTGAGCCAACAACTCCTTTCTGGAGCCACCATTTCACCCCATGCTTGTGGAGCCAAAGTGAGCCATGCTCCAATAAAAGGAGAGCTCTCAAACAGCTTGTTGGCACAGGTTTCAACAGCAGAGGCACTTAGATGGCAGTCATGCAATGTACTGGTATTCCCAAGGAAGAGAGGTTTTAGGTACATGCACACACACATGCGCGCGCGCACACACACACACACACACACACACACACGGGTGTTCAGTCCTCTCAGTGGCAGGATCCTGGCCCCTGGCTCTCCCATCCCCCAGCCCCACTTCTATGAAGTGCAGTCGGGCCAGTGGAATCTCTTTCCTCTGGCCCTGTGGCTGACTTGGCAGTCCCTGTCATGGAGATGTGAAGTGTTGCTATGTGCAGAAGAAAACATTGGATTGCAGGGAGAGGACCTTTTTCTGCACTTTCTCCCTCTCCCACTGCCCACCCCCAGTTTTATGATGTGCAAACCAGGAGCCTGGGCTGACAAGGGAAGGAACTGACAGTTGCTTCCTATATGGTGAATGGAAACATTCCTGCTCTAAGGCCAGGATCTTCAGTAATGAGATTCTTTTTTTTTTTTTTTTTCCTGGAAATGAGAGCTCACATCCTGGAATGATAAAATCCCGGGAACATATAGCATTAAAGAAACCACTGAATTTCACGCCACACACTTCTGTCTCCATGCAGGACTTTATGTGACCTGAATAAAGGGCCCTTCATGCAAGGGACTCTTGGAAGAAAGGGCCAGAGTCGTTTTTTAGTTCCCTGTATTTATCTTTTCGTGAATCCTAAAATGCATGTCATTGCAGTGTTAGGTTGAGGGTGCAGAATTGCTTCTGGTAAATATCTGCAATGGGAAATGGAATCATTGTTTCTGGAGACATCTAAAAGGAGCCGGGAGCCTCATGTGCAGTCTGGGTGAGGTCTGTTCTGCCTGAGGCTGGGCTGTGGGCCAGATGACCCTGTCAGATTCTTTCCAGGCTCAGGATTCTGTGAAGTCTAGGATGTGGATTTGGGGACTATTTATTTAAACAGAATGCACAGCACTCTGTCCCTTTCCTGCCTGCATTCTAAGTGCCTCCAGAATCTGTCCCCCAAGTCCTACCAGCCCCGGCCTTGCTCCTCCACCCACACAATCACTCCCTCTCCTTTACCTCCCTAGTACCTGCCTCTTTTTCCCCTCCTCGAGCCTCTGTCCAGTTGGCTGCGGGTGGTCCTCAGTGGGGCTGAGCAAGCATGGGGAACGTCAGCGTCATGACAACAGCTGCCCTGCTGAGGACAGGGCTCACACCCTGCCCCTGGGCACTCCCTGCCTGAGCCTTGCTGTGCTTCCCTCCCCAGGGCAGCCCATCCAGTATGCTCACTCCACCTGCGAGGCTGGCGTGGCTGAGCTCCACATCCAGGATGCCCTCCCAGAGGATGATGGCACCTACACCTGTCTGGCCGAGAACACCTTGGGGCAGGTGTCCTGCAGTGCCCGGGTCACTGTCCATGGTAGGAGCCTCTGGGCATCTCTCTGGAAGCACCTTTCCTGCCAACACATCTGCTTTGGAGAAAGGGCACCGCACCTAAAGGCAGGCAGGTGGAGGCGATGGCCTCCAGGAGCTCACAGTGACCAGGGTCTGCCATGGGAGATGGACATGCAAGGCCAGTCCCCCACCCCCTCACCCCACCAAGGCTGAGGGAAGATGCAGGGGAAAGAGGCAAAGACTCCCTTGGCTCAAGAAGCTTCCAGTCTGGTAGGCAGAAAACCGCATGCACTGAAAGATGAAGTATCCCTGGAGGACTTAGGCTCTCACAAATGACCCCTCACGCACTGGGGGACACTGGGAGACACCGGGTAACAAGTGCCAGTATTGAGGCTTCCAGAGGGCCACCGTTTGCCCCCCTTTTCCTTCTGCCCTTGCTCCTCCCCACCACCCCAGGCTTGCTCTTATACCTCACCAGCCTGGTGTCCAGTAATCTGATTATTATGGTTGTCATCCATTGATCAGCACCAAGCGCTTAGTCCCAGGAAGTCCCTGGAGAGCCACAGACTCAAGACAGAGCTGTCTGGGCTGTGGTATCGGCAGGCATGGTGACAGTGCCAGGGAAGGACTTCTTGGGCCCCAGGTGTTCAGGTAAGCCTGACTCCCCAGCCCCAGCTGAACCCGGGCCCCCAGAGCCCCCGGTGACTGGGGCCCGGGCGCTTGGAACAGATGCGCCGTGCCCTGCTTTTCCAGCAGCCTAGCAGGAGACATGCCTCCCCGCTCTGTTCCCCCAGGGCTCGGCCTCTTGGGGAGAGTCTCCCTGTATGTGAGCAGCAGCAGCCCAGGGTTGGGGGGCAGTGCTCCTCCTATCTTACATAGAAGCGTCTGAGGCTCTCAAGAAATCAATGTCACTTGCCTAAGCACCCCAAGGCCGTGAGCCATACTGGCCTTTTGAACCCAGATCACCAAACCACTGAAACTTCCTGCCCTTTTGCAGAGTGCAAGTCCCCTGGCCCCAGAGTGGAGCTGACCCTCACCCCCGGGGCTGGGCATTGTCGCCCCTAGGGATAGAGGAATGGCACTGGTGCCCTGACTTGGCTGTGGCCTGGCTGCAGAGGCTCTCTCCAGCCCCTCTGAGTTCTCTGCGATTCCTGTGAAGTGCCCGTGTGCACTGGCCAGCCAGCCGGGGACTGGCCCTGCTTCTTCCCGGGAAGCCCTCCCACTTGGCCTGGGGGCTGTCCTCCTTGCCCCCAGGTCTGTGGGAGGGGCAGGTCCTGGGTGGTTGCCCATCTGAGCATGTTTCAAAGCAGAAACAGAGAGGTCCCCGGCAAGAACTCTGTCAGAGCTACGTGGATCTGCTCTGAGAGCAGCCCTGGGTGAGCGAGGGCCCCCTCCCAACGTCGGGACTGACTGGCCCGTGAAGGCCAAACAGAGGCTCAGCTACCATAAATGGTGAAGGAGGCTGAGACGTGGCCGAGCTCAGGCCGCCACACTGGGCTGCCTGCACAGGGTCGGGGCAGGCCGAGCCTGGCGCCGTGACAGCCCTGGCTCTGCTCCCAGGGTCCCCAGGAGGCTCCGGTCCACGTCCCGCACCAGCCTCAGCCGTGGAGTTTTTCTTTCTTTATTGGCAGCTTCTTTGGCTGCAGTCTCTGGGGCAGCTCAGGGGGAGGGAGACGACTGTAGTGGAGGCATTAGTCCCCTACTGTGCCGACCACTGTCCTGGCCTCTCCCTCAGCTGCCCAGGCCTGGCCTTTTTCTCCCATCTGTGTGGCCCCAGACCACGGCTGGAGCGTGGATGTGGAGCACCTGCCCAGGTGTGAGTCCTGACCACAGCTTGCTAGCCCCGCCGCCGGGCTGCTGTTTCCTCTCCGGGCCTCACCTTCCTCTTCTGTGTGATGGGGACACTGAGAGTCACCCCAAGTACTGTGAGGATTACCTTAACAAGCACACTAACGATCTCCAAACGTGGGACGTGCTCGGTAAGTGGGTGCCTTTATGATTGTCCAACGGAGTCCCGACCTTTAAACAGATGAACTCCCTTCAAAATGGCAAGTCTGAGGAGCGGTCTTACCAAAGGATCAACTTTGCCACACTGGGTGGTTGTTTTTCTGTCTGTCTGTCTGGTCGTTTGGTTTTGGTAAAGGGGAGAGAATCAGAGAAGGGAGGTGTAGGGCCACACACTAAAGCCGTAGTCTGAGCATCCGTTCTGGGGGCTCTGGCCACAAGAGGGCGCCATTCGGCAGTGCCTCTCCCTCCCCTGGTCTGGTTTCCAGGCAGGAGGAGGTTCTCTGGCAACTTTTGCTGGAGGAGAGCTCAGCAGGTACTTTGTTGAAGGCCAGACATGGGTGCTCTTTCTCACCTCTTTAACCTTTCGCCAAGGTTTTGCAATCATCCAGAAATTGCTGGCTCAGCACTCTGACGTGATTTCTGCAGCCTCTTTTCCCTGCTGTCTCTGCCTTCTCTCCTCTGGAACCCTTTCCTCCCCAAATCTAACTCCCTCCCACAAATGTCACTTCCTCTGGGGTGAGTTCTCTTACCAGCTGTACCTCCCTTGTGGTTGTGCTTACTTATCAGCAAATCTCTACTGAGCACCTCCTTGGTGCCAGGCATCGTTCTGGGGAAGCGGCCATGAACAAGAAACAGGTTCTGTCTTCCTGCCGGTTACATTCTGATGGAGAGATGGGCAATCATCCGCACCTGGCTTAATCCAATACCGACAAGTGCTATTAAGAAAACGAGACTAGAGAGGGGGGTGGAAGGGATCCTTTCTTAGTTAGGTGCTGGAGGAAACCTCTTGGGGAAGGTGACTTTTGAGCAGAGACCTCATGAACTGGAAAAAAGAGTGCTCCAGGCAGGCGGCACAGCAAGTGCAAAGGCCCTGAGTTGGGAATCAAGTCAGCCTATCTAAGAGACAGTGAGTCTGGAGCAAAGGGAGTGGGGGCCAAGTGGTAGAGACTGGGTTCAGAGAGAGAGGCAGGGCGTGTGTTCAGTGAATGAATGAAAGAGCAACGGAGGTGGGTGAGTCTGCCTGGTGGTGCAGGGGGCGTTCCCTGCACATGACTCCTCACATGTCCGGGGTCTCAGCGTTCATGGGAGTGCTCAGCAAACCCACACACTAGCTCTCAAAAGCCCCCCAACAAATATTCCTGCTTTCCTCCTCCCACACTAGGAAAAAATCCCTAGTAGTTAACCAGGCCGTGAAAGTCTTCCCTCCGGACCCAGATGGCGCCTAAAGGATGATTAATCTAAATTCCTGCAGAAGCCAGAAAGATCTGAAGGAGAGTAAATATTTCAGTGTATTTGCACTGAGTCATTGGTGTGGAGGCTTCCTTAGGCTAGAATATTTTAATTTATTCCCCCCCCACTCCCGGAGTATCTTCGGCAAGGCTAAAATTCTCAAGTGACTGGATTTATTAACCTGCTAATAGTGCCCATTTAGACAGTGTCTCAGCCTAATGGTTTGTTTATTTAAGTGAGGACCTGCTGGGCTCTTAAAGGCACCTAAGGACATAAAATGTGGGTGAGTTAAAAAAAATTAAAAATAAAAAACCTGATTTCTAAAATAAAAAATGAAACTTAATAAGCATATTTATTAGAGTATTTGTTTCGATAAAGAGCCTCTAACGAAAGCAACAGGCAGCAGGGAAGTCAGCCATTCACTAGGCAGTGAAAGCATCCGTAGAAGCCCAGCTGGTTTTCAGATTAGTGACAAGCTCTCTGTGGGGCAGCTTTGAGTACTGACAGCCTCCCGCCATTTTAATTGGAGGATGCTGGCAGGCACTTTGGATGTTGTATAATCTTTCCCTCTATGAGTTTAAAAACACTAAAATCATTAAAAAAATTTTTTTTGAGATAACGCTTTTTTTGTTAATTTTTATTGGAGTACTGTATAGTTGATTTACAATATTATGTTAGCTTCTGCTGTATAGCAAAGTGAATCAGTTATACATATACATACATCTGCTCTTTTTTAGATTCTATTCCCATATAGGTCATTGTAGAGTATTAAGTAGAGTTCCCTGTGCTATACAGTAGGTCCTTATTAGCTATCTAGTTTATATATAGTAGTGTGTACATGTCAATCCCAATCTCCCAATTTATCCCTCCTCCCCCCCTTTCCCCCTTGGTAACCATAAGTTTGTTTTCTACATCTGTGACTCAGTTTCTGTTTTGTACCATTTTTTAAGATTCCACATAGATTGAAAACATTTTTAATACTTATGTCAGATAAAGAGAAACTTATTGAGGGGAAAGGATAAACATCGGTTTTACCTTGTCTTTTTTGTTTGTTTTTTAAGAACTTTAGTCCACCTACAATATGTGTCCAAAGTCTTCTAAATTCTATGAAGGCCAGCAAATAAATGTTAAATTATTTTATAACCAATATTTTAGTTTTATATAAGTTAATACAACAGAACTGGTGTGGTGCGCCATGTGGGCCCTTCTTGTCAGAGAAGGGCTTCCGAGTATTTGTTTGTTTCCATGTCATGGAGCTGGAGCCTTATTTTACTAATTGGACAATTAGAGCTTCATCGTGGTCTACTTCTACAGCCATTGCAGGTCATCTCTAGCATTTATTTGCCCAGAGTCCTTGGTCAGGAATGCCATCCAGAATTACAGCTTTGTGTTCTAATGGCAAAGTGTGATGCGTGCTTTGACAGTGTGGTGGAGAGTGTGGTTCCCAGACGTGCCTCGGGAGGGAACATCAGCTGGCTTGGATGGTTTACCTTTACATTTAGAGTCTGATTATAACTTCTAAGGCAGTAAGAAGGCTATGGTTGCAGTGATTCCTGCCTCCCATCTGGCAACCCTATCATTACTGGTCAGAGATCCTTTTGGGGATGTCACACGTCATTGTTTCCTTTCATTCTTTTCCTTGCCGCTTCTTCCCATTTGCTTCTTAGGTTCTGGAGAAATCAGTGGGGAGAAGAAAAGCCAAAAGAGAGAGCAAGGCTATGGGGGGAAGGATCTCTTTTTATGCCCACCGAAGTAGACCTTTTGCTGATGCTCCAAGTAGGTTTATTTGGTTAAGAGACAGACTTTTGTTAGAAGAGAGTTCGCATCCGTCCCTGGGGAGGGATTTGCACCCTGCATAAATGCTCTGCAGATGGGGAGTAGCTGGGTGAAGGTAAGCTTCCTTGATGAGCCCTCTAGAGTCAACAGTCCTGGAACTTAGGGAAAGGAAGAAGCTAGACCATGATCCCTGGACCTTGCTGGATTTTGAGCACCAAATAAAGGAAGAAGGGAGGATTGTGCTTCCAGAACTGCCTTTTGTTGGTGATTTACTGAATTTCCACAGTATAACAGGGTTTGGAGTGAATTGGATTTGCTGTTGGAATGGAATTTTGCATTTTTATGACTAAGCAAAATAGCTCAGGTTCAAAGCTTAAGGAAAATCTTCAGCAGATCGGAGATAAACGCAATCATTTTCCCTCCCCCTAACTATGCATCTTCAAAAGGTCCACGTGTCTGCACACCGGAGAGGAGTGGGGGATGCTAGGAAGTAGGGGAGGGCCCTGCCATGTCCACTTTTATTTGGTGACAACCTGTGGGTCCAGGGACGCTGGTGTCAGAGCAGGGAAGATGCTGAGAGACCGGGCCTGAGGCTCTGACAGCAGGACTTAGTAAAAGCTGTGACAGGCAGTGGTCCCTCCCTAGGTGGGAAGCTCTGGGGAGTGATGCCAGAAATCTTGGCTCTCTGTGCATCGATGCCAAGCGGAAATATGGAGACAGAGTTTCGGAGGAAAAGAAATAGAGAAGCTTTATTCTTTGCCAGGCAAAGAGTAGGCTAGCACCTCAAGAACTGTGCCCCCCCACCCCCTCCCTGAGGAATCAGAAGAGGTCTTATAGGTGGAGCTCGAAGTCTGGGGTAGGTGATAAGGATCAAAGTAGTGAAGGTCTTGCATTTTTCTTCTTCTTGCATTATTTCAAAACAGTCACAGCTGGTGTCAGGCAGCCTGGTAATTGGGTGCGGCAGCTCAGTCTGTTGTCTCTGGGTTATTGGCCCATGACCTTTCTGAAATGCAGAATGCTACAAAGGGTGATTTGCTACAAGAGAGTTCAGGGAGTGTAAACACCCGGTGCAGGATGTAATTCACACAGGATCAGAGAATGTTAGGGGCAGGATGTAATTCACAGGGAGTTTGGGCGGTGATAGGTGCAGGATGTAATTCACATAGTGTCAGAGAGCCTTAGAGGTTAGCTTTGTGAGGGACAAATCTAGTTACAGACACTACATATTAGTAACAGTTAAAGTAAACCTAGGACCGATTAATTCTTTCAGGTCAGTTTATGTTTCTTCTCTCACCTGTTCACTGTTCCCTTTATTTTCCTTGTTATCAAGAGAGGAAAAACCTCATTTCTATTTTTGTTACAACATGACCAGGACACAGGGACCTGTACACGGTTTCAGGAGCTCTTTAGATGGTAGGGTATTCTGTCTCTGTTTCATATTTGTGTCATCTGTTTAAACACTTGAAAGGTAACATTCTATAATTTTTTGTTTTAATCTGACACAAGTTTTGAATGAGCTGGGAGCCTGCTAAGGGCCATTTTCAAGGCAAACTACTCAATGTGTATGCAAATTCAGATCGATAACCGTGGGGGCGCTTTAGAGAGCAGCGTGTTGGCTAGTAAAAGTTGACAGGTGGAGAAAACTTCCGAGAGAAAATTTCTAAGGAGAAATTCAGAATTGTTTTTCTTGCTAAACCCATAGAAAGAGAGGAAGGACTCAGAAGGGAAGAACAGGAGAATGACTGCAGTATAGAGGGAGACATTGCCATCACACCAGCACTGGGACAAAGGCTGTAGGGGCTTCTTAATTTCAAGCCCAAGAGAAGCCAAAGCCCTCACTCGTGTCTCCAGGTTTGAGGAGCAGGGTCATACCGGTTATTGTATGCGAATTCATGAGAAAGGTAACAAATAGCACCTGTTGTGTGGGTGCTGAACTTCCTCTAACTAAGAGCTTTTCAAAATCTAGTATTGGGTTAATACCAGTTCCTATAAGTGTTGAAACAAGACCACTATTAATTAGCTTTTCTAATGAGGAACATTGTTTTGATAGACAAAATCTAATCAGTTAGAAAAGCTGGTTTGTTTTATTTAATTCCCATAACAACTCCACTTTCCACTTTTGAATTAACTCTGCTTTACAGATGAAGAAAACTGATGCTCAGAGGTCAAGTCACAATAACCCAGCTAATAGGCAGCAGCTCTAGGCCTCCAGCTGCCTCAGCCCATCTACTTTCTACTTTGCTGCTCTGGGACCCTGAGAAATCATTTGTTTGATACTTATGCTTCCCCAGAGCAAGAATTTTATGTTTAAGTTCATGACTAGGAACTGTCTTCAAAAACAGATGGGTCAAAACAGAGCAAAAATGGCCAAGGAGGGAAAATTCGGAGGGTCTGTAGGGTCAGAAAGCAGTGCTCCCCCCCATCTCTCTCTCTCCTTCCTTTTCCCTCAGTCCCTCTTCCACGTCCCTTCTTTCTCCCGCCCTCTCTCTTCTCTCCTCTCACTCCTCTTTCCCTTTCTTAAGTCTTGCTACAGCTTAGTCTATATGGCATCATTTTTACTTGTCAATAAACTGCTTATAAGCATTCTTTTTTTTTTTTTAGTTTATCTATTTATTTAGTTTTGGCTACGTTGGGTCTTCATTGCTGTGCACGGGCTTTCTCTAGTTGCGGCGAGCAGGGGCTACTCTTCGTTGCAGTGCGCGGGCTTCTCCTTGCGGTGGCTTCTCTTGTTGCGGAGCACAGGCTCTAGGTGCACAGGCTTCAGTAGTTGTGGCTCCCGGGCTCTAGAGCGCAGGCTCAGTAGTTGTGGTGCACGGGCTTAGTTGCTCCGCGGCATGTGGGATCTTCCCGGACCGGGGCTCGAACCTGTGTCCCCTGCATTGGCAGGCGGATTCTTAACCACTGCGCCACCAGGGAAGTCCCAGCATTCTTAGTCTTAGTTCTTGTCTTTCCCACTGGAGGACAGGCCAGGTCCTTTTCCTTTCTCTCAAAATGGAACAGAGCCCCCAGTACCTGGCTGCTCAGTTTAACAGCGGAGTAAGTCAGTGAGTGAGTGGAGAGCCACTGGCCAGTTGACCAAGTACCAGAGCAACAGGTAAGTCCACTTCAGATCTTTAGTCCTAGGCCAGTAAATCGAGGAGGCTTGGCCCATCCTGGATTCCAGAGAGAAGGGCCCCTCTGGGCTTGGTCTCAGCAAAGCAGAGGAAGCACAGGTGTGGGGAAGCCCTGGGGTCTATCTAGTCTGGCCCCATTTGAGCTGGGTAGCAAGTCTGTCATAGGGTCCCAGGGACCCCTCCCTTGCTATTGGTGTGCCACGGCCAGTGCCTGCCTTCCCCAAATGAAGAAGGCTCAGGTTCCCTGAGGCTCCATGGCCACTGGGGGCCTCTCACCTCAGACCCTGGCCCAGCTACCCTGCCTCAAACCAGGACTGTGCCAGGTGACAGCTAAAGCACAACCCTAGAAGAGACATCTCTAGGAGAACGGGCGACTCTGGGCATGAGCACAGTGACAGAAAGCTCCCAGTGGAATCTAGGCAACTGGCCTTTGTTCTCAGGACGGGAAGGGGAGCATCCAGACCAGGACTCCGTTGGCCATGTCAGCTCTTAGGACAGGCCACCTTCCTTCTCTGAAGGAAGTATATAAAATCAGGGCATGAACATGACTTGATAAATTAAGTAGACTTAGTTTCAATACTATAATAAGAGGGACCAATTCAAATTCTCACCATTTGTTTCATACCCACAAAGACCACTTCAAGGGCATTTACGATCTCCCAAAACTGATCAGTTTTGTGCAAGTAAACCATGTTTCTTTTAAAAAGACTCGTGCACTTGCCCAGGCTCAAGGATATTAAAATCTAGCACATAAAGCCCATTACTAGAGGTAGAAATACAGGCAATGTACTATTACGGCAGCAACCATCAATTACAGTTAAGAATTTTTCTGTAACAACCAAATGGATAATCAAATATTGCAACAACTCAAGTATTACTGAGCAAAGTGCATTTCTACAGTATTCAGTGTTGCTATTCAGTTTTCTAACTTAAAACAGCCTATGATACCTGGCAACAAAGAAGGTCCTTGCAAGAGACTGCCTCTGCTTGAGAACTTATGATGTAATATTGCATGCTGCTAATATACTATCTAAACATTCAAGATACTCCTAAAATATTTGATGGTAGACTATGATTAAGACATTACACTACAAAAAAAACCTTATGTAGAAGGAAATCCTAACTGACATGCTTCTGCTTTGAATATTGTGAAAACTTTACAGCAGAATGAATTTTCACAGTGGTTAGGTCAAATGCAGTTACATCATAGCAACAGTATGTTTTCCACAATTTAAGGCTTTGGCTGGTTCTTTTAGTCAGCTTCTTCCTCTGATTCTTCTTCTTCAGCAGTTTCTAGCCAGGTTAGCCACTGATTCACCTGGAACAAAGCCTTGCCTTTCCCTGGAAACTCTTGGGTTATATCTTCTTTCCAAGCCAAGAAAGCTTCTTCTTCAATAATCTCCATGTCATTAGAAGTGAACAAAAAAGAGGAGTAACATGCCTTTCGGGAAGTTGCTATTGTAGCAGTGCACCTGAAGAGCATAGAGGGCACTGACTTGTAGATCAATGTGATCATGAAGGAATTTCTGCATTACTGGCTTGAAGGAAAGAAGCAGTTGTTTTTCGGAAGGAGCAGAGCAAGAATCTGTTTCATCACTGGGTGGGTTTACTTCACTAGAAATATACTATAAGAAGCTAGTCATTAAGATGTTCACAAATCCTTTCTCTACATGAAGTTTGGGAGAGATGTTATCTTTAATCCACTTATATATGGTTTGAGGGGATGGATCCAACTTTATTTGCTTTAACAGTTCCGTCTCCAATTTGAGCCTCAGCTCTTTCCGCTGTAAAATGAGGGCACAATCTTCCCTAGTTCAGGGGGTGTTGAGGATGAACTGAGAGCTGCAGACATCCTTTAGAATTCTTTAGAATGGTGAGGTGCTGAACTTTGTAAGGAATTATTATAATGTTATGTCAGGGGAAGCTGAGACCTTTCAGATCTCTGCCTGATTAAATGTGAATGTCCAGATTTGGGAGACGTTTCTCATTGCAGTTATTGTCAGGTTGAGTTTGCCCAACCAAAAAACAGTCAGTTGGGTTAGGAAAGGCACAAAACATTTATTCCTGTACTTATTATGTGCCAGATATTCTTGTAGCTGTTTTATGGGTGTTATTTCTTTGAATCATCTGAAAACCCTGCAGTATTTGGCATGCATTATACTAATGATGTGTGCATTACCCTTATCACTTTTGCGTGATTGTCAGTAACTGATGATAACGGTAGTATTCTTATCAGTTTAGGGGAGAGAACACTGAGGCTTAGGATGGGGAACTTGCTTCAGATCACGCAGCTCAGGCTGTGAGTTCACAGCACCTGTTTCCATCTGTCTCTTCTTATTTTATCTAAGTCCACACAAGAGTGAGCATAAACTGATACGTGGTCAGTCGGCCACAGATGAGCCAGAAGAAGTTGTGTGTGGCTTTGGAATTAAATGACATACCCGCACTTTGCCCTTTTCCCCTGGCTTTCCCTGCTCTGCGTTAGCTTTCTCCCTTGTCAAGGGTCAAGAATGGGGGTCAGCACAGGACATTTGTCCTCATGGGGAGTTCAGCATGGCATCACAGGAGGTGGCTGGCTCCCTTGGAAGAGACGACCTCCAGAACACCTTGGCCTCGCAGTCAGGAGACCTGGGGTGAGCTCTAGGTCTGCCTGTCACTGGCTCTGGGACCTCGGGCAACTCACTTCGCCTGAGCACATCCTGGCCTCACTACCAGTAAAGTGGGGCGGTGAGGTTGGGACTGGGGTTTCAGGATTCAAGTTAGGGCTGCTTCTCTCAGGTCGCCTAGAGGAAGCTGCTTTTCTCAAAACTGACATCCTTGTTGGCTCCTGAACCCCAGCGCAGAGTGTAATTGTAGGGGTTTGGTTTTCTCACCCTGTGAAGACTCTGGGGAGGTTGAATGCTGGGGATGACTGAGCCACCCACTAGCCGCATTCACCGTAGCTCTAGTCCCATGTGACCCTGAACGGCAGGTCCGAGAACAGGTTCATTCTGCACGTTTCCTCCCAGTCACTTCCCTCTTCTCTCCGTTCTTACAGTGGGGCTTTGGGGAGGCAAGAACAGGGTCACAGGCGATGGGTGACATTGGAACTAAATACCTGCCGGGGCAGTTCCCACAAATTCAGGCACTCTCACTCATCTCTCTCTGAGGGAGTGCAGTGAAATTTTGTTCTCAAATTGCTTTAGATTTACTTTAGATATATCCCTGATATTTTTAAGCAACACATTTGTATTCCTAACAGTATTTCCCTTAGGTTACATAAAAATGAGTCTGTAATCCTGGGGTGAGGGTCCAGGCTCTGTTTGTTCTTCTGTTGCTGATAAACCCACCAGCTAGTTGAGCCCAAGCGGGTAGGTGTGAGTCAGCTCTTGTGCCAGGCTTACACACCTGTGACTATTGATGATGGATGGTCGGACAAAGTATTTTCACAGATTATCTCTTTCAAACCCCCAGGTCCTGTGATGATACCATTATTACCCTAAATACAGATGAAGAAGTCGAGCTTCAGAGAGAGGCAGTGACTTGCCCAAGACCAGGACCCGGCTTCAGATCCTACATTTCAGTGGCTTTCAGAGAACCAGTGAGCTGCCACCTGGGAGTCAGTGCCCAGGCCACCCTCTCAGGACAGGGAGCTATAGATAGGCATTTAGTCCCCACTGGCCGAGACCCGTAAAGCCCCAGGCCAGAAAACTCGGCAATAGGAAGACCCAGGAGACGGTGGGGGTCAAAGAGGAGCTGCACTGGCTTGAAGGAAAGGGAGCTGGAGTTTTTGATGTTTCCACAGCACTTAGGAATAAGAACCCGTCTGCAGGGAGCTCTGCGAAGCTGGGGACTCTGGCTGAGACAGCAGAGAGGCGGGAACAGGGAGGGCCCTGGACAGGCAAAAACATTTTGTCCTCAAGCCTTCTCAGTCTGTGCAAGGCAGGAAATTCCTCAACTCTCCTGAGGCAGCCTGCTTCCCTGGCTACTGCCACTCAGTCAGAGAAAGGAGATCTCTGCATTTCCAATATGGGCCCCCGGAGCCCACTCCCGGGGCCTTCTGCCAAGGCCAAGGCTGCCTGGCTGCCCCCTGTCAAAGGCAGTGACGCCAGGGGCTGGGGCAGGATGGCTCTGAGAGCCCATCCTCTGGTCATGGGCCCTGTCTTCCCTTGCACTCTGGCTCCACGCCCTTCACACGGCACCTGCCTTGGGGGAAATTGTCCTCCTACCTACCTGGTCTTCCCAGCCTCTCTCACCCTCATTCCCAGAGGCCGTGCTGGGTGTGCTCTGCAGTGCACCATATTTTGTTTTCAGTGCCAGCAGATAAAAATCTAGTGGCCAGTTTGGAGTTCGGCCTTTCCCAGGTATGTAAAGCACCCTGGAAATGTGTCCTCATGGCTGCAGGCTTCCAGGAGAAGGTCTGGTATGTGTGGCCCTGTGCTAAGAAGAACTCAAAATACCACAGTCCCTCTTCCCCCAAACTTAGAGTTTAACCTAGAGATACCATAGCCTTCTTTGTCCCTACCCCTGCCCCCCCGCCCCTAAAGACAAAAATAAGAAGGCTAACAAAGAATTATTGAAGGTCAAAGCCACCTGGCTCACAGGACGAAGGGCAGAACCAGAGACCGGGCAGCTGGGAGCTCGTCCTGCACGAGGGCCATCCTGTGTGGGAAATAGACACCAGCTTAACCTAACCTTACTGCTCCTTCCCCTGCGGCTCACACGAGGCAGGTCAGAGCCCAACGTAGGGAGGATTCCAAGAATAATGGAAAACCTATTTGTTAACCCATCTCCCCAGCGAATGGAGTGGGAGTGAGTAGGCCAGCCCTGAACCCAGAGAGCTGTTCTATTTTTTGTCTTTGTCTAGCCGGGGCACTCCTTCCCCCTCCCAGGGAGAGATTCCACCACCGCCCCCGCTCCCGTTTTGGTTGTACAACAAACTGCATATATTTATGGTGTTTAATTTGAAGGCTTCACCCATGAAACCTTCACCACAATTTAAAAAAATGAACATCTCCATCACCCCCAAATGCTTCCTTGTTTCCCTTTACAATCCCTCCCCACAACGCCTGCCCCAAGCAACCTTTCTGTCACTATATTTTGCATTTTCTAGAATTTTATGTAAATGGAATCATCCATTAGGTACTCTTTCTTCGCCTGGCTTCTTTCATGCAGTGTAATTTTTGTGAGATTTGTTCCTGTTGTAGTGTCTCTCATTAGTGCTGAGTAGTATTCCATTGTACGGATACATCATAATTTGTTTATTCATTCACTTGTTGATGGAATATTTGGGTTGTTTCCAGTTTGGGGCCGTTAGGAATAAAACCGCTATGAATGCTTGTGTGCAACTCTTTGTACGGTTATGTGCTTTTAGAATGAATGGCTCATATGCTAAATGTATGTTTAACTTTTTAAGAAACTGCCATACTGTTTTCAAAAGGGTCTGTACTATTTTACACTCGCACCAGCGGCGTAGGAGAGTTCTAGTTGCTCCACATCCTTGCCAGACCCAGTACTTAGGTTGATCAGTCTTTAATTTTAGTCATTCTAATTATGTAGCGTCTTTGACTTTCTTGAGGTGCTTAAAATCTCAGGAGATGGTAAAGGAGCATCATGCAGTCATAGAAAACAATGAGGAAGCTCTCCAGTTCTGTTCTATGAGAAACATCAAGATATACAGTCAGCCCTCTGCATCCATGGGCTCTGCATCTGCGGATTCAACCAACCGCATATCAAAAATATTCGAGAAAAAAAAAATTCCAGAAAGTTTCAAAAAGCGAAACTTGAATTTGCCACACTGGTAACTATTTACATAGCATTTACATTGTATTAGGTATTATAAGTAATCTAGAGATGATTTAAAGTATACAGGAGGATTTTAGGTTATATGCAAATACTAGGCCATTTTATATAAGGGACTGGAGCATCTGCAGATTTTGGTGTCTGCAAGGGGTCCTGGTACCAGTACCCTGCAGATACTGAAGGATAACTGTATTGTTAGATGAAAAAGCAAGATGCCAATCATTGTGTATAGTGTGCTATCATTTTTTTTTTTAAGAGAAGAAAAATTAAAGAGTATACCTATATGCTATTGTGTGTTATACACATGGACCGTCTTTGGCAAGGTGAACAAGGAACTGAAAATCGGTTGTCTCTGGGGAGAGACGTTTGGCCAGAGGACAAGTGTAGAAGGGAGACTGTACACATACTCTTTGTACCTTCTGAATTTTATGCTAGATGAAGGTATCACTTATTCAAAAGAGTAAATACAATTTAAGGGGAAAAAAAGTCTCTTAAGATGCCAAGTATTGGCTCCCCCACTCCCAGCCTCCATCCCCTGGAAGTGCTCCTGGGGAGCCAGAGCCTAGGTTGGACATGGCCCTGCAGAGGCCTCGTCCTCTCCTGCTGTGAGGCAAGAGCACTGTCGTACCACACAGGGAAATGGGCACGCCTTGTTCCTAGGGATCTCCAGGGCCTCCCGAGCTCCTTATCTGGCAGCGGTCAGTTTCTGGTGGGAACCTGAGCCCCAACACATTCATGTGCTGAGTGCTCATTTCGTCTGTGTCTGCGGAATGAACGAGTGAATGTTCACCCCACATTCTGTTTGCCACGCAGAAAAGAAGAGTGACGAGAAGAGTGAGTACCTCCTGCCCACGGCCTCCAGCCAGCCCGTCGCGCCCCTCTTCCTGCAGGGCCTCTCTGATCTCAGAGTCATGGACGGGAGCCAGGTCACCATGACAGTCCAGGTGTCAGGTCTGTCCCCGCATCTCTGTCCCCGGGGTATACGTGACAACGGGCACGGTTGCAACATGGGCTTTGCTTCCCGACATCCCGCTCAGACCACTGTCCGCCAGAAAGGCAGCCTGGGCCTGTCAGTCAGTGGACCCAAAGGAGTGGAGCCTCTTGGTCCCTCTCTTCTGCTTTCTCTGGGCTGCATTTTCTGGATTCAAGGTTAAGTGGTCCAGGGAAGAAGATGGCCATGCTAGAGAGGTGAGGGATTAACTGAGAACATAGTATGGCCAATGTAGCTGGAAGATTGTAAACACATGTCCAAAACCAGATGATGTGAGAACTTTCTAACCCTTGGAAGATAAGTCTCAGTTGCTCTATTCAAATGTTAAGGTGAGAAGATAGAACAGGGGTCCTTCTCAAATGGGTGGGGTGACAAGAGTGTGGGATGAACAGCCCAGTGAGAGATTTTACTGTTTTTGCTAGAAGCCAGCAAGCGAAGCCTGGGGAATATCCTGGCACAGACTTACTGACACAGGCTCATGCTGGCCTCTGATCAGTCCCGCTGACAGTCTGGAGGTCCTGTCTGGTTTTTCAGTTCCTTTTGAGTTGCAGAAGAGATAAAGAGGAGTTGGGAGAGAATGAACCCATGGGCTCACCCTTTTAGGGATCCTAGGATGAACTCCCTGCTCCCGAAGGCTGAAGGCAGTCCCGGGACAATGCAGGCAGAGGCTGGGTCCCCTCCCCTGCACATACTCCTCGAGTTGATAGAAATCAGAGGCACCCTGCCCCTGGCCTCCAGACACATGCTGGCTACCCCATCAGAGACAGATGGTGGTCTCCTCTGTCCTCGGAAGAGCTTGATACCACGCAGCCTCCCTCAGCAGCCATTCCCGGGGACTTGCTCCCCTGGAAGCAGAGTGCAGTGGCTCAGCTCTTTCCGCAGAGGAAACCCTCACAGGTGGCCATTGTTTTATGCCCCAACAAATGGCTAGAAGCTACCCAGGGAAGTAGACTAGTAGAAGTGGAAATGCTATCCACCATGAGCTGGGTTTGGAAAGCCTGGTACCCATCTTCACCCTTGGACAACATTTGTATGGTAGCAAAATGAAGCGCTGAGGGAGCTTTCCCTTGGTGAAAACTGACAAGGGAGTTTCTGTGAAGTCCCCATGGCGTTGCCTGGGCGTGCACGCAAGGTGTGAGGTGTGCACAGCAGGAAACAGTGCTGGAACCCGCTGATCCAGCTACCACTCAGCATTATCAAGCAGTTTGAATTCCGATTTTAAAAACCATTCTTCTAGGTTTCCTCTTTTATCTCTGAAGTAATATTTTTCACTTCTGGGTTCTTTCTGGTTTCCCCAAATCTGTTGTTAAGTAACTACAATGAACATGCATTGAGTACTTTCTTTGTGCCAGATGCTATTCTAGTCTGCGTTTCTAGTGGGCTGCTAAGGTATTAATTTATTTAATCCTCCCAGTAAACCTTTGAGATAGATAGGGTTAGAATATGTTATGGATGGGAAAACTTATGCAATACAATGTCATAGTATTAAGTAGAGTTGCTGCACAGCCCAGGGAAGCACCTCCCTGACCAGCTCCCCTGCCTCTCCTCCCCGTTCAGGGAACCCACCCCCTGAGGTCATCTGGCTTCACAATGGGAATGAGATCCAGGAGTCAGAGGACTTCCACTTTGAACAGAGAGGCACTCAGCACAGCCTTTGTATCCAGGAAGTGTTCCCGGAGGACACGGGCACTTACACCTGTGAAGCCTGGAACAGCGCAGGAGAGGTCCGCACCCAGGCCATGCTCACAGTGCAAGGTGAGGCTGACCCACTGACCAGTGGCGGCAGGGGCAGGGGCAGGGAGGCTTTGCTGCCATGGTCTCTCCAAAGGTGATTTGGAGGCGAGGAAACCATGTGGGCCTACTTTGTCCCCACCACGGACCCCACACTCCCTTGGTCCCATCCCAGCCCCAGTGGCCAGCTCCCCATCCTACATCTGAGGCTCTGGCTGAGTGGGGCCACCCTTCCCTACCTTCTGAAGCTCCTGCCCTCTCTGGGGTACTGGTGTCAAGCTGCGGAGAGTGCTGGGAGAGATATCTCCTAACACACTAACAGTTCGGCAGTGACAGATGAGTTACGGCCTATGACGGTCCTAGCCTTTAGAGAATCCATATTTAAGAGGAGAGACAAATTAAGCACACATGAAGCAAGTGACAACTCTTAATCATACACACGTCATGCAGATCATTGGTACCTATCCCAGTGCCCCTGTACCTTCTGGACAACCTCCCATGCTTTGGATATACAAATTCATGTTAATATTATCCTGTGAGAAGTAACCAAGACAGATTTGCCATGAGAAGGATGTGCTCTACCTGTATGTTCAATAAAAGTGATTTCTGGACAAGCTGTCCTTTGGGTAACACTCTGTCTTCCGACATTCACTGCCATGGAGAGTTGAGTGGATGCTCTCTGCTGAAAGGCCTCCCTCTCTAACTCAATCCTTTGCTAACTTCAGAGCCTCAGGATGGCACCCAGCCCTGGTTCATCAGCAAGCCCCGCTCAGTGACAGCCTGCCTGGGCCAGAGTGTCCTCATCTCCTGTGCCATAGCTGGGGACCCCTTCCCCACTGTGCACTGGCTCCGGGACGGCAAAGCCCTCTCCAAAGACACTGGCCACTTTGAGGTGCTACAGAATGAGGACGTGTTCACCCTGATTCTAAAGAACGTGCAGCCCTGGCATGCCGGCCAGTATGAGATCCTGCTCAAGTGAGTCTGCATGACCTGCCAACCTCCTTTAACCCCTACCCCCCAAATTCCTACCTCCCGGCAAAGTCCCTACCTGGGACTGGGAAGCCAGGGGAATCACAAAGTAATGTGGGGTTGGGCTTCAAGGTAAAGAAGGTGCAGGCTTGGTGCTGCTGCTTTTGTTTCTTCCACTTCAATACAACAGAGGTTCATTGAGAGCCTTCTCTTCTGAGCTCAGTTCCCCAGAGTCCTCTGTCTTATTACATCCTGGCTTTTGTTCCCCCATTATTTGGTGTATGAAGACTGTGAAGGAGGGAAGATGGATTAAAATTGGAAAAGCAGCAGGATAGAGGGAATGTATTCATTATCTATTGCAGAGTAACAAATTACCCCCATACATAGCAGCTTCAGACAACAAACAGTTATATTCTCATAGTTTGTATGGGTCGGGAATTTGAAGCAGCTTAGCTAGATGAGTTTTGGCTCAGGGTTTTACGTGAGGTTTCAGTGAAGATGTCAGCAGGGGCTCCTGTCTCTCTGAAGGCTCGACTGAGGCTGCAGGGTCCACATCTATGACGGCTCACTCACAGGGCTGTTGGCAGGAGGCCTCAGCTCCTGGCTGTGTGGACCTCTCCCTAGTGCTGCTTGAGTGTCTTCATGACATGGCAGCTGGCTTCCCCAGAGTTGGTGGTCTAAGAGAGAGAACTAGTTGGAACCTGCAAGGTCTCGTATGACCTATCCTTGGAAGTAATGGAAGCACCATTACTTCTGCTACACTCTCTTGGCAAGAAGTGAGTCACTAAGTACAACCCATACTCCAGCGGAGGGGAATTAAGTTCCACCTCTTGGAGAAAGGAGTATCAAAGAATTTGTAGACATTTAAAACCACCACAGGGACGTTAACTATCCCCATTCCTTCTTCCTCCCTTTCAAGGTCTTTCTAGGGAACATGGGAAGGTAAGCTCCATGAAGGCACACTGCCGTGTTCCCAGTGCCTAGAACAGTTATCTGCCCGTAGTCAGCATTTGGTAACTATTTGTTATATGAATGTGATCCAGAAATGTTCTTCTACCTTTAAAATGTTCTAACTCTTAAAATTCCATGCCAACCCTGGGTTGGCAGAGACAGAACGCCAGCCCCTAGGGTTGGTATTAGCATTGAAGAAGAGCACTTGTCTGTACCTGGACTCTGTAAACAGGTTGTGCCACATCCTGAAGATGGCTGGACTGCTCTGGCTCAGGTGCCTGGCCACCTTGCAAGGGGCTTGCTCTCCTGGATCAATCATTTCCCTGTACTGAGCCCATCATGTTCAAGTCTCTGAGCTCTGTAGCAATATGCCAAAGCTACTGCCATGATGGAGCATTGTTCCTACAGTAATGACAAAACCCAGCATGTGCTCCATCTACTTGGGTCCTTTCTGGGCATGTGCTTTCTATTTGCATCATTAGCTTTTGCTGCATAACAAATCATCCCAAGACTTAGTGACTTTTAAGAACATACCCATTTATTATTCATTGGGCATCTTTGGATCTGCTAGGAAATTCTACTTAGCTGGGCAAGGCTCAGCAAACCTCATCTGAGCTAATAACATGTCTGTGGTCAGCTGATGAGATGTCCATGGGCTGACTGGTCATCCTACCACCATCAGCAGTATGCTCAGAACACATCAACGGCCTTTGCCTTGTGTCTGAACCATTTATTATCAGGAAGGCCAATCTGCCTCCAAAATAGAGAGAAGATAGTTTCTTCTTCCTCTAGGACAGTACAAATAGTGGAAACTGATTGTATGTTAGAATAGAGCTTGTCTGTATGAAAGGAGTGGTGCTTTGAGATAATACTCATGTAATCAAGCTAGACATCCTAGAAGAGATGAGCTTTTTGTGGGATTCTGAGGCAAATGAGTAAAGTCTCGTTGGATAGGCTGAGCACGAGAGGGTAGGAAAGAACAAAGCAAGGCTGTGGGAAGTCTGCCAGGCCAGAGTGGAGGGTTGCACTGGGAGGTCGGCAGGCAGACTGTCTGGGCCCAGCTGGGGACAGTCATAAAACTTAGACTGTCCTAGCTGGAAGGGACTTCAGAAGTTATCTAGCCACCTCCTTGTTTAATAATGGGGGAAGCTGAGGCCTCAGGGTCACGGCTACCCAAAGGTGAGTAGCAGAGCCTAGACTGGAACCCTAGCTCTGTCTTTAAATCAGATGCTCCTTCATTCTTCGTTTCAGTGCACTGGGAACTTGGGAAGACTGGGACATCACACTAGGGTCCCCACACGTGCAGCCCTTGCCCCTTTTCCCTCCCCAGAGTCCAGCCTCTTCATTCCTTTGGGAGGCTGCTGCCCTGGCCTTGGCTTTGTCCCCAGTGAGAAGGAGCCAGTCCGTGGAAAGTTGCCCTGGGAAGTGTGTGCCAGGCCTGCCAGGAGGCCCATTGCCCTGTGGCTTTTCTCAGACCCAGACCTAGACCCAGGACAGAATGCCTTTCAAGGAGGGAGACTAGGAGGCTGGGAGGAAGCCAGGCTGAGAGTGGGGGTGGGACAGGTGCTCTCTGTCCTGCTGAAGTTGGGGGTACATACGGGTGGTTGGTTTCTACCTCCCCTCCCCTTCCCTAGCCCTTGTCTCCCTAACTAAAAGGGGAAATGTCAAAAAGTCAGCTCCAAATTCCAGCTGAAATATTTCAAAAATTGATACTTGCCAGGAAATTAGTTCTTTAAACTAATTTTGCATATAAAATCCATTCCAGGGGTGGGTGATTCAGAGTGGGACAGCGTCCAAGGCTTTGTAACCAAAGACTGGGGCTTCTTATTCAGGGTTTAGGAGGCAGGGAACACAAAGGATTCTGTTAGTTGTAAAAGGTACAGCCTATAGGGCGACAGCCGCATGTCCTCTGTGGCAGCACCTGGGCTGGGCATGGGCGTGGCGCCTCAGCCTCAGGCCTGACTTTGTAACTGAATACAGTATGTGCAGACACCAAAGAGGCCCGAAGGGACTTCCCTGGTGGTGCAGTGGTTAAGAGTCTGCCTGCTAACACAGGGGACACGGGTTCGAGCCCTGGTGCGGGAAGATCCCACATGCCACGGAGCAACTAGGCCCGTGCGCCACAACTGCTGGGCCTGCGCTCTAGAGCCCACGAGCCACAACTACTGAGCCCACGTGCTGCAACTACTGAGGCCTGTGTGCCTGGAGCCCGTGCTCCGCAACAAGAGAAGCCACCGCAATGAGAAGCCCGCGCACTGCAACAAGGGGTGGCCCCAGCTCACCACAACTAGAGAAAGACCGCACAACAATGAAGACCCAACGCAGCCAAAAATAAACAAATAAATAAATTAAAAAAAAAAAAAAAAAGAGGGCCGAAGAGGCTGATCAGCTGGTTAGATTATCTGGGGTGTGGCTTCCAGGCAACAGGCCTCTCTGACCTTTGCAGGCTCCAAATGAACCCATGATTAGCCTTCAAAGTCTAGCAGAGACTTAAGTTTGTGGCTGCAGGCATAGTGAGCCCCATGCCAAGGAATGATATACTTAGTGGGCCAGCCATGGTATCCCAAGTTCTCTACCTCCCATCTGCCCCCTCAGACTGCCTGGGTACCTCAGGGTGAGGCCTGGGGAAGGCCACCTGTACCTGTCTCCTTCAAGGCAGGTAACAGAAAACAACAGAAGTGCTTACCTGCTTCCCCCATGGGGAGATAGAGCTTACTCCAGCTTGGGGGTCAGGGCACCCCACCATTTAGAGCCTCTGAGGGGCTTGGCTAGGGCAAAGCAGGGCCATCTGGTCAGTGTCTGCTCCTGATTTTTGCATCTGGGCTGTGTGCTGCTTGTGAGAGGAGGAAACTCAGCTGAGGAGATGTCGAAAAGGGCTCCCCGGAAAACGTGGCCCTCGGGCATCTCGTCCTCCTGCTCCACGCCAACCCCAGGCCCCTCACCCTGTGCTTGAAAGAAAAGTGGGAACAGAGTGGGCTCTACTGGCCAGCAGCCTGGCAGAAGGGGGGTGCCAGGGGGCTGGGCCTCACCCCCAAGTGACCTCCCATGGTTGACCCAAGCCCTGTTAGCCTTCTGTGCTGAGTTCTCAGGATGCTCTGAGGGCCTCCCAGCCTTCCCAGGGCCTGGCACTGAGGAGGCACCTTACTGCTGTTTGTGGCGCACAGGAGCACCCTGGGCCCTCAAGCTCCCCGAACCTTGAATCTTCACCCCCGAGAGCTTGAGCATTGAGGAAGGTGACCAGAAGGGGACCCCAGAAGATGAGAGGAGTGTTAGGGAGCACGAAAATCAACCTCTCCTTCTGTCATGTGGGTCCCAGTGTCCAGGAGTGAACAGTGACCCCCCCCCCCGCCGGGACCCTCAAGAATCATCTGCCACACAGTGGGCTGCCGGTGCCTGACCCGGAGCTGGTCCTCCATTGGGAGGGAGGCCAGGCAAAGCAAGGTAGATACCCACATGCATCGGCAGAGCTACGGGACACATGCTCAGCTCTCTGTCCACGTGGGGGCGACATACACACGTTCCCAAACATGGGCCTGCAGGCACAGGTGCCCATCAGGTGGAGCCCACACACCTGCAGTTGATATACACATACACACAGACACACACACAAACACACACATGTCCCAGAATAGATTTGTACTGGTCAGCAATCAGTGGGGTGGGATGGGAAAGTTACAGGTCTTGGATTCAAGTAGACCCAGGTCCCAACCCCTTCCCCTGCTAGCCAGCTCTGTGAGTTTAGGCAAAATTACTTAACCTTGATGAACTTCATTTTTCTTACCTATAAAAACAATGCTGGGCTTCCCTGGTGGCGCAGTGGTTAAGAATCCTCCTGCCAGTGCAGGGGACACGGGTTTGAGCCCCAGTCCGGGAAGATTCCACGTGCCGCGGAGCAGCTAAGCCCGTGCGCCACAACTACTGAGCCTGCGCTCTAGAGCCCGCGAGCCACAACTCCTGAGCCCACGTGCCACAGCTACTGAAGTCCGAGCACCTAGAGCCCGTGCTCCACAACAAGAGAAGCACCGCAATGAGAAGCCTGCGCACCGCAACAAAGAGTAGCCCCTGTGCGCTACAACTAGAGAAAGCCCATGCACAGCAACGAAGACCCAACACAGCAAAAAATAAATAAATAAAAACAAAACAAAAAACAATGCTGACCCCAACCTTTCAGAGCTGCCATGAGTAAGTGAGATGGATTGTGTCTACGGTAGGGTCTGGGGCATGTGTCAGCCCCTGAAGTGCAAGTAAGATGGCCAAGTGCAGGGAATGAGTGCGAGACCCCAAGAGCCCAACACTGCATCCCGGAAACTCCTGGGCCTCCCTTTCTTCCCTTTGCGTTGGGCACAGCAGTGCTCTGAACCTCACTGGGCTGTGTGGGGACAAGAAAGATAGTGGCTGCGAGTCATGAAGGCTGGAAGGTGCTGCATATGACGTGGTTATTATCAGGCAGAGTCACCTTTGGCTCTCAGATCTGCCCCTCCATTTCCCCTCGTCTGAGCAGAACCTTCTTGGCTGGTCAGAGCCCAGAAATGCCAGCAGGTGGCAGGCTTGTGGGGTCGGAGGGCTGATCTGCTGTAAGCCCAGCACAGCGAGCCTGGTTGCAGCCCCTTTCCTGAGCAGAGGGGCCTCAGCTGGTCATGAACAGCTTTAACAGTGGGCTGAAGAATCCGGGGCCCTCTCCACCCAACGGAAGAAGAAAATGGGTCACCCTTGTAGGGAGACACCTGTTAGGTTTTTAATACAAAAAGTTCTGATCTGAGGGCATTCACTGGTGGGTAGGGATTGGAGGGTGCTTTCGTTTCACGAGCAGGTGAAGGGGACCTAGCAGGTAGGGGCACCTTGTGAGGAGAAGGAATAACCACCTCTGTATTAAGGGAGCATGGAGTCAGACTCAGGGTCACGGGGCAGGCTGACCGGGGCCACACAGTCTAGACCAAGGGGCTCCATCACAGCCCTTAGCAGTGTTAGTCTTCACTCTTCCTTGACCGAGTGATCGATTGATTGTATAATTTTTGTAATATACTTACAGAAAAGTAATCCTACTTCTGGATGCCTACCGTAGCTATTGCCCAGAAGATTCTTTTTTTTTTTTTTTTTTTCCTTTTTAAACAAGAGCTGGAAAAATAAAGCGTGACCAAAGTGGGGGAGGGCCCTGCCCTAAATCTAGGTCTGGTGTGGGTGTGTTAGGGTCACAGCTTAGCCCAGGGTCCTGTCTTCCCTGGGGTCAGCCAGCCAGCCCATGGCCAAGTTCCCGCCTGCCCTGCCCTCCTCACAGCCAGAAAGCCTCTTGATCTGTATTGATCCCTTGAATTCTTCAGGAACCGGGTTGGTGAATGCAGTTGCCAGGTGTCACTGATGCTACAGAGCAGCCCTGCCAGAGCTGTCCCGCGGTGAGTACCACCCAGGGGCTGCCCAGCCAGGCCCCGTGCCACCACCCGCCCACCTTCCTCCTGCTCCCAGCAGGCCCAGCCCAGCAGGCCCAGATTGTTTGTATCCTCCAGTAGAGGCTGCCCGAGCCAAGAGGGAGAGATTGGAAGGGGAATGAGGGAGGGAGAGCAGGGGAGGAGAGGGGGGTGAAATTTTTTTTTTTTGGCATACACCCTTATAAGGCTACTGAAGTCATTACCGATGTAACAAACCAACTAAGCAAGCAAGCGCCTCTCACCAAAGTTCCCTTCTATAAACACGGCCTGGCCAGCCCCCCTCCCCTGCCCCTCCCCTCCACCCTCCCTCCCTCCCTGGGGATTTGCTCTCCCCTGACGTCTCTTTCTTACCCAGCCCCTTTTCCTCCTGCTACTTTCCTTTTTCCCTTTACTGGTCGCAGGGGGAGGGAGCCTGCCAGCGGTGAGGGCCTCTGCAGCCGGGGAGCTGGCGCTGATGGTGGTGGCGGTGGTGGCTACGGGAGCCTGAGGCCCGGCTGGCCAGCAGGAGGGCAGGGCGGGCCCGACGAGGGAGACGGCGAGGGCGTGCGCGGGGTGCTCACGAGGCGTGTGGAGACGCGGCAGCACACCGAGGAGGCCATCCGCCAGCAGGAGGTGGAGCAGCTGGACTTCCGCGACCTCCTGGGCAAGAAGGTGAGTACCAAGACCTTGTCTGAAGAGGACCTGAAGGAGATCCCAGCCGAGCAGATGGATTTCCGCGCCAACCTGCAGCGGCAGGTGAAGCCGAAGACTGTGTCGGAGGAAGAGAGGAAGGTGCATAGCCCCCAGCAGGTGGACTTCCGCTCTGTCCTGGCCAAGAAGGGGACTCCCAAGACCCCTGTGCCTGAGAAGGTGCCACCTCCAAAACCTGCCACCCCAGATTTTCGCTCGGTGTTGGGCAGTAAGAAAAAATTACCTGCAGAGAATGGCAGTAACAACTCTGAAGCCTTGAATGCCAAGGCAGCAGAAGGTCCCAAGCCTGTAGGCAATGCCCAGCCTTCAGGGTTTCTGAAAACCGTGGGCAATGCCAAGCCGGCCTTGACCCCCAAACCCATGGGCAATGCCAAGCCGGCCGAGACCCCCAAACCCTTGGGTAATGCCAAGCCGGCCGAGACCCCCAAACCCATGGGCAATGCCAAGCCGGCTGAGACCCCCAAACCCTTGGGTAATGCCAAGCCGGCCGAGACCCCCAAACCCGTGGGTAATGCCAGGCTGACTGAGACCCCCAAACCCGTGGGCAATGCCAAGCCGGCTGAGACCCCCAAACCCTTGGGTAATGCCAAGCCGGCCGAGACCCCCAAACCCTTGGGTAATGCCAAGCTGACTGAGACCCCCAAACCCTTGGGTAATGTCAAGTCAGCTGAGACCCCCAAACCCTTGGGCAATGCCAAGTTGTCCGAGGCCCTAAAACCAGCTGGGAACGAAGAACTTAAGAAGGAGGTTAAGAATGATGTGAACTGCAAGAGGGGCCATGCAGGGGCCACAGATAATGAAAAAAGACCCGAGAGCCAAGGGACAGCCCCAGCCTTCAAGGAGAAGCTACGAGATCTCCGTGTGGTGGAGGGTGCGAAACTGCTGCTCCAGTGCCAGGTGTCCTCTGACCCCCCGGCCACCATCACCTGGACACTGAATGGAAAGACGCTCAAGACTACCAAGTTCATTGTCCTCTCCCAAGAAGGTAACACGGTTGGGGCCGGGAGGAAGGGTAGCTCTGTCCCAGCCACCGTCAGCTCCTGGAGCCCTGGCTTGTTGATGGTGTTAGTAGCCCAGAGCCTGGGTGGGAAAGGCCACTCTCTGTGCCCCTCACTCACAGGATTGGTACCCGCCACACTCCATTGCTGGGGGACAGGGGTGGGTGCCTGGTCCCCCAGGCACATTCCCAGATCTCGGCATCTGTCTGGCAGAGCCCCCTCATGGCACCCCTAGGCGTGGCTCCTCAGAGCAGGCCTGGGCTAATGCCCAGCTTTGGCCCAGAGAAGGCTCCGATCATAGGCTTGGAAATGGGGGGCACCAGGGCCTTGGGGCTGAGAACTGCCTTTGAAGCAGTATTTTAGGTTCAGGTCAGGGTGTGCAGTGACGGGATGTGATTTGGGGTCAACAACTTAAGTCTTGATAACATTGTGTGTTTGAAGGCACCCGAGGGGGAAGCCAAAACCCCAAGCAGCGCCTACGGCACACACTCACAGGCAGACAGAGCCACTCGCTTCCTAATTTGGATGAGACTTTTGTTTGCTGGTATTTCACATTCTTGGGTTGTGGAGAGAAGAGGGGGGGCCCTAAATCCTGCCATCTGGGGCCTTTCATGGTTTGGAGTTCTCAGATGGGCCAGTTTAACCTAGAGAAGAGATGGGGACGAGAGAGGTATTTTCCCTGACCCCTCATTTGGTTTGAAATGTTTTCGTAAATCCCAGTCCTGGATGGGAGCTCCAAGGACAGCAGGCTTCCCACGCCCCACTCTGGTGGCCGGCCCTAGGATAGAGTCTGGCCTGACTCGAGGCTGATGCTGGTGCTTCTGGACAGGGCAGGGCACAAGCTCCCGGGGATGTGGCATTTTAACCTTGAGCGGGTAGAGGGCAGTCAGGGCAGAGGCCCTAACAGTCCTGTCAAATCCAGATCAGCTGAGACAGAAGCACTCCCCCCGCTGCGCTGCCTTCCTTCCCGTCCTCTGACGGCACCCCACTTTACCCCTCCCTCACCCCTCATCTGGCTTTCTTCCTTCCTCTTAAAAACCCTAATGAAGCATTTGAAAATAGCATTGTCCCTCTCAGCTCACGACGGAGTTTCTGTCTTCACTCTGCAGCTCAGACAGCAAATCTGGAACAGCTGAGCGTTTTGAATCTAACTGCTGAAAGAGTAAAGGGGAAATTGGCCAGGAGAGAAAAAAAGGGTGTCTTTTCTGCTAATGTGTTGACACGATAGCTTTTCCACCTGAAAATCCTCAGCTTGGTAGGGACCTCCAGAAGCCATCTCATCCATCCCCCTGCCTCTGCTAGTTTGGCCTGTCCACACACAGGAAGGTATGGGGGATCACCATGGTGGGATGAGATGTCCAGGGCAGTGGATGCCAAGCCTTCCCTGCCACCTCTGTGGGCCCCTCCCTGTTGGAAAGTTTCGGGTAAAACTGACCCGAAACCTTGACCAGGAGAATTTCCCAGGCTACCCTGTGGTGACCTCTCGGGGCGGGACAGAAGGTGGGCAGCTGCCATCGTGGGGACATGTGTGGTCCCATAGTCCTACACGCTGTGAGGTCCATGGCTGTACCACCCTCGGGGAAGCTGATGTTGGGACGGCTGAGGGTAATGCCCATGGCTGTGCAGCTGTTGTGGGACCTGCGTGGAACCTGCAGAGCCACCAAGAGCTGCTTATAAACAATCAACTGGACAGAGCAGTGTAAGCACACCTCAGCTCTGGTCTCAGAAACGCACCTGAGCCCTTAGAATGGACTGTTCTTACCCAGGGTGCCTTGATGTAGCATAGCTGCTGGGCGCTGAGACCCTTTTACACTGGCTACTCCAGTGTCACCTCCCACAGAAAGCACCTCAGACGGACCCTTTAGGTCTAAAGCTGGGGAAGAAGACATGATTAAATGAAGGCCAGCACAATGAGAGGATAGAGAGAGACTGGGGTGGGGAGGGGGAATTATGGAGATAGCCCCCAAACCAACTTTTAAAAAGGTTCTAAATATTTGTAATTCTCCTTTGAAAAATAAGAATAGCCTGCACTAATTGAACACCACGTGCCAGACACTGACCCAGGCATCTTACTATGCTTTTCACTCATTTAATCCTCACAACCACTATACTGCCCATCTAACAGAGAAGTTAAGCACTTTGCCCAAGGCTGCACAGCTAGTTAGTAACAGAGCTGGGATTGGAAGGCAGGCAGTTGAGTTCCAACGCGTAGACAGCTGTGCTCCATCACCTCTTAGTTACTTCTTGTTAGCGTGTCAGTATCCTGGTCCTTCCCTAATCAGCTCCCCGAGAGCGTTGCCTATCAAGGGAAAAGGCTAATGGCTGTTTATTCCGCAACACGTCAACAGTTGTCAGGAGGCTGGAAGACTGGCGGTGCCCTCTGGGCTTGTAAGTTCCTGGTATTTTCACTGCAGTAGAGGAAGCTGACCTTGAAACGGGCCTGGGAGGGAGAAGGCCTGGTCTCAAAACAGCAGCCACGCTCTGTCCACTGCCCCTTCTCTAGTGCGTCCCTGTCCAAATCTACAAGAGCCCGGCTCAAACACAGACCCAGGAGAAAACCTGCGGTAAAGCCTTGTCAGTGACCGCTTCAGGAGGCTCCGCTGCAGGGAGGGGGACCTCTGAGAGGTATGAGTAAATGTCCTCTCGATAGATCTGGAAAGAGAGGACACACACGCACAGTGATAAACCTCTTCCAGCCAAGTGCCAATGATGAGCTGCTGGGAGTGAGAGGAGAGGGAGCTGAGTGCTGGGCCGCAGGGAGAGGCTGGTGGTGAAAGAGCGGGGCCTTGATCTGAAGTGTGAAGGCGGGCAGGGCTCGCAGCAGGAGAGGGAGGGTGTGGGCTTCCCAAGCAGGAACACAGGCAGCAGCCAAGGCAGGCCCGCTCCCAGCATCATCTGGGCTCGAGAGGGAGGCGCGGCCCCATTCCATCCCCTATCATGCTAAGGAACTCAATTCGAAAGGCAGTAGGGAGCCATGTAAGAGTTGGGAATGGAGAGCAATAGACACAAAGCTGGGGTTTACGGGTTTTGATTGATTCTGTGCCCAAAGACAAGGAAGGAGCTTACCGAAGAGGGTGGGGAGAAAGGTGGTGAGGCCTGGACGAACAAGGTAGCCATGGCCACAGACAGGAGATAACCAGTGCAAGAAGCAAAGGCAGAATTAACAGAACCTGTTGCCTGGCTTGGAAGGGTGGGCGGCTGGGGTAAAGGAGAGGAAGGTGTGGAGGCGCACTGAGTGTCCATGTGTGGGCGGCTGGGTCGCAGTGATGGCACCAGTGGAAAGAAGGAAGGAAGCTGGAGTTTTGAGGGGTCTGTAGGGAGAAGGGGGGTTGCTAAGTGGGTTTCCCCGTCCTTCACACCCTACTGAGCATCCTCTCCACCCCCGCATCCCTGACCCGGAACCCTTCTTGCTCCACTGCACTGAACCCCCTTCTGTTACCCCATCTAAGATCAAGATTCACTTCCTCCAGGACTCCTTCCCAGACTGTTGTCCCTGGGGCCTTTGGCCATGACAGACCCTTGTGCTCTTCCCGCATCTGTGTGTGTGTCTGTGACCTACTGCTGGTGGGCACTGTTGATAGGTTTCAGGGGTGCTTCTCTGAACCCTGTACTTGGATAGGACTCATAGCCCACAGGCCCCCCCAAAACATGATTATGTCCACTCTGTCTAGCACCAAGGAGAGCAGGAGAGGTGTGATGGCAGTCAGTTGAGTTGACTGTTCATTCTTGGAGGGACCTGTGGAGGTGTCCTTGCTCTTCTTGCATCCCCCAGAACGGCAGGGCGGGTGGTGCTCCCTTACAGCAGCTGGGCCTGCCCTCCAGGCCTGCAGAGCGGCCTCACCAGGCCCCTTCTGGACCTGCAGCAGCGCTGCTCAGGCCTTGGCCCGGGACTGGGAGGCCCATGGCTGGCCGGTGAGCTCTGCGCTGCTCCTGAGAAGTGCTTTCATCTTTATGCCTTGTTTCCTGTCCCCGGGCCAGGCTTCTCTCCCTGGCAAACATTTCTCCCCATCTATGAATGAGGGTTCATTTTTGTTGCTGCTGTCAACCGATGATTCATTTTTAATTGCCTTCAGTGTGGGATCTTGCAAAGGCTTTTTCAAAACCTGTGTAAGTCCATCCTACAAAACACAAGGATTTATACAGCACCTACTATGTGTGAGGCAGTATTCCAGCCCTTTTCATTGTATGCATAATCCACTTGAAGAATTCTGAGTTAGGCATTTTTTTTTTCCTTTTAGAAACTATATTATCTTTTTCAATGGTAGCTTCTGTTTGATTAAGTGTTCATGACTTTCTGTTGCATAGATCCTACCAGATCACCTGCTCTAGAAGTATGCCTTGGACATTCTCAGAACGGCAAATTTTTGTTTTTAAACTGACTGCATTCCAGGCTCAGGAAAAACATTCATAATAGTCACAGTCGCTGCCCTCCGTGATCTAGCGTGGGAGAGAGGCGTGTGTTTCAGTAATGGCCTTGGGAGACAAGCTCTGATAAAGGTGAACTCAGGGCACGGAAGAGGTCCACCTATGGCCAGGGGTGCTTAGAGATGGCAAGGAAGGCACCATCCCTGAGGAGGTGACCTGGAGCTGAGTTGTACTGTCCCGGCATGCCGGGGGACCAGGTCAGGAGACACTGCTGACTGAGGGCAGCCTCGGAGCAGAGCCTCTAGGGCTTGGGACCACTCCCTCTACCTCGTACACCCCACGCCCCCTCTCCCCACACACTCAGAAAAAGCACAAGACGGTGGGGTGGTCTTCAGACTCTGTGGCCTTGAGGGGCTCTCCCAGGGACCGGTCTAGCTGAGCCATTCATTGGATCCCTGGTTCCCATCCCCCTCACCTTCCTCTCAAAATTCCCCACCAGGCTGAGGCTTCTCAAAAAAAACTCTGGGAAACAGTTTTTCTTCTGGAGGTCAGGAATAAGCTGTCCCACAGGAAATACCAGATGCTTCAATCTGGGCCAGCCCAGCCTCCAAGCCTGCTGGGGGCCCTCCCCCAGCCCACGCACATGGCCAGGGGTCCAGGCTGTGAGCGGCTTGGAAAAACTGCCTTTCTGATGCTTTCCCCCCGTGAAGGGTGAGGGCTATGGTCTACATGCTCCACCTCTCCTGGGGGTCTCACTACTGTTTTGTCCCATTTGGGTTTAAGGCTGAAGGCAGCTGGGGGACTGAAGCTGAGAGACAATCAAGGATTCGACCAGGATGTCGGTTGGCAGTGGGATATCTGCTCCCCGAGCCTTAGCCTCAGACTGAGGGAAAATGGCAAGATGGGGTCCGTTTCTTCTAAGCCTCGAGTTTGGGGGCCAGAGGTCATCTTCGCATGCCCCTGCCCTCCCAGATGAATGGAAATTTCTCTCTCTAGAAGATAGTAACCCTCATTCCCTGCTTCCTGTGCCACATAGTTCTCACTTTCATGACAGAGCTCCTAAAAATCCAACCTAAATCCTTTCTGCTGTAGTGTCTGCAAATTCTATCTCCTAGCCACAATGGGAAGAGATACTGAGGCATTGCCAACCCCGGTGGGAGAGCATAGTGAGGTCCTTCTGAGAGGTGGGGTCTCAGTGAGAGTGTAGGAGGGAGGGGCGCAGATCAGCCATCCTGCCCCAAGGGGTCGGCGGGACTAAGGTTTCCCTGTTGAAGACCTTACCCAGGTGCCAGGAAGTAAAGAGGACTATTCTGTCTCTGCTTTCTCCTCCAGCCTTAGTGAGGTTCTCTGGGCAGAACTGACATCACCCTTCCTCTCTCTGAATATCCTGGTATTTGTTGGTCAAGTCTGTGCATCTGTCTAATGGGGGTGCGGGGACTTTTGAGATCAAAGGTCATGCTGCTTCGCATACGCACCTGGGATGCACACAGCTCTGCCCGCTCAGAGCCAGTGACTTGTGCCGGGCAGCGTGGCGGAAAGGGAGGTGGCCGGAGCCAATGGCTCCAGGCGGCAGGATGCATGTGGCTCTGGCTGTATCCTCCTCCTCGTATGATGACGGCTGCCCTGACGACAGGGCAGCTTTGGGCAGGATGCCGTGCTGCTGGCTTGTGTGTGTGTCTGATGGCAGGAACGAGGCTACTGCTGCCCTCCTGCCTGGCCCAGCAAGCCCAATCCTCAGCTGGTGTCTCCCCACACCCTAAGGGAAACTCCCCAAACGTGTCCCCCAGGGAAGTAGCCAGCCCTGGGATGAGAGAGCTAGGATGGGTGAGGACCAGACTCCTGTTCATGCCCAGCCTGACCCCTCCTTCCCCCAACCAGGCCAGAAGAGGTGTGCTGGGGCAAGGGTAGCCCTGTGGAAAAGAAGGCCATCCCTCTCTGAGGGGACCAAAGGACCCTGCACTGAAGAGGGGCAGCCCCACAGAGCCCCTCTCCCAGCCCAGGGCCCCTCATCGGCCATGATTCTCAGCTCAGATACCATTCCTGAAAAGCCAGCTCCGGGGTCCCAGGCTGGTCACTGTCTCCTCCCAACAGATCTGCCCACAGGCCAGTGTCCCTGCTGGACAGGGGCTCCTGCCCTGCCCCCCCCCCTCACCTCTTTGTTCGAAATGCCCTTTTCTAGGATGCATTCCCAGAAGCGTTGCTGTAAGCAGGGCAGAGTGTCCTCACCTGCCACTGTCCGTACCACAGTCTGTGGACCTGAGCCCGACTACTGCTTGTCTCTCTTGGTGACATCCAGTGTGAGGGCCTGGGTCCATCTGCCCCTTCTATTGTGCTGACGCTCTCCAAAGGCAGAGGCTATTTCTCTCTCTTCTTCTTACCTTTCTATCATATCCCCATGAGAGAACTTGCTGGGGTGGGGGGAGGTTGGGTATATTTAGGGATCAGTTATTTTGGGTCTGGGTTATCAGCAAAAAGTGCCTTGGCTTTGGTGGGGCGAGCGGGTTGGTTCCCACAGGGCCTCTGATTTCTGGGCGTGTGAATAACACTCGCTCTGATGCTCCAAGTGCCCGGCAGGTGTTGGGCTCAGACCTGGTCCACTCAACAAATGTTCCTCTTCCCGCCCAGGCTCACTGTGCTCCGTCTCCATTGAGAAGGCACTGCCCGAGGACAGGGGCTTATACAAGTGCGTAGCCAAGAACAGCGCCGGCCAGGCTGAGTGTTCCTGCCAAGTCACCGTGGACGGTAGGTCGTGCCCACCCACCCCTGCCACACGTAGAATCCCGCTTCTCAGCGCCCCCTTCCCACCGAACCTGAACAGGGCTGCAGCCAAGGCTGCCATCCCAACCTGAGGCGTTCACTTTGTGGGTGACAAACCATCTTCTGCAAAACAATGAGACAGGAAGGAAAGTGGGAGCTCTACTTGGAGGTCCCCTGTGGCCTCACAGCCCTGTCCCCGGCTGGGAAGAGGGCTGCTCACCTTGTTGGTCCCCCCTCCCGAGTCCTGACCCCCACATGCCAGGCAGGGAAGGGCGAGACAGGGCAGGAGGAGAAAAGACACACCCACAGGAAAATGACTACATAGTATTTTACAAGCCGCAACGAACAAGTGTCAGTGCCGGCAGGACAGACCCGTGAGGAAGAGGGAGCAGAGTGAGGTCCAAGTGGGGACACTTCCTCCAGGAGGTGAGTAGGGGCTGAGGCTTCGGGTAACGGGGACAGGCCTGCCTCTGCAGTTAGAGAAGAGTAATCATAACACAGCAGAGAGGGAGGAAGAGATGCGTGGGGACGGAGAGGCTTACCAGGTCTGAGTGGAGTTTCCTGTGAGGAAGGGGCGAGTCTAAGCTGTAAGGAATGGGGACTTGTCCTAAAGAAATGCAGGTAGTGTGTTTGTGACTTTCCTTTTCTCCTCTGTGTAGGGTTAGAATTAGAGGCTTGGAAGTAGATGGTTTAGGCCACCACCCTCACTTGACAGGACGGGACACCCAGGCTGTTCAGAGAGGAAAAGCTTCCCTCATGAGGTTCCCTGCTCTACTGAGGGCCAAGCCAGGGCCAGAGTCCCGTCTTGGGACTTGCAATACAGTGCCCTTTCTTGGTTTTTTGTTACTTGCCTGGAACTGTCTAAAAAGGTAGTTTGGGGAAAACAATTTCTTGCCCTTGAAATGCCTGGTTAGTAACTATCAGTGACAGGTTAAAAGCTAGTGTCCAAATAAGGCATCTTGTAGACCAGCTTTGTTGTTCCTCTGACTTTGAATATAATCACTTGACTTCTAAACCCCTAACCTGTTTCACCGCCATTCCACAAGATGGGGAATCATTGTCTCCATTCTGGATTTTGTAATATGATTTCCTGATCATAAAAGCCAAGATCCGTGATACATAATGAGTGGGAGAAAAGAAAAGAGAGTCTTGAAAACCAAAGTCTTTTTTAAAAAAACATATAATGGCAACACAAATTAAATTGTCAGTAGCCAACAGTAAACCTGAAACTGTAGAATATTGTGGGTGTCTCCCTGGAGTTCTGTGAATGTGTTTGTCACAGGGGCTCTTGAGTCTAAGGGAGCAGATTCCATGGGTCAAAGTGTATGGTCAGTTCAGAAGGGGGCTAGAAACACATGTTCTGAGGCTAGGGGCTGCTGCTTCTGATTACTCCTGTCACCCACCCAGGTCAGAGTTCTGCTTCTTTCTAGACAGGTACTGCAATTTAAAAAACAGTGTTTCTGGGAACTTGACCCCAGAAACCTATTTCTAACAGCGCCACACTTGGGACCCATGCTGGTTCCAGAAGGAAGCCCCGCCTGTTAATGAGGTTATCTGCTTTTGGAATCCCTAGCCTCTTTGGGTCCTATTTACATGGCTAGCTGAAGGCAGGACAGCAATTCATTCTCCTTATCTGCAAAGTGTCAGCACCTTTTCCAGAAACAGCAAATGGCTCATTTTTAAAAATTTCCTTTTTCCCTAGAGAATACATTTGGGGATTCTTTTTTTCTTTTTTTTTTTTTAAGGTTTGGGGAACTTATTCTGCAACTTAAAGGGCTTCCTTTGCCCCTAAGTTGGTCTCCTTCTAATCTTGGCCATCATAATGTATCTATGGTTCCTTCAGAGGGGCCTCTGCAGGGTTTGGCCTCAGACTACAGACTGGGATGTGGGTCTTAGGAGAAGTGCTAGGAAGGGGATGAGAGGGAGACCAGCTGAGATAACAGGGCCGACTCTGGGTTAATTGGGTTTTGTTTTGTATTTTTTCAAAGAGAAAAAGGGAAGGGCAGCCCCCCTCCACACCCACTCTTTTCCCTGTTGCTACACCTGGAGCTATATTCTTGTCCTTCCTGCCACATTTAGCTTTATCTTTCCATCAAGAGCCACCTCTGGGCAAATAGGAAAGGACTACAGGCTCCTGAGCTGCTCCCCCACCCCCTTTCAGCATCTTTCCCCCTGTGCTCCTCTCAGCTAAGTAGGCTTCAAGTCCTGCTCTGTCCCCGATCATCTCAGCTCTCCCCACACCCTTAGGCGATAGTACCCGGCTTAGAGGTCCCAGTGGGCCCATGCACCCTTTGATATTATAGGCAAACTTTTATGTGTTTGTGGATTAGAGCATTTTTCTGAAGAAAGGGTCCACAGTTTTTAAACAAATTCTTAAAAGAAGCCATGAATTAAACTACGGTGAAGAACCACTTGCCCTAAGAAGTAACCTTGACTGAACTTTGAAGCCTAGTTGTTGGGCAGGGTCTTCCATTGCTCTCCATCTGCAGCTGCCCTGCTAAACCTCTGGATAAGACCAGTCTTGCTTCCCTCCTAAGGGGCTGCAAGGTCCTTCTCTCGGGGTGGGGACCACAGCTAATGCTGATGTCAGGCTGGCCCTGCCCCCGACAGTCACTCACTATCACTCACATAGCCTGTGCTAGACACCATTTAGACTATATATCTGTGGCTAATAGAATGATGTATTTCAAGACCTCATGAAAATGACTTTGGCTCATTGGCTGTTCCGTATTAGCCACACTACTTCTTCCCTCTTATAGAAAAGACAGGGGGAGGTAGCCTTTATAATGCAGCACATCTGGCTCTTTTAATCCTGCTGTTTGGGTTGTTTCCATAAGAAAAAGGGAGCTCTGTGCACTTTCTTGATTATGGTCATACCGCCATTCCTTCCAGGTTAGCAGCAGACATGTCAACTTGTACCACAGAAGGCAGCTGAAGCCTGGGGTGGGTAAGGACTTGTCCGAAAACTCACCCAGGAGGAGAAAAAGCTGACCTTCAAGGCCTGCCATGGCCTGCCGTGGCCAGAAACTCTTGTGCATTTTTAGTTTATGCAGCAGTTGGGCAGGGTATCTTTCTCAGTGGGAAAACCCAGGCTCAACGAGGGTCAGCAGCCATCCCCAGTCACTCAGACAGTAAGCAGGAGATGCCGTTTCCCTGGGTGTCTCTGATCCCAAAGCCCAGGCCCTTCGAGCCATGCTGCACAGGGAGTCACATGACTCCCTGGCATGAGTTACCTTGGCAGGACTCCAACCCAGGTGTGTTTGGTTCCAAAGTCTGCACCTTTCCACCACCTGCATGGCCTCCCCGTCTAGTGAATAACATGGCAGTGTCCACTGTCCGAGAGATCCAGATCTTCCTTACTAACAGCACTTCTTGCTGGGAAGTCCTTCTGCACCTCTGGCCTGAGTGGCCCACTCCCTCTCATTCAGACCCAGGTGAGAGGTGAGGAAGCAAAGCCCTTTGTAGGCCCAAATCCCAAGACCGGGCAGATCAGGCCGCCCTTCCCAGCCACCTTGCCAAGGGCATCGGGCCTCAGCTACGAGTGAGATCAGGGGCTTTGTAACCATGGAGGCTGGTGTGTGCATGCGGTAGGGGATGGCGTTCCCATGGGCCTTCTCTCAACCCGTATGTCAGTGCCCGCTCTGCTCCTGGGGCTGGGGTTAAAAGCAGTGAACGAAACAAGTTCCTGTTCTCAGAGCCTTTACATTCGAGTGAGGGAGAGACAAAAATACGGATGAACAGATATGTCATACGATCTCAGGCAACAACACATGCTGTGAAGAAAGCAGAGCAGGGTGATAGGGGAGCGTGCTGTTGTTGGAGAGGGTGAGGCCTCTCTGAGGAAGAGGCATTTGAACAGAGGCCTGAAGGCATTTGGGAAGGAGTCCCAGCAGTAGCACGGCAGAGGTAAGGAACAGGAGCAAAACCCTGAGCTGAGACTGTACGAGAGACACCCCAGAAGGAGAAGTAAGGAGGCCAGGGTGGCCGAGCCCCGGGCCAGGGGCAGAGTGGTAGGAAATGAGACTGAGGAGGACCAGATCTGCAAGGCCATGTAGGCTGTGACCAGGACACTGGATTTTATTATAAGTGCGGTGGGACAACCCTGGCCATTGTAAAGGATCACTCAGGCGGTGACCAGACCCAGGAGGAGTAAGAGGGAGAGCAGATTCGAGGTTGCCACGATAGCCCAGGCATGAGATGATGGCAGCTTAGACTCTATGGAAGAGGTGGGAAATGACCAGATTTATAATGTTTTGACAGTACAGCTGATAAGATTTGCTGATGAATTGGAAATAGAAAGGGAAGTCAAAGGTGACCCTTAGTTTTCGTGAGGGAGCACAGGTCAATGGTGGTACCACCTACTAAGATCAGAATGGGTAGGGGTGGGGTACAGTCAAGACTTTCGTGTATGTGAAGTTTAAGGTGTCCATTAGACATCCAGGTGGGCCTATTGTGTAGGTTGACCTTTAGATGAATCTGGAGTTGAGGAGGGAGGTCGGGGTTAGAGGCAGGACACGAGGAGCCATCTTCATGAGGCCACTGAATGCCCTGGGAGTATATGAGGTCCCCAGGGGTGGATGTGGATGGAGGAGGGAAGGAGAGAGTCCGACACTGAAAAGTAAGGCAGGACAGAGGTCTGCGAAGGAGACGGAGAAGGACTGGCCATGGTGAGACAGGAAGAAATCAAGCAGAGAGGGGTGTCCCAGAGGCCAAAGGGTGATCATTTCAATAAGAAAGGAATGATGGAGATCAATGTGTCAAAAGGCTCTGCCAAGTAGAATAAGATGAACCTGAGCGTTAGCCATTGGATTTGGCAACTCGGGGCGATTTGCAACTGTAAGAAGGGAGTTTAAAGCCTAGTTTGAGGTGTATGCAGCTAATAACCAGCTGGGTGGGGATTTAAGCCCACACCTTGGCTCCTAACCACTGTGGTCCACTGCCTCCATGGCCAGGGAGCCCTCTGACTGTGGCTGAGCCGACCCCCACTTCTTTTGTTGGCCTCGGTCTGCTCCCACTCCCATTTGTTCTTTATATTGTCTCATGCAGCTAAAATGTATTAGGTTGAACTAAATAAAATTGCTATTTTAGTAGGTCAAAAACACTTGAATATTGGCGAATGGTGTGGTTCAACCTGAAACACGGGTATAAAGCATTTAGCATCGTGCCAGGCACGGCCTGAGTACCCAGTAAATGCCAGCTCTTACTCCACATCTCATTCACTCCTCTGTTGGGGTGTTGTTATTCCCTTTTTCCTGGTGAAGAAGGTCAGGAACTTGCCCAAGGACTCACAGTCACCGGCCTGCAGAGCCAGGAAGGCACTCATCCTGACCAGAGCTCTCTCCCTCCTGATTTTGCCAGCATGCTGCTCGCTCCTGGGCAGACAGAGAGAGAGAGAGAGAGGGCAGCCCCTCTGCCCTGCCCCTTCTGGGGCTCCTGGAAGCTCAGACCCCCCTCCCAAAAGCCTCCCAAGACCTCACTCCCCCTGCCTAGGGTTGCAGCTCTGGGAATGACCTCTCTCGGGGGAGACAGAAGAAGAAATGCTGTGTTGGAAGGCTGAGCCCAGAGCTAGCCCAGGAGTGGAAGGGGTGAGGCATTGTCCATATAAGGACACGTTTTCCTCTCTATGTTGAGGCCCCCCCCCACACTCCTCACACCACCACCTTCCTCCCCGCTGCTTCTTTGGGGGCACCAGCAGACCAGCAAAGGACTCCAGCCCTGGGGCCCAGATCTAGAAATGGAGTTCAATTTCATCACAAACTGATTAAAATAGACAGAAAATACACGCTGCTCTTAAACTTTTATTACTATTATTTTTATCCCCTGGGCAGCCACGTGAGCACAAAGCTGGTTCTGATTAAGCACGTGGTCCTCCCAGCCCACTCCTTGCTGCGGTTCTCACGGACAGACTGACGGCTAGTGGCTCGTGGTGCAGGCACAGCCCACAGGGGGCGGGGGTGCTGCAGAGGGAAGAGGGGGCTCGTTCCACCCCTGTGGGGCTCCAAGTCTGGGGGTGTGCCTGATCTGCCAGGGAAACTTGAGCCCCTTTCCTCACGGCCAGATGGAAAGATAAGGAACATCTACAAACAAGGCTCAAAGCACATGACGGGGTGGTGTACTCACAAGTCAGTGTAAAGCAGGCACCCAAGAGCTGAGGACGGATGAGGAGGCAGGAAACATGCAGCAGGGGCCTATGGGGAGGGCTTTGTGAAGGTGGAGGATTCTAAAGCGGATTTGGGAAGGAGGCGAGGAAATGCGGCGAACAGGAGACATGAATGAACAGGTAAATGATCACCGTGGCACGCGTCCTCTCCCTAGAGCCTTGTAGTGCTGTGAGGCAGAGAAAATAAGTGTAGTTTTCCTTGTACAAATGTGGGAACAGAGACTCGGGGCAGCTGAAATTATTTGCCCACAATCCCAGGATTGCTGATGACAAAGCTGCACCTAGAGCCCTCCTCTCTCCATCCCTACTCTAATGATGCTTGGAAGCAAAACCCACCATGACCCCACGAGGAGAGAAAGAATCTCAGTCCCTGTCTCCTTTCTTTCAGGAGCCCGGGAAAACTGGGCCTCTCCTCCTTTGCTTGCTTATGCCTCAGTTTCCCCATCAATTAAAAAAAAATCTTGGTCCTTCCTTGTCTCCCTCCTCTGATGCCCCGGCACTCAGTGGGAAAAAGACGGCAAAGCGAGTACTTATGCCAAGGAAGAGAGGACTGTCTGTGCACACCCTGTCCTCGCCTCCTCTTCCTTAAAAGGGGGGAAAACAAATTTCTGGGTGCGCCTTTCTTTAAATTGTCATTGGTGCTGTCAGAAGTGCTGGTCTTGAAGGAAGGGAAGAAGGGAGGGCCCCAGACAAGGGAACCATAGACTCACCCCCTGACCTTGGTTTATGGCAGCCTGATGTGCAAATATCAAGGGAAGCATGGGCAGGAATAGTCCCTGAGACCCACCCTCACCTCTACACACACACACACACACACACACACACACACACACACACACACACACACACACACACACACACACACACACACACACACACACACACACACACACACACACACACACACACACACACACACACACACACACACACACACACACACACACACACACACACACACACACACACACACACACACACACACACACACACACACACACACACACACACACACACACACACACACACACACACACACACACACACACACACACACACCCCTCTGAGGAGAGAGACTAGGAGTTTTCAACCTGGCGGCATATTATTTACTCCCAGCCCCCCACCCAGACCAATTAAGCCAGGATCTGGGGAGTGAGATACCTAGGTACAGGTGCTTCTAATGTGCAGCCAAGGTTGAGAACCAGAGGTTGATAAATGCGTACTGAGGTTTGTTCTGTAGCTGAGAATGACCACTATGTCCGGGGAAAATACCCAATGTGAGAAAAATGAAATCATCCCCTCCCCATGGGACTTTCTGCTCCTCCACCCATGTCCACACAGAACCTGGTGTGTGGGCGGCCCACTGAGGAGACCGGAACAGGCCGTGTCAGCTACAGATGGCAGGGACCCCTGACTCCTCATCTGGGGCTCTTTTGCTCATACAAAAGGTGGCAGAAGGGTAACACACAGTGGGGAATGGAGGCAGGGTAGGGGGCTGGGTTATCAAGCACTGCTCAAAGGAATTTCTTCCAGCTTTGTTCCTTCAGCCCCATCCCCTGAAATATACTGCTGGGAAGTTCTACTTAAGGATTATGTTTAATCGTTCCTGTAGTTACACATGTACAGCTTTTGACCGACTGCAGTGGGGGACTGTCCCCGTGGCCTTGGAGACCTGTGTGCTGTGCCCGAGCCTCCGTTCTGGATTACCCAGCTAATGGAGAGTGGGCAGGCCTTGAGTTGGGAAGGAAGCCTGACTGGTTTGGAGGAATTTATATGGACAGACCCACATTCTGGAGCAGGAAAGGGATCCAAATGCCATCTAGAAGGAGTAATGCATCCAGACGGGAGCACCAAGAGTCTGCATGCCGGGGCAGTGTACCCTCCCAGCCCCTAGTTCGGTGCTTCCGAGCCCACCCTGCAAAGCCCCAGAAGCCCAGTCTAGGCGAGAGCACGTGTTAGAGTCTGGGATTGCCCCACCGTGGAGGCGGGGACAGGGAGATGGCCCTTCCTCCCCAGACAGGCCTTAGGAATGTGGCCAAGCCTCAGCTGGAAAGTCCCACCCCCTCCTTTCTCCCTCTGCGCTTCCTGTTCAGGAGCAGGAAAAGGATGCACAGGAAGGGGCTCGGAGGGGGAGGCTCCCTCCCAGCATAGTCCCTGAAGAGAGTTCCTTGCGGGGAAAATGCTGGAGCCTAGTGATAGCGGTACAGCCAGCTCCTTATCCCGGTCCCAGCAGCTTGCTAGAGCCCAGTCTCTTCTCGGCCCAGTGAGGGCCTTTTCCACCCAGCCCAGCGCTATGTCACCCTGCTGCCCTGACAAGGGAGGGTTTCCCCCGGCATCTTCCACACTGGGCATGAATGGGAAGAGGGGGAGTGGAGGACAGCCCCGCGGAGTTGTGCGCTCACCCGGGCAGCATTTCAGCTCTGCCCAGAGGCTGCCGCCGCAGGGTTCCAGTGGCTCTGCTTTGGGGAGGGTGCAGCAGCCCCCACAAGGGCTCCAAGGCTCAGTCCAGAGCCCGCGAGGCATGCCGGCCGCCTGCTCAGAGGCCTTCATCTGGCCTGGAGGTCTGACTGTCAGTGTCCCTTGAGTCAGAGACAACAGGCTGCAAGCCCCCTCCAGACCATGAGGCCCGGGCAGCAACCCATCCCCTGCTTCCTCCGTTCAAGAGACCTCTCTACACAGGGCGGGCTTTTGGAAATCCAGAATGTTTAGCCCAAGTGAGTTAAGACCCAGTGAAGGGAAAAGATAGGCATTGGCGAGCAGGGGGGGCTCTGACTGTCCCCCAGCCCTGCCAGTGATGCGATTCTGGCGGCCCGTGTCTGCAGCAGAGGCGAAAGCGCTACCCCGCTCCCAGGATAGCCTGTCCATCCATCTTCGGGGCAGCTGTGCTCTGCGCCTGATTTATAAGGCCGGGTGGCGAGGACACTCCTTCTTTGGTGCTCTTGAGAGGAAGGTGCCTGGCCTGCCCAGCAGGCGCTGAGGGCCCTCAGAGTGGAGCCGGGACGGGGAGGACCTGTCGGGGTTGAGGTGGGATGTTTATTGCGATGCCTCTTCTGCTTCCTTCCCTGGGCAGCTGCCTACTCATGTTTGTCGTTACCTGTTTTGTTCCAGATGCCCCCACCAGTGAGAACGCCAAGGCCCCGGAGATGAAAGCCCGGAGGCCAAAGAGCTCTCTTCCTTCCATGCTAGGAACGGAGAGTAAGTACTCGTTCAGCTCTTCCAGGCAAACCCGGGTCTGAGGGCCGGCCGCTTCCCTGCCTGTGCTCCTCGGAACCTGGCCCCTGCCACCACCCTGGTGCCCTGTGAGCTCCTGGTGACCGAGCCACTGGCCTTTTCTCTCCCCTCCCACCTCTCCAAGGCCTGAGTGGTGTTACAGAACCAAATCCTCTGGCAGCGTCACTCAGGCCCCTTCTGCTTCCCACCAACAACCCTGGGAGACCTTCTCCTAATCTGTCCCAGTTGAGTCTTTCCTGCCACATAGACCTTCTTACACAGTGGCTCTGATCAGATCACCCCTGGTTGGAGTGCCCAGCGGTCCCCAGAGCCCACCAGTCCCGTGCAAGTGAACCTCTCACACTTTGCCGTCCTGGCACACCTGCCACGTGTGGGCACACATTCTGACATCCAGCCTCAGCCTTTCTTTCCAAGCGCTGCCCCCCAGCTCCTTACTCCTATTTCATCCTCAAGCCAAACTGAGCTCCTCTGTGTGCACCGGACACCCCTGTGTTCCTCCCTTCGTGCCTTTGCTCTGGCACCTCTCTTGTGGGACAGACCCCCACTGAAAAGTCATCTCATCCCTGAGCTCGTCTTCGCTCCAGCTGAAAGGAACTCGTCCCTCCTGTGAGCCCCCATAGCACTCAGCATCCCCCTTCTGCCGTTGGCTGTCCTCTTCCCAGGGTCACGGTGATGTGTCTGTGTCTCATCGTCCTTCCTCCTTTTTAAGTTCCGTGGGCCTCCGGCTGGGCCAACTTAGGGGTGCACCTTTCAGGATGCCAGTGCCGTGACCTGCTCATAGAAAGGCCTTACCAGCATCTCTTAGAACAAACTTGCAGCTGTGGTCTAAATAGCCAAGCAGGGAAAGGGCTTCTCCTATGACTCTGCATCTGACTCTCTCCCTCTTTTCGGATCTTGGCTTCCCCCAGAACCCCTTATAAGCTTTTAGGCACTGTGCCTAGGGTCCACGGTGCTTTTACAGGCCCACAAAAATATTTCAATATCTTATAAAATTAGGGAAAAATTTAACTTTTAGGTCAAAGAAAATGTTTTAATTCATAACATTAATATATTCATCTTTATACCAATTCAGTTGTAAAATATAATTTATGTATGTATGTATGTAAGTATATACATTTTTTTACATTTTTTTTTCTTTAATGAAGGGAAGGAGCCTTCAAAGGCAAAAGTGCTTAGACTCCCCAAAGGGCATAATGCAGCCCTGGCTTCCGCTACTGATTAATTATTGGTCTAATTTTGTTAGAAGTATGCTTCGAAAACTCCAACTTTAACAAAAGATATGGGGTTGCTTAGGCATCCCCAACACACTCTGTGTTTTAAAAGAGCAAAAGACAAGACAAACTCTTAATTACCCATACTAATAAAGGGAAGTGAGCTAGATTCATTCAAAGGCTGGCTCTCTTTTTCCATTACAAGGCAGTGTTCTGTAACTTAGTTTTATTCTCATCTCTTCAAAGCAACCTATTTACCTTCCCAATGAGGAGCTTGGATTCCTCATGCACATACCAGGGCAGCCAAATTGGAATGATAATTTCTCATGGATATTTAACCACCTGGAGCCTCCGATTATCAAAAGTGGACGTTTAATAATAAGTTGTTGACAATGCATAAACAATTCTAAGAAAAACCTAGTGAGAATGGGTTAATGATTTTATCTTCCGAAAGGATTTCTTGGGCCTGTGTTCTATTTAGTTATGGGAAAAAGTCCTCGGGAGAGACATGGCATCTCATAAGAGCGCCAAGTGATGGTAAACTGGGTCTGATGCGATTGTTCTCCTCTCCTGGGGGCAGAAGCAGGAGTGCCTGGCGTTCGAGCTGGGAGGTCAGCAGCCTCCTGTCCTCAGCTCTGGCACATCTATTCCGGTGAGATCCCGAGGGAAGTGAGGTGGGGTCAGAGGAGAGCCGTGAAAGAGAAAAACAAACTGGAGACAGTGAGCTGACCCGGGACCTGGGCTCTTTGCCCTGGAGAAGAGAAGGCTGTGGAAAACCCCAGCCAAGCTGTCATCATGCAGTTCCAGGGCAGGGGCTCTCCACCCTGGCTGCATGTTAGATTCACCTGGGGGGCATTTAAAACCACTGCTCCCTGCTGCACCCCAGCCTAATTAGATCAGAATCTCTGGCAGTGGGACCCCTGCTTCAATGTATGTTTACGCTCCTGGGCCATTCCAAGGTGCTGTCAGCCAGGCTGGAAACCAGCTGTCCAGAGGGAAGCCCGGGGCCCTTGCACAGCTGGTCTTGAGAAGCAGAACCGGATCCCCTCTACTAACTCCATTAAATGTGGAACCACCGCGGGCCCCCGGCCCAGGTCCTCAGGGCATTTCCATCACCTGCCTTTAGGGAGAGAGCAAGATGCTCTGGTGGAGTCTGGACGCCATGGTTCTTTCCCCTCCGAAGGGTGCAGAGAAGGGGGCTCAGTGGGCAGTGCTGCTCAGAGGGAGGGGCAGCTGAAAGCGCTTCATCTCCGTGGCAAACAAACACATTCGTGACTGCATCAACTCCAGCTGACACTGCTTGTCTGCTGAAGGGGAATTTCACTCTGTGTAGAAAGCCTTCACGTTGGAGTTACAGACAGATGTCTTACTCCCAAATGAATGGAAGTGTGTGTCTCTATGTATAGTAATGGCCATGTTGAACCCCTCTGCCGGCCCACGCCTCCTGCCCCCCATCATCCCAGCCTGTCACTCCCTGGGGCACTGAGAGCATTAGCAGCGTTTTTTCCTTAGAAACCTGCAGTTTCCTGGGTGCCTGTGTACCACCGTGGGGCTTCCTTCCCAGGAGGCTCCTGAGAAAGCAGCTGCCCAGAGATAGGGAATGAAGGGAGTGTCTTTTAGGCCTGCACCCCCAGTTCTTTTCTCACTTTGGGGGATAATTTATATGATTTATCAATTACATAAGTTAAATATGCATGCCTTCTTGTTTAAACATTTTAACTCGTACAGAAGTTTACCAAGTACAATGTGAAAGCCCTCTTTCATCCTACCCCTAATTTCACTCACCTCCTCAAATATATTCACAATTGCTTTTTTCTGAATATTCACATATACACATGCAAATATTTCAGTTGGATTTTTTTCTCACAGAAATGGAATTATGCAGTCTGTACACCTCTGCAACTTGCCTTTTTCTCTTAGCATTGCCGTCCCCAGTCCCAGACATCTCTGTTTCCATGAGAAAGCCCAGATTCTCACGTTGCTGAGTGGTCTGGCTGTGTATGTGTGTTCATTTTCATCAAGGGCTGGGAAGTACCTAATCTAACCAGGAAATCCATCTTTCCTCCAGTGACCGAGGGAAGTCTGAGTGGTTTCCTTGTCAAATAGATGGTGGCCAGATCCCTGTCTGCATGCCCTCCCCTCCCCAGCTCGGATGTTCGGTCCTGTGAGGGAGCTGTCAGGTGTGAACGTGGACAGTGCTTGTCCACACTGGCCTGAGAGCCCCTGGGGGCACCGCTGCTGCCTAGCTCTGGGGAGCGTGAGGGAAAAGCCAAGCTGATTTGCCCAAACCCAAGGGGCCGGATGAGAGAAAACTGACGAGAGTACAAGTTAACCTGCCAGACACCAACTCACAAGTACAGAAGTGAGGAGGGCGTCGTCTGGGAAGATTTTGGGATGAGGGAAACGCTAGGCCAGGTTATGAAAGAGGAGAGGAATGTGGTTTGGTTGAGGAGGAACTGTAACACTCCTCTCGTGAGGGGAGACTGGAGGGAGGAATGCGCAGGTACTATCGTGAGGGCCCCCGATTCAGTCACCTGCCCATCGCACAAAACAAGAGTTTTTGTTTTTGTTTTTAATAGTAATCTTTTATTTATTTATTTATTTTTATATTTATTTATGGCTGTGTTGGGTCTTCGTTTCTGTGTGAGGGCTTTCTCTAGTTGTGGCAAGCGGGGGCCACTCTTCATCGCGGTGCGCGGGCCTCTCACCATCGCGGCCTCTCTTGTTGCGGAGCACAGGCTCCAGACGCGCAGGCTCAGTAATCGTGGCTCACGGGCCCAGTTGCTCCGCGGCATGTGGGATCTTCCCAGACCAGGGCTCGAACCCGTGTCCCCTGCATTGGCAGGCAGATTCCCAACCACTGCGCCACCAGGGAAGCCCCAAAACAAGAGTTTTTTGAGCACCCATGCAACAGGCATCATCTTAGCCACTCAATCTATGTCACTTCAGGCAAGTCTTATTCAACTGAGCTACAAATAGTTGTTCCCATTTTACAGATGAGCAAATCTGAGTCTCAGAGAACTAAACTGTCTTGCCCAGAGTCTCACAGCTCACAGCTAGTTACATGTGGGCACTGTGAGGGCAACCCTGATCTCCGTTCCTCCCACGCCACCCCGTGCCTTCCATAGTCTCAGGGCCATCCCTTGTGCTGCCCACACAGTGGACGCTGTCCACCAGCGGGGACAGAGGTCTGACTGCCATCAGAGCTGGGGGGAGAAGAGGGTGACAGCCGGCATGCTTCCCTGCTTCCCTGGATCTTGAGACCTGTCAGGGTCTTTGCTGCATGCCTCTCAATGGGAATTTTTTTCTAACTTTATTTTGATATAATTTCAAATTTACAGAAAAGGTGCACGAATAGTACAAGAAACTTTTGTACACCCTTTACTTAGGTTCATCAATTATTTGCATTTTGTTCCATTGTTTTGTCATTCTCTGTGTATAAACTCATATATATATATATACACCATTCATCAAATATTCATATCTATATATCTATATACACTGTATATATACTATATATACACTATATCTGTTCATATATATTCACCATTCATCATATAGACATATATATACCGTTTACAAATAGAGACATCATGCCCTTGACCTCTAAATATCTACTGTGTATCTCCTAAGAACATAACTACAATGCAATTATTAAAATCAGGACATTTAACATTGAACCGATACTGTTTAACCCACGATCCCATATTCAATTTTTGTCAATTGTCCCACTATCCTTTATGGCTGCTTTCCCCCATCTTGATGGGAATTCAGTCTCAGCACTCCTGGAAAACTTTATGCACTCCTCCAGCCCAGAGTGGGTCGTCTCCCACCTTTGGAGAGAGAACATGAGAGACGTGCATGGGCCCAGGGGAGAAGTATCCTCCACTTGTGACGGGGATGGGGGGCATGGGTAGACTGCAATACCCTTCCTTGTTGGACCTCCAGATGCCCATTTACTGTGCCCGGTGGGGCAGTGCTCAGGCACAGGGCATAGCCAAACAGCCCCTGGGCTGGAGAGCAGGAAATGAACGTCTTGGTTCTGCCTCTAATTGAACACGTGGCCTTAGTCAAAGCCCTTCCTCCCTCTGCACCTGTCAAATGGGGACTTTCTCCGACTGACCCCCCCCAGGCCTTTTCCAGCTCTGACATCAAGCCATTCAATAGAATGCTTTTCTTTGGAGTGATACAGCACAGGTGGGGTTGGCCAACACCCTCTGTATCATCTGGTACATGAAGGGTGGAAGCTCCAGCAAGCATGAACACACAGCAGCAGAGATATCCTGATGGGAAGGAGGCCATATGCATAGAGTCCAGGCTCAGGGTGTCCAGCTGGAGGGGATCTGACTGGAATTTTGTGTGAGAGAGGCATTGATGGGGCTGAAGGATGGTTTGAGAAAATACAGAGAGGCACTGCCGGTGCGATAACAGGCTCAGGGGTTCCTCCTATCAGTCCGTAAAGCTGACGGTCTTTTAGAAAAGAGATAGAGGAACATCCACAAGGTGCTTTTACAACTAGGGGACAGGAACCAGTGCTTCTCCATCTCTGAAATTTCAGTGCCTGGTGTGAAGTAGGGATATAACAAGTATTTCACTTTTCAAATGTATTTATGAGTTCCCCTGCTTCTGGGATCTGGGGAGGATGCAGGTGGGACACCACTTTATATTCCATGCCTGGCCTTGGCCTTGAGCTTCACCTCTGATATCGGTCACTTTGACCTCACTGACTACTATCCCAGATTACGATGCTCTTAGATATCTTTGCCTTGGTCTCCTGTATGTGTCTCTCTATGAAACCAAAAGTCAGTCCCCTTGAAAGCATCTTTGGATATCAAAAGCAGTGTCCAGTTATCCAGAAGATTTTCTCCAGGATCAAATCTTTCTTTTGATCAAACTCTCTCCAGGATTCAGAGGGCTGGAAGGAAATGCTGGAGAGGTTAAGACTTGGCATCAAGACTTGCTTGACAGGGAAAGATGTGGGACCCTGGGAGAGAAGTGGGGGTATTTCCATGAATGTCTTTGAAAGCTGGCACCAGCTCCTGGTTACTCCCAACCAAAATACTGGTCTCTGAAGAGTGATGGTGGTCATGCCACCCTCCACCACACCATGCATGTGGACCTGTGCTTCCACCCCTGGGCTGCCACCTCCAGATCCTTCCCAGCTCTTCCATTGTCTCCCACAAGCCAGTTCAATGGCAGGATGGGTCCTCCCAGGCGAGGGCCTGGAGGATGCCCATCAAGCAACACCGACACTGCTGTCCTGGCCATGCTGGGCTGCCTCTTTCACAGCTGTCCTGATGTTCTGTGCCCTGGGGGCTCAGGGCTGGGTGTTTGCAGTAACAAGAGGAGCGGTGTTCCTCTGGAATCTTCTTACGTGACAGCCTTTGCTATGAGGGGATGTGTATAGGAAATTTGCCCAGAGATGTTCATTCTGGAAAAATGACTAATATTTTTCTACAGGTTTGTAAGGAGGGGTTGGAAAGGGCCTAATGTGTGTGGGGGGAGGGAGAGGGACATTGTTGGGGGGTTTTCAAGTCCCCTGGAGCCCTGAGCCTCCCCCAGTGCAGGACAGTGAGATTCAGCCTTCCACCCCCAGGTCCTCACCGCCACCCTCCTGTTCTGACACAGCCCTGCAGGGTGGGTGCTCTCCCTCCACACGTCACCCAACCCGAATCCCCTTCAGGAGCTTGTGGCAGAAAGTTAATGCTGATTTTGGGAATTGTGAAGGGTTTGATGTCTATTTTTAGCTAGCTACCTAAAAAAGGAAATGTCCCCAGAGAGGCAGAGATCCAGGGACCTCCCTGTACCCTGGGCTGTTCATGCCACCTCCCCAATTCCCTTTGGCTTTGCATTATCTCAGACCCTTTTGAAGCTGTAAGACCCGCCTTCAGGCTCTGTAAATATCTACCAATTGCTGGCTCTGATCTTTCCGGAGATCACTGGAGAGAGGGACTCATGTGTCTTCAGACTGAGCAGTCTGGAAACTTCTGTGGGGTGCCGACCTCTGCCCTCCCAGGGCAGAGGAAGGTTCATGAGGCCAGGACTAGGTGGGTGGGGGCAGGCTGGGGCAAAAGCAGAAGATGGATTACCCAGACAATTGGAGGCCAGCCTTCTCAGCCCAGCCCCATGTTTCCCAGGAACCTTCTAAATTCAGTGCTTTGATTTGTGATGTTTTTATTGGGCTGCTTCACTTCTTCCAGCCTCAGTCCCCTGTCTGGGGTGGAAGGCCCAGCACCTGGCAGCTTTGATCTAATTGGTAACAGAGCAAGGGACCTTCTCCTTTTTGTGGAAAGTTGCACATGGATTCAAGCCAATGGGCTTTATCTCTGAGCATCAGAGCCCAGGGGTGGGTTGGAGTGTTCTCGGGAATTCCCATGTTAACAGAGATCCTCGGGGGTTCCATTCATTCCTTTAAGAGCTGTTTTCTAGCCTGTGCCAGGTACTGAGCTACGCACTGGGGATACAGAAAATGAACAGGATGGGCCCCGTTCCTGTCCCCAGGGAGCTTGCTGGGGTATATGCGTGTTGGGGGCAGGTTTCTGCAATTGCAGTGCCTTGTGATGACTGCTGATTGAACTGCCTTGGAGGGGCATGGAACCCAACCTGGCAGCAGTGATGCGTGAGCTGAGACCTGCCCCAGAATGTGCAAGAGTCAGCAAAGAGTTGACAACAAAACCCTGGCATTGCAGAAACTGAAAGGCCTTCAGTGTAGAGTACAGAGCAGTGCCCCCCAGAAGCTGGCACAGGAACCAGCAACATCCACACCCCAGGAAGGTCAGGAGTCCGTGTTTTCAGCAAGTCTCCCGGGTGATCGTCATGCATGCTAGATTTTGAGAACCACTGACACTGAGCATACAGGGCATGGGTGAGGGTGTTCCCCAAGAGTTAGAAAGAAGGCTGGGGATGAAAGTCGGGGACAAATCTTGAAGGCCCTTGTCTGGTGAGTTGGACTTGATCCTAAGAGGCAGTGGGCAGCCACTGGAGAGGTTTCAACAGTGGAGTGACATCAGACTTGCGTTTGAGAAAGACCATTTTGGCCACTGAATGATGGACCTATTAGTGTGGGGACAGGGGACCAGAGGTCTAGGAGGTGGTACAGTTAGGACTAGAATGGTGACAGCGGGGATGTGGAAGTGGGACCAAGGAGGTTATCTTGCTGATGGAATTGAAAGATGTCACTTCGTGACCGGATATGGGCAGGGAGGGGGCCTTGGGAGAAATGGGGATGAACAGCAGTATGGGAAGAAGAACTGGATTTGGTTTTGGATGTGTCGGGTTTGCGGTATGTGCCTAGGGAGATGGTGTCAGGTAGTGGGATGTATGGGTGGGCCCAGGAGAGAGGTCTGGGCTCCAGGAAAAATGAGGGCAGCAGAAAGAGGGATATAAAAAAGGAACTCAGAGAAGTTTGTGGAGTTAGAGTTTGGGGAGCAGTGCTGTACCAGGAGGGGTGTGCCACCTAGGGCTGACTGTCTGGGAAAGGACAGACCCAGTGGCAAGGAGAGCGAGGACACTCTGCCCTCCTTGCCTCACCCTGTGTCTGGGGTTTGCAAAGATGGTTGGATTTTATTTTCCTTCTGTGATACTCCTCTCTGACAATGGCTAGCACAGAAAGTTTGCGGTGCTGGAGAAGGGGGTGAGGGACAAAGGGCTGACAGCAATAATAAGATAAGAAGGGTGCATCCAGAGGAAAGGAAACTAGTTAGTGGCCCAAGAAGTACTGAGAGCTTGGGCATCTGGACCAGCAAGAATTTTCCCTCTACTGAGGACCTGAACTGGGGAAGGAGCTTCAGGTGCAGCATGAGCAACCTCGAGTAGGTATAAAGCTGACATGACCAACAGTGTGGAGACTAAACAGGTGAAGGAAAGTACAGAGCAGTCCTCTGGGGATGTGTGTGGGGAAGAAAGGTGAGTAGGTGGTAGGGCTGGTGTTAGAGCTTGCACTTTATTGCTATACCTTCTTTACAATGTACCTTAATTCTTTACAACAAATTTTATTTATTCTTCCCACATTCTTTGAATGAGGAAACTGAAGCTCCAAGAGGTTAAATAACAGGCTCTAAGTCACACAGCTTGGGAAGTAACAGGGCGGTATTCAAACCCAAGTCCAGTGCCAGAGCCTACGCCCACTGCATTTCTGTAAAAGGACAGAGAAAGGTTTCAAGGACCTGATTTGAGGATGGGGCAGAGTGTCAGCTGGAGTCAAGAGGAAACAGGAGGAAAGCAGCCATACTCTGGGCAGCAAGAGGGTTAAGTCCTGTTTCTAACTTGGCCACATGTCGTTTTATAAACCCAGCAAGTCATCTGACTTTTATTCAAATCCATCTCCTTTTTCATGAAATGGAAACAACGTGAAGTGCCCTGCTTGTGTTTGGTTGGGGTAAGAACCCAATGAGAAAAAGGATGATGACATCATGGGTTAGAAACTCAACTTGCCGAGTCTAGCTCTCTACGAGAAACCAGGTTTAGAATCCAGTGACTCTGCTTTCTAATCCATTAAATATGTTCTCCTAAGCCCAGAATGCAATTAATGGACTTCAGCAGACGGTCCTATAAAATATGTATAGAATAGGATACAGAACATTGTTAACGTTTCAAATAGTTGTTACTGATAGGAACCAAACCAGTTTCAAATGCTAACCAATTCAAACAGGAGATGCTCGAAATTTGTAGAACTACCATAAAACTTTGGCCTTCAATCTTATTTAACTGTAACATAGAAATATTGCTATTAGTTCAGGCTCTACTTCTGGCCAGGTAGGTTTACCCAGAACCCCCAAGAATAGTATAGGGGGGCACTTTGGAGTCATCTGCTTCCACTTTGTGCCCTTGTTTGCCTCCTGATTAACTCCTAGCCCACCACTCCAGGGGCTGGCACCCTCCTTCCCTGCCCCCAGAGCTCATCCACAGCTGCAGTGTGCTAGGGCTGCCATAACAAAGTACCGCAGACTGGGTGACCTAAACATCAGACACATATTGTCTCACGGTTCTGGAGGCTGGAAGTCCGAGATCAGGTGTCGGCAGGTTTGGTTTCTCCTGAGGCCTCTCTCCTTGGCCTGCAGGTGGTGGGCTTCTTGCCTCACATGGCCCTTTTTCTGCGTGTGCATCCCTGGTGTCTCTCCGTGTGCCCAAATTTCCTGTTCTTATAAGAACACCAGTCGGTTTGGATTAGGGCCCACCCTAACAGCCTCCTTTTAAATTAATCACCTCTTTAAAGTTCCTGTCTCCAAATATAGTCATATTCTGAGGTATTGGGGGCTAGGGCTTCAACATATGAACTGCGGGGGACACCACTCAGCCCATAACAACAGCCCTCCACACAGTTCCTCTGAAGAGATGGCTTTCCCTCTGCCAGGAGGTCAGATCCCGGCTCTGGCAGGAGCCCCTCTTTCCTTCCCTTGAGGGCTGCTCTCTTCCAGTTGTGCTGTCTCCGTTCCAGCTGCCCTGGGTGCAGAGGAGCAGTGGCTTTGTGGCTCAGCTAATTCTGAGGGTTCCGTATCCCATCCAGTGCCCACTCCCGAGGGATCTGGCTTTCCCAGGCTCTTCCCTGCCAGCATCTCTGGGCTCTCCCTCTCCACCTAGTCCTAGCCTTCTGCTTTCACACCTGTTCTCTTCTCTCTCACCTTGGAAGAAACGTTAGCTTGACATTTCCTCTTCTTCATCCTGCTTCTCTTTATCCCTTTCACCTCTGGAATTCTTGATGGATTAGTTGACTCCCTAGCTGTTTCCTTGAGAATCTACTCTAGAGCAACTTCTGACCCCACCATCCCACAGAACCTGCCCTCTCAAATACCACCCATCACCTGATGCTGGTCGTATCTTCCCGGTGCCCATCCTCCTCCACCCTGGGTTTCAGGGACAGTCCTTCCACAGCCGCTCTCCTTCATCCCAGCTGCTCCCTGCGAACATCACCTCAGATCAGACCCTGGCCCCTTCTCATCTTTCACTGCACTCTTTTCCCCAAAGAACTGACCCATCCTCACAGTTTCCATTAATGATTGCATGTTGGATCCCGAAATCTTTCTTGTTCATCTTCCACCAACTATCTCTAGAATTCTGATCCTGGGCTTCTAGCCAATACACGGATTAAACTCTTTCATCGACCACATTCTCTTGAGCCAAGCCAAACTCCTCATCTTTCACTCCTAGATTCCACGTTCCATCGATAAAATTTTTCCCATTTATTCAAGCAAGAAGTCCCTGAGAAATCTTTGTTCCTCCCTCTTGTTTAGCCCCTAAATTCTTTTAACTTTTCTTCCACCTCTTATTGGTATTTTCTTTTCTGCTGCCTTTGCCAAGGCTGGACCTTGATGTGTTTCTCCTAAGAGTATGGCAGTAGCCTCCTAATTGGATATTCTTGTGCCCTGGAACTGGAAAGACCTCCAGGGGTCCTCTAGCCCAGTTGGACTGCTGTTTGTGTCAGGACTCCCTGTTACTCAGGACAGAGACCTAACTCTCAAACTTGACATTCTAGACCCGCACTGTCCAATAGAACTTTCTGTGATGATAGCAGTGCTCTCTGTCTGCACAATATGGAAGCCACTAAACATGCATGGCTATGAGCACTTGAAATGCGACTAGTGTGACCGAGGAACTGAATTTTTAATTTTCTTTAAATTGTCACACCATCTTCACGCCACTGCTCTCTGAAACCAGCCCTGTGCTCCAGCCACCCTCCACCAAACATCACCCTGACTCTCTACTCTGAGTCACTCTGTTCCTGATCAATGGGGCTCTTCTCTCCAGGTCAGATCATCTCGAGTCCTCAGGTCCACCCTGTGTCCCACCTCCCAGCCATCTCCTCAACAGACGCTGCTTTCTCTCTCTCCCTCATTTGAACAACTACATCATGTTGGCTGGATAAAACATTGTTTAACTTTCTGTTTAACTTTTATTTTGAAGTAATTTCAGAACTATGGAAAAGTTGCAAAAATAGTACAAATATTTCTTGTATACCCTTCATTCACATTCTTCAAATATTAATGTTTTATCATTTTTGCTTTATCATATGTTCTCTCTCCTTCTCTTCCTCTATTTGTCAACCTCTCTTTCCTTCTACCTCTTCACAAACACATATACACGTATACATACATACCTACATACACATTATTTTTTATGAACAGCTTGAAAGTAAGTTGCACATGTGGTATCCTCTATCCTCAATACTTCAGTATATATTTCCTAAAAACAAGGACAATCTATTATAAAACCACAGCTATTTGATATAGTGTGGTTAGGGAGGATCTCATTGGTTAAGCAACTCTTTCCCATTTTTCATATTATAATTTACATACAGTAAAATTCACCCATTCTATTGCACAGTTCTTGACGAATGCGTATAGTCCTGTAACTACCACCACGACCAAGATATGGTTTCTACACCTTAAAATATGTCCTATGCCCCTTAGTAGTCAACCCCTCCCCACCCACCTTTTCTCTGTCCCTACAGTTTTGCCTTTTCTAAAATGTCCTACAAATAGAATTATACAGGACACAGCCTTTGAATCTGGCTTCTTTTAGCAGAAGAGAAAGATGAATCATTGAGATTCATTCATGTTGTGTATATCAGAAGTTTGTTCCTTTTTATTGATGAGTGGTATTTCCTTGTATGAATGTACCACAGTTCATTCATTCTCCAATTGAAGGACATTTGGATAACTTCTAGTTTTTGGCAATCACAAATAAACCCACTACAAACATTCATATACAGGTGTTTGTGTGCATGTAGGTTTTCATTTCATTTGGATAAGTATGTTAGATGACTTTTGAACAAAGACCTGAAAGAAATATGAAAATAAGCTCTGAAGATAGCTGAGGATATTTTTACATATTCACCATATTGCTATTTAGACAAATGAATAGGTTTGTGTGGCAAAACTGGTCTGTTTGGGTCATTTTTCTTATGTGCGTTATTTGGAGAATGGGGGGGTAAGAATGAAGGAGACCATTGGTTGGTTCATTCATTTGTTTGTTCACTCATTGATCCATTCAACAAACATTAAAAAAAATAAAAGCCACAGTCCACAGTCTGTGACCCAAAGGAAGCCTGAGACCCTTGGATCCACACGAAGGCCTAAATTTAGTCAGTTTATCTGACATAATTTCCCTTATGAGTTTCCTGAAAGTTAGGGTAAGAGAAGAGTTAGTGAGTTTGGGGTTATTGTCATTGAAATGGACAATGGAAGCTTAAGCATTTTTCAGAGTTTTTATCTCCCTGGAGGCTCCAGGGACCCCTCCAGAGGCCCTGTTGAGAAGTGATACTCATTCGCTCATGAGGTTGTCCATGTGAGACTGCAAGGTCTCCAGAAAGACATATTCAAGGGAAGGCTCTATCTGGATGAGGGGCCAGTGGATAAGACTATGCCCTCCTAGGATTCAGGAGCCTTGTAAAAAAAAAAATAACAGGAAATAACCTGTGAACTTCTTTGTTTCAGGTGATGCAACTGTGAAAAAGAAACCTGCCCCCAAGACACCTCCGAAGGCAGGTAATTGGTCACAGCAACATTTGTGGGCAAGGGAGTCATCTGCCATGAGGGGTTTACCCTTTGCTCTGCTTGACTGACCACTGGGGATGTGGTCCCACCCCGCTCCCCAATTCAAGCTGTGCATTATTCAGGCTGAATTTTCCCCAAGAGTCTCTGTTCACCTTGGTCCCCCACCCTCTTCCACTACTTGCCTTTTCTCCTGCTTCCCTGGTATGGACAGCATCACACGATACTTTCCCATCCCTTCTGTGAAATCCTGCTCACCTCTGTGTCCTCCAGTCTGCCCCTTACGGAGATAATCCACTTTGTGCTATTCTCATGCTCTGCTCTGTATGTCCCTGTTATAGGAAGCCCTGTCTGTTTTCCATGAAAAGACATTTGAGGATTTGAACCATACTGAGCCTGTCAGCCAGGGTGACCTGGAGGTTAGAAGGCAAGATGCTCTGTAATTAATAAAGGAGTAAGGTCACAGATTCAAAAAATTAGGGTAAGGCACAAATTCCAGAACAACCAACAAACGGAGAATCATGCCTTGTAAATTGTGTGGGTCACTTCTGAGGGAATCAGGATCAAGAGACCAACAAACCTAGCAGGTCCATCAGCCCAGGTGTCTGAAGCAGTGGTCATTGCTCCGTCTTAACCCTGAAGGTTCCGGAAGGTGAGAGAGGAGCAGCAGACCAATGTGGCTGGCAGCGTCGAATGAGATTAGACTGTCTGAGGCTCCCTCCTCCTCGGAGCTCACTCTCTCCCTTGTCCTCCCCCAGCCGTGCCCCCGCAGATCATCCAGTTTCCTGAGGACCAAAAGGTGCGCGCAGGAGAGCCTGTGGAGCTGTTTGGTAAAGTGACCGGCGCCCAGCCCATCACCTGCACCTGGATGAAGTTCCGAAAGCAGGTCAGTAACAGAGGGCAGTGGCCCGAGAACAACCCGCACAAGTTGCAGAGCAGTTCTGGGCCGAAAGGGATGAGAAATGCTGTGACGAAGGGCAGCGTCACTCTTCATCACAGGGGCCTGAGAAGTGGGAGAGCCCCTCACACCCCTGTCACCCACCCACCACATCTGAGCTCTTAATGACCTTTTCTTCTACATCTAGCAAGAATGCCTGTTTTATAGACAATTTGTGTGATAGAGAAGAGTATGAAGGGAAAAAACAGAAACCACCTATGGCCCTCACCTGATTTTGGTATCTCTGTCTAGAATTCTACTCGGAGTCAGGAAAATCAAACCAGGGACCTAAATGACCTCTCAGACTCTTGAGCTTTCTGTGATTCTGTGCCAGCTCACTGAACCCTATCTGTGGCAACCACTTAAACTTACCACGTGCTGGAGAGATAAAAGTGCACCTGAGTATTTGAGTAGATAAATTGTACGTTAAACAGAATTTTGGCTTACTGACCCAGAAATCTAACTTCCATTTATAACAACAGTCCTACGGGGAAATGTTTGAATTTCCAAACAACCAGTTCCTTTTAGAGAAACTTGGGGAGCCTGGCCATTTTTCTGATCGCACGTTGGTAGTGTGTGCCCATGTGCCTGATCAGCAGGGGCCCCAGATCTCAGGCTGGCCCTGGATCAGGAACTCTACAGAAGGTGTGATGACTTCTTCTGAGCCCTCTGTTGCTCTATTTCCAACCCATTCAAATTGTCCTGAGGCCCAGAGGTGGGAGGCTAGTACTGGGGAAGAAGGAAGGGTTGGACTCAAAAGATGAAGAAGAGAAGCTGGCCTTATCCCAAAGCATGTTTGCTTGGGTTTTGTCTGGGCTAGTGGTGTCTGAAGTAAGATGGAATCTCAACCCTCTTCAGAGACATTTAGCCAAGTCCCGGCTCCATCCAACAGAACTTTCTGTAGTGATGTAATTGTACTATGTCTGTTATCCAGTAGAGTAGCCACTAACCATATGTGGCTATTGAACACGTGAAGTGTGACTAGTGCAACTGAGGAACTGAATTTTACACTTCAATTAATTAAAAATTGTTATAACAGCTTTGTTGAGATATAATTCACACACCATAAAATTCATCCTTTTAAAGTGTACATATATTCACAAGGTTGGGCAACCAGAACATTTTTATCACCTCGAAAAGAAACCCCAGACCCATTAGTAGTCATTTCTCCCCTTCCCCCAGACCCTGGCAATCTCTAACCTGCTTTCTGTCTCTTTGGATTTGCCTATTCTGGGCATTTCATATAAATGGAATCATACAATATGTGTTCTTTTGTGTCTGGGTTTTTTCACTTAGCGTTATGTTTTCAGGGCACATCCATGATGTACCATGAACCAATATTTTATTCCTTTTTTATGGCCAAATAATATTCCATTTTCTGGATGTACCACATTTTGTTTATCTGTTCATCTGTTGATGGACATTTGGATTATTTGCCACTCAACTAAAATTTGAATAGCCACATCTGGCTGGTGACTATGGTATTTGACAGCACAGAAGAGGTCAGAACCCACTGGGTGGGCTTTGTAAGTGACTTTGATCAAATGTGTTCTCCCACCATCCCATCCCAGAGCAGTGGAGGGGGCTGGACTGTACCCCGTTTCCGGTCTGGAGCAGAGAGTGACAGCTCACTCCCGACCACCAGACCCTGCTCAGCACCCTCCCTGCTTGTCCCAGATCTGGACCCTGTCAGGGCAGCTTGGCTCTGGATGCAGGAGAGGGGGAAGCTCAGAGTCCAGACCTTAGGGGGTCTTCCCTGCTTAGGGAGAAGCTCAGGGTCCAGACAAGACCAGCCCCACGCAGCTCGGGCAGCTGTATCCACATCCGCAGGGGCGAGGAGTGTGGGTCGGAGCCCCCTTCCTTTCTGGCTCAAGTCTCCAGTGCCTGCCCCACTCTCTGTCCCAGATCCAGGAGAGTGAGCACATCAAGGTGGAGAACAGTGAGAATGGCAGCAAGCTCACCATCCGGGCTGCACGCCAGGAGCACTGTGGCTGCTACACTCTGCTGGTGGAGAACAGGCTGGGCAGCAGGCAGGCCCAGGTCAACCTCACCGTTGTGGGTGAGTCTGGGGACGGGGCGTAGGGAAGGCGGGATGATGGACTTCCAGGCCTCATCTCCCAGGGCCACTCCTTCAGCACGCGTTCCCTCTGCCCACAGGCTCCGTTTCTCCATGCTCTCCCACTCCCTGCTCTCACACTGTTGCTGCCCTTCATGCTTGTTGAGAATCCCAGACCTTGCACACACAGCGTTTTCCTCTTCCTATGAATCCCCTCCCAGTTTCCCTTTCTAGCCAGACTCTGAGCTCTACCACTCCAGCTCTCTCCAGCTAGCCCCTGTGACCCCTTCTCCCCCTGGTCCACTGCCTGCCCCCAACCCCAGTCCCCTTGCAAACCCTCACCTTGAATCAGTGCTGCCTTTCAACTTCACTGCCGCTCTGCCTGAGTTTGGGGCACGGCAGAGAGACCACATCCATCTGCAGCCTCAGTGCTGGGCTCTGTCAATGTCTAGGCTCAGCCAAGGCATCAGTGCCGGTCAGTGCCCTCTCCCACACCCTGAGATAGCCATTCCTCAAGACCCCCCCTACCCTGCAGGCCTCTCTGAGAAATAGGAGGCATCAGGCATGAACTTACTTAGCTTGGTGGTCCCACACCTGCAGGCGTCTATCTGTCCCCGTGCTGACTCCACCCTCCAGGCTCTGGGTGTTTCCCACCTTTCTCCTGTGCTCCGGACCCCAGGCTCTTGAGGGCTCCAACACCCCCCACCCCCATTCTCTTCAACTTCTCCCCAATTTCTCCCATAAATGTTGCCAGGACTCTCCCATCTTCGCCATGTGCACAGGCACGCATAACTCCTGCAGTATCTCATCTCACTCTGGCCACCCTAGCATCTTTCTCCTGCTCTCTCTTCACGACCAAACCCTCTGAAAGAGCCAGTCTCTCCTCTGAGTCTCCTTCTTCACCTCCCTGGCAACAATCTTCAACTCCCTATAGCCTCACCCCCAGGACCCATTAGTCTTCTGGGACTACCCTTCTGAGGTCACCTTGCCCTCCTAATCCCCGATCCACTCCCTTTTTCTTATCTCCTACATCCCAGGATTGAGTTCACAGTCTGTCTCCAGACTGATTGTCAAGGTCACTTTTTCCTCTCCATCTCAATCACTGTGTTTTTCATGCCCTGGTCAACTCTCTTCTGAAATATCAAACTAGCTTCCTAACTGGCCTCCCACTGTCCGTCATGCTCAGCCCACTGCCCCCCAACGTGGCAGGCGTTCAGGACAGCGAATGAGCAGCAGATGGATAGCAGGCTGGGCCTAGAGCACTTGTGGGCCTTCATACGTGGTGCACACGAAAGCCTTTCACCTGGTGTTCTTTTTTTTTTTTTAACATCTTTATTGGAGTATAATTGCTTTACAATGGTGTGTTAGTTTCTGCTGTATAACAAAGTGAATCAGCTATACATATACATATACATATGTCCCCAAATCTCTTCCCACTTGCGTCTCCCTCCCACCCTCCCTATCCCACCCCCCTAGGTGGTCACAAAGCACCGAGCTGATCTCCCTGTGCTATGCAGCTGCTTCCCACTAGCCATCATCGGTTTTACATTTGGTAGTGTATATATGTCCATGCCACTCTCTCACTTTGTCTCAGCTTACCCTTACCCCTCCCCGTGTCCTCAAGTCCATTCTCTAGTAGGTCTGTGTCTTTATTCCCGTCCTGCCTCTAGGTTCTTCATGCATGACCTTTTTTTTTTTTTTTTAGATTCCATAAATATGTGTTAGCATACGGTATTTGTTTTTCTCTTTCTGACTTACTTCACTCTGTATGACAGACTCTGGGTCCATCCACCTCACCACAAATAACTCAATTTCATTTCTTTTTATGGCTGAGTAATATTCCATTGTATATATGTGCCACATCTTCTTTATCCATTCATCTGTCAATGGACACTTAGGTTGCTTCCATGTCCTGGCTATTGTAAATAGAGCTGCAGTGAACATTGTGGTACATGACTCTTTTTGAATTATGGTTTTCTCAGGGTATATGCCCAGTAGTGGGATTGCTGGGTCGTATGGTAGTTCTATTTTTAGTTTTGTTTTTTGTTTTAATTTTATTTATTTATGGCTGTGTTGGGTCTTCGTTTCTGTGCGAGGGCTTTCTCTAGTTGCGGCAAGTGGGGGCCACTCTTCATCGCGGTGCGCAGGCCTCTCACTATCGCGGCCTCTCTTGTTGCGGAGCACAGGCTCCAGACGCGCAGGCTCAGCAATTGTGGCTCACGGGCCTAGTCGCTCCGCAGCATGTGGGATCTTCCCAGACCAGGGCTCGAACCCGTGTCCCCCTCATTGGCAGGCAGATTCTCAACCACTGTGCCACCAGGGAAGCCCTATTTTTAGTTTTTTAAGGAACCTCCATACTGTTCTCCATAGTAGCTGTATCAATTTACATTCCCACCAACAGTGCAAGAGGGCTCCCTTTTCTCCACACCCTCTCCAGCATTTGTTGTTTGTAGGTTTTTTGATGATGGCCATTCTGACCGGTGTGAGATGATATCTAATTGTAGTTTTGATTTGCATTTCTCTAATGATTAATGATGTTGAGCATCCTTTCATGTGTGCGTTGGCAATCTGTACATCTTCTTTGGAGAAATGTCTGTTTAGGTCTTCTGCCCATTTTTGGATTTCACCTGGTGTTCTTTGATCTGATCCCCTTTCTTTAGTTTCCTTAGGTCAGGAGTTTTATCTCTGGGAAGGCCAGTGGACCAGAGGCTCAGGGAACAGGTTTCTCATCTATAAAAGACAGAAGAGACCCTTGACCCCCTCGCTCTCTCTGTGGTGACCCCGGATGCTTATTTTAATTGTCTCCTCCTGGAGTCAGGAACACTTTGCGGGCGGGGGATTGGTACTAGTGATCCAGTTCGCCTTTCCACTTAGACCGGAACCTGAAGTATTGATTTGGTGCCACGCCCCCACGCATCAGCTGGCAGCGGTTTCCAGTTTTCCTTGGTGTTCTCTCTCATCTGCTCCTGCTGGGGGAACTTTAGGGTCAAGTCCATGGAACTGCATTTCTGCGACCAGTGCCCCCTGCCCCCATGCTCCCCACGGTGCCACCCGCTCCCCTCCCCCATCACCACCACACGGGCTGCAGTTGTGGCCTTTTATGGTTGAGTTTCTCATTCTCCTCGGCCAGTGCTGACAGGGCCATTGGCGTGGCTGTCCGCCAGCTGGCAGGAGCAGCATGTTAAATGCCGTCCTGGGAGGGGAATGGAATGGAGGGGAAGGGCTTTCTGTCTGCTTCCCTCTTGGAGAGCTAAGAATAGAATTGCTCAATAAAATGAGGACTCACGTTGATGGATACAGCAAATCCACATTCATTCAGAGCCTGTGGATTTAGAATCAGTCCAAAGTAAATCTGGATTAAGCCCAGGTTTACCTGCATGTCTCTAGGGACATCTGTGTATTATCTGATCAGGGTTGATTAAGTAGATGTAAAATGTAAATGAGATGAAACAGGAATTGTTTGGCCTACTCCAGACAGTTTCAAGCACTTTGGAAGCACCCGTTTGTAAGCCAGCTAAATAAGGCCAGTTTAGCACAACTTCTACTAATCAGCGGTAAACGTCTCTTCTTGTATGTTTTTTAAAGTACCCCTTTCTTTTCAGATAGTCTATGACTCCTATTTTTTTAAATGATGATAAAAATTAGCCTTTCCCTGGGCTTCCCTGGTGGTGCAGTGGTTAAGAACCCACCTACCAACGCAGGGAACACAGGTTCGAGCCCTGGTCCGGGAAGATCCCACATGCTGCGGAGCAACTAAGCCCGTGTGCCACAACTACTGAGCCTGTGCTCTAGAGCCCGCGGGCCACAACTACTGAGCCCGCACGCCACAACTACTGAAGCCCATGTGCCTAGAGCCCATGCTCCGCAACAAGAGAAGCTACCGCAATGGGAAGTCCGCGCACAGCAACGAAGACCCAACACAGCCAAAAATAAAAACATAAATACATAAATTCATTAAAAAAAATTAGCCTTTCCTTCAGTTACTTTAAATGAGTGATGTTTAGCTATTTTGAAGGCTTATTATTATTATTATATGTTAAAAGGCAGTGCAGAATTTGTGATGCACAGAGGGCCTCTGCCCATGAGTGGGCCTCCAGCCTCAGCCTCGGAAGGGTGAGGGAGGGGCCTCTCGGGCAGGAGAGAACAGCTGGACCCAGATGAAGTCCTTCATGCGACTTGTCCAACACAAGAAAAACAGGCCACTCTGCATATCTTTAAAGGAGAGAAACAAAGCAGAGAGAATCCCAGATACCCAGTAATCCCCCAATACTATCTGAGCTTGGAACTTGCATGATTTTTAAGGGCAGGAGATTTCTCATCGTAATGCTTGGCTTGGGTTTAAGCAAGATGCATTCTTGATCTTATTCAGCCTGATAGCTGGGAAAATAACAGGCCCCTGGAGTGAGGGTTCAGAGACCTTTTAGAATCTCCTTTTGGCTCTGTCACTGGCCAGCTGGGTATTCTTGGTAAGCAAAGTGCCTTGCCTAATCCCGAAGGGCCGGGATTACCCAGGTAGATAACCTGGGGGCCCTTGCAGCCCCGCCGTTCTCTGAAAGCTGCAGGTGGCTGCTGAGGTGCGAGTGAAGGGAGGCCCAGGTGGGGTTAGGCACAGTCACAGACCATCTTCAGACACACAGGCACGCAGAGGCTGCCAGCGCAGTTGCTCCAGAGAAGCAGCAGAGATGAGATCCTCCGTTTTCCCAGGAGTGAGAACATTTGCTGAAGAGAAAATCCTGGAACTGGTGCCATCGGAGCCGCTTCCTTTAGACTCAGCATTTCCCATTCTGCTAGTCAAGTCTCCAGGGAGCCATGAAAGAATTCCAAGGAAGCATGGGGCTCGGGGCCCCAGACACTGAGCCCGCCTGGCCTTTGCCAGGCCATGCCCAGGCCTCCCTCCCAGACTGAGTGCGTCTGTTTCTTTGGCCTGGAGAACAGGCTGTTCTGAGGACGTCTATTCTGTCCTGAGAGTTTTCGTCCCCAGCTCATCCAGCCTCCATGTGGAGCTCCGTAGGTTGGAAAGAACAGAAAGCATCAGGCTCAGCCCGTGGCTCCAAGGGCAGGCATGCGGGTGGGGACTCCTAATCTCCTATGACTTCAGACTTGCGTCTGTTCTGAACTCCTTAATATGGCATCAAATTCCTTGAAAGCATTGAGGTTTCGCTTTGAATTAAAGCCACCCTCCCCAAACTTTGCATCTTCTCTCATGCTGCAGGCAGTGACATATGTCCTGTGTCAATTCTCTCTCTTTTAGCCAAGAGACTAAATTTGGAACAGGGTAGGGGATTAATAGTACCTTTTCCAAAATACCCATTTCTCAAAGTTTTCTTTTCTTGACCAAAGCAGGAGGGGAGAATATCAGTCAGTGGAGTGTATCTGTATTCGTCATCTCAAACTACAGGACATTAAACGTGTCCAGTCAGAAGTTTTCCAGGCATTTCCTTTGAGGGAGGGAGGCAGGGAGTCTGTCTTTCATCTTTCTTTAGGCCTTTTTACTTCCTTAGCTGGGTCTTGAGAGGACTTGAACCACTTGCCTGTAAGAGAGTCTAGAGTAATAAACATCTTAGCCAACACCAGAGATATTTCTAAAAAGACCAATATATCTTTCAGAACAAACAGTTTTTCTAAGAGAACATACTGAACAACCAGTGAAAGTGGTTCCATCATAGGAGGCCTCCAGAGTGACTGCCACTGGTGGGGAGTGGCTGTCACAGTCCCAGAGTCATTCCAGGGCAAGTCAACCCAGGCTGGGGTGGCAGGGTATGGATGGCTTCCGGGCAGTGCGTTCTTGGCTGGATGTAGAAGCAGCAGGGCTTGGGGGAGGGGGGAAAATGAATATGTTTGTGTATATGTATATGTGGATGTGGATGTGTTTATAGGTATGTATGTATGTGTTTGTGTGTGTATGTGTATGCATATGTATGTGTATGTGTTTATGTATATGTATACATGGACACACACACACAGGCAGAATGTTCTTTTTCTTCTCAATATGCTTAAGTCATTTGCTGGGATTTTCTTTGGCCTTCCTACCTTGCTGAGGGGTAGGAGAGTAGGAATCAAGTACTTTACCTGGGTTTGCTTATTTGATGCTTGCAAAACCCCTAAGAGGTAGATATATATTAACCCCATTTTCCAAATGAAAAAGACAAACTTGTCCTGGAAGTTAAGGAATTAGCTGGAATTCACATAGCTTATAAATTCACAGAGCATAAAACATGGCTTTTAATTGCTAGTTTGGGGAGCTCTAGGACTCAGATTGTCTTGGAGGAGATGAAGGCTTAGTGAACACTGGTATCTGTAACTAAACCAACCACCTACAGAGGCTAAATCTGAAAAATAGAATTCTGTTCAGATGAGCACCTGCCAAAAATCAGCAAAACTAAAGAACCTCATTAATGAACACACTGACTACCGTGATTTGCCTTGAAGTTGGCAGTGTTACTGGTTCTTAGCATTACTGGTCTGAATGGGAAGGCAGCCAGCCAAATGGGCCTCTCCTAGTTTGTGTCCTCAGCTCATTTTCTGGCCCTCAGTCAGGGATGATTGTGATTTGCTACTGTGGTTCGCTTTGAAATTCTCTATCTCATTTTATAGCAGTCCTAGGAGGATGACAGAGAGAGGGTAGGAGTAATTTTTTATATATTATAAAGTTAGAAATAAACTTCTGCAATAATGATGACAGTAAAGGCTACTCAAACAAGACGCTTTTCTAAGAACATCTCACAACAACCTTGTGATCCAGTGCTATTATCATGCACATTTTACAGAGGAGGAAACTGTGGCACAGAGAGGTTAGCAAGTAATGAATGAAGACAGAGCTGTATTCAAACCCAGTGTGTGACTTCAGATCTCACTGTGCTGTACTGACTCTCAGCGGGGCAGGTGGTTCCCAGGTCCCAGAGAAAGTGGAGACTGACCCCTGGTTATGTCACAGGTCACTGACCTCAGGCCTGAAGGAGACACACACACACACACACACACACACACACACACATACACACACACACACACATTGAACTCCTCTCAAAGCATATTTTTGATGGGAAGCAGTCCACGCCTCCTGGGCAGCTTCCTAGGTCTGTTTACACTGAGAAATATGTTTATGACTTGGGCAAAGCACAGGAAACCATGATGTGTAGACTGGAAACTAGCCAAAACAGAGGTTTTTTTCTGAGCAAATCGGTATTTGTGGCGCTTTCCATATAGGCAGGTGTGTACATAGGTGTGACCGTGTGGATGAGGGAAGGAGAGCCAGGACCAGGGATCGCAGCTCCTGTTCTCCAGGCTTCTCCCTCATGACAGAGCAAATTAAAGAACTTCTCTCCCTGCAGTCCTGCAGAGTTGGGTGATGTTGTGCTTCTGTCTCCACAGACAAGCCGGACCCCCCGGCCGGCACGCCTTGTGCCTCTGACATTCGGAGCTCCTCGCTGACCCTGTCCTGGTACGGCTCCTCGTACGATGGGGGCAGCGCTGTACAGTCCTACAGCGTCGAGATCTGGGACTCGGCAGACAAGAAGTGGAAGGAACTAGCCACATGCCGCAGCACCTCTTTCAACATCCAGGACCTGCTGCCTGACCGAGAGTATAAATTCCGTGTGCGCGCGATCAACGTCTATGGAACCAGTGAGCCGAGCCAGGAGTCTGAACTCACAGTGGTGGGAGAGAAACCTGAGGGTAGGCTGCCTTCCTTTCATCACTGGCTTGAGATAAATGTGCATGACTTACCTTGTGTGTGTAGAAGCCTGAACTGAGACGGGTACAAGGGAACTGACAAGACCTCACTGATGACTGGCAGAGTCTTTTGGGATCTTGATTTCCAGTGTTGGAATGCTGATCCATATTCTAAAAGAGGTACCTATGATCCTTCAAAAAATATTGAACCACCAGTTTTGGTACACTCCCACCAGGGGCGATGGTGTGTTAATCAGGAGCACAGTCCTGGAAAGCGGGAGCTCAGGTAGACCTACAGTTTCAACGTCTTGCCCTAACCACTCATCCAGCTCCCTCCTCTCTTGCACTCATATTTGAGGGTGAACTCAGTGTCAGGGAAGACCGATAAGATTGGGAGCATAAAATCTAACAAGGGGGACAGCTAACTATAATGAGATGGGCTGCATCCTGTTAGACCAGTATAAACAAATTGCGGAGACACAGCAGAAAGCATGAATAATTTTGCCATGAAGGTTGGGAAAGACTTCCTAGACGTAATACTTATGCTGAGTCTTGGAAAAAGGAATAAGATTCCAAGAGGTAGGGCAGATTGGGAGAGGCATTCCTCGCAGAGGAAACAGCGTGAGCAAAGGTACAAAGTGGTAGAAATGCATGGCATTTTGAGACTCTTGTGTGTGGCCAGGGCACGTGCTGTGTGAGATAGAACAGGAGGAAGCAACACAAAAAGGACAGTGTGGGTAAAATTGTGAGTTCATCAGAGGTTTTCAGGCAGGGGCTTGATGCAATTAGATCTGTTTTTTTAGAAAGAGAGTTAGAGGAAGAATAGACCTTTGCAACTCAAGGGGTGGTCTGGACCACTAGTCTTGGGATCCTGGGAGCTTGTTAGAAATGCAGACTCTCTGCCCCCCACTTCCCTAGTCCCTTCTGAACCTTCATTTTAACATTATCCACCCTCACCCCGCCATGGATTCATATACACTTGAAAGTTCGAGAAGCACTGGAGTGGACTAGGGGGGTGAGATTGGAGTCAGTGAAATACCGGTTGAGCCTCTGTGGTGTAGTCCGGGAGAGGTATAATAAGGGCTCCTTAGGAGGTGGAATTGACCATTCCTGATGACTTTTGGGGCAGAGAATTCAAGGGAAAAGTTAGAAGAGTCTAAGATTACTCCCAGGTCCCAGCTTGGGCAACTAAAGACAAGTTCAAGAGCCATTTAGAGGTTGATTATTATGATTCATGGTGGCTAACATATATTAAACACTTGCTGTATGCTAACCATACGTTAAGCACTTTACGTGCATTATGTCACACATCTAACTCAACGAAGTAGATACTGTTATTACCCCCACTTTACAGATAGGGGAACTGAGGTTTAGAGGGGTGAAGCTACTTGCCCAAGGTCACAGAGCTTGGAAATGGTGTGTTGAAGCTTGAACTCAGAGCTGTCTGAGCCTGAGCCTGAGCTCCGTTGGTTAAACTAATGGAGGAGGCCAGGCTGCCTCCCAGTGACTTGGAGGTTAGATAGCAGGGAGTTCAGAGAAGGTGGAAGTTCTGGTTTCAGTCCTGTTGAGTTGAGGTGTCTGAGGGATATCCATGGGGAGGGGTCTTCAGACTGTTGGATGGTTGAATCCAGAGCTCAGGAGAAAGGTTTAAGCTCGAGCTAAAGGTTTGGAGGGGGGTCTTCACTATTTAATTGGTAATTGAAGCCATGGGCACGGAGAGGGGGGTAAAGAAAGTCTACACTGATACAGAAATGAAGGAGCCTGCATGACCAGGAGAAAGGACTGAGAGGGGAGAGAACCAAGGGGAGGCTGGAGCTGTGTTGCAGAAACATGGAAGCAGCGAGTGGCAAAGAGGAAAGAGATGAGGATGCAAGAAGATCTTTGGATTCGGCCCTTTGATAAGCTGTGATCTTTGAGAGCAAAGTCCATAGTGTTTCCACAGGGTGGAAAATGGTTGGCCTGGGGCTAAGGAATAAATGGAAGAAGGAGAGGCCAGGAGTATGGAATGTTACTTCAAGAAGTTTCACGTGAAGAGAAGAAAACGAGTGCTGTGAATTTAAGATGGAGGCAAGGCTGGGGGCAGGGAGGAAGGTGGAGGGAAAACAAGTGAAAGACTTCTAGGAGAAAAGAGAGCTGTAAGATGTGAGATAGAGAGAAGACTAAAGGACCAGGAGCTGGACAGGGCGCAGGTCCTGAAATCACCATATAGCCAGAGGCATCATACGTATGGAAACTGTCATTACAGTTTGATACCCCTCTTTAGTTTCAAAATTTAGGCATAAAACAGATATTAAACTTTACTTTCAAATTAAATGAGGGCTCCAGAAAGAAAGTTTGGAGGTTGCCAGTGGGAAACACACCAAATTTACAATTTTGCCTGTGCAGCCCTGTCTTGGGGGCCTTTGCCCAGTGAGCCCTAGAGATCCCCAGAGGGCAGGTCTCTCTGAGAGCCACAGTGTGCTGTGGCGGCGTGGATCGTGGAGCCCGGCCCGAGAGAGCCCTGCCAGACCTCTTTGCAGTTTCATGGGGCTCCTGCCCACTAGCCGCTCACAAACGTCTCCGGGAGAAAGAGTAACAAAACTGCCATCAGCCGCCCTTTGACATGAGCAGAACGGGGAGAAGACTGGTTAGAGTGGGCGGGCCAGGAGAGGCAGCCAGGTTCCAGTCTGCATGTTTTTAGCATATTACTTTGTCCAAGAAGATGACTCCCAGCTCCTTAGAAAAGTGATAGAAAAGGGGTAACATGGCAGTGAGATGTGCATTATCTGCAAGGGAAAACTTCCAGGTCTTTTAGGGCATATACCAGGAGAGACTGTAGAATACCTGTTGAGCCCCACACAGAGGACCAGAGGCCACAGGAGCTGTGCGTGTGGCTCTTAGGAGGCCAGGACAGCAGCTTCCAGGGCTGTGAGGACGGTCTATGGGGAGGAGGGGCTGGGACCACTTGGCTCCAGGCAGGTGGCCTTTCCCTTCTTGCCTGAGGCCAGCTGAACCCCCTTCTGTGGTCCTCAGATTCTCTTCCTGGGGCCCATCCTGGCTGGGAGCAGACAAAGGGAAATGTTGAAATTGCCTGCAATCCAGAGGAGGGGTCCAGGCTACCCAGGGCTTCCAGGCTGGAAGATGCTCCCCCCTCCCAGGTCCAGCTGGCTTGTCCCTGGTAAGGGGGTGGGAAGGGGCAGAACAGCACAGAGCATCCTCTGAGGGGCAGAGGATGAAGGGGGGGATGGGAGGGTGAGGGTAAGGGGGTGTGGCTTCCAAGTGAAGCTCTCTGTGGACGGCTCAGAAGCCTGTCAGTTATAGCCTGGGTTGATCATCTCTCTCCTCTTTAAAAGTGCAATGGCTCTCAGAGAAGTGGAGGGTGTGTGTGTGTGTGCACATGTGTAGAAGAGGGATGTGATTATAGTAGATCATTTCTGTGAGCCCGTGGGGTCTGGTGGTCATAAAAAGGCAGTGCCAATTTAGCATCCCCCTGCTAAGCGCAGCTAATGTTGGCTCTCACCTTCCCCACCGCTACCACGGCCCTTCCTGCCTCTGCCTCAGCAACTTCAGTTTTTGGCTTCATCCGGACCTCTCAGTTCCATCCCCGCCCTCACTCTGCATTCACTCACTGAGTGTGTCCGGTGCCCCTCCTGTGTTCCAGGTGCTGCCGGGGCGCTAGGGATACAGTGGAGGACACAGCATAGCATGTAGGTCTCCACCCAGCTCTGTGGCCTCCTTATGCCAGAGACCCCCCCTCAGACTAGGACCCCTAACCTGACAGCTCCCCTCCTCGTCTTCCCAAACCTGAGTAAACGAGCACCTCCCCTTCCCCCTCCCACCCAACGCAGCTGCTCTCTCCCATCCCAACCAGGTCTGGATCGCCACTCCCACCATACTCAGCTCTAACTCTGAAATCCACTCCGTCCTTGCTCCTAATCCTAATTTGTTCTAGTCTATATAGTTGTTAGCAAACAGCTGTGATAGAGGCTGCTTGCAGAGTAGGGTAGAGATGCAGAGCCCCTAGAGAAGCTGCGGAGATCAACTGCTCACCCTGAGCTGCCGCGGCTGCCCTCCCCGGGGCGCGGGTGCCCTCTAGTGCCCGCTGGGCGCACAGCAGCCCTCCGCCGTGCGAAGGGACCGCTCTGTCCAGGGAGCTGGCTAGACACGTGCCACGTGAGGGCCAGAGCGCTCAGCCGGTCCTCGCGGAAACACCACTCCAGGGGGATGGTGTCATCTGCCTGCAGAAATATCTCGGAACCATCTTCCAAATAGTTCTTCCACTTAGCTTTTGGATCTCACAGCTCTTTCTGAGTGGATTTTTAAAAAAGTATTTCGATGAAGTCCCTTCTACTGCAATTTAGCTCCTTCCTGAACGGAAAGATGGACACCACGTGGCCACCTCTCTCATTACTACCCCTTTATGCTCAGAGAGCTTGGCTAATTGAATTGTGGTCTTTCCCCCACACCTCTGGGGTGCCTCCTCTCATGGCCATTTCCCTGCCAAATAGAGTGGAGACAGGACGAGAAGGAAAAGGAGGAAGGGAAATGTCTCAGCCTGGAGCCTTGGTCCGAGTTCCACACAGAGGAATGGTTGCTGTGTGACAGTGAGCCAGAGGCGGGGGCCTGGGTTCCCTGAGATTGAGCTGGACCCCACAGCCATGGTACCAGGAAAGCACTCTGCATCTTGACTGCTAAGGAGAGAGGCAGGAGGTGAGGGTAGGTGTGGTATTTGAGACGAGGGCAAGAAGGCTAGCTCCATTTCTAACTGGTGTCAGAGAGATGGGGAGAGGCCAGTTCTAGAACTGCATGCCCTTTCAGGGCCACCTGGAAGATGCCTCCGGGAAACAGGTCATTGGAAAGCCCCTCATGGGCTCACAGCCCTGCTGCGGCTCCTTCACGAGGAGAGGACAGACAGTTCCTCCTAGAGATTCCAGGCCAGGAAAGCCTGTCTCTCTGTACTCTCTCATCCTGCTGCTCACTCTACACCAGGATATGTGGCATGGGGACAAAAAGGTCAGGACAGGTCAAACCACTGTCTCAGCGAGGGCACCACGGATCAGGACGATGGGGCCTCCCTGACACTAAATGTAGTTATTATCATTAATATTTTGTCTCTAAGGCCCCATCCAGTGACTGGCATCCACAAGTGCTCAGTTAATGATTGTTGAATTGACTTGAATCTCTTGCTTTCCTTAAAGCCCTGTTTGAAATACCATTGTTAAACTAACCTAAACATCTCTTGAACCTATTTATCGTTCTTACGGTGGCTCTTGAGATGTGATTTCCAGGTGCCTACAGCCTTCCTCCTATGTGAGGTATAACGCTAAATTGTTCTCCCACGTCATAGTATTCATTAGTTGGTGAAAGTTTGTAACCCTAATCTCACCCTTGGCTATTGTGATTTTTTTTGTTTTTTATCATGTCTGCTTTAGGTTTCTTTCCCAACCAGAGAGGCCTAACCTTTTCTGATTGTCTTCACATGGCAGCTCTTCCTTTCCATGGCCCATACCTCCTCCGGCTCCACTGAGACTTTCTCAGTGCCAGCAGCCAGGGTTCTAGGATCACGTGACCCCAGGCTCTACCAAGGGCAAAGTAATAATACCTGTTGGTGGCCAGTGCACACATCCCCAATGACAGCATTCTGTTGGCCAGAGCAGTTGGTTGAGGAACGGGGCTCCCGCTTTTGGTTCTAACTAGATACCCTAGGGCTTGTCATGCTGAAACTCTGAATGATTCAATTCTCTCTGAACACATGACTCCATTACTACCTTCCAGGTGTGTTGCTCCCAAGTACATTTTGGTCATCCATGAATTTGACAGTGTCACTCTCAACTCTCAAATCTGTGATTTAGAAGACTTGATCAGTTATACTTGCATCCCGACAGTATCTGTGAACCCCACCACTAATCTGAGAGTCCCCGACGATCTTATCCTTTTTTATTTTTCCATGGCATTTTCCTTTCTGTGACAAATATTCCTCCCAATCCCACTTGTGTTGGTTTTTTAAAACTAAACTTCATCAACAGCATTTTAAGAACTCTATAAACAAATCATAGCCTCTCTTGTTCCCGGTCACATGCTTATAAACTCTCTCAAAACTCTTTTCCAGCAAGGGGTACTTATCTTGCATGGGAACTGTGTGACTTCTCTCAGGTTGCCTGCTTAGGTTTCAGTAATTTGTTCTGCCCTCAGCCTAACAGAGAGGCTCACTGTCTACAGTTTCAAGCTGCACCTGGTCCCCGACCCACACCTTCATCGCCAGCATTCCACTTGCGAAGCACACAGAGCTGGGCCCGCCCCCACACAAGCCATCCTTGCTGGGCAGTGTCTGACCAACCCCTCCGCCCCGTCTGCTCTGACCTTCCTTCCATCTGCCGTCCCTTTCCTGTCCTCAGTCTTGCTCTGCTGGGAGCTTCAGCAAATCACACCCTTTCCCCCAGTTGTTCACACACACACACACACACACACACACACACCACACACTTTAGAAATCCTTGGCCTCCCTCTCTGGCTTCCTCAGGTCTTTCTACCTCTTCAGGAAGCCTCCCTTGGTTCCCACTGTCAGACGGGACACAGCCCACATCACGGCTGAGCAGCACCTAGCACATCACAAAGCGTGGCATCCAGGGCTAGCCAAGGACCCGAGAAACCACCCAGAAATACAGTGCTTTCCTTTTACAGATGAGGAAACTGAGGTCCAGGAAGGGAAAGGCACTTGGCTAAGGTCAAGAAGCCACAGTGGCTCTTTAGGGACTAATTATGCCAAAGCAAAGGAAAGCCTGGACTTCTGAAGTGGGTGTGTTTCTCTGGCCACCAGCCTGTCCCCTCATGACCCCCCACCCACTACTGAAACATCTGTGTGAACGGCCAGGGTGGGCTGCTCCCGTCCCTCCTTGCCATACCCGTAAACACCCACTGGCTTCCTGCATGACGTCACCCACCTCCTCGCTGTGTTCCATCATTTCCTTTAAGACACAACTCAAGGGCTCCTTCTTCCTAGACTAATTGCTCTGACTTTATACTTGCCCCACTTGTGTCACCTTCCTCCATTGTCTACTCAGTTTGTACTGGGATATCATGTGCTTGATTACATAACACTCGTAATGGATATTTCAAGGATATGTGTTTTTTTCCTCTCCAACGAAATTATATATAAGCTCCAAGAAAGGAGGAGAGATCATGCCATCTGTATTTTGTTTTGTACACCCATGATCACTGGCAAAATAACTGGTACCTAGCTGGAATTCCAGAAGAAGTTCTCAGCAAACGGATAAATGGATTTGACACTAGTAGCAATTATAAGCTGCTGACTTTTGAGCCGTAGCAGAAAGGGACTGTCGTAGTTATGTGTAGGTTCTGAAAGTCAGAGAGACTAGAAAAGATGTGAAGAAGGGCATGTCTAGGGGGCCTCAAGGCTAGAGGGGAGTGGATGGAGGGGAGAGCTGGCAGAGGAGGGGCTGGGTGGGGTGAGGAGGCCAGCGCCTGCCGGTGGATACGTGGCCCTGTTGCAGCGTGGACCCACTGACCCCCTGGTGATGCCCAGAGCTCTGGGCTTGGTGGTCTTGTGCCCGGGGAGGCTGAGGTCTGACAGGGCCCCCGGCATGCTTTGCTCTCGGTGGGCCTTCATTAGTAATCGCCCGCGCCCTCTCTCCCCCTAGAGCCGAAGGATGAAGTGGAGGTGTCAGATGATGGTGAGTGCTCGCCCCCGTCCTCGGGAAGACTCGAGGGGTGGAGGGGGATGAGTGAGGGGTCTGATGGCTCACACTCACCCCGACCCCCACCCTGCAGATGAAAAGGAGCCCGAGGTCGATTACCGGACCGTCACGGTCAATACTGACCAGAAAGTGTCTGACTTCTACGACATCGAAGAGAGAATAGGATCGTAAGTGGAGTGGGAAGCACCCTTCCGGAGCCCAGGGTGAGGGTGGCGCAGGCCCCGAGGTTAAGTTCCCTGCTTCCTCTTCCTGTCCTTCCCTGGGTTCTGCCAACTCCTCAGACTGAGGTTCCCGCAGAACCGGGAGGGCTTGACCTGTCGGCACCCGTGAAAGCATCACCCGGCCAGGGCTCTCTTAGGAGCTGCTGTGCCCCGGGCTCCCTCCGCAAGCTTGAGCAGGCCCGTCCTCCTCTGCAGTCCACCCCGCACATGGGACATAACCCAGGGCAGCGGGTCTGGCGCGGCCCGTATTTAGGATCCCTTCCCTTTGATCCGTGCTCGCCGTTCAGCAGTTCTAGCTCTAGTGCTTCAGGAGAACGCGGCCCCTCGACGTGCACCTCCTGTCATCACCCCTCGCTTTGTGAACTCAGTCCACAGTCTCTGCTCAGGCTCTTCCCTGGGCTGCGGAGGCACCAATGGACTCAGACCGCAAGCCTGGGCTCTCGGCACAGCCAGGCTGTGCCCACCAGCAGCGGCACTCAGGGCTGCCTGTCGCCCACTGACTCTCCCTGGAGGAGGAGGGGAGGTGGAAGAGAGAGGAATGGGGCTCAGCTCTTATTTCCGGAGGGTTTCTGTCCAATAAAGGAGTGACACCAACCTCATCGCAGTCCTGAAGAACGAGGACCCTGCGCTGGGGTGGGAGTGGTGTCGGCGGAATGCCACCACTGCCGTCCCCACGGTGGGAAGCAGGGGCCTTGCTAGGCTGTCTCCAGGGCCCCGGTACTGGAAAGGCGTGGAAGGCAGGCAACCACTCAGAAATTCTCGGTACTTGGGGAGGACTTCCCCAACCTGACGTCACGGGTCCTTTCGCGGGGGAAAGGGAAGGAAGTCCGTCACCAAGATTGAGGCCTCAGCCCAAGGAGATGACAGTCCTAAAAGAACGGCAAGACTGGACAGAGTTAGGGCGGGGTTGCGGGGCCAGACCCGGGCTGACACTCACAAGTGATGGAGAGTCGGTTTCTCAGCGTCAGCAGTGCGCTTCACTGACCTAGAGCAGGGACTGGCAAACTTTTTCTGTAAAGGGCCAGATAGTGGATATTTAGGGTTTGTGGGCCATTTGGTTTATGTTGCAACGACTGCTCTGCTACTGAAACCCAGAAGCAGCCACAGACAATCTGGGCACACATGGGCATGGCTGTTTTCCAGTAAAACTTTATTTAGAAAAAGAGGGAGGCCAGGTGGGTCCCACAATCCATCACTTGCCAATCCCAATTCAGTGGAAAGCTGGGCTAAATTGCTTTTTCTCTCCTCCTTTCACTCACAGTGGGAAATTTGGACAGGTCTTTCGACTTGTAGAAAAGAAAACTGGAAAAATCTGGGCAGGGAAATTCTTCAAGGCGTATTCAGCAAAAGAGAAAGAGAACATCCGGCAGGAGATCAGCATCATGAACTGCCTCCACCACCCCAAGCTGGTCCAGTGTGTGGACGCCTTCGAGGAGAAGGCCAACATCGTCATGGTCCTGGAAATGTGAGTGTCCTGCCGCGGGGCGGCCCAGGCGCCGTGGGCCTGGGATCCCTTTGTGTGACTCCCCCACTGTCCCGCCACCACCCTCCGCCCCAAGATGGAGAGCACCGTGGGCCAGGGGGTGATGTGCACGACACTCAGCAGCCCGTACGGCCAGGTGCCGACCGCTGGGAACAGTCCGTCTGTGCCTGGTGCTGGCCCTGACCCACTGCCCACCAGCCGCCTCTGCTCATCTCCAGAACACAGTGGCAGGTCTTTGAGGACCGCTGCCCCCTTCTCACCCTCACCTCCCTGTGAAAGGCTCAGGGCTACCCCTCGGCTCCTTGGTTTCATTCAGGGCATTCTGACCTAGAGGTGGCTTTAGAGCAGAAGAGGGGGGACAGGACAACTTCCCGACCAGCCTGTGAGAGAGAAGGGGGCCCAGGGCTGGGAGCTCAGAAAGCAGGAGTGTAAGCCTCGCTCCCGTCCTCCTGCTCTGCTCTGTGTGCCCCTGGCCCACGCTGGTTTGTTCTCTCTTGACCTCTCACTCACCAAAGAGTAGCGCTTTCTGAGCTGGGCTGCACAGAGGCAGGGGGATGACCAGATGACGTCCAGCCAAGGCTTTCCTGGACTCCATTGTTTCTTCGAGTCCCAGTCCTCCACCTCTCTCCCCTCTGAGTGCTGGTCTGCATATGCACAAACACACACACACACATACACACACACATATAAACATACATACACGCACAAACACACACACACACACACATAAACATGCACGCACAAACACACACACATATACATACATGCACAAACACACACATATAAACATACACACACACACACACACACACACATACAAACATACTGGAGTCAGTAAGCCAGACATGCTCCGTAGTGTGTATTTTTTAAGCATTTCTTTTCCTTTTTTAATGTGAATTTTAAAAGTATATGATACAATCATATCAAAAAATATAAGAAAATACACAATGAGAAGTCCCATTCCTACCCCTGTCTCCCATCTACCCTGTTCCTACCCTGCCTCAGCACCACTGGTAACCAATTTTGTTGGTTTTGTCTGTGTCCTTCCAAAGTTTCTTTATGAAAATGCAAGCATATATTATTTATATATATATTATTCATATTCATATATGAATAATATATATATATATATAATGTATGTATATATACACATACTTCCCACCTTTTAACCCAAAGACAAGTTTCACTCAATATTCTATACTTGGCTTCTTTCCATTCAACAGTGTATCTTGGAGAGAGGCCCACATCAGTAGCCAGGGGGGCTTCCTCACTCTCCCTGCTCCCTGGGATCTCAGCGCATGCATAGACCACGGGTTATTCGTCTTCTTTTGATAGGGGTTTGGATGGTTTCCAGGCTTTGGCTTTTGCAAAAAAGCAGTGTTTATAACCTTGTACATACAGCTTTACACTCATGCCTGTGTACATCTGTAGGGTAAATTCCCAGAAGCGTGGGAGTGCTGGATCAAAGGGGATGTGCATTTGAAAGCTTTAGCAATATTCTGAAATTGCCCTCAGCATCCTTGAACTGCTCATCCCGGGCTTCAGGGATCTCAGTCCTTCGGAGAGGACTCTGTCAACATCTCGGTGTTCTTTCCTGGGAAAGGTGAAGCCAGTGAGGCATCCCCAGTTTGAGGAGTGACTCCCCTCACTCCGTGAACCTTTGCTGTATTTCCTTTCAGTTTGTGTTCCTCAGGAAAGGCAGTCGTGGTTAAGAGACAGACTTGAGTCTGAGAAACCTCACTTCAATCCCTGCTCTGCCTCTTGTTGACGACCTTGAATAAGTTGCCCAACTGTGCCAATCATTAGTTTTATTACCTGTAAAAGGAGGCTATAAACCATCTCGTGTATAATGTGGGGATTAGATGGAATAACATGTGTCAGGCATAGGCTGTATAATTGTGAGTTATTCTTAGGAGTATGATGCATTGACTTTTTCTGTATCCTGGTCTTTTTTCCACTTAAAATTATTTTGTGAGCACTTTAACACCCAACTGGTTGTGTGGAACAAATCCTACTATTCAGGAAACCTGGGGTCAGCTTCTATTACTGTCGAGCTGTGATTTTGTAATTATTAAATCCTTTCAGCAAGGAGAGGTATTTGGATTAGACTCCCTTTTGGTTCTAAAATTCTGCAGTTCTGTGGAACTTTTACACAGATTCAAAGAAAATCTTCCTTCGTCTCTTAGAATCAGTTTTCAGCCCTGAATTCAAACTTCCCTCCCCACTTCTAGGAAAGATTTAACCCATGTCCATGGCCTCACTCATTATACCCTCACAATAGCCCTGTGGGCTGCAGCCTTTCACATTTATTGTGGAACAGGTTGCTTGGTCCAGGCAGCGTGGGCGTGTGGGGACATGTGAAGAAATGTCTTATCTTTGGAAGTTAAACCTTGAGCAAGTTCGTGAGAAGGTGCAGGAGCGGGTAGGAGGCAGCCAAGCCTGGGTGAGGCTGGGCAGCAGCACCAGTGGGCAGAATACCATACTTAGCTTGGAATTGGGAGTTGGCAAGCTGGATGGAAAATGTTGGGAGAAAACGTACGAGGGTTTCAGCTGGTCTGGCTTTCATCCCTCCACCCCACGCCTCCCCCGTGGACAGGAGTGAGTCTTACATTCACAGATGCCAGATGATTCTCTTGCACTTGGGGTAAGGAGCTTGCCCCTTGATAGGAACTCGACCAAAGAAGAAGGAGCAGATTCATACTCAATCTGTACTTCCCTTCCAGCTTAAACAGACCTGACCACTGAGAAGGCAAAGGTTGGCTTTCAGCAGTACGATTTGCTCTTCTCCTTGTTTGATGGAGAAACTGAGATTAAGAGAAGGACAATCCCTGGTGATACAGAAAAATGAAAATGTATTGCAGGGTCCCAGCCTTCAGATCAGCCGCCTCAGATACAGTGAGAGACCAGAATTAATGTGTCTTCAGCCTTTCTGACCTCCGATTATGGGACAAGCCCCTATCGTTGTAGCAGTGTTGCTCTGATACAGGAGTTCCTTCAGGCTCCGGGCCTGGAGTCAGGGCTGGTCCTTTTGGGACATTCCAAGTGCTGGTGGGCCCCTGAGCACTGAAGCAGATGTGCAGCTTAAGCTGAGTCATCCATTGCCCATCTCACCTTCATGCTGCCATTGGCAAAACTGATCAAAGAATAAGCGGCTAGCTGCCATGAGACAAGGAGGAGAGGGTCTGGGTTTGGAGGCCCCTGAAGTGTCATCCTTCTGGCTGCCAGTGAGGGCTGGCCAATGTCTACAGTTGGGGGATAAATTCGATCCCTTGGAATAAGGTAGGTATTCATTCATTCATTCACTCACTCATCACTGTTAATTTATTAAGCACACATTTCCTCCGCCCAATCTTGGCCCATGGCTTTATCCGATCTCTGTGGATGGCAGCTTCTTTCCACCCACAGTCTTGAGCGTTTTGAAAAGAAACCTATATAGAACCATTAATCCTCTTTATGTAACCCCTTCCATCCTCGAAAATGGACCACAAGGACAGTTTTCAAAATACATTAAATAAATTTGAATAGGTTTGAACCTATTTGCACCTCTACTAAATAGGTTACCTCTAGAAATGCAGCAGTAATTATCTCCACGGCTCAGATTTCCACCACTCATTGCCTCAGACGTTCCCAAGGACACTGCAAAAAATGATTTCTTGCTTTTTCAGAATATTTTAAATTTAAAACCAAACATTTTGGGGTACCTTTGTGCCAGATATTGCCAGGTAAAAACAAGGTTCTAGAGGTGAGCCGGACCTTTTCCAGACATGTTCACAGACAACTTTAAGACAAGGCAGGCTTGATGGGAAAAGTGCAAAGATGAGACTGTGGGAACCCAGGGAGGGAAAGATCATATGATGAAATTGGGAGTGATTTCTCAGAGGACATGAATTTCAGCTGGCTTCCCAGGGGTGGTAACTGAGTAAGACAATATTTCTCAAACTTGTCTGATCTTAAGAATGACCTGGGGTACTCGTTAAAAATATGGATCACAACCCTTCCAAGATTTTCTAAATTAGAATCTGCAGGGGAGAAGCTTGGGAGTCTGTATTTTCAACAAGAGCCCCTACTGGTTCTTTAAAAAAAAAAAAAAAAAGATAATTAACATTATTGAGCACTTACTACGTGCCAGGCACTTTTCTAAGCACTTTACCTGTATTAATTCACTCAATCTTCACAGCAACCCTGTGAGATAGTGCTGTTTTTATCTGCATCTTACAGATGAGGAAATTGGGGCTCAGAGATGTTAAGAATGGCCTGAAACCTAGGAACCTAGGAATGGAGATTAGAGTGTGACCTAGAGCCTGGGTGGAGGGCAACAGAAATGAAGGGCTTGAGGACAGAGGCGCCACCTGCTGGCCACACAAGGACCTCCTTCTCGGTTGGTTCTAAAGCATTGGTTCCAGCGCCCCCCAGCGGCCACTGGCCCAGACGGACCTTTACCCGCTCAGCCCGCCCAGAAGTCTTTGTCCTGTGGTGATGGAGACCCACAGAGGCTTCCGCGTGCTGGGCCCCATGGTGCGTCCTTGTCTGTCTCTCCCTCAGGGGTCAGTAACAAGATCCACTTGGCCCGCAGCAGGTTGTCAGATGATAATTAACATGTGCTGAGCACCCACTGTGTGTCAGGCATGATGCTTTACAAAAGTTCCTTCATTCCTAACTACTATGATGTAGGGACAGATGAGGAAACTGGGGCTCAGAAAGGTTAAGTAACTTGCCCAAGCCACAGAGACAGGATTCAAACTCAGCTCTTTCCCATCTTTGTGATGACTCCCTTAGAAGAGGGAAGCCCCTTGGAAGAGAACAGGCTCAGAAGGAAGCGCACTCAACCTTGTTCAGCTGGTGGATCTACAGGCCATTGTAAAAAAAGAACTTACTGATGTCTGGATGCTACATAAGTTACCAAGGGGATGCTTTAAGGTTTCTGAGCAGCGAGCAAGGAAGGTGGGTTCGGAGGGCTGGGAGAGGGGAACAGAGAGACCCCATGTGACTCAGCATTTGCACTGAAGGGAAATATGCTGGCTGGCCAATCCTTAGAAAAGACGCCCACTGCAGGCCCCAGAACCACCATGGCCAGGATCCAAAGTCTATCCAGGCAGGAAGGATGTACTACACTCCCAGCCTGGGCCAGGGAGCAGGTGAGGCAAGTTAGTTATGGCTGGAAGGAGTAAACTGATGTTATAGGCCTAGCCAGAGGAAGCAAATCGATCACAACTGTAAGTATAATAGGTTACAGCCAATGAATTTTACAAAATGTGCCGATGCTCTGTATTGTTGAAGATATTTTTCTGTTTCCGGCTATGCAAAACAAATGCTTATGGGTACTGTGAGTTTTTAAACTTCAATTCTTTATGACTAAAAGACATGGCTGGAGAACAGGATAATCCCTCACATCCATAGTCATTTGGGGGAAAGAGGCTGCCTGGCAGTTACCCTTTTTGCTTAGGAGATCTCTCAGTTCATGGCCACCTCTGAAACTGCCTAGCCTAGATGCTTCCCTGAACCCCTCCAAAGCTTAGTGGGCACAGGCAGGGTCCCCCAAGCAGGAAACCAGGAGGTCCAGGCCGTCCTCACACAGTGGGAGACTGGGACCAGCGTAACGGGGCAGTGGTCTGGAACTCGGGAAGCTGAAGAAAATGCCTGGCACCCCCATACACTGGGCTTTCCTGGCCGTGACCCCTTCCCCCAGCCTGCCCTGGCCAGGCTCCCCGCTCCTGTGGTCTGAGCGCCCCCTCTGTCCCCGCAGCGTGTCCGGGGGCGAGCTGTTCGAGCGCATCATCGACGAGGACTTCGAGCTGACCGAGCGGGAGTGCATCAAGTACATGAGGCAGATCTCGGAGGGGGTGGAGTACATCCACAAGCAGGGCATTGTCCACCTGGACCTCAAGCCCGAGAACATCATGTGTGTCAACAAGACGGGCACCAGGATCAAGCTCATCGACTTCGGTCTGGCCAGGAGTTTGGGTAAGGCCGAGCCACCTCTCCTGTTGTCACCAGCACGTCGTGGCAGTGGCCGTGGCTCTTTGTGTTCCGTGCGCTGTATTAGAGACAACGGTATTAGAGGGGATGCACCGGATTGGAGCTGGGATCAGAGGCCGTGGAGACTGCCCCTCCCACTTCCTAGCTGTGGGAACCTATGTCTCGAATTTCTTATCTGTAAAATGGGATAACAGTAGGACTCACCTCATAGAGTTGTTAGGGGATCACTGGGTTAATATAGGTAGAGTGATAAGAGCAGTGCCTCGCACATAGTAAGCACTATGTAGGTGTTTTCATTTATTTTATCATTATTATTTTTTTCACTCTGGTGCCTTCAGCAGCAGAACATTTTGCTGATGGTGCTTCCTCACATTTGCATCCTACTGTACAGTTTCCAGAGCACTTTCACCTACTTTCTCTCATCTGATTCTCACAGCAACCCTTTGAGGCAGGCAGGGCAGATTTTATGAGCCTCGATTTACAGCCCAGGAAACCGAGGTTCACAGTAGCTTTGCCCAGCAAGTCCCATGACGAGCTGGGGTGGAATGAGGACCTGGGGCCTAGTCCAGGGCTCTCTGAAGCATCACTGCTGTTCCTGCCCTTTCAGGAGGCAGGGCACGATAGGGGAAGGCGGTCAGGGCCTGAGTACCCAACCCAAGAGTCATTTTGGTGGGTGATGGTCCTCTATGGCTCAGGGGCACCACCTCAGGGTTACGGTTTTTCCCAGCTAACCTCCCAGCAGCTCCTGGGAAGAGAGATGTGACGCTACGCGTGGAGAGGTGGGGGTGGGGAGGGGAGGAACATGGCTCAGGAGTCAGACCCCCTGGGTTAGGTCCTGACCACCATTTACCGGGGGGCGGGGGGGAGTCACTCGCTGGGCCTCCCTTTTCTCCTTGGGAGATGGGGGTCGTCCTCCTTAGGGTTGGCCAGAGCATTAAATAGGAAAGTCCTCATAAAGCAGGCAGCAGGGTACAAATGACAGACTGAATGGTAGAGATTATTTTCAAGCACAAGTCACCACCCCTGTCTCAGGGAACTCGTGGGAGAGACAGACACATGGAAAGCCATTCGATCCGGGGCAGGGCTGTAACGGGCTCTCCCCGCTCCGTCAACCCCGCCCAAGCATCTGAGGTTCGCGTGCCGTTTGTCGGTTTCACCGGTGTACCGATGCACTTGTTCCACGGGGAGGCTGCTGTCTCTGCGCCGTCCTGCAAGGGGAGAGCCGCTGAAGGCCGGCCTTGCCTGTGTCCCTCCCAGGCATCTGCTTACCTCGGGTTGGCTTAGGGATGTTCTGGCGATTGACCCCTCTCCATCCTGGTTGCAGAGAACGCGGGGTCTCTGAAGGTCCTCTTTGGCACCCCAGAGTTCGTGGCACCTGAAGTGATCAACTATGAGCCCATTGGCTACGCCACAGACATGTGGAGCATCGGGGTCATCTGCTACATCCTGTGAGTCCTGGGGCACACGGGGGGAGGGTCCCCAGGCTGCCCTGATGTTGAAGGGACCAGGGCGGGTCCTGATGGGGCGCCCGCCTAGAGTCAGGAGGGCGGTAGGCTCCCATCCCCCTCCTCGCTGGCCTGCCTGGCTTCTGTGCTCCCGGTGATGTCCACAGCCCACGTCACACTTCTGCAGGAGCGTCTAGCTCTACACAGCAAGAGCCCCATTCTGGGCCCCTCACCATCCTTGATGCTGGCCACCTAGGGGCCTTTGGTCAGGAGGACAGGAACGTGGCTGGTGCCGTGGAATTTACCTTCATGTGTGTACATGGGTCCATAGAGAAGCAGGGAGAGAGCCCAGGTGTACATCTCCTGTGGGTGTCATCGTCATCTTCAGAGGATCGCACCCCATCCTCACGGCAGAGGGACCCCAAATTCCAGCCTCATCTCTGCGTCCAGTATACGGACTAATTAATAAGCACTTTTGATGATAGAGCCTTTAGTGGGACCCATAGACAACAGAAAGCTACTGTGTAGTAATTAGAATTGGGAAATTAGGTGGAAAATAGGAGGCCATTCCGTTAAAAAATGCTGGAGAAAAGAGGGAAGGCCAGTAATCTAGACCAGTGCTTCACAGACAGTAATATGAGGGAATCACCTGGGCTGCTCCTTAGATTACAAGTTCTGATTCAGAAGCTCCAGGGGACCTGAGAATCCACATTTCTAACAGGTGCTGGTTGCTCATGGTGCTGGTCTGAAGACAGCACTTTGAGTACCAGGCCCTAGAGCACACCCTCTTGTTGGGATCTGGCTGATTTAGTCTCTGAAGCCTCAGGCTGCAAGCAGGCACTAGCCTTAGTGGCAGCCCCTGAGCTTGTGTGGCATCACACAGTTAGGGGATGGTCTCCCTGAAAATGCAGATATGCATGTAGTCATTTTGTAAAAAAGTTTTTGTTGTTAAAGCAAAAGGACAAATTACACATTTTCACAGAAAACTTGAATATGACCTCTAAGAATACTTTCTTAGATCCCTGGGGTCTTCAGACCCCAGTGTGAGAAATGGCTTTAGGTGATTCTACTGCACAGCCAGGCTTAGGAACCACTGTTACAAAAGCTTTAGCAGAAGCAGAGTGATTGTGTGTGTGTGTGTGTGTGTGTGTGTGTGTGTGTGCGCGCGCGCCAATGTGGCTTCTTCACGTGCTCAGGAGTCTTACTCTCCCTGTGGGCTATTAGGACAGCCTCCCTCAGTTGAACCTGTGTCACAGGTTCTGTACCCCAGAGAGTCATCTTCCTCCCTGCTTGGGGTCACCCCCACCAACACAGCCTCCCCCAGAGCAGCAGAGAAGAAACTCTGGCCAGGAGTGCATCTCCCTGCCTCTCCCTGCCCAGTCCCCTCCAGGAGAAAGGGAGCTGAGGAGTGAAGAAAACTGTGCCAGATTCTGTAGTGCTGGCCCCTTGGTATAAAGGAGAGCAGGGCAGTGGGGACTGCCCCAGGCTGGATGGGGCTCACGCTGGATCTCTGCCCAGGAGAGACTCTTGGGAAACGGTCTTTTGTCAGCTCCCTCTGTTCAGACCCAGCTGCCCTGTGGCCTGGCTTGGTCCTGGGTCCCCCTGCAGCCATCAAGGAGACTTGCCTTACTCTCTCCATCGGTTTTTCCACTGCTGTAGAATCAGGACCATCTGTCTGGTCCTCAGAATAAACCTGGGAGTGGGGCATGGCAGAGATTCGATCTTCATTTGGCATTGAGGTCACAGGAGCCAGGGAAGCCCACATGGCTGCCCACTTCCCACAGTCCTAGAGCATGGCCAGCCGTCCCAGTTCACCCAGCACTGATGGGTTTCCCAGGATACAGGACTTTCAGTGCTGAAGTGAGGACCATCCTGGGCAAACTAGGACGATTGGTCTCCCTATGGCTCAGGGCCAGACTGGTGACTAGACGCTCAGTGAATTTGCACAGTGAACACACCTATACCCAGACCCGGAAACCTCACAATACCAGGCCCGCAGCCCTCCCGGTGCCCAGGCTCTGGTTACTCCCTCAGGGGTAACCTGATCCCCATTCTGACGTCACTCACCGTGTTCACCTGCTTTTGAACTTTATATAAACGAAATCATACAGAAAGATGTGCCTGGCTTCCTCTGCCCCACCTTGTTTGTGACCCCCATTCATGTTATGGTGTGTAGCTGTAGGCTGTTCATTCTTGGTGCTGTATAGTGTTTCACTCTGTGAACCTCATCCAGTTTACTTATCCATTCTATGCTGATGGGCTTTTGACTAGACTCCAGTTTGGGGTATTGCGAGTATTCCGGTACACGTGCTTTAGTGAATATCTTTATGCATTTCTGTTGGATATATATTCTAGAACTAGAATTACTGGGTCACAAGAGCACTTTATTTTAAAATGAAAATTCTTTGAGGTGGAAGAAGTAATTTGGATAACATGTTACATGGTTTGCTAGATTACTTTTAAAGCTGAGACCTAGGAATAGGGAAGGGCTCTTTGAAATGGGGGGAGAATAATTTTGATGAACGGGGCACCAGCCTGAAGGCGTCTGGACGGAGGCGGGAGGAGGGTGGAGAGGTGCCTGTGGAAGGGGGGCAGGTGAGCAGCGGGGGTGACGGACACAGGCCAGCCCTACACAGCCTCCTGTAGCCTCCCCAGCTTCCTGGGTGCTGGGGAGCCAGCACCTCTGCGGGCTGCTCTGCCCTGCGGGACTTTTCCCGCTGGCTCTCACAGTGGGGATTGAGGTCTGGGAGTCTCTCTCCTCAACTAGGGCTCTCAGCAGGGCGTGTGGTGTGAGAACAGAAGGTGGAGCCAGCCAGATTGCTTCCTCTCAGCCCCTGCTATGCAGAATTCTGGAGCCACTGCCGGAAGCCCCCAGAAGAGGTTCTCTGGCGGCCCTTGTGCACCCTCCATCCCTCTCTTTGGAGCTTGGAGTCCTTGTCAGGGTCACCTTCCTCGTTTGTGCCAGAGGATGTCCCCCCTGCCGGCATCGCCTTTCTGGGGCCAGTGAGAGGTGGGGAGCTGGGGGACAGGTGATAACAGATGTGTCCCTCAGCGCAGATTTGGTGAGCACCTCCTAAGTGAGCAGCTGTGTCCCATAGGTTGTTTGGACTTTGCTGAGGGAACTCCTCACACCCTCGGAGAGATCGGGGCAGATCCTGTCATGGCACAGGAGACCTGGCTCCACTGCCTGCCCAGGGTCCCCAGGCAGGGTAGAGATGCAGCAGGTGGGGTTGGGGACCCCTTACCCTCTCACCCCTGATTCTGAAGGGAGAAGCAGATTTCGTGAATCTGCTGGAGACTTCTGCTATTACCAATACCCATTGGTTTCTGGCAGAAAGAGAGAGGACCAGGCTCTCTAGGCCACACTTCAACCGTGAAGACATTCTAAGCCCCGCCTCCTTTTCTAAGACCTCCTTCCCTCTCTTATCTCCCTCCCCCCATTTCCTTAGGACTTGCTGTTCCCTTACTGCCTGTGGAGACACCAAAACCCTTCTCTGTACCCTGCCCTCACCCCTACCCCAGAATTCCTTCTCCTCCTCCCCTCCCCCAAACTGCTGCCCTGCTTTCTCCTCCCTACCATCTTCCTGCTGTGCTCAGCAGCAGACTTCCCATCTCAGCTCATTTGTGAGCACGCACCATGGTCCAGAGAGCCAGGTCCATCCCCGTCTGGAATCTAACTTCTGGGCACAGCAGCCTAGTGAGCTGGGGAGAAGTCCCAGTGCCCAAGCATCAGGTACCTACTCAGACTCAGATATGGATGCAGGGCTCTTCAGAGGGATCCAGTAGCTCCACCCAGGGCTGCTTCTGCCCTCTTAGCTGCTGAGTCCAGACATGCTCTCTATTGCAGCTCCTGAGACCTCCAGGCACCCCACATCCACACTGGGCCCAGACACCACCTGCAGGGTTTGCTCTCCAGGGACTTGGGCTGTGGTTAACATGACTAAACCCTGGGTCTGTCTTTCCTAGGCTACTGCACAAAACGATGCCCAGCTCTTCCTGTGGGGCCTGCCCCGCCCTCTCAAATCTTCCCACCACACCAGGGAATGAGTATCCCAAGGATAAAATGGGATAAAAGACTAACCCCTTCCTAAGCGCTCAGTAGTTCTGCTGGAAGATGTATGGCCTCCTTTGCTGGCTATTCATGCAGTGGAGTCATCTGCTTAAAAAACTCCATAGAGGAATTATAGTTCAAGAGGCATTTCTGCCTTCTGTCTCCTGATGTTCTGTCCTCCAAGCAGAACAGGCCCCCGCATCAGATTCCCTGGTGAAGTTTGGCTGCAGTAAGAGATTAAGAATTAAGAAATTAGAACACCCTGCAGTCATGTCCTTAGTTGACTCATTAGCACAAAGACTAATATTTAACCATTAAAAATGAACATTAAGACTCTGTATACACTTGTGAAAGACAATGTCAAGTGAGGAAAAAGTAGAGCATCCAAGAACTTGCCCACACTGATTACAATTTTGTGAAAACCAGACAAATTCACTGGTTATGTTGGGGAGGAAAAAACTTTCCTCTACCTCTTTGGTTCAGTTCTTGGGGGTCTGCAAGTCAAACTGACAAAAGACAGATTAACGGGACTTCCCTGATGGCACAGTGGCTAAGACTCCACGCTCCCAATGCAGGGGACCCTGCTTCGATCCCTGGCCAGGGAACTAGATCCCATATGCATGCTGCAACTAACAGTTCACATGCCACAACTAAGGAGCCCACATGCAGCAACTAAGACCCAGCACAACCAAATAAATAAATAAATTTAAAAAAAAAAAAAAAAGACAGATTAACAAAAAATACAGATTTAATTATGCACATATACACAGGTGTTCATAAAGAAATGTGACTCAAGGTACCTTTAAAATTTGGGGCTTGTTTATACTACTTTAACAAAGAGTGATAAATTATACAGAAATAACTAGACGAAGGAAAAAGGGTTTGGAGCTTCTGGAGGGAGTAAATTGTGACAAGGTGACTAGGAAATGTATAGGGACTGTTCAGCAAGATCTAATATGCAGACAAGAGTCTTTCTCCTCTTCCTGGGAAGAGAAGAAATGGACAAATAGAACAAATGGAAATTTATGTCACCTTAACGAAGAGAAATTTATGTCCTGCTTTTAGACAGAAAGAGGGAGGACAAAGGGCTAATTGCCTTCAGCTCAAGGCAATTTTTATGCCCAAGTTCATATTTTGGGGTGGTACACTCTGATCCCCTTCAGTTAAAACCTAGGTAAGACTAGGAAAAGAGGTGAGCAGCTGTGTTTTTAATGCTAGGGTTACTATGTTTGTTGATTGGGTTGAACAACCCAACCATACATGATCCTATGCAAATTCTAGCAATAAAGAAAAAGTACAAGAAAGGAAGTTTAAAAATTCTGCAAAATCCCACCACCACGAAACGGCATTAATAAAATTCGAATACTCTCTTCATCATCATGCTCTGCATATTTTGCGGGTTTTATTTTAGAGACGTCCTGTTTATCAGGGGGAACGCTGGGGGAGCTGGGGCAGGTGAGGAGCCAGCCAAGGCTTGGGAGGGATTTCAGATGGATGGGCTGCCAGGAAGGAGGAGTGCCAGAGGCCAGAGGAGAGGAGGCTCTCCCCAACTATGAACATCACAGAGATTAAGCCCTATCTTTGCAGGATGACAGTTCCTAATTAGGAAAGGAGGTTTACAGAAGGCGGCCTTTCAGCATTCCACAGGGTTGTTTGCTTTCCCGCCCCCCACCTCCCGGCAATCTCTTGGAGTGCTGTAGGACTTCCCCCCTTTGTTTCAAATGGAAAGTGCAGAGACAGAATGAAGCACGCAGCTGGCAAGCAAGAGTCAGGCTGCTTCTTGATGGGACTAGTTAAGCCTAGGGGCTTCCTGGGAGCCCCTAGGAATTCTAGTCCAGTACCCATGGTGTATAAGAGGGGAAGCTGAGGCCCAGAGAGGGGAAAGGAATAGCATATAACAGCACAGACTTGGGCCTGGTGAGGTCCCACCCTTCCCTCATAGTGATATGATCGAGAATGATTATCTCCATGCCTTCTCAGAACATAAATTGGTGTCTTGCTTTAAGACATTTTAATGCCATCTATAAAACTCTTTTATTCAAAAGCACAAATATGTTGATCAGGGTGAGATAATTCACACTGAAAAAGCTCTTTTTCTTCTTTTTAATGAAGATTTTCACCAGCGGGTTCCTCCCATGGCAAGCTTTCCTTGCAATATTTCAATAGATTTTGTTTTACAAAACTTAGTTTTCCGGGCCGAGTGTATTTCATAAGCTGAGGCCTCTTGGATGCCAAAACAGCTCCCGAGGGGTTTGCATTACGGGTTATGATGAGGGATTTGGGGAAAGGGATGTTAGTGAAGCCTTAACTTGGAAGGTTGATGGCATGAGGGCCCTAGATCCATCTCGTGGGGCTCAGGTGGGGACAGGGCAGGACCAGCTACATAATTTGTGGGGCCCAGTGCAGCATAAAAAGGTGGGGTGACTTGTGTGAACATTAAGAATTTCAAAATGATGGCAGCAGAGCATTAAGTCAAAGAGTGGGGCTCTTCCAAGGCCCATGAAGCTGGCCCTAGGTCAGGGTGAGTGGCGGGCTGGATGGTTGGGGTGAAGATGAGGTGCCCGCCAGAGGTGAGAGGTGAGGCTAGTAATCCAGACGTCTGCTCCGTTCGGCTTTGAGATACTTTACCTTCCAAATTTTATTTGGCTTAAGCTATTGGTAAGTGAGTCATTCCAGAGACCACAGATTGATGGGGCAATGGGGGTGAACTGTGTACAGAAGAACTGCATAATAGCTGTGGTCACAGACCGAGTTTCTTACTGCGGGCCAGGCCTCCTGCCAGTGCTGTACGCTGTGATTTACTTCATCTTCCTAGAAATGACTGTACAAAGTAGCGGTTAAGAAATAGGCTCATTGACTGCAAATCCTTGGGCAAGTTACTTACCCCCGCTTGGTGCCTCAGTTTCCTTATCTGGTAAACGAAGTAATGAGTTACCTGCCTTAAAGGGTGGTGTTAAGACTGAATGAGTTAATCTGTTTTAGCCCTCTGCCCGGTGCATGGCACATAGTGAACATGTGACAGATGTCTGCTGTCATGAGAATGAGGACGCAGGAGAAGGAGAACAGGGAGAGGTGGCAGTGGTGACCACTCCGTAGTTAAGTAGCAGGTTGTCCATCTAACAGAGGAGGAAGCTGACACAGAGAGATGAGGGGAATTGTCCAAGGTCACCCAGCGAATGAGCAGGCCGTGGTTCCTCTGAGGGAAGTTTTCTGGTTTGGCCTAAATGCCTCAGGCGCATTGAACGCACGTGTAGATGGATCACCAGACCCGCATTGCAGGTCCGCCCTTCGTGGACACACCCTTGCTGAGCCCCTCGTGGGCTGGCCCTGTTCTTGATGCTGAGGGTGAGAGGTGGGAGGGCGGGACAGGGCGCGATGATGAGTGCTGTGCCACGTGACCAGTCCACGTGTGTGTGTGTGTGTGTGTGTGTGTGTGTGTGCGTGTGCGCGCGCGCGCGTGCGCGCCTGAAGCCCTGCGAAGGAGGCCACTCCTCCCCCCAGGACTTTGGAGAAGGTTCTGAAGGTTCTGCGGGGCCAAGTTCTCGCCTGGGTGTTGGGGAAGAACAGAAGGCAGGCAGGAAGGCCCTGCTGTGCTGTGTGGAAGTGGTAAACTGAAGAAAAGTCCCTCCGCCTCAGCTTCACAGGCAGGTGGTGTCAGCAGGCGGGCGACACCCCGGAAGTACAGTGAGTGAGCCCCGGGGCAGAGGCTGAGAGCCACGCCCGCGCCTCTCCTGGGTGGGAGGAGAGGCAGGCGCGGGGGCGTTTGGGGCGCTCTCACCTCTGACCTCAGGGAGGGCTCCCCTGGCAGGACCGCCCTCCCTGCTGGCCTCCCCCGCTCACCGCCCTCCTCTCTCATCCCCCAGGGTCAGTGGACTGTCCCCCTTCATGGGTGACAACGATAACGAAACCTTAGCCAACGTCACCTCCGCCACCTGGGACTTCGACGACGAGGCCTTCGATGAGATCTCTGATGACGCCAAGGATTTTATCAGCAGCTTGCTGAAGAAAGATATGAAGTAATGAGTCGAGATTTCAGTCTTTTCGGCCTCCCCACTCCCTGGACTGGGGTCCAGAGGCGGGGACTCTCTTCCCCTGTCGTGGGCCCCTCCGCACCCGAGGAGGGAGGATGGGCAGTGCGTGTGCGAGGGTCCTGCTCCCTGGGGCCGGACACTCTCCTGTCTTTCGAAGCACAGAAACCTCACCTGGAGAGCAACACTTGACTGAGTGTTGACGGAATGAGGCAGCTTGCGTGTGAATAACGACAGCCCCTTTTATTTTCCGGGGACAGCTGTGGCCTGCAGCCGCCCTGCGGAAACCTCAGCCCCCCTGCTGGGGCTTGCAGGGGAGGTACCCTATTTGCCGGTCCTGATCATACTCCTGGCTATTCCGGCTGGATGCTTATTTTGTATCTAAATCATGTAGGAGCTGCCTGCCTGAGTGTGGCCAGGTACCTTCCACCGCTGGCCAGTTAGGCTGTGACCCCAGGCCACTGGGCCCAGCTCCATGTCTGTCCCCTGCAACCGTGCAGACTGTGAGGTTCCCCTCCTCCACCTTCTGGGGCTGCCTGGAGCTGCCCAGGTGGTCAGCAGATGACTATATAGAACGTCTGTGAACATCAGGAGGCCTGAGCGTTCAGGCGTTTAGACGGCCTAAGACTGTGAGGAAAGGTCAGACGCCCAAGGCGCTCAGTCAGTATTTCAGGGAGAAGAGGATGGAAGTGGGAGCAGTAGAGGAGGCTAGAGCAGAGGAGGTGAGGTTGAGGGGGTCTTGGTGTGGCTGGAGAGAATTCACTGGCAAGGGAAAACAGCTACAATAAAGCAGGAAGGGGACAGGGGCCGTGCACGTGCCAGGAGGGCCGGCCTGCACCGGGGCAAGGGAGCGGTGGGGCGTCGGCGGGGGGGCCATAGGCTGTTGGGCTCCTCACCCACTTTGTGAACAGGTGGCCAGATGAGGCAAGGCCTGGCTCCAGGGGCCCCGGGGAGCTGTATTTGGCAATAGGAGCAGCTGTAAGCTTTTCCCCAGAAGGTGGTGTTGAAACGGGTGGTGTGCCTGAGGAAGGTGGGAGGGGTCAGCCCAGAGGCTCTGCATGTGCACAAAGGGGACTTTGTGGCCTAGGTTCTGCCCTGTCTGCCTGGCCCGCAGACCCCCGTGAGGCTGTCGGTCGTCTTGCCCCCTCTGGGGGAAATCCTGTCTGGGACATGAGAGCGCAGTTGCTAAAGGAGCGAGGCTGGAGGGTCTCTTAAGTGGTTCAGTCTGGTTTTCTGGTTACGCACCCTCCTCTCAGTCCTTTTTAGCCAGCTCAGGGCCAAACTCCTCCAGGGGAGACATTCCACACTCCTTGACAGAGAGGTCTTTTTAGCACTTTGCTGCCCCAGTCTTCGCCTCAGAAGCAGGCGTGACCCAAGGAGGATCTAGATGTTGGGGGGGGGGGCCGAGATGCCCCTCCCGTGAGAGGGGTCCCCGCTCCCCAGGTGCCTCAGGGAGGTGCGGACCTCCTTCCTAACAACTCTGGTCCAAGGATGGCTTTTGTCAACCAGGCTTCATTCACCCAAGGTTTGGTAAATGAGGTATTGTGTATATACCCTGTTTTCTCACCTGACCTTGAGTTTATTCAGAAACGTGTTGGCTCCTCTGTGCTCATAAAATGGACTCACCAAAGAATTGATTTCATATAGATCAAGACACTAGATTCCCATAAACTCAAACTCAGCATCTCTTCAACCAGAAATCTCTATCAGCACTTTTAAAAATGTTTTTCTATTGTAAATTAATACATGTAAATTGTACAAATTTTGAATATAAGAAAATTAAAATAATCCATATCCCTTTATCTAAAGATCACTACATTTTGCTGTAGTTAGCAAATTTACTTTTACTCATATGTTTTTCTACATATGTTAGCACTTGGTACTTTGGACTTCATTAGTCCTATGACAATTAAGGTGATGGCCCTGAAATATTTCTAGATTCCCAGAGATTTCAGAAGATTAAATGAGTTTCAGTGCAGTTCTAAGGTTGTCATAATTCATAGGTTGTACAAAGGACATACCTCTTTGAGTTTTAATGGGAAAAACCTGATACTCAACCACACCATAAGACTTGAGAGTTCACTGATTCTCGAAGATTTGGGCCTAAGGTTTCACTCTTCTCTCCATCAGACAAGGAGGCAGAAGGATCGGGCCTCCACAGTTCCCAGCCCCCACGTGACCAGCAGAATGACCCCACCCTGAAATACGGTGCCAGTCATTCCCAGACATGTCTGCCCTCCAGCACTTAGCCTCCCTAGACCCCAAGGGCAGGTCATGAGACTCCAGCTGCTTACTGGTGTTTAGGCCTTCTTAACACTAGTGTATTCTGGGTCTAGTCAGTGTAACGCAGACCAAGAGAGGAAAAAGGCCAAGAGCACAGTGATTCTCATCGTGGTGGACGGACTGGGAGCAGAGAGCCCTGGGCTCTGCCCTGTGTAACTAGGGACAGGTGACCTCCCGCTTCTGATCTGACCAGCGGTCTCTGTGGTCCCCTTCTGCTCAGAAACCCTCTGATCTCTGCCTTTATTAGAAACCGCTTGGACTGCACCCAGTGCCTTCAGCATACATGGCTAATGAAAGACACCAAGAACATGGAGGCCAAGAAACTCTCCAAGGAGCGGATGAAGAAGTACATGGCAAGAAGAAAATGGCAGGTAATGAGGGGTCGCTTTGGACTGGGATGTCACCCCTCATAATTGCTTTATTCAAGCTACCCTCATTCCCAACTTGCCCTGGCCTCGCTCCAAAAATGTTTACATTTGTTTCTGAAATAGTCTGGGACCAAGACTGACATCCCATGTCTTCGTGACTAGGGATGAGCAATGTCACCTTTAGGACTGTTTGGCAACCCTGGAGAATGTGATCTCCTTATAGGTAGCGTGATGGTCTTGCATTTCTTTACAGTGAAGGAGGTGGGCACATGATCTACAAAGAGAGACATGGGAGAGACAGAGAGAGGTTGTATGTTACTAGCTACATGTCCTTAGCCAAGTTACTTAACCTTGCTGTGCCTTCGTTTTCTCATCTATAAAATGGGGATATTAGTGGTATCAAATCGCAGCACTGTTGTGAGAATTATATGAGATAATATTCATCTGGCCTTTAGCACATTGCCAGGCACATAGTAAGTGTTCACAAATGAGATCGGTAGCCCATATGTATGGAGGGCTGGCCATGTATCAGAGAACATTCAAAGCACTCTCTATGCATTGTTTTTTAATCCTGGGAGGCAGGTACTATTGTTTTCCCCAGTTCTCAGACAAACAAAGCAGAGAGAGGTTAGGAAGGTCACCCAGGATCACAGCTAGTAAGTGGGAAAGCCAGGATTCAAACCCAGAGACTGGCTCCAGCGTACACAGTCTTAACAGCACACAGTTTAATGACACAAATTGCCTCTGATTGTTAGCAGATGGAGAAAATGATCATCCAAAACCATAGAGAACTTATCATGATCTATTTTATTTTTATTATCACTACTAGTATTATAAAATTCCTGGGCTACTGGAGGGTACATGGTTTCTATACTCAAGGAATGCATAGTGTAACAGGGACCTGAAGCAAATAGACATAAAAGGACATAACACACACCAAGAATTATAAATGATCACTATAGCTCTCCATACCCATATATGTGAGTGTGGACAGAGAATGGAACCAGTCACACCAGAGGTGGATGTGGTTGTGAAGAAAGGCTGCCAAGGGCAGGAGTTTGAAGTTGGCCATGGAACATGGGTAGAACACAGAGAGGAGGGGATAGCAGCACAGACGGAGGAAAAAGCTCAGAGGTGGGAACTGGACCTCACCCTGATCATGCTGGCCTGACAGGAGCAGCCTTTTAGCTGGGCATTCTGGGGACTGGGGCATTTAGACCTTGCCTTTGTGGCAGAGAAAAAGGAAACCACCATTTTAGGGGCAACTGGGACACTGGTGACTTGCCACACAGAATGACTAAACCACAGTTCACTGAAAAGTCCAAGTTCACACAAAGGTTGAGAGGAGCAAAGGTGAGAGAGGGGCTTCGGGTGTGTGGGTCTGAGAGACTCCACCCCCTGCACATCTCAGCGGACTCCCCGAAGTGGGAATCAGTTCTTGGTTAGCCCTGCCTGAAGGTTTGGGTGGATCTCCTGGCCTCCGTCAAGTACCTGGTGACTTGGAACACCTGTGCCGCTTACCTTACCCTCTGGTGCCATTAGGGTCCAGTGAAATCAGAGGAGCAAATATTCTTTTAAAAAAACAAAGCCACAAGGGGGCCACAGAATCAAAGGTTGGCTTTATTAATGATCCTGTGGCCAGTAGATCTCAAAGAAATAGCGGTATTTCTGGAGCAGATACAGTGACTGGTATGGGGGTGGGGCAGTTCTCAGAGGAGGGAATCTCACCGGGTTTTGGTTGGATGAGGCTGTGGGCTAAAGGGCAGCCTTATCACTTCAGGCTTCTGGAGGCATCCACACATCTGCTGGTGAACCAAAGCCAGGAAGAGCCTAAACTCAGGGGATAGGCGCAGAGAAGAGATAAGGAAATGGGAGAGGAAATAAATGGAATTTTTCAGTCAGATGGGTCCGGAAACCATAATTTGTGGTGATATTTGAATCACATTTTTTTCTTGTTGTTTACAGTTTTATTAGCCATAAGGTTTTCTGAAAGTGAGAAGGGAAAGGACAGAATTCAGAGAAGGAACATTAATTTCCTATTTTAATATAGGTAGCAGCATTTGGAAATGGCTTTTCCAAGGAAGCAGTGGTTAGGTTTCACAAAATTACATAGAAAATTAGTCTGCAAAATCCCATTCAACACATAATGTCCCTGAAGCATATTGTCACTGGTAATAGTTCAGCTGCATCTGATCATCTTGTGTTACATTTCTTCCTTAGGAAAATGTTTTCCACATTTTAAACTCTGGATACCAGGACCTTTAGCACCCCTGGAATAGGGGGTTCCCTCTCAGAGCAGCTGAGGTTCTGTGTGCTGAGGCGGAGTGGAGTGGAGGGGAATAGAATGGGGTGCGCTGTGGAGGGAGAGGACCAGGGCAAGCACAGGGGGCCCAGAACGCTCTACAGCTGCGTGAGAAAAGCTTCCTTGTTATCATTCTGGTGTGGTTTTTTTTTTTTTTTTTTTTTTTTAAAGCGTATGACATTCTTAAGGATTTTTTAAAAATTTATTTATTTTTGGCTGCGTTGGGTCTTCGTTGCTGCACGGGCTTGCTCTAGTTGCAGTGAGCGGGGGCTACTCTTTGTTGCGGTGCACGGGCTTCTCATTGCGGTGGCTTCCCTTGTTGCAGAACACAGGCTCTAGGCGCACGGGCTTCAGTAGTTGTAGCATGCGGCCTCAGTAGTTGTGGCTCACGGGCTCTAGAGCGCAGGCTCAGTAGTTGTGGCTTGTGGGCTCTAGAGCGCAGGCTCAGTAATTCTGGTGCATGGGCTTAGTTGCTCTGTGGCACGTGGGATCTTCCTGGACCAGGGCTCGAACCCATGTCCCCTGCATTGGCAGGCAGATTCTTAACCACTGCACCACCAGGGAAGCCCCTGGTGTGGTTTTCATAAAAGGGGAAGGAAGTAACATGGGAACAAACCCCAACAAGCAAGCAGTAGATAGATGACTCATTGTATTATTGATCTTAGAATGAAGTTATTCTGAAAGAGGGTAGGTTTTTTATTTATATCAAAAGAATGTTGAAGAGACATGGTGGTGAGTAATAGCACTGAGGGTGGGTAAGTTGAGCAGGATAACAGGGCTTCTGCATGCACAAAGGAAGCAAAGGACTAGGAATTGGAGGCTTGTGGGCAGCCATCTTTATTCTCTGAGGAACCACAAAGACTTCAGCAGTATGGACCAAAGGGCCTTGGGGAAGAAAGCTTTTGACTCAGTATAGCATGGAGTACTCTTGGCCATCACATTTAGATAATATGCATTCTCAGGGGAAATTGTAGTCCTGGGGCTCTTGGAATTTATGTAGGGCCCATGATGGCTGGCTGGCTCTAGGGTGATCACCTTGCCGAGGTTTTCCAGGGCCTGTCTCAGCTTTATCCCTGAAAGCCCCTCATCCTGGGCAATCCCTCAGTCCTGGGAAAGCAGGCTGGTTAGTCACCCTCGCTGGCTCTCCCAGGGGAGGGAGTCTGTGCTCTGTTAGGGAAGCCGTTACAGACCCTGCCCGCCTGGAACACAGGAACCCAGCCTTGGCAACTGCCCTCCAACAAGAAAAAGGCCTCCTCAAGACAAGGATGGAACTTATCAAGAATTGAATCTTTCTGTTTTGATGTTTAAAAGATTTCCAAAGGTCTCAGTTAGTAAAGCAGCAACCAATTTTCAGCTCAAAGGCATGAAACTGGAAGGCTAGAACATATAGTTCTGACAAATAACTTCCCCACCAACTATTTTTTCCCATGAAGCAGCTTCCAAAGATTGACCTCTGATGTGTAGGTTATTAAGATTTTCCCTACTGAGCACTTACATTTCTTCCTGTTTTAGAAATTATATGGTCTTTTGCTCCATCTGATGGAAAATTTCCCCCAATGTGTGGTCTATTCATTTGTTATTTGCCACCTTCTCTGAAATATTATAACACTTTGATTTGCCTTGTTCTCATAGCTTCGTATTAGTCATTTTGTTAACAGAAGAGGAAAGACTTCATTCTTCCAAACCATACAAGTGAAGACAGTCCTGCATCCAGGTGTTTGGGATTAGGGAGCCCATGGGCTCAAGGGGAGCGTTCCCTGCTACACGTTTGCGTGTCTGAATCATAGTCTTTCTGTAGAAGACTAGAGCTGCAGGGAGATTTGAATCTTCAGGTCCAACAATGAGGCGCAGAGAGGGGAACTGACTTGCACACGTTAACAGAGCAATGAGTGGTTAGAGAACTAACCTGTCCCTTGTTAGGAACAAACCCTCTGAGTTTAGAGACTCCCGGCCCAGGGCAAACCAATCTGTGTTGGATGAAGGGATTGGAGAGCTGAGAAGGGCTGAGTCTGAGAGTTTGGCTGGTTAGGAAGTAGTCTGGTCCGGCGTGGACTCCGTAGGGAGGGCTGTCGGCTGGCACCACCTCTTACCCATTCCTGAAGTCAGGGTAAGCTCCCCTGGGAAGAGCTGGGTCTCTCCACACTCCAGCTAGCAGAACAAACAGATCAGTGATGTCACCAGTAACAGCCTCTCCCAGAAGGCATGCAAGTTGCTAGGTAGTCTCAGTCTCCCAGGGTGTTCTCTGCAGGGCCACAGTGCCTCTGCACACAGTTAAGTCAGTGGGTCGTCATTCCTCACCTTCTTCCCCCCTCATCACCTCCACCTGGGGCCTCGTGGGTTCTTTTCAGAGTGACCCAGCTTCACTGTGGGACAGAGGGCCAGACGCATAACCACACCCCACAGTGTATATGTGAGAGGTGGATGGCCAGAGGACAGGGCAAGATGGAATGCCTTTCCAGAGTGCGTGAAAGTAGCTCCAGCAAGGATGGGATGTGACATAACAGGAAGCGACTGTGGTCACAGCAGTAGGTCTCTGCTTAAACCACACACACACACACACACACACATATACATACACATACCCATTTTCTATGTGATTCCCTAGCAGCCTGAAATTCTTTACTTTTGAAATAATCTTTTAACTGAAGTATACTGGCTTTTCAGATAGTCCAAAATTGTGAGGCTTGCCTGAAATACCTGAGTGTATGAAGTTAATTCAGGAGGAAAATGGCTTTGCCGGCACAGTTTGAGGTCCAGTGGGTGAGTGCCAGCTGTCTGCCTGTGTACAGGCTGTTTCCTTCCTCTCTCAGCAGCTAGTCTGTGGTGACATTTGCTCCCTGGATGCACAGCATCTGGATGCCTGAAAAGATGCTTTGGGTGCAGGGCTGGAAAGCAGTGGTTATGCCTTTGTTTCTTATCTTAGTCATCCCATTGACCTTAGAAAAGGGGTGAGAATCTTTACTTAAAGGCGAGAAACACAGACACAGTGTGTATTATTGGAGACTTCTTGACCTAAATCCTATGCTTGGTAGAATTTTCACAATGCAAAGAAAATTTTCAAGTCCTGGCATCTTTTTCAGTAGAAATTCTGTCCTCTCCCAAGGTGCCTCGACTAAGAAAAGCAAAGTGCTGTGCTTTTCATTTCTTTGGGTGCTGCTTTTTGATGCTGGGTGTACATCAGGGAAGAACACCCCTCCAGAACTTCACTGTAGACTTGTGCTGGGGCCAGCCAGAGTATTTCTCGAAATCTCTTAAGTATCTGAATCATAAACAGAACTAAATGAGACCTTGGAGATCGTCTTGTCCAACCCCCTCCTTATACAGAGAAGGAAACTGAAGCCCAGGGAGGTTAAGCGACTTGCCTATGGTCAATAGAAGGCCTTTTTTTTTTTTTTTTTCCCCAACGGGACCTGTGGGATCCGTAGTAACTATTCTCTTGGCCAATTAAAATCCTATCACTAGCATTGTTTTATGAGAAACAGCCTCCACTGGGCCCTGTCAGCAGTTAAGTCTTTGGAGCCGTCTCAGCCTGCAGTTGCTTTATATAAACTATCCCTTTTATGGGAGTTGAAGCACAGTATGAAAAGGGTTTTTGTCTCATGTTGACCTTGTTTAGTCACATTAACGCACACATCGGTTCCAGGCCCCATTCCATTCTCCGAACATCTTCTGACACGCTGATAGTGCTGAGCAGAGCAAGGTTGGGCTCACTCCTCTGCAGAACCTCGGCACTCAGGAGGCCCTTGTTTCAAGGACAGCTGCTTCTCCTGGGCTGGGCTCTTCTCCCTGAGCCCCGCTGCCCAGCTGGAACCAGTGACACCGCCTGAGTCCAACGCCAGTGTCTATTTTCCAGAAAACGGGCAATGCTGTGAGAGCCATTGGAAGACTGTCCTCTATGGCAATGATCTCAGGGCTCAGTGGCAGGAAATCTTCAGCAGGGTCACCAACCAGCCCACTCAATGCAGAAAAGCTAGAGTCTGAAGGTAAGGAGCTCCAGGAAGATCTTCTCTAGCCAGATGGTGACAAAGGAAGGGTTGGGGGATGGAGAGGCATTTAGAGGGTTTTTTTTTCTTAAGGTGGGGGGGGTTGGGTTTTTTTAATAATACAACCTACAAGGAAAAATTTGAAACTACTTTTACACTGCCCTGACAATAATTACTAAATGTAGTAATTATTCTTTAATTGTTTCACCTTAGGTTTAACTATTTTCAGAAGGAAAGTTTTTGTCTAATAGAACTAGATGATCTCCGCTAATCTTTTCCCTATTATTATTATTTTTTTTTTTTTTAAATTTTTTTTATTTATTTATTTTTGGCTGTGTTGGGTCTTCGTTTCTGTGCGAGGGCTTTCTCTAGTTGCGGCGAGCGGGGGCCACTCTTCATCGCGGTGCGCGGGCCTCTCACCATCGCGGCCTCTCTTGTTGCGGAGCACAGGCTCCAGACGCGCAGGCTCAGTAGTTGTGGCTCACGGGCCCAGCTGCTCCGCGGCATGTGGGATCTTCCCAGACCGGGGCTCGAACCCGTGTCCCCTGCATTGGCAGGCAGATTCTCAACCACTGCGCCACCAAGGAAGCCCCTTTTCCCTAGTATTTTACATAAGAATTAGCAAAGACTTTATTAAAAGTTTCATTTTTCTCATCACAAAAGCAATGCTTGTGTGATAATAGGCAAACATAAAATAAAAATCATATAGTGTACTTTTAAAAAATATCCATTTGTTTAACGTGTCTTTGCGTTTTCCTTTTAAACAAAAATTGACTCATATAGTCCGTATGTGTTTGTTATTTTCCATGATGCTGAAACATGTCGTTTGAGCTGGGTAGACAGTGACTGGCAGGGCCCCTCCTAGAGACCAACAGGGTTAGTTACTTGCCCACCGTCTCTGAGATGCTGCCGCATCCATCCCCTCGGTGAAGGCCTGGGCCTCTTCCTGCTTCAGATGCGTGTAGGGCCTGGCCCTTATCATCTGGAGGTGCCTCATTTGGCCTGAGACACTCCTCCACCTCCCACTGCCTGATGCTTTTGGTATCCAAAGGTGAGAAGCTGAGTCTAGATCCCTTTGTGCGTAAGACACGGTGATTGGCGAGGCTGCTTGCTGAGCTGCTCTGATGCAGCCGAGGACCGAGCCTGCTGCACATGGGCGGGCCTGGTTCCTCCTGCCCCAGCCCTGCCGCTCTCCAGATGACCCAGAAATAGCCTGAAGGGGAAGGAGAGGATCGGGAGCCACTCGAAGTTACAGCTTTTCCCTGGACCAATCCCAAACCCTGGTCCAGAGTCATACACTGTGAAGGCAGTATCCGTGTGGAGCATAGAGCTATTGGCAAATCGAAGATGCCTCCAGGACCTGGCTCTTCCCTTCCAAGGAGCAGACGAAGGGCTTGCTGCTGCCAGAGGAGGGCAGAGGGGCTACAGAGATCGGGTGGGCTGGCGTGCTTCCGTCCTTCTTCGATACCCTCAACCGAATCCTGAAACAGCATGAAATGCAGCCAGATAAGCTTTTTACAGATTATTTCCTTTTTCAGTGTGTCGGCATAAGGGAGGGGGGAGTCCAAACATTTCCCCAGTTTGGTCACAGTTCTCTCTTCTGGCAAAATCATTTGGCAGCAGGCCAGCCAGTCCCCAGGAGAAAGGTGTGCTTATGATTCAGTCCTCTAAGCGCCATTATTTGCTAAATTATAACAACTTAAAAAAAAAAAAAAAGTCAGCTTTTTTAAACCAGGGAAGAGAACAAGGAATAAAGAAATTACCACGTCCTCTTCCCTGTCTTCTAGAAGATGTCTCCCAAGCTTTCCTTGAGGCTGTCGCTGAGGAAAAGCCCCATGTAAAACCCTACTTTTCTAAGACCATTCGTGATTTAGAAGTTGTGGAGGGAAGCGCTGCTAGATTTGACTGCAAGATCGAAGGTAAGTTTGTAGCTGTTCTTCCCTTACCTACAAAAGGTGTATGGTTGGCTGGTGGGCCCCTACTGTGTGCCCTTGGCAGAATATCAGTTCTGGAACAGCCAGGCTGTGAGGGAAAATGGGTCAGGAGGAGTTGGCCCACTGCCCCACTCCACCTGCTTAAGATTAGGGCCATTCAGTGACTCACTGAGGGCACATTTGATATTTCACCTACTTACATCAGCCACTGCACCCAATTACAAGTGGTTTCTCATGGACCTATTTGGCTATGGAACGTGCTTAATGAAATGAGCTTTGCAAGCTTCTGGGAAGCATGTGAACTGCCCACCAAAGGCTCTCAAAGGAAGGCTGGCACAGAGCATAGGATGCAGAGAGGGCAGCTCTGCTGTTAATCACTGGGCTCTGTGACCTCGGGCGGTGATTTAGCTCTTCTGAGCCTCTAGTCCTCATCTGTAAGACAGTGTCTAATGCCTTGTGTGGCTCTGGAGACTGTGAGATAACATGTGGAAAGGGGAAACCTTTCAAGTCTTTTAAAGATGTCATGGAGTCAAGGGAAAAGTTGTGGAACTGGTAAGTGCAGAGACAGCCTGCGGTGTGACTTCAAACGGAGGGAAGCTGGGATCCAGGCCCCTGTGCTGTCTTCCCCATGTTTCTCTGCCTGCTAGAAATAACATGGCCAGAGTGAGTTGTTAGAGCTCGAGGGACCCTAAGGGATCTTAGCGTAGCACCTGAGAAGTTAGCAGTGTTGGTGACACATAGCATTTCAGTTTCAACAGACTGCAACATTCTAGAAAGATAAGTAAGTGGCAAGATAAGACAGGCCTCTTTGCTTCAGGTCTGTGACTGTTGTGTGCCAACCAGAGTGGAGGGCTATCTCCCATTTCGGTCGGACCAACTTCCCCAAGGCAGCATAGCACGGGACGGCAGTGATAACACACCATGCCTCCCACTTTGCAAGATTCTCCAGCAGTATGGCTAGATACTGCCTTTTGGGTAAAGTAACCCAAAGGTAGGAATGAAAAAACAATTTTTCTCCTGCATCACTATATTATCAAGATGCCTTATAAATGCCTCGCCTACCATAATCTTTCTCTTTTTTCATTCAATTTTTTTAAAAAACTGGATGTGCTGCCTTTGCTAGTGTGGAAGTGCTCAGATTGGGGGTTCTGCTGAGAGTTCTGGGCCACTGCTTGTAGCTCTCACCATCACCACTGTCTTTGGGTCTTAAGTTCTTTACTTCTTCCTTTATTTTTTAGAAAATATTATTTCATAATAATTATCTTTTTGCTTACTTTTCTCTTTGGGATTATTTTCTTGGTATTTGCATTACTTTGGAGTGCTGAGGAGAAATTAAAGCATATGGATGCTGTTTGTTAAAAACAAAATTCTACTTGAAAAGAACGTTAGAATTCTTATGTGTAATTTGTATTCTAGCTGGGGCTACAATTTTGTCCTGTAAAACTACTTCTCCAAAGTTTGAAAACAAGTCAAGTATTGTTAGTTAGTATTATTACAAGTTAGTATTATTACAAGTTAGTATTATTATGTTTTTAAAGGCATAAAACATATATATTTTAATGCTGAACTTTGCAGCAACATGACTAATGCATAAAATGAGGCGAATCAATGTGGTCAATTTCCAGTTATCTACAGGCAGATTATCTGTCTTTGGATCAGACTAAGACAAATACTGCTTTCTTTTTCCTAGCAGTATTGTCAGTTCCTCTAATTTATGTTTTACAGGTCTGTTATCATCTTTGAATTATAATTTATATACCATAAAATTCACCCATTTTAAGTATACAATTATTTTTAGAAATTTACAGAATTGTGCAGTCATTACCACAATCCAATTTTTAAACATTTCCATCACCTCCAAAAGATCCCTTGTGCCCATTTTTTCTGACTCTTATTTTTTTATTTAAATTTATTTAAGTTCTTTTATACAAGATAAAAAAAGTTTTCTTTTAATCCAAGAAGATATTTAGCTCCAGGCATGTGGTTGGAACTGGGACAGTGTTCTGGGGAGTTAGCTATATCTGTGTTAAGGTGGGAGGTGGTACAAGCCCTACATGGGTGGGAAATGGGATGCCTGTACAATACCTTATGTGGCGTTTCAAATATTAGTGTTTACAATACATGCCCCTATTCAAATGTAAATATCAAAATAGATGGTAAAAGCCAACATCATAATTTTTTTTCCCTTTACCCCCTTAATCAATAGAGGTAGCTCAAGAGTTTGCATGAACTGATAAGAAGTTTTAAATAATAGTTTCTGCAACTTGTGTTCCTTCCCTGTGATACAGGATACCCAGACCCTGAGGTCGTCTGGTTCAAAGATGACCAGTCAATCAGGGAGTCCCGCCACTTCCAGATAGACTACGACGAGGATGGGAACTGCTCTTTAATCATTAGCGATGTTTGCGGGGATGATGATGCCAAGTACACCTGCAAGGCTGTCAACAGTCTTGGAGAAGCCACCTGCACAGCAGAGCTCATCGTGGAAACCATGGAGGAAGGAGAAGGGGAAGGGGAAGGGGAAGAAGAGGAGGAGGAAGAATGAGACAACGCCAGAGAGAAGCAGTTTCTAAGTCATATCACAAAGACTATCTATCTCTCTAAAGCTCAAAAAACCCAAGACAGTAAAAGCACCTAGTGTGATTATTTAGTTAGGTCATTTGGGGGTTGATTCTTCAGCAATAGTGGTTGATACCCAGCAGCATTACTGAGGGGCATTAGTTTAAATTAGCTGGCACCTTAAGATTCTAGTACAGCTAGATTTCATTTTGGGAAATTACCAGTAACTTGCCTGACCAACCAATTTTAGAGAAAAAGTAACCAGAAGGAAGCTTTATCTGGGCAAAGTCATATAAATTCTCCAACTGAAAGCACTCATGAAAAAACAAGGTCACAGCCCTGTCCAGAGGGTCCCTGGAGATGGAGGGTCTCTCCCAGCTCCTACTCCAGAGGACCGGGTCTTCTCCAGTCCTGTAGCACTTCATTCTGCAGGCAGTTGAGCCATTTTAACTTACGAGGCACAATATTTCCAAAGTATACTATAGACATTTGAACTTTTCATTTCCATCCCCTGTTCTACCTGCCAGTTTTTCTGGATCTGGACTTGCCATAAGTTTAAGCATTAGGGACATTACACTTCTTAGATTCTGAAGACACGTCTCCCGCTCATGGATGACTGGCTTCCTTAGGAAAAGCAATCTCCTTTCTTCCAAAATCAGTAGGAAATCTAAACTTATCCCCTCTTTGAAGATTTCTAGAAGCTTGAGACATTTTTATAGGAACCTATGGAAAAAAAATCCTTGTTAATGTGTTTTTCTGAAACCAGGATTCATACCTGCGCTGTTTTAGAATATCAGCTCTGCATGTGTGGTAAAGATTTTTGTGTTTGAATGTATGAAAAAACAGTTTGCTGAAAAGTTAGTCTTAATTATTTATTGGCCACTATGAAATAGAGTTCAGCTATAGAACTCCACATACTTTGGAATCTCATTCAGGATAGTCTGAGTTTAATATACCTTCATTTTTAAACATGCTCCAGAGAACTCTACTTACCTTATGGATTCCACAAGACTTTTCTTCTTGAATGGGCATCAGTCATGCCTTGCCCCCCAACCTTGAAATATATTCTTAACCTGATAAATGCACTCAGACTTGCATCTTTAGGAATTTTTAACTTTCTTTCACTACATTGGCACTTAAATTTTTCTTTATAAAACTTTTTGAAGGGCATAAACAAAGACCATACACTGATATGCCTAATACATTTCCTCTGTGTGTAACATTCCAAATACTTTTTTCTTTTCCACTGTTTGTAAAGCGCAGCAGTTTAATATTTCAAGGGACTTTCTGAGAGTTCCTTAAGAACCAATTTTAAATTACTTCAGTGCAATCCTACACAGTAGCAACATTAGAATTTTGATGTTACTTAGTCTTATGTTATCTTCCATTCTATTTTTATCTGCTTCTTGCTGCTAGTTTCAAATTGCCAGTATTTTCCTTTTTGCTTTTTAAGCAGTTACAACATTTTTCATATAGCCACAGTATTGCCACAGTTTATTATAATAAAGTGTTTTAAATTTGATTTAGAGCATTCAAAGCTTTTCTTCATCACTTTTGATTGTGTTTAGACTATAATCTTTGTGTGCATGTACGCTGTATATGTGTGCGCATGCGTGGTGTGTATGTTTGTTTACAGGTTTTTTTGATGCCTTCTTGAAGTTGTGTTTGTTAATGTTCTCCCAGTTTATTATGCCATCAGAATGGTAAATGAGAACACTACAACTGTAGTTAGCTCACAATTTTTAAATAAAGGCTACCACAGTGCATGCTGTTTGTTCAGTCTTTGCAGCCTTCTTTTCCTTTCCATGCCACCAGTTGTAGACGACCCAAATAGATCTCAGAAACTAAAAACAAATGCTCTGCTGCATAAATGGCTTACATGCTGGGAGACTTCCCTGGTGGTCCAGTGGTTAAGACTCCACGCTTCCACTGCAGGGGGCACGGGTTCGATCCCTGGTCAGGGAACTGAGATTCCACATGCCACGCAGAGCAGCCAAAAAAAAAAAGGCTGACTTGGTTGTGCTTTACTAAGGAACAGAATGACTTAGGCACTTCTAGTTTATACTAGGTAGCCTAATTTGCACATTTACTTCAAAATTTCTCTCGAGCATCATTTTGGTTCAATTACATTCTAGTATCTACAGTACGCTCGTAATGCTAAAATCTGACATTTTCAGTATGTCACAAAATCATCATCGTCATTAATATTTACCAAGGCTTGGCCTGCATTTGTAACTTTGGTGCAATTTGTTACTAGCAGCCGAGTGCTATCTTTCCATGTCTTGATAGTGAAGCACTTGTTCTCAGGAAACCATCACTCCTGCTTCACAGGAAGTCTGTTTTCAGATATCAGATGGTGGGGCCCCCCAGGTCTTGAGTATTCAAACGATACTGTAGATATTCTAGAAAGAATCAAGACATACTATTAAATGTTGGACTAGACGATTCTATGATTCCACAGTATAGTCTGGAAAGAATCCATTGTCCAGATAATATTTAAATTGTTTCATTTTTTCAAGGCAACCACAATCCACAAATGTTCCTAGTGAGGAAATTATTATTTTTAAAGAAAAGGACTTTTTATTCCTTGCTAGTGAAAAATGTACCTTATATTCTGAAAGAAACCAAATAATTTCCTTCCATTCCATTCTCATCCCAAACATATAAAAAACAATCCACTGATTACTCCTTCCATCACAGAGCTTCATATTAAATGAATTTCTATGTATAACTAAAAAGACATGCTGACTGTTGTCGGCTCTAACTTTAAAGTCTCTTTCTTTTTATCAAGATGTTTGAGTTTTACACATTTTAATAAAATCTGTGCTTTTAATACATGTGCTAATGAGTATCAATGAGCTAAAGAATAATTGAATTCTAAAGAAACTCAACTCTCCACTTTTCAAGAAAACACAGGTAATACTACTTTCTTTAACCCTTGGGAACTCCTCTGTATTTCGAAAAGGAAGCTAAGTCTGTGACAGTCATTACTGAGGCTCTTTGCCCCCTGGCACATGATTAGGACCACATTTCTGACTCCCTGTGTGAGATGGGAGATGGGGCTGTGTGACTAATTCTGGTCAGCGAGGTAGAAGCAGAAGTGATGTTCATCCCCTCTGGTCCAGAGAATTTAAGTACTGGTGCAAGGCTCTCCATAGTAACTGGCAACATGTCAGATGGTGGCTACTTTATCCACCTAGGTCCCAAGCCAATCCCAAATGAGTACATAACACAAGAAATAAATCTTTGTTCTTATAAATCCCCAAGATTTTAGCATTCTTTGTGGCTGTAACATAGCCTAGACTATCCTGTTATAAGGTCATCACTGTATTCTAGATCTATTCTGACCAATATGGTAGCCACAACTCACCAGTGACTATTTAAATTTAAATTAATGAAAATACATAAAATTTAAAATTCAGTTCCTCAGCTGCACTAGCCACATTAAGTGCTCAATAATCACATGTGACTAGTGGCTGGCTATCGTATTGGACAGCACAGATTAAAACGTTCTATAAAGTTCTATTAGACAGCATTGTTTTAGATGGACTAGGAGGAAAAGAGAAACTCCAAATTTTACCTTAACTATGCATATCACTTTTCAAATTGTGAAATTAAAACATAAAAGTTTGCGTGAAATCATTCTGGAAAGTATGGTCTATAGTTTCATCAATCATATGGATAACACAAACTCAATACTTAAGTTATTGTGTTTGATTATTTACATTATTTACATTCATATGTAAATGAATTCTGCCCATTACATTCTGCCCATTTTTTCACTTTTTAAGACATTTAAAAAGTACCAGTTCTGTGCTTCTCACCACAAAATCGAAATAGATCTGCAATTCACAAGCAATTACCAGATTACTTGTGATATGAAGCAACCAGTTAGGCAAAAAATCTCTGGTGTTTTTGGAACTTGGAGCTACTTGAGATAGGGGAGCATCCAACAGGGACAATTGAGATAGCAGAGAAAGAGACAGCATCCCTGGGGCAAGATTTCCCCGAGAGTGAACCAAAAAGAAGGGGGAGGGGCCATCCTGATAGCTACAGTCATTTTAACCTTAGTGGCTTTGATCATACCTCCCTTCCCATTGGAACTAGAAATACCCAGGAGATCTACAGCACTTGGAGACAACAGTCAGTTTCTAACTGCTGGTTGTTTGAAATTTTAGCTCATAGGCCTTGCCGGTGTTCCAAATGCTTGTACATTGCAAGGAGGGCTTCATGTCAGAGACCACAGCCCCAGTAGTGACCACACAGAAGTACATGATAAATCTTCACAAGACATTATTTGACTCTCTGGGACTAGATTTCTTCCAGCTGGAGATAACTAAGGAAGAAGAAGGTTACAAATTAACCTAAAAGTCAATTCATTATTATTAGCTTCTTTTGGGCAGACATCAGTAGCTTCCAACAGTTAAGAGACAGGTTAAGCTATAGGGCTTCTCCACAATCTTGCTCCAGATGGTATGTTACAATGACCAATAGCCTCTGGTCAGATTCAACAGACATTTATTAGCAAGCAGTCATACAGCCTATTCTGTAAGCTCCATGAAGTCCCAGATCTGTCTCTCCAGAAAGCATCTCACCTGTTCACTGAAAGCAAGCACTGCAGGATACAAGGGTCGGATCTAGCTGACCTGGGTAATCAGCCAAGTGGAATCAGTTCCAGCTCTGCTTCTCACTGGAGCTGTGTAGCTTGTGCTTCAGTTTCCTCACCTATAAAATTAGAGAAATTATATTTCCTCCTTCACAGATTGTTATAAAAATTAAAAGAGCTCACGCACAGTACCTGATCCTTACGGTCAGCTCTATTCTTCTAGCACTCGGAAATGCTAAGATGTGTCAGAAACATCCTCTACCTGCAAGGAGCTGATAATACTTCTGTAGAAACAAAACAAATATGTGGAAAAGTTATACACTAATGAAAGATGGAAAGAATTATTGAAATTCCACCCACCTCCGGAAAAACATCTTTGTAACTGAAAGTGCACATACAGCTGTATGAAACACAATTGCTATGAGTTTAGGAAATGCTACAACTGCCCTCTTGGTCTCCGGAAAAGTTTTAACTTCCAGTCTCTAAATACTCTCTTCTTCATAGTCAAAAGAGAAAAGCTCATCTGACCTTACGAGTCTTATTTTCCAATCAAGAGGAAATTTCTCAAAGTTGGCTTGACTTTAAACTCACACTTAACTTTTAATCCCCAAAAGTTCTCTAATTTTTAATTTGTATTTACAAAAGCTAATTCACATTGACTTGTTTCTGGCAGTATATTAACCACAGAACAAATAGGGCTCTGCTAGGCAGTCCCAGGAAAAGACTAGGTAGACACCTTTTTTAAGTTGTCTAGAAAGCTCAAAATGCTCCTATTTTCTGGAGAATCAAGAGATTAAGGGTTTAGAAAATGGGAAGCTACCATAGTAGAGAGAAGACCAAACATGAACTCCAGAAGACAAGCAGTAACTCCGTTCTCTTCAGAACCCCATTAAACCGAGAGTGAAGGAATACTTTTTTATAAAGCTATTAACCCCTCAAAGACAAATATGGGAGAAGAAAGATGAAAAATACCAGAATTTTGGAAGATGGAAAGCAAACAGATGAGCGGGTAACTTACTTAGAGCACAGAAGCTGAAACCTGACTTCCTGCAGAGAAGAAGGCCAATAGGAAGGCAAGTCAGTTTTACTCTGAAGAAGCCTAAAAGGTTAGAGACTGAGGGAACCATGTACCTATGAAGGGGAGCCTCAAAAGGAATGTAAGGTATCAACTCGCTGATGCATTGAGGTCAATGCAGGTCAAAAGTCCAACCAGGAAATCAATGCAGAAGTAGGATGGGATACATAGGAGTTAGGACAGACAAGGGTCCAGAGTCCAGGAAGTCAGTCTGAACACATCAATAGTACCCATGTTCAAAGTACAGAAAAGAGCCTGATCCTGGAAAGGCATTTGCTTGCTCAAGGAGTTTTTAAAGAGATAAAGTCATTTAAAGTTAAACTGGTTGTCCAAGAAGCCAAATCATTTAGACTTTTAATAATGCACCCTGTTAATGAGGGAGATCAGCTCGGTGCTTTGTGTCCACCTAGAGGGGTGGGATAGGGAGGGTGGGAGGGAGACACAACAGGGAGGAGATATGGGGATGTATGTATATGTATAGCTGATTCACTTTGTTATACAGCAGAAACTAACACACCATTGTAAAGCAATTATACTCCAATAAAGATGTTAAAAAAATAAAATAAAATAAAAATAAAATGCACCCTGTTAATGAATGTCTTATATTCATTTATTGAATGTAGAAGCTCAGTTAACTAATTTCCATTTAATCGAACTTGCCCGACTTAACCACAATTTTCATTCTTTCTGTAAAATAAATGAACTGATGCCCACACACTTCTGTTCTACTGATGGCCACTGAGTAGTATTATTTACCAAGAGTCAATTGGATTTGTTCTTAAACTTCTTTATGCCAGTTGTACAACTGTAATTACATAATTTAATTATTATATAAATCAATAAAAATGGGGTGCTAAAGGGAAGAGAAGCTGTTTCTATGGAAACTAAATTGAGGCTAGTGGTCATACGTGGCGGATCGGACACCTGAATTTATCTCCTGCCTCCCAAAACCTCACTAAAATGAAAGTAAAGGCACAAAAGGCATTAAACCCACAGGGCATAGAATAAGAGAGGTGATACATTAGACTCGAGTTGTTGACAAAATTTTGGGATAGACTAATTGGTAAGTAATTTCGTTTCAACTTTTTCCACTCTGCAAGCATCTGCAGGGAAGAAAGCGTCAAAAAGCAAGCTGAGTCCTACCACAGAACGAGGCAAAAAACAGAGGAATTAGATTGATCGTCCCCCCTCCATCTCCTCCTTTAGCCCACAGGCCCTCTGACAGTCTCTCCTCGAACGCTGGCAGGAAAAGGGGTCTTTTAAAGTTAGACCAGAGGGAAAAAATAAATAAATAAAATAAATAAAGTTAGACTAGAGAAACTGTAGACTGGTGGACAACAGGCACAACAGAGAGTGAGAAGTAGGCAACTCAGAAAACACAGGGATCAGGCAACAATCCCAACACAGAGAACATCAATGTGTTCTCTGTATCTATGATGTTGGTTGGGTTTTTGTTGTTCTTGTTGTTGTTTAGATTCCACATATAAGAGAGGTCACACAGTATTTGGCCTTCTCTGTCTGACTTATTTCACTTAGCATAATGCCCTCGAGGTCCATCCATGTCACAAATGGCAAGATTTCATTCTTTTTTATGGAGATTATATATATATATATATATATATATATATATATAACATCTTTATCCATTATCTGTTGATGGACACTGAGGTTGTTTCCATATCTTGGCTATTGTAAATTATGCTGCAATGAACATGGGGGTGCATATATCTTTTCTAGTTAGTGTTTTCATTTTCTTCAGATAAATGCCCAGAAATGGAATTGCTGGATCATATAGTTATATGATCATATAGTTATATTTTTAATTTTTTGAGGAAACTCAATACTTTTTTCCATAGTGGCTGCACCAATTTACATTTCCACCAACAGTGCACGAGGGTTCCCTTTTCTCCACGTCCTTGCCAACAATTGTTCTTTCTTGTCTTTTTGATAAAGTCATTCTAACAGGTGGGAGGTGATGTTTCATTGTGGTTTTGATTTTCATTTCCCTGATGATTAACGATGCTGAGCATCTTTTCAGGTACCTGTTGGCCATCTGTATGTCTTCTTTGGAAAAAAAATGTCTATTCAGACCTTCTGCCCATTTTTTAATTGGATTGTTTTTTGCTATAGAGTTGTATGAGTTCTTTATATATTTTGGATATTAATTCCTTATCAGATACATGATTTGCAAATATTTTCTCCCATTCAGTAGGTTGCCTTTTTATTTTGTTGATGGTTTCCTTTGCTGTAACAGAAGATTTTTAGTATGATATAGTCCCATTTGTTTATTTTTGCTTTTGTTGCTTTTACTTTTGGTGTCATGATGTGTGATAATGTCATCACTCTGACAGCTTACATATTCTTGTGATTTAAATTTTTCTTAGTTTTGATTTCTAATATGGATAATATAAAGTAGTTATAAACCACATAAATAAAAGCTCTTTAGGGGCCTCAATAATCTTTAAGAGTTTGAAAACCACTATTCTAGGCGATGATTTAATCCTAAATATAGCTAGGCAGTGCACTTTAGTCTGAAAACCCCAGGCAGCACCCAAAATGTAACCCATACTACTGTTGTCTCCTCTTCCTTTTGAGTTTCCCATCAAAAAATTCAACTCACACAAAAACATAAAAGAATTTACTGATTTTGTAAGGGAGGTAAAGTAAGTAAGGGAGTTCATATTGATCAGCATTTCATCTGAAAAATCCTCCCAGACCTGTCTCTTCTCCTAGGTTTCTCTCCTCTTCTCTTTATCTTTCCCTCTCTTCCCTCCCCACTTTGCAGGGCAATTTAAGTACATCCAAGATGGGGGGAGAAAAAACCAACACGTCACTGATATCTACCCTCATTAGAAGACAGAAAGACATAAAGGGATTCGGTTTTGATAAACTTAAAGAAAAAAATTTACTCACAAAACCACTCATTGGGGGAAAAAAAGCAAAATACATATAAACAGAAAGAACATTAAAAAAAACAAAACCTAATGCCCTTACTCAGCCAAAGATAAACACTAATAATATATTGGTATATCCCCTTATAGATTTTTTTTCTCTATAGACAGATATACCTGTTATAAAAATAAGATCTTAGTACACACCATGTATAGTCCACTTTTCTACTTAATATATTCTAAACAATTTCCATATCAAATTCATCTCTGCATTATTTCCCCAACTTTTTATTTAAAATTTTTTCAAACTTGGAGAAAGACTGATAGAATAGTTCGATAAACACTCTTAAACCCTTCAGTAGAATACTGTTGGGAGATGATCCACTCTGAACATCTCACTTTTCTGGACAATTCAGGTCTTCTGATCAAAAGCATTTACAATCAATTCCAGTATTTGTATAAGAAGCTGAAGGGGATCAGAATGTTACCACCCCAAATATGCCACTTTGGCATAAGGACTATTTTGAGCTGAAGGCAAGTGAGAAACAGCAGATACAGAAAAAGCTCTCTATCTTCCCCCTATTTGCCTAACAGCAGGGCATAAATTTCCCTTTGTGAATGTGTCCCCATCCTCTCTCATGTATCAGGAAGAGCAGAATAACACTTAATCACCAGACACGAGTTGACTCTAAACTCGTCCCAGCCCAGAGATGGCAGCTACATAACAAACTTTACTAAAAACAACCCTTATCTTCCATTAATTTTCCCCACAAGTTTACCTTCCCACAATTTACTGCCCATAAAAACCTAAACCCACGTTCCTTTGTCTTGTCACTTCTCCACAAATTTATTGTTCTTTGTTAAAATGGTATATAACCCTCTGGGTCTGACCACCTCTTTGGGGTTTTCACTTCATTTCTGTGAGGCCCCCCATATGTATATGAAGTAAACCTTTTTCTCCTGTTAATCTTTTATCAGTTCAGTTCACAGGGTCCCAGACACTGAACCTAAGAGGGTAGAGGATAAAGGGTTTTTTTTTTTCCTCCCCTACAGAGACATTCCAGTAGGGTAAGGATTAGGTATGTTTCTCTTCCCAGAGATGTTCAGAATAGTAAAGATAAAGACCTCTCCTTCCCGTCTTGGAGCAGACTGGCTTACATTCTAGAATAAAGACAAGGTTTCTCTCTCTTTGGAGGGCAGGATAGACAGGTCACCAGCAGCCATATATAAGATCAGAGTTTCCTAATATTTGTATAAGGAGCTGAAGGGGATCAGAATGTACCACCCCCAATATGCCATTACAGGGTTCCTCTCCTGTAATGTACCCCACTGCATATGCAGGTACCATCTGGCCCTCACTATGTTGCCCTGTGTGGATGGGGCTTGGTAACCAACATAAGATGTTGCTCTGGCTGCTGCTTTTGCCATAAATGATAAACTGTTTTTGTTTTTTGGCTCAGAGGGCTCATTATTTGTGAATATATATATATGTGTGTGTGTGTGTGTGTGTATATATGTGTGTGTATATATATATATGTAACAGTATAATATATATATAAATAACATGTACATTTTATATATATAAACATACACATACATACATATATCCTCTTCCTGCCCCTCTATCTGGACCCAGACTAACCCCCACACACATACCTTAAGCCACAAAGTGCACCCTGAGATCAAGCTCTGCCCTGCTCCTCTTTCTGGGAAACCCCACACTCCATCCACCTGGACCAGGCCCCAGACCATGTGTGTCCCCCATGGTGTTCAAAAGAAGAGAACATTTCCTCATTGAGGGACCTGGGTGAAGAGGCCAGCTCCCTCAGCACAGGGTACTGGAACTTGGGCTGGGTCACAAAGAGAGAACAATGCCTTGAGGCTGTCCTTTGGGGGGAAGGCCCCAAGAATTGGCAGTAATGGTCTCCAGAGACAAAAATCTGGAGCCCCTTGTTGCGGCTGGGCCCTGAAAGAAAAATATACATGAAAATACGAGAGCGTGTGGGGTGGGGGCCAGGCCACCTCGTTAGCTTGCAGGCAGAGTAGACATTTCTGACCTGTTATAGTTTTGTCTTAACAATCACATCATTTTCCACATTTGCCCTTTGCTCACAATTTCTCTCACACTTGTGCTCTCTGTTACACACACACACACTTTATTTTTGCTGAATCATTTGAAAGTAAGTTTCTGCAAAATCATTTTTAATGTCTGAATGTTATACTATTTTAAACCTCTATCATAATTTAACCAGTTTGTACTGCTGGACATTTAGATTATTCACAACAATTTGATATTGTAAATAGCATTGTGATGAGCATTTGTAACTAACTAAATCTTTTTTCACATCTTAAATTTCTTAAGATAAACAGACTCACAGACAGAGAGAACAGACTTGTCGTTGCCAAGGGGAAGGGTAGTGGGGGAGGGAAGGACTGGGAGTTTGGGATTAGCAAATGCAAACTATTATATATAGGAGGGATAAACAACAAGGTCCTCTACATGGGAATAGAATCTAAAAAAGAGTGGAGATATATATATACACACACACACACACACACATATATAACAGATTTACTTTGCTGTATGGCAGAAACTAACACAACGTTGTAAATCAACTATACTCCAATAAAAATTTTTTTAAAAAATCAAGGTCCTACTGTATAGTACAGGGAACTGTATTCAATATTCTGTGATAAACCATAATGGAAAAGAATATGAAAAAGAATATATATAACTGAATCACTTTGCTGTACAGCAGAAATTAACACAACACTGTAAATCAACTATACTTCAATAAAATTAAAAAAAAAAAATTCTAAATTCCTTAAGATAAATTCCAAGAAGTGTACTTATTGGGTCAAAGGACATTCATGGTTTGAAGGTTTTGCTACGTATCGTCAAGCTGCCTTCCAGACAGTGTATCTATCAGTCTGTACATTCAGTAGCAAAGTTTAAGAATACCCATGTCCGGGGCTTCCCCGGTGGCGCAGTGGTTTAGAGTCTGCCTGCCGGTGCAGGGGACACGGGTTCGAGCCCTGGTCTGGGAAGATCCCACATGCCGCGGAGCAACTAGGCCCGTGAGCCACAGCTACTGAGCCTGCGCGTCTGGAGCCTGTGCCCCGCAACGGGGGAGGCCGCGATGGTGAGAGGCCCGCGCACCGTGATGAAGGGTGGCCCCCGCTTGCCGCGACTGGAGAAAGCCCTCGCACAGAAGCTAAGACCCAACACAGCCAAAAATAAATAAATAAATAATTAAAAAAAAAAAAAAAAAGAATACCCATGTCCTTATATCCCTGCTAACAGTATGATTTTTATCTTTGACATTCTGAAGAAGGAAAAAAAGAGGGCATCTATCTCATCATTTTAATCATCATTTGTTCATAAATGTTATTTATCTTCATTGGTGTGTTTATTAACCATTTATAAGGAGACCTATGGCCTGAAGCTGATCATAGAAAGTCATCAAGTACTAAGGCAGCTATCTCACAGTCTCTCATAGAGGGTCTCCTCTCTCCACATCTGCTCAGGTGTCAGTTTCCCCAAGCTCAAATTCTCAAAAGAATAATGTGATATAACCTTTTCATATTAGTCATATCACTGGCCATTCTATGGGCTAACTAACTGGAAGTTTAGAGTGGAATTTAGAGTTTGAATCCTATCACTCACCCCTCCTTTTCTGCAGGTTTTTGTATGACAATGAAACTATAACAATTCAGGAAGGTGGGGAATGACCTCAGCACCATCTCCCATCTGGCCATTAACAGAGAGCCCTCCACATGAAAAGATGCTCAACATCATTAATTATTAGAGAAATGCAATTCAAACCTACAATGAGATACCACTTCACACCGGTCAGAATGGCCATCATTAAAAAGCCTACAAATAACAAATGCTGGAGAGGGTGTGGAGAAAAGGGAACCCTCCTACACTGTTGGTGGGAATGTAAGTTGGTACAGCCACTGTGGAAAACAGTGTGGAGGTTTCTCAGATAACTAAAAATAGAATTACCATAGGATCCAGCAATTCCACTCCTGGGCATATACCTGGACAAGACTATAATTCAAAAAGATATATGTACCCCTATGTTCATAGCAGCACTATTCACAATAGCCAAAACATGGAAACAACCTAAATGTCTATGGACAGATGAATGGATAAAGAAGATGTGGTACATACATACGATGGAACACTACTCAGCCATAAAAAAGAAGGGAATAATGCCATTTGCAGCAACGTGGATGCAACTAGAGATTATCATACTAAGTAAGTCAGAAAGAGAAAAATACCACATGGTATCACTTATACATGGAATCGAAAATATGGCACAAAGGAACCTACCTACAAAACAGAAACAAACTCAAAGACACACAGAACAGACTTGTGGTTGCCAAGGAGGGGGCGGGGAGGGAAGGACTGGGAGTTTAGGATAAGCAGATGTAAACTATCATATATAGGATGGATAAACAACAAGGGCCTACTGTATAGCACAGGGAACTATATTAAATATCCTGTGATAAACCAAAATGGAAAAGAATATAAAAAAAGAATGTCTATATGTGTATAACTGAGTCATTTTGCTATACAGCAGAGACTGGCACAACATTGTAGATCAACTACACTTCAATAAAAAAATAATTAAAAAAAAAGAGAGCCCTATAAGGGTATGTTTTGGGGTACGTGACCAACCATGAAGATTGCTGACATCTGGACTTCCAGCTTCCTGAATTGAAGATAGCCTGGCCAGTAGCACAGGGCTGATCAGAATTATACCCCGCTCCCTATTCCCAATCACAGGCAGAGAAACTAGAAAAGAGAGAGAATGGTGCACTGCAGGGCAGAAGTAAGAGTCAGCCTGGCTGCCTTTCCTGACTGTGCAGAATCTCTCGTCCCCCGGTTAAAACATGGCCCAATGAATTTCACAGATCTTAATCATATTACTCTTTCCTCCGCCCTGCGGGGCCAGATATGTTTATTTCTGATATTTCCTGTGATGGGTGTCTTTCATTTTTGGCCACCCAGTATCTAAACACACTTCCTATTTGGAGGTAATTCCAATAAAGAAGCTCACGTGTGGGCAAATAGCCCTTTTCCCAGCTGCCTTGTCTCTAGAATTTGGGCATGTCAATTTCCAACAATATGCTCCTACCTACAACCTTGACTCTGGAGTGAATAACACAGAGAAGTAAATGGCAGTTTAGAATCTTTCCAGAGGTGACAGAGGAAACAATAATGGCAGCATCCAATGCCCAATGGTGGCTATGCCAATGACAGAAGTTGTTAGATACTAACCAGACTCTTCCTGTGTATTGATTTGGTCTCTATTTTTAGATGTCTAATTTCCCTTGGCTCCTGTCGATGTTCCAAACCTTATTCTTCAGCTTTTCCATCAATTTTGTGAGCTATCCAATGTCCTTTCAATACACTCCTCTCTAACTAACCAGTTTTGGTCTCCATTGTTCAGGAAGCTGGAAATCTGATTAGTACATAACCCCTTTTGTACAGAAGTTGCCTTTTTTATGGAGAGGAAAAGATGAGGAAGAGGGGTGCCTCCCTATCAATAACTCCTGGATCAGGTGCCCAGCTCGAGTCCAGAAGTATCCACTATCCTGAATGTGTGATAAACATTTCATTGCTTGGTTGTATAGCCTTACCATCTGTATATGTATTCCTATCTGTAGTCAAAGGGATGAAGATCATAGGGTACAAAACATGGCCACTATCTGTCACCAGGGTTTTGCCTCAGCAGCTTCTCTTAAAAAGAGGTGCCAGGGACTTCCCTGGTGGTCTAGTGGGTAAGACTCCGTGCTCCCAATGCAGGGGGCCCAGGTTCAATCCTTAGTTGGGGACCTAGATCCCGCATGCCGCAACTAAGACCCAGAGCAGCCAAAATAAATAAATTAATTAATTAAAATTTAAAAAAAAGAGGTGTCAGCGATGCTGTCCCCTTAACATCTTTTTTTAAAAAATATATTTATTTATTTTTGGCTGCGTTGGGTCTTCGTTGCTGTGCGTGGGCTTTCTCTCGCTGTGGCGAGCAGGGGGTACTCTTCGTTGCAGTGCGCGGGCTTCTCATTGCAGTGGCTTCTTTCGTTGTGGAGCACGGGCTCTAGGCACACGGGCTTCAGTAGTTGTGGCACGCGGGCTCAGTAGTGTGGCGCACGGGCTTAGTTGCTCCGTGGCATGTGGGATCTTCCCAGACCAGGGCTCGAACCCGTGTCCCCTGCATTGGCAGGCAGATTCTTAACCACTGCAACACCAGGGATGTCCCCCCTTAACATCTTTATTATACCCAGATTAACTACAAGAGATTCTTACATGATCATCCTGATGCAGTATTTCCTACTATCAGGACTCCTCTTTATTCTTATTATATATCATTTATGTATATCAAGCATATAAAGTATATCTAACATATAAAGTATAAGCAAAAAGCACCCAAAACATAAATATACATCTTAATGAATTATCACTAAGGGAAAACCTATATAACCACCACCCAGGTCAAGAAATAAAGCATTTCCATTACTCCCAGAACTCCTCTCCCTGCCACTCTCCCAATCCTTGCTACTTATCCCCTCTTGGTCATAAATTCCTCCCTCCCCACTATCCACCTATCTTACCTATCCTGGGTAAGTATCCACTATCCTGACTTGTGTGATGATAATTTCTTTGCTTTTCTTTAGTTTTACCACCTGTGTATGAATCCCTTAAACAATATAATTTTTCATTTAGCCTGATTTTTAACTTTAGATGAATGAATCATACTGTATGTATTCTTCTGTGCCTTACTTCTTTCACTCAATATTGTTTGAGATTCCTCTGTTATAACTGAATAGAGCTGCAATTTGTTCACTTGCATCGCTGTAAAGTATCCCATCGTAAGATATACAATTTATTTATTTATTCTACTGTAGATAGATGTGTTGTATTCAGTGTGGGACTATAACGAAAAATACTGCTTTGAATATTCTGATATATGTACCCTAGGGAATCTTGAAGGCCATCAACCTGGCATTAGAAAAACAGTCATGCGGGCTTCCCTGGTGGCACAGTGGTTGAGAATCTGCCTGCCAATGCAGGGGACACGGGTTCGAGCCCTGGTCTGGGAGGATCCCACATGCCACGGAGCAACTAGGCCCGTGAGCCACAACTACTGAGTCTGCGCATCTGGAGCCTGTGCTCCGCAACAAGAGAGGCCGCAATAGTGAGAGGCCCGCGCACCGCGATGAAGAGTGGCCCCCGCTTGCCACAACTAGAGAAAGCCCTCGCACAGACATGAAGACCCAACACAGCCATAAATAAATAAATAAATAAATAAATAAAAGAAATTGATGATTCAGATTTAAAAAAAAAAAAACAGATACTAAATTAAAAAAAAAGAAAGAAAAACAGTCATGGGATGTGTATCTTTGACTTTCCTAGATAATGCCAAACTGTTTTCCAAAGTGAATGTGCCAACTCACCACCTGCGGTCCCCTCACCAACAACTGGTGTTATCAAACAGTTTCATTTTAGCCACTCTGGAGAATGGCTAATGGTATAACACTGTGCTTATAATTTTCATTTCCCTGATTAATAAGAGGTTGAACATATTTACATATGTTTACTGGTCATTTATAGTTTTTCTTTGGTAAAGTCCCTATTCAAGTCTTTTGCCCACTTTTTCAATGTAATTATCCCTTACAGATTTGAAGGAGTTTTCATATGTTGTGGAGACTAGTCCTTTATTAATTACATGTGTGGCAAATATCCTCTCCCACTCTGTACCTTGCTTTTTTTTTTTTTTTTTGCTTGTTTTATGCTATCTTTTGATGAACAAAAATCCTTTACTTTAATATAGTCAAAGTAGCAACCTTTTCATTTATAGTTGGTACTTTTTATATCTTGTTTTAAAATTCTTTCCTTACCTTTGAGGTCATAAAGATATTCTCCTATACTAATTCTAAAAGCTTTAAATGGTGACTTTCACATTTTAAGTCTAGAAATGATTTTTGTGTATAGTGTGATGTAGGAAATTTTTTTTTCCCATATGAATATCCACTTGTCCCAGAATCATTTACTGGAATGTCCATCTTTTCCCTACTGTATCTCTGTCATACATAAAGTGACTATATATGTGTGGGTCTGTTCCTGGACTCTCTATCCTGTTCTATCAGTCTATTTGCCATCCTTATGCTAATACTATACTGTCTTAATTGTAAAACTATAGTTTACAATAAATGTTGTTATCTTGTACAGCAAGTTCTCCCAATACCTTGGCAATTTTGGGACCATTAAAATTTCCATATAAAATCTCAGTCTGCTTCTCAAATTCCACAAAAATCAAAACAAACAACAAAAACTACTTGGTGAAATTCTGATTGAGATTGCATGCAATTTATAAATTAATTTGGGGAGAACTGTCATCTTTACTGTATTGAGTCTTTCAATCTATGAACTCAGTATCTCTCCACTTACTTAGGTCTTCCTTAACGTCATCCAACAATGTTTTATAATTCTCTATGTAGAACTGGAACAGTAGCACAGAGGCCATACCTCTTAAATTATGCATACCTGTTTAAAATTGTTGTTTTCCTGGTGAACAGGACAGTTCATTATTATGAAAGATTTTACCTCTAGTAATGCTTTTTGGCTGCTATCGATACAGATGTATTACTGTATTAGTTTTCAATTACTGATGTAACAAATTACCACAAACTTAGTAGCTTAAAAAACAATACAAATTTATTATCTTATAGTTCTGTAGATCAGCAGTCCAGTACAGGACTCACTGGGCTAAAATCAAGATGTTGGCAGGGCTGCATTCCTTTCTGAAGGCTCCCTAGAGCCTCCCTAGAACCTATTTCCTTGTGTTTTCCACATTCTGGAAGCCCCCTTCCTCCATCTTCAAAGCCAAAAACACTGCATCTCACTCTGACTTTCTTCTGTAGTCACACTGCCTTCTGGCTGACTGATTCTTCCTCTGCCTCCTTTTTATGATTACAGAGGACCCACCCAGATAATCCAAGATGATCTCCTCATCTCAGGGTCCCTGATTTAATCACACCTACAAAATCCCTTTTGTCAAGGAAGGCAACTTCTATGGTCTGAATGTTTATGACCCCCTCAAAATTCATATGTTGAAATCAATGGGTAGTGCCCAAATAGAAAAAGCCCTAGAAAACTCACTTGATTAGTCTCTCAGCCCTAGCATTGGCATTAGCATTTACCTTCAGAGAAATCCTGGCTTTTGCTCTTACTAACTGATCACTGTTCTGGTTTCAATTTACTATTCTTTACCATCCCCAACACAAGCCCTCACTCCACTTCTGATCCCCACTTTGGAGATATCCTTTACTTTCCTGCAAATTCAGCAATGGTTTAAAAAGAATGTTTATCATTTTTCAAGTCTTTGGGGTTTTCCCTCCCTCCCTCCCTCCCTCCCTCCCTCCCTTTCTTTTGGTAATGGAATGTGGTAGGCTGAATAATAGCCCCCAAATATGTCCATGCTCTAATCCGCAGACTGTTACTTATAAGGTAAAGGGGACTGGCAGATGAGATTAAGTCAAGGATTTTAAGATGGGGAGAGTATCCCTGACCATCAGGTTGGGCCCAATGTAATCGCCAAAAGTTGTTATAAGAGAGGAGCAGGAGGATCAAAATCAGAGAAGGTATTCCAGCAACAGAATCAGAGATTGGAGAGACTGGAGAGATGTGACTGTGAGTCAAGAAATGCCCGCAACTTCTAGAAGCTGGAAGAGGTAAAGAATGGATTCTCCCTTGGAGCTTCCAGAAGGAACCAGCCCTGCCAACACCTTGACTTTATCCCTGAAAGAATCATTTTGGACTTCTGATCTACAGAACTTTAAGACAATAAATTCCATGATGTTTCAAGCCACTAACTTGTGATAATTTTTTACAGCAGCAATAGGAAACTAATAAATGGGAGTTGATTTTTCTTTTCGGATAATACTTTCAACCTATAACTATTTAAGAACCTGATTCATTACCATGTCTTAGTTCAAATTTAAATTCCTCAGTCCAGCACTCAAGTCCCAACTATTTATTTAGACTTATTTTTATCACTTCACCCTGGTTAGCCTTCTGCAGACACATGGCTGTGTCCTATTACATTTTTTACCTTTTATCTTCTCTCACTTTAATGACTTTCAACCTTTTCATAACACATCCCTATGATTATGTTTGAGACATGCCTTCCAGAAGCTTTTCCTGACTTCTCTCTCCTCACAACAATACTGCTTTGTAGTCCTCAGAAACAATGTTTATTTAGACCACTCTAACCTGCTTAACATTCTCAATTTTTCTTTGAATGTAGCAATTCTCCCAATACTCAGCGTGGAGTAAGATACTTGGAGGCAGATAATCTGCATTCAGTATCTGTTGTTTTTACCTGCTGTATTAGTTTTCTGTTGCTGCAGTAACAAATTACCACAAACTGGGTGGCTTAAAACAAATTTGTTCTCTCACAATTCTCTAAGTCTGAGATCAAGGTATTGCAAGGCAAGTCTGTACTGCCTCTGGAGGCTCTAAAGGAGAATCCATTCTTTGCACCTTTCAGATTCTGGTGGCTGTCAACATACCTCGATTTGTGGTTCATCACTCCAATCTCTGCCTCTGTGGTCACAATGCCTCTGTGGTCAAACTGCCTCCTCCTCTCCCTGTGCGACTCTTTTTCTCTGTGTGTCTATTCTATAAGGATATGTGATTGCATTTAGGGCCCACTGGATAATCCAAGATTATCTTCTCATCTTAAGATCTTTAATTTAAATGTATTTTCCAAATACGGTTAACATTCACAGATATTTGACATCAGTGGGGGGGGCGCATTTTTCAGCCTACCATACTTGCCCAACATCTATTCTCTTCTTCTGATAACAACTCCCTTATTACTTCTTGGGGAACTATATCCCCCAAATGCGGGGGATGTATAAACTCAATTTATATAGTTTGGGTGAAGCCTCCGTCCTCCTGCTATGTGTATATGACAAAGACCTGGCCAGTCAGCATATTTATCCCCTTTGGCTGCAATGATTGGCTCGGTGATGGGCATATGTGACTCAAACTAAAGAGATTACTTTCCAGGGCTTTTATTGGAACAAATGGGATAGAGCTGTGGTTTGTTGTTGTTGTTGTTCTGGGACTGCTAGATTAAGCAAAAGAAATATACTGACTCCCTTGCTGGGGAGAATAACGAGAAAATCCACAAAATTGAAGGAAAAGCATCAAGTACCAGACCTCAGGGACTGGAATCAAGACCCAAAGCCCTCAAAACACAGAGTCCCTCTTGTTTGCTTGGTTTCTTCTCTCCCCACATGGAAGGGAAGGTGACTGTCTGGAGCCAGGAGCGCAACCTCTTATTTTTAATAATCCTGACCAAAAGATGAACACTACACCCCAGCATCCTAATATCAATTTCCCAGAAGGACTCTAATGAGCTCCGCTTGTGTCATGATAGTCCTAAGGCTTGAAATAATTACTTTTGCTAGAGAAATCATGCTTGATCCAGACAGAATCATGTTGCTGGCAATGTGTCAGGCAATGAAGGGGAAAAACACAAACACAAACAACTCAAACAAACCACTACTACCAAGAAAATACCACTATTCCTGTCTTATGAAACTTGTGGTCTACTGGGGAGAGAAGTCACATGAGTAAATATAAAATTACTGTGGTCTGTGTCATGAGAGGAAGTACGTGGAGACAAGGAGAATGACTCATTCCAGAAGTTTAGGGAAAGTGATGGCAAACTTAGATCAGAAGGAGGAAGGTAGGGATGGAGATTCTAGGCAGAGAGAACAACAGGCTCAAAGCCCCTGTGGCAGAAAGGCTCATCACTCATTGGAAGAACTAAGATAAAGGTAGTATGTCTAGGGAGAGCATGGTGTGACGTGAGACTGAAGAAGCAGGTAGGGGTTAAGACCATGCACATTACTGTGGGTCACATTAAATATTTTATACTTTATCATAAGTGCCATTAAAAGCCATTTAAATGTCATAAGAGGGTGGGGGGGAAGGCAGTAGACATGAACAAGTTTGTATTTGGAAAAGATCACTGTGACTATACTGGAGAGAACAGACTGGAGTCTAAGTGACTGTAATAAGATACGTTGAGTTTTAAATTGATTTCCGACAGAGCTTTATGCATTCCTGCCTCCTACTTTCCCACTAAGCAGGTTATATTGGGAAAAAAATCAGTTAAATGAATGAAAGAAGCTTTTGGATAGTGATTATCTGCTCTGCAAAATGACTCACTTCTTTATTTCCTTTGCAAAAATTTTCCCCTCTGATCACAGTCTGCAATGTGAGTACACCAACTTGCTCTTTAAAGAAGTCAGGAAAACCAGGCAACAGGATCTCTACACAATCTGTGGGGCTGTAAGGATGAGGCACTGGCAACCGTCTAGTTGTTATCTCTCAATCTTTAGATGTCTCATGGCTCTAAATACCATCACCGCCCTGATGGCTGTCAAATTTATACCTCTAGTCCACACTTCATCCTGGAACCTCAGTGTCTAAATCTGTCTACTCAACCTCTCCACTTGAATGTCTAATTGACGTCAAGCTCAGCAAGTAAAAGATAAAATCCCAGATTTCTGCCTTCAAAATAGCTTCTTCTACAACTCAATTATTCCAAGCTATTCATAATGTCTTTTACCTCACACTCCACAACTAACATATCCACAAATCTTATCAGCGCTACTTCTAAAATATGTCCAGAATTCAATTCAGTTTTCATCACCTCGATTGCGAGCACTCTGGCCCAAACCACTACTCGCTATGGCCTGGACTACTGAAACAACTTCCTAACTGACAACACTCTTCACCAACTAACACACAGTTATTTTCACCTGGCTCCCTCTATAACGTCTGGGAGACCGAGGACTTGTCTTTCACTTAGTGCCATGAACGCCAGTGCAATCTCGCAGACGCTCCACAAAATAAATACTTGCTGGAAAGAATAAATAAGTATTGTATACCACCACATGTACGGTAATTAATTTAAAGAGAGATTCGGGCATAAGAAAATTGACGGTTAGGAGACTTCTAGTAAAAACCAAAAACCGCTAGAACAAAGCAGTGAATGGAAAGTGGGGGTCAGCTGGTTGAAGCAGGTTCCACAAGCTGTCCCGGTTTCCTTAAGCAGACATGTTTTCCATATAAGCCAACATCCCTCTATTTTGGAATACTGTGGGTGGAAAGCTTCTCGCTCCACTCGACATCTCACCCTTAGCCGGCAGCCTAATCGTCTCATCCTCGTCCTACTTCGCCGACGGGCTTCGGCGACGGGCGAGCCCACGCGGCTTCAGGCTGGAAGATGCATTTGGGCATCCTCCAGGCCCTCAAGAATGGTACTGGATCCTAGGCCACACGGGCGACTTTAATCGGATAGGAAAAGGGACATACTTCTCGTTGACCTTCTCCACTGTACAAGTAACTTAAAATCAAAAGGCAGGGAATAAACCTTCAGACACAGAATCTTCAACCCGGCTAGCAGTTAAGATAAAGGGCAGTCCCCGCCGGCCTCTGGGGATGATGGGAAGCGAAATCAGCGTCAATTGCCCTGACCCAAAATGGCAGGTTACTCGAACCGCGTGTATAGGGGTGAAAATACGACCACTGGGAGAAGTCAAGATGAGAAGGGAAAATGAAAGCATCATTTTATTAATCCCACACAGAGGCGAAAATTATAGGAGAGAGAATAACCAGGGACGACGAAGCATCCAGACGGCAGAAACAACATGCCTGTCGAATAAGGCCAAATACAACATTGACCTAATCCAAGATGGCGCCGGAGGTTATTACCGGGATCGCAAAAGCGGCGGTGATTACCCTGTTCCACGATGGTGGTGGCGACTGAGGCGAGCGGAGGGGCGGGAGGGCCGGGAGCGTCTTTGCCCTCCTCCAAGATGGCGGCAGCCGTGGGCGCTGCCCCTGGCTCCGCCCCGCGGCCTCGGCCCCGCCTCTCCCTTGTCCTTCCCTCCACCCCGCTCGCAGTGGCCAGTCTGGGTGGAGGTGCTCGCGCGAGGAGAGCGTGCTCTCGGCGTTTGACATGGCGGCAGCCGCGGCGACTGCAGCGACGAAAGGGAATGGGGGCGGCGGGGCCCGGGCCGGGGCCGGCGAAGCCAGCGGCTCGCGAAAGAAAAAGGGCCCGGGGCCTCTGGCCACGGCCTACCTGGTCATCTACAATGTGGTGATGACCGCGGGGTGAGGCTGGGGCTCGGGATGGAGGGGAGAGAGCCTGGCCGGGGAGGGGGCTCTGCGGCAGGAGGAGCGGCCCGGCTCGGCCCGCCGCGCGCAGCGGAGCCCCGGTGGCGGGAGTCCGGGCCACGGCACCTGGGCTCCGAGGGCAGTCGAGGCTGAATCCGCCTGGGTGCTTGCCGGGGGCCGAGCAAGTTCCCAGGCACCGGGTGTGCCCCAAGCTGGAGTTCCAGGTCTCCAAGGGGGCTCGGGGAAGGCTGCCCAGGCACTGGTCCGGAGGGCCTTGGGAGGACGTATGGGCTGCCCACACGTCCATGTCTGGGGGGCGTTGTGCCGGGCGATCCTGCAGCGCTGAGAGCCCAGGCGGCAAGTCACGAATGCCGAGCTGTTCCCCCTAAAGGGAGTGGAGGGAGCTGTGTCTGCAGAGTTGACCATTTATTTCGGCGGCTGTTTTCAAAATCCAGGATGAGCTTTAATGGGAAAGGTAGTGGAACAGCGTTCAAAGTTTTTGCCCAGTGACGTGAGCAGTCCTGTGCTTTAGGTGAGTTTAGACTTTGTAGGATGGACTGAGGCGGGGAAGACACTAGAGATGGAAGGCAGAGTTACTGGGGAGAAGCGGAATAGACCCTGGAAACAGATTTTACCCCCTCTTGTTTCTCCTTCATTTCACTCCATCCCTTGTCGCAGCGAGTTTTTAGTTCTAGTTATGACATTAACTGTGTGACTTTGAATAAATCATTTTATTTCTCTAGACCTCCGTTTTTTCATCTGTAAAAACTAAGGAGTTGAGCTAGGTGATCTCCAAGGTTCCTCTAATTCTCTGACCCCATGATTTTTGATGACGAGGATCACAGGATCAGACTGTTATATATTTTTAAATTTTATAAATTTGTAAAAAATAAAATTCTTAACATTTTATTATGAAAATTTTCAAACATATAGAAAAGTTGAAAGAACTGTATAATGAACATCCAGTTTTATTTATTTTTAAAATAGATAATACTTTGGCCAGGTGCAAAATTGAAAATGTATGCAAGGGCATACAGTGAATCTTCCCTCGTACCTTCCCTTCCACCCAGATTTCCTCCCTGGAAGGCAGATAATTTTGTTTATGTTTCAGATACTGATACAAGCAAATATGTGTACATGGGTATTTTAAAAATACGAATGCTAATGCTTAGCATTTCAGCACCTTGCTTTTTTCACACACACACACACACGCAAAACACATCTTAAGAGGATCATAGGCTTTATGGCTAGTATTAGAAATAGCCAGTATTGAAACCTAGGCTCAGAGAAGTTATGACTTGCTTGACTTGAGGTCACAGAACTTGTTAGTAGTAGTTCTGGGTTTAGAAGCCATATTACAGATGCACATTTTCTTTATCACATAAATGGTCACAGAATGATTTTAAAAGAATATTCAGGAGTGCATATGTGTGTGTATTTATATTTATGTATAAAAATTCTTGTCATCTTAGCAAGGGCTTTGATGAGAGCATTGTACTGAAGAGGGATTTTAAGATACATTGGGGAAGACAAAAAGAAGCCTTTATTCCTGAACCATGAACATAAAGAATGGGGTGGAGGGTAAGGAGTGGTATCTTAAACCAGAAGAAAAGTTGGGGATATGAGAGTAAAGTAAGCTTTTTTTCTAGGCTACTAATGCTGAACCAGTTACACCATTAAGGAATTCATTTCTTTTTTTTTTTTTTTACAAACTCTTGTTCGATGTATTTGTATGATAGTTTCTAGAAATAACATAGACCGCATACCCCATTGCCTAGTTAAGATTTTACACATAAATAAATCTGTTAGCACCTTCAAGGAGACACACCTTAATAATGATATACCTCATTTCATTATGGAACTTAACAAATAAAAAACTACAAGGCCTGAGAAATTTATTTTGGAGGACAGTAGAGCAGAAATGTAGTGTTCAGAGCCATATGCCTAAGTGCTTCCCTGTTTTGTGTTTTGTATTGATCTGGCTTTCTTTACTAAATTGATTTTGGGAATCTCAGCTTAAAAACCTTTTATTCTTTTTAAAAAACAAACCATTTATTCATATGTCATTTGCAGTCTTTTAAAAGAATAGATTTTAAGGTAGGGGTATGTTCAATGAGATACTTCTATAAATAGTTTAAAACATCTCTCCACCCTTGTTGTTATTACAGACCCTTTAACTGCACAGGGCATTTAAAATTTTCCTTTAATAGTTTTTTTCTCTTGTCTTGGACTTCCTGGCACCTAATTTAGCTGCTCAAGGACCAATTTAGCTTATTTCCCTCCTTTTGGCCCGTTCTCAACAGGCAAGGTTGCCAAAAAGCCGAGCTCCAGATGGGTGAGGTGCCACTGTGCTTTTGCAAAAAGCACTCTTCGTAGGGTGCTGCTGGAGGTGCAACATTTCTGTGCATTACATACAGCTTGGCATTTGAGAGTGATAATCGATAAACCTAGGACACAGATCTTGAGGTCACCTTTAGTAATATCTATGATTGCCACATCTTTCTGTTATAATCCTACTGACTTTTTTCTTCTGATTGCTCTTTTTCTTAGGTGGCTCGTTATAGCTGTTGGTCTGGTCAGAGCATACCTGGCTAAGGGTAGCTATCATAGCCTTTATTATTCCATTGAAAAGCCTTTGAAATTCTTCCAAACTGGAGCCTTATTGGAGGTGGGTCCTGAGATTTGTTGTTGATTTCTATTGTTTTAAAATTAAAAACAAGCTACTAAATTATATTGAAGTAGCCATGTTTCTGTTGGATTTGCTTTATATGTTGAAAACTTGCCTCATAGAACGCTATGTATAATGTTGATACCTGGTTTATCTTTTTGACATTCTACATAAATAAGATCTCATTTAACTTGTATTACCTGGAATATATTTTACATTCAACTTTTACTGGCAATCAAATGAAACAAGCTTATATTAGGATTTTAAAAAATTCTAGGGACATCCTAGGGAAGTGTTAGCAAACTCAGATACTTACAGGGACCAGGCATATCATGGGAACAGTGAAGTTGGTGAGGGTAGGATGTCAGGAGTGATAGATATAAGAAATAGTAGAGCCTGTTTAAAAGCCTCCAAAAAACTTTTTAAACAATAGTTTATTAATTTCCCTGTATTAAGGGTAATATATATATCCAGTCCTGTCTTCTGGAGTAAGTATATGATAGGATTTTTGACTTGCAATTCAAATTATTTTAAGCAAAAGGAAATTTATTGGCTTCTGTAGTTGATAAAGATAATAGGGTTAACTTACAAAATCAAAGGAACCATCTTGGGAATGAGAACCAAGGATTTGATGTTGCCGGACTCTCTTTCCATCTCTCATCTCTGCTTCTCTCTATTTCTCTTTGAATATTAGTCTTAAGGTCTCCTACTGCAGATTGCCTTCTGCACCTGGTGGGAGAGAGCTTATTTTTCTCAGCATTAGGGAAGGATTCTGGTTGGTCTTACCTAGACCAATCACTTGCCAGTGATGTGAAATACTTGATTAGTCAGATCTAGGACACATGCCCATTCTTCTGGCCAAGAGACTGTAGACTTTGTTAATGGAAAAGGGGGAATGAGGTAGCTTTGGGCACACACCATAGCTGCCATAGTTCATTATGGTGAAGATTTTTCAGATTGCAGAGAAGATCTGGTATTCAGTTTCATTTTACTTAGCCTCTAGGCCAAGCCCATCATGGCATTTAGAAGGCTGTTTAAGAAAAGACCATTTATCTCCATGAAATGAGATGTTACCTCAACCTCTCACCCTCATTTTTTTTGTTTTTAATTAGTTTATTTTATTTACTTATTTTTGGCTGTGTTGGGTCTTCATTGCGCGCAGGCGGGGGGCTACTCTTCATTGTGGTGCGTGGCCTTCTCATTACGGTGGCTTCTCTTGTTGCGGAGCATGGGCTCTAGGGTGCACGGGCTTCAGTAGTTGCAGCACGCGGGCTCAGTAGTTGTGGCTCGCAGACTCTAGAGCGCAGGCTCTGTAGTTGTGGCACAAGAGCTTAGTTGCTCCGCGGCATGTGGGATCTCCTGGGACCAGGGCTCGAACCCGTGTCCCCTGCATTGGCAGGCGGATTCTTAACCACTGCGCCACCAGGGAAGCCCTCACCCTTATTTTTGAAAGCAGAAAGTTGTAGGTTTTGGGTTTTTTTTTCCCAGAAAGCAGAGAGATTTCAATACTGTCCATACTTATGTGTTTAAGTTAGATGGTATGATGAAATGAACTTACAACTGGAGTCTGAGTGCCCTTATTCTAAGCCTGCTGGTTTTACCAGCTTACTTTGTGAATTTGGGTGAGTCATTTATCTCTTGTCTACCTCATTTTCTCATTTGTAAAATAATTAGTTTGAAGTAGATTTGTAAAGTTCCTTTCTGCCCTAACAGTTTGAGTTTGAGGAACCTAGCAGATCCTTGTGTGGGCCATATTGTAAACTTAGAGGCTTAAATTTTGGGGGGAAAGGGGCAGTAGTAAATAAGTATCACTTGTCTGTCAGAGCTTTGGCCAGCACAGTTCTCAAGCTACAGAGAACCAAGTTTGGAGTCAAGACCATCAGAAACTGCCTGAGTGCTTGATATAGTAAGAAGTTGTATCCAACTGGAATACTTCAATAATTTACTAATTTAAAGGGGATTCGGTCTCTGTAAGACTTGGTAATATTAGAGGTATAATTTTTAAAATTTAAGGATATCTTAGGGAAGGTTGTGACATTAAATAGTGTGATGCAAAATCTACTCAGGAACCAAATCTTAGACTTGGAGGGATTAGCCCATTTATCCCTATAAAATTTTTAATAGGGATTTAAGAAAATATTTTGGAGTTCTGGTTTTATCTCTGTTATCCCCACTAAGAACCAATTAGGTGACAAATCCTGGATTTGATTTTGGGAAAAGAACTCTGCAAAATGAATGAAGACTCCCTGGGATGTGCAGGGAATTAGCTTTGTAGATGGCAGTGATGGCAGTAGACCCCTCAACCTGGGACAAGAGAGCAGGCTTGCTAGAGCTGCATCTCCTGAGCCGTACATTAAGGAATGTTTTATTGCCTACCCAGCCTACATAGTACAATAATGTGCTTAGTGTTGTTTAATTACAGATAAGTTGTCCTTATGAGAATTATTAGCGCTTGACAATAAACCCTGTTTATAGGAGGAAAAAATGAGTCCAGGGAGGTCAGCTACTCACTTATATCTCTATATGAATATTCTGAGTAATAATCTGTATGATTATTCTTTAGTAGGTTCTGTGGGAATTTGCTTTAAGAGGAAATAGAGATTACTTGTTCTCAAGAAACTTCAAATCTTAGGAAAATATAACACTTTGCTTTTTAAAAATATAAAACATTTACTAAGCAAGTGTAAATGGGCGTGTAGTAGTGTAATACAGAAATACTTTCTGAGGAAATTAAATGATTTTTTGCAAAATGGGTGCAAAGATATATTGAGTTTGTGATACAATAATATAGCTTTTTAAAAAAAATTTATTTATTTCTTTGGCTGTGCCAGGTCTTAGTTGCGGCAGGCGGGATCTCCATTGCCATGTGTGGGATCTTCATTGTGGCATGCAGAATCTTTCTGTTGTTGTTGCAGAATGCAGGACCTTTAGTTGTGGCATGCAGGACCTTTAGTTGCAGCATGCGGGAACTTTAGTTGCAGCATGCGGGATCTAGTTCCCTGACCAGGGATTGATCCCGGGCCCCCTACGTTGGGAGCACGGAGGCTTAGCCACTGGACCACCAGGGAAGTCCCAATAATATAGCTTTTTAATAAAGTAGACAGAAATTCTAATTTTTTTCCACATATGTATCCAAGAATGTCTTGAGTAATTTTTATAGATAGTTTTTCAAAATATTCCACAGGTGATAGTTAAATAAGTATGTGTTTGAGTCACTGTAATGGGTGCCATGGAGGCTGAGCCCTTGCTAGTAAAGACATTAAAATCTTACTGGGTAGATGATTATGTTAGGACTCTTGGCTTTAGATTATAGAAACTGCCTTAACTGACTTAAACTGTAAGGGGAATTTATTATAAGTGTATAGTATGTCCCATGGAATCTAAGGGTGGGGATGCAGCTGGGCCTTAGGAATGGCCTGGAATCTGGGACTGGAGCACCACAGGGAACCCAGGAGGTCTTGCTCTGTCTCTTATCTCTACTATTGTCTCTCTCTCTTTTTCTCTGATTCTTCTCTTCTTGCAGACTGGGATTTTTTTTGGTTTCTTAGTCTGTGTGGCAGACAATGGTAACAGAAAACTCCTGAGATTGTATTTTCTGCAATCGAGAGCAGCTAATTGAAAACAATATTATTTCCATTTCCATATTCCTAGCGAAGGGCCTAATATGTCCAGCTTGAATCAGGTGCTTATTCCTGGACCAATCACCTGTAGACAAGAGCAGGGTCACATTAACCATATAGAAGCTGGAGGGAAGGGACAATTTATAGAAAAGTGTTGCTAGGCATTAAGTCCAAGAAGTATTTACCAAAGTAATGAGACACAATACAGTGAAGATGATAAGGTATAAGATGACTTATAAATTGATAGAAAGTAAAATACTGATAACTTTGAGGGCCAAGGGATCAGTGTGTGAATAACTACGATGTGTCTTGAGTTGAATCTGAGAGCTAATTAACATAGGTAGCAAAAGTATATTTTTAAAATGCCATTCATAGATAAATATATCTCCATACCATAAAATGAGTGAATTACTGGTACTTGTTATAACATGGATGAATCTTGAAAACATGCTTTGTGAAAGAAGCCAGAAACAAAAAGCCATGTGTTGTTTGATTCCCTTTATATGAAATGTCCAGAATAGGCAAATTCATAGAGACAGAAAGTAGATTAATGGTTGACAGGGGCTGTAGGGAGGAGAGAATGGGGAGGGACTGCTAATGCGTACAGGATTTCTTTTTAAGGTGATGAAAATATTCTTGAATTAGATGGTGGTATGGTTGCACAACCTTGGGAACATAACTAAAAATCACTGAATGTACACTTTAAATAAGTGAATTTTGTGATATGTGAATTATATCTCAATTTTTTTAAAATGCCGTTCATGTATAATGAGCTGGATAAATTTTCTTTTTACTTTATTCTTTTTTTCGGGTCCATGATGTTCATGGATAAGGACAGACTGTCTTTCCAGCTTTGTTAAGAACTGAGTTAAAGTTTAGAAATTAAAGATCCTACATTATGGCGCTTTAAAATTATTTCTAAGAGAATTTGGATTTCTAAATATATTTAGTTAACATAAGAATGTAATTACAGCAAAGACATTTTCAAATACTTATAATTGGATGTGCCTCTGTGATTGACAGTGAGGATTCAAATAGGTTAAGGACCTGCTCTGCAGAGACATTAATTGTTGAGACTAATACAGACCATCTTCAACACATGTACATCAGTACATATATTCAATATCATTTACCTGCCACCGTCCATCTTGGAATATCTAATGGACCACAGGCACCTCCTTTCCTTCTTATTCTCTTCCATCTCCTTCTAATGCTTGGAACCCTCTTATCTACCGAAAAAATAAAATAAAATAAAGAAAAAATGTATCATTTGTTATCTTTTCCTAGAGTTGATTTAGGACTGGGTCTGAAATGGCAGAACTGGTTCTGGAGAAGCAGTGAAGGAGAGAAGATAGCTTTTGTTGTTTTCTAAGCCCCATCTCTGTATTCTGGTCTAATTCTTCATGCCTCACGTCACAACTCTCCTCAGATCCTTTAATGAAATAATAGGAAACTGATTTTGGATATTTCTCTAAAATATAGCAAAATCTTAAGAATTTGTAGTGTCCTTAGGAAGAGGGCTCCCATCTTGTCTCCCTGCCAGTTTTTGTCTTTTTGCCTCAACTACTGGATGATTTTTTCCCACAGAGATACTAGGTGGTTGGGTTCTATGATATTACTAATACTTTAGGCACATTATATATTAACTTTGCTTTTCTGAACTCATCTGGGGACATGACCATCATCTGTAATATTTTTCTTCCTTGTGGAAACATGCTAATTTCTCAGTAATTTTAAAAAGGAACTTCTGAAACACAAGCTATATGCACATTTTAGACTAACTTTATTCTGAGGACTTGTTTTGAGAAACCAGACCTCTAAAAGAGACTTCTGAAAAGCTAGCAGAGCAAGTCATAGTGGAGCTATCTGACACAAACAGGAATGACAGCAAACCCAGACAAACCAGCTTCAGAAACAGTGTGAAAACCAGAGGGAAATAGAACTTGGGTATAATTAATAAGTGTCACAGCATTAGAAGGGAAGAGGGAGACTGGGGGAAACAGGAGTCCACCCACACAGGCCTCACTGCTTAACAACTCAAGCAAATAGAAGCAAATTGATACAGTGTTCAGAGAAGATAGGTAATGGCTATAGAAAAGAGTGTGCTGAAATTTTTTTTTAAAGAGAACTAAAAATGTCAATGGTGGCAGTTCAGGGCAGGAAGCAGGCCACAGTGCAGAGAAATAGGTGATACTGAAGATTCAAGAAAGGCAGGAGTTCCTAGTTATAGTCTCAGATAAAACAGATTACAGAGCAGAAACCATTGGGGCTGTTCAGAGTGTACCATTTGAATGTCAAAAAGAACATTACAAAATACGTAGTGCCAGGCATATCAGAGATATTGTGTGTGGTGGACTAGCTAGTGCATGAATGATTATCAATACAACAGAAAAACAAAATATACAGGAAAGTAGTGAAACTTAACAGATGAATAGTATAGTAGAACCAAGGTATCTAGAAAACAGATTGAGGGTATACAACCTGTCAAAAAGTATGGCTACCAGAAGTAGAAAAGGTTGGAAAGTATAACTCAAAAACAATCAGGAAAAATTCTAGAAAACTATTCAGAACGGAAAGCCCCTCTCAGTGTGGTTATTGAGAGTATATGGAGTTGTACATAGGCACTGTTTTTCAAGAAAAAAAATCCCTTCCCTTCCTGGGCACCTATTTGTTAAATTTTTAAACTTAAAAGAAAGATAAGTGATTTCTAGCAGAGAAGAGATCTTAAAAATGTAATAGTAAAACAACTTGGGACGGTAGACTTTCAAAAATAAAAAGATTCATATGAAGCTAGGAGACAGCATTAGGTTCCTGAATAACAGACCATGCAATTTCCTACAGATGGAGACATTTTGAAAACACCTACCAAAATAATAGAACTTTGAAAGAACCTTATCAAAGGGTTTTTAACTGATATATAAATAAATAAAATTAACCAATGCTTTTTTAAAAAATAAATTTATTTATTTTTTATTTATTTATTTTTGGCTGCGTTGGGTCTTCATTGCTGCATGCAGGCTTTCTCTAGTTGCGGCGAGCGGGGGCTACTCTTTGTTGCGATGCACGGGCTTCTCATTGAGGTGGCTTCTCTTGTGGAGCATGGGCTCTAGGCGCACGGGCTTCAGTAGTTGTGGCGCACGGGCCTAGTTGCTCTGCAGCGTGTGGGATCTTCCTGTACCAGGGCTCGAACCCATGTCCCGGACCTTGGCAGGCAGATTGTTAACCACTGTGCTGCCAGGGAAGTCCAATAAAATTAACCAATTCTTTAGACTAGCACTGTGCAGAAGAACTTTCTGCAACGATAATATTCCAAATCTCTGCTGTCTGATATAGTAGCCGCTGTTGAGCCCATGGGGCAGGTGAGACTGAAAATCTTGAGTTTTATTTACTTTTAACTGAAATTTAAATAGGCACATGTGGCTAGTGACTACTGCACTGACAGCATAGCTTTAGACCGTCATACAGATTGCAAGGTGTCCACATGTAACTTCATAAAATATTTCAGATTCTCCCAGGGTAGAACGAAGTGGGAAGGAGGGAAAGCAAAGGAAGACAAACCTTATGATGTAAATTTTAGGTCACAACAGAGTTTATAAACTTTTTAATTCATAAGACAAAAATAATGAGAATAATTATTAAAATATGGTGATGTTTTCAGGTTAGGAAAATCAAAAGAAAAAAAAGCAAGTTGCAGATATTGGAAAAGGTATGGAAGGGTGCATATCAAACTGTTACTACTGCTTACCTCTGAGGAGGGATGTGGTATTTGGGGGGAATACAAGGGAATTTCTGCTTTTTATTCTATATACTTTAGTGTGCATTTACATATATCACTTTGTGAATCTTTAAATTAAAAAGGAAAGATGTAATATATGTAATAACTATGTAATAAAGTATAATAGAAAACAAAAATGAATTAGGAAAATAAGATTTAAAAGTTCTTTGAGGGCTTCCCTGGTGGCACAGTGGTTAAGAATCCACCTGCTAAGGCAGGGGACACGGGTTCAAGCCCTGGTCTGGGAAGATCCCACATGCTGCGGAGCAACTGAGCCCATGGGCCACAGCTGCTGAGCCTGCACTCTGGAGCCCACGAGCCACAGCCGCTGAGCCCGCATGCCACAACTACTGAAGCCCACGCGCCTGTAGCAGGTGCTCCGCAACAAGAGAAGCCACGGCAATGAGAAGCCCACGCACCGCAATGAAGAGTAGCCTCCGCTCACTGCAACTAAAGAAAGCTCACACACAGCAAAGACCCAACGCAGCCAAAAATAAAATAAATAAATAAATTTATTTAAAAAAAAAGTTCTTTGAAAAAAGAAGAAAATAGGCAGCTTAGATAGGTTATCTTTTGATTTAAAGTGAAGTACAGAATTTTACATCTGTTAAATTAAAAAAAGAAAAAGACAGGAGCAGTAACAATAAACTTATAGGATGATTGACTACACACAAATGCATTGTTTCTAATGTCTTTGCAAGTAGACTCATTAATTTTATCAAAATAAAAAGGTAGGGTGGTGGTTACTCGTTTAAAAAGCAAAATTCAACAATCTGTTGCCTATAAAAGACTGATGTAACCTTACTAAAGGACAAACCAGCCTTCCATGACCAAGCATACAAGAAAAACAGGACCATCCTCTTAAGATAAAGTTGATTTCAGAACAGAAGCCAAAGAGAAACTTGCCACATTTACAATTTGTCATCCAGAAGGAACATGGTAGACATATGTTGGTGGAATTTATTAATGGCTGAATGATTATCATAGAAAAGCTGGCAGAAATGGCTAAAGAAGTAAAAATAGAATTGTACTTGTGAAGTGTCACAGTATATGTAAAAGAACACTGGAGACAAGAAATTTGGGTACTAAGACTTGGTTTTGCCACTTGGTCTCAACCTCTCTGTAATGAATATTCTGGATTAGATGACCTTAACATTTTTTTTCCAGTTCTAAGTGCTGTGGGGCTTCAACATTTCGCAATCAGAATATGAAAATAAAGCAGATAATGAATTAATAAATTATAGAGCCAAATACAGCAAAAAAGTTCAGATTAAGTGACAGAAAAAGTAACGGTGATTAAGGAAATTTCACCTATTTCCTCCTTCAAAAATGGATGTAAAAGGATTTTGAAAACATGTTTGGATTGAAACCTTTGAGAGAGTGCACTAAATACCCTCTTTTTCTTGCTTATGTTCTGAACATTGGGAAATAACTCAAATTGTATAAGGACCCTAAAAATTACCTGTATTAGTGATAAAGGCCTAGCGGGAGGCTGTGTGTTAGTGTGCAAGTCAAGCAGGTTTGCTAACTGAACTCCAGAATTAGACTCTGCCTTCCCCAGGCAGCAGGGGCCAGGGCAGCATGGAGGAAACCAGAGAGCTCAGGGTTCTCTGTGGAAACCCTAGGGTGGAGCTGAGGTACGCACGCCCCATTCTTGCCAAATGTACTGCTCAGATGCGTCATCCTTCCTTTCCCAAGCAAAGTGATTAATGGGTGGAGAGAGACCAGAAATATTTGGAAGAAAAGGCTTCTCATGAAGCCAGAGGAGAGGGGAAAGGTGTTTGCCTCTAATCATAATCATCTATAATCATAAGTGCTATATATTCATTGTAGCAAAACCCAGATAAACATAAAGAAGAAAAAACATTTCAGTCATAAGCTAGTGATAACTGCTGTTAACATATTGATGTCTGTCTTTCAAGGCTACATGTTATTATATAGGTAAGTTTTAAGAAAAAAAGATGAAATCATAAATACATATAATTTTCAAAACTAACCAAATACTGGTAAACATAACCCAAATTAGTTCTGGACCTCTCCATAACATGAGTGTAGTAGACATGCTTTGTGGAGCTGCCCAGCTCAGGGGGTTTTATTCTCTCTGGAAATTTTCGCAGTTCTACCACTAGACCCATACCAGCTGCATCTCTACCCCTGACTCTGCCTCTCAGGCCATAGCTCGCTGATCCAGGGGTGCACACCTGGCCCAAACTGGGCTGGTCAGACTTTTCTTCAAGAATATGGAATTTTGAATTGAAAGACAGAAATTAGGACTTAACTATAGCTGAATGATGTTGCATCCATGAACTAAAGCTGCTTGGGTTCCTATTCCTCTTGAGACTTGCTACTCTTTTTTGGACTTTGTTATTGTTATTTTACCTTGGATTAAAAATGAAACTGAAGGGTGAATAGACACAGCACAGAGGATTTTTAGGGCAGTGAAACTACTCTGTATGATACTGTAAATGGTGGGTACATGTCATTATACATTTGTCCAAGCCCATAGAAGGTATAACCCAGCAACACTGAACCCTCAGCTACGGACTTCGAGTGACAGTGATGTGTCAGTACAGGTTCATCAGTTGTAACAAACATACCACGCTGGTTGGGGATTTTGATAGTGGGGAGGCTGTGCTTGAGTGGGGGGCAGGGGGTAAATGGGAGAGCTCTGTACCTTCCTCTCAGTTTTGCTGTGAACCTAAAACTATTCTTTAAAAAATGGAAGTCTTTTTAAAAAATGAAACTGAACAAACTTGTTGGTAACTTACAAAATTAATTTCCTTAGTGCAAATCTTAGAAACTTTTACAAAAAAGATGTTTCCAAGTAACCTATTGTGAAAGATGACATTCAACATTGAGGTTGAATTTTGAAACTAAAAAGAGCTTATCGCCACTGGGTGGAAATGGAAAGGGTTCAAGAGGAGAGAGATGTTTACTGCTTTTTTTTTTTTTTTTTTTTGCGGTTTTTGTTTCTGTAATTGTTCATGAGGTTATAGTTGATACCTGTGGCTTCCTTCTTCTACTACCCATTCCATATTTCCCTTACCCACAGCAGTGACCCAAACCTTCATTCCCAAGGGGTCTGAGTCCTTAGTCATTCTGCCTCTTTTTGGTTGCTGTAGTTTTCCATTAACGTTTACTACTGGAAATGCTAAGAGGTGCCTCAGAACCCCCTGGCTTCCATACATAGTCTGCTTTGCCTCGATTGTGTATGGCAACATAATATCCCCTTGGCAATCAGGATTGACCACTCCATCCATAGATAAACCCCCTTTCTTTGCCTATTGGTTCAGTAGCATAAATAAGGAGCCCAAAATGGCCAGATGGCAGTTTAATCTTCCAATTCAGTAGAACCATTGTTGTCACCTGCTGCAACCAGTAACCTTGTGGAGACTAAGCTCTCCAAACAAGTAGAGCTCAAAGTTGCCAGGATGGAAAGCAGAAATTCTTTAGGTGGGTTAATAGGTATAATAGTGAGAGTAGCCACTCCTACTTCCTCCCCTTGATTCTTGGACCTGTATAATGCAGTGATGAGGAATACAGCATCTGTGATTCAAAGTATAAACTGCATCCTGTAAGGCAGAACCCTATTCTTTCAAGGTGCTGTCTCCCAATTGGCATCATAACTGAGTCTTCGGTTCTACCTTTCAACTAAGCCAGGCATTTCTGGGTGATGGCATATGTGGTTAAGAGCAAATGATTCAGTGGGCCTGAGCCCATTGATGTATGTATTTCTTTTGCTGTGAAGTGAGTTCTTTGATGAGACACAATACTGTGTAGCATGCTATGATGGTGGATCAGGCACCCTGTGAGTTCATAGATGGCGACGCTGGCAGAGGCATTGTGGGCAAGGAAGGCAAATCCATATCTAGAATATGTGTTTATTCCAGTGAGGGCAAATATCTGCTCCCTCCTTGGTGGAAGAAATCCAGTGTAATCGACCTACCATCAGGTTATGTGCTGTCCGCCTGGGAAATGATGCTTTATAAGGCACTTAATTCTGATCTCTGCTATTGGCAGATTAGGTGCTCAGCAGTAGGATTAACCAGGTCTGCCTTGCTAAGAGGAAGTTCATGTTGTTGAGCCCATGCGTAGCCTCCATTCTTGTTAACATGGCCAATTGGTTCATGGGTCTGTTGAGGAAACACTGGGATGGCTGGGAAGAGTCTGACTGATGTTAATAGTGTCCATCATTTTGTCCACCATCATTAAGAGTCTCCTTTACAGTAGATGCCGTTTGGTGAGCATTCACGTGAGACAAATATTTTCAATGTCTATGCCCATTCTAAGAGATCCATCCACATACTTCTTCCCCAACTTTCCTTGTCACTATCTTCCAATCCTGTTCCTTCCAAGTCCCTGACCATCCAGCAGCTAAACCATTAGAAACTGCTCATGAATGAGTCTAAATCTGTACTTCTGGTTATCTCTCATTCCAGACACAGGAGAGAAGCAAATGTACTGCTCAAAGTTCTGAATATTTATGGTTTGTAAGGCACAGATCTCAAAATCAATAATATATGTAGTGGTTAAGAGCACCAGCTCTGGAGCCTGGCTGCCTGTGTACAAATTCTACCAGTTCCATTCATGCCCCAGTCTCCTGCTGGCCTTGGGGAGTCTCCTGGAGAGGCTGGGGAGGGGGGGCTCACCCAGGGAACACAGACACTAGTGGCAGACACATTGGGGAGCATTCAACCGTGTGAACACTCCTAGCAGCTGACATTGGATCATTAGCACTATGACATATTTTCAAGGGAGATTTTGAATATGGCAAGTCTTCTGAATTTTTTTCTAATGAGGTATGCTTATTTTAGTTCAGTGATTCTCAGTAGATCTCAGCAAGAGCAGTGTGACCCCTCTAGAGTGCGATTTAGAAAATTGTGAGGGTATTTTGATTGCCACAATGAATGGGGGTGCTATAAGTAGATGTCCTACGCTGAGACAGTCCAACTCAGTGGAGGTCTGTGTTCCCCCTGACTTTTGTATATACCATGGGCTGATCCCTCTCCAAATATAAATTGATAGTTTTATAGTACATATTCATACTAAAAAATCTTCACGAGAAATTAAACAAAAAGCTTAAGTTAGAAGAAGGTCGTTGTCTTAGTTTTCTCTTGCTGCATGACAAAATACCACAAACTTAGCAGCTTAAAACCACACTCATTTATTAGCTCACAGTTCTATAAGTCAGAAACTGGGCTTGGCTGGGTTCTCTGCTCAGGGTCTCACAAGACTGAAATCAAGGTGTCAGTTGGGTTGGCTTCTATCTGGGGGCTCTGGGGAAGGGTCTGCTTCTAAGCTTATTCAGCTTGTTGACAGAATCCACTTAACCTGCGGTTGTTAGGTCTGAGGTCCCATTTCCTTACTAGCTGTCAGCTGGAGGTCACTCCTAGCTCCTAGAGGCTGCTCTCCAGTCCCTGCACATGGCCTCCTCCATCTTCTAAGTGAGAAATGGCATATTGAATATCTTTTGTTCCTTGAATATCTTTGAGTTCCTCTTCTGCCACCAGCTGGAGAAAACTCTCTGCTTTTAAAAGGCTGGCCTGGTTGGATCAGGCCTACCCACATAATCTCTGTGCCTTAAGATCAATTGACTTTGGACTTTAATTACATTTGCAAAATTCCCACCCTGTGGTACCTTGTTTAGTGTTTGATTGGATAACCAAGATACAAGAATCTTAGGGAATCATCTTTAGGATTCTGCCTAGCACGGTTGGTATGAATAGGGAGCTTAAGTGAAATAAAGGTATCATCTCAAAATAATTGAGTAATTTGTTCACTCTGCACATTCTGTTCTGTAAACATTATAGCATTTCCAGCTTCCATATTTAGTTGAAAAGGATTTCAGTGCAACAGTGTTATAACTGCAAAAGCAATGAAATTGATTGAAAATATGGAACAGATTGAGATTCCTGTTCAGACTTTGAGTTAACGGAGACTCGTGAAATGCAGGGATCTCATTCAATTTCTTTTTTTTTTTTTTTATAAATTTATTTATTTTATTTATTTATTTTTGGCTGCATTGGGTCTTTGTTGCTGCGTGCGGGCTTTCTCTAGTTGCGGTGAGTGGGGGCTGCTCTTCATTGCGGTGCATGGGCTTCTCATTGCAGTGGCTTCTCTTGTTGGGGAGCATGGGCTCTAGGTGCGTGAGCTTCAGTAGTTGTGGCACGTGGCTCAGTAGTTGTGGCCCATGGGCTCTAGAGTGCAGTCTCAGTAGTTATGGCCCATGGGCTTAGTCACTCTGCAGCATGTGGGATCTTCCTGGACCAGGGATCGAGCCCGTGTCCCCTGCATTGGCAGGCGGATTCTTTTTTTTTTTTTTTTAATATTAACATATTTCCATACATATTTCCATACAAATACAAATATAAGATTTTTAGAAATTTCATGTAATGTCTGAAACATTTATATTTACATATTTCCATACAAATAACCCAATGAAAGTTTAGTATTAGTTGTTTTGTTTGTTTGTTTTTTTATACTGCAGGTTCTTATTAGTCATCAATTTTATACACATCAGTGTATACATGTCAATCCCAATCGCCCAATTCAGCACACCACCATCCCCACCTCACCGCAGTTTTCCCCCGTTGGTGTCCATATGTCCGTTCTCTACATCTGTGTCTCAACTTCTGCCCTGCAAACCGGCTCATCTCTTTCTGACTTACTTCACTCTGTATGACAGTCTCTAGATCCATCCACTTCTCAACAAATGACTCAATTTCGTTCCTTTTTATGGCTGAGTAATATTCCATTGTATATATGTACCACAACTTCTTTATCCATTCGTCTGTTGATGGGCATTTAGGTTGCTTCCATGACCTGGCTATTGTAAATAGTGCTGCAATGAACATTCGGGTGCATGTGTCTTTTTGAATTACGGTTTTCTCTGGGTATATGCCCAGTACTCGGATTGCTGGGTCATATGGTAATTCTATTTTTAGTTTTTTAAGGAACCTCCATATTGTTCTCCATAGTGGCTGTATCAATTTACATTCCCACCAACAGTGCAAGAGGGTTCCCTTTTCTCCACACCCTCTCCAGCATTTGTTGTTTGTAGATTTTCTGATGATGCCCATTCTAACAGGAGTGAGGTGATACCTCATTGTAGTTTTGATTTGCATTTCTCTAATAATTAGTGATGTTGAGCATCTTTTCATGTGCTTCGTGGCCGTCTGGATGTCTTCTTTGGAGAAATGTCTATTTAGGTCTTCTGCCCATTTTTGGATTGGGGTGTTTGTTTCTTTAATATTGAGCTGAATGAGCTGTTTATATATTTTGGAGATTAATCCTTTGTCCGTTGATTCGTTTGCAAATATTTTCTCCCATTCTGAGGGTTGTCTTTTCGTCTTGTTTATGGTTTCCTTTGCTGTGCAAAAGCTTGAAGTTTCATTAGGTCCCATTTGTTTATTTTTGTTTTTATTTCCATTACTCTAGGAGGTGGATCAAAAAAGATCTTGCTGTGATTTATGTCAAAGAGTGTTCTTCCTATGTTTTCCTCTAAGAGTTTTATAGTGTCCAGTCTTATATTTAGGTCTCTAATCCATTTTGAGTTTATTTTTGTGTATGGTGTTAGGGAGTGTTCTAATTTCATTCTTTTACATGTAGCTGTCCAGTTTTCCCAGCACCACTTATTGAAGAGACTGTCTTTTCTCCATTGTATATCTTTGCCTCCTTTGTCATAGATTAGTTGACCATAGGTGCGTGAGTTAATCTCTGGGCTTTCTATCTTGTTCCATTGATATATGTTTCTGTTTTTGTGCCAGTACCATATTGTCTTGATTACTGTAGCTTTGTAGTAGAGTCTGAAGTCAGGGAGTCTGATTCCTCCAGCTCCATTTTTTTCCCTCAAGACTGCTTTGGCTATTCGGGGTCTTTTGTGACTCCATACAAATTTTAAGATGATTTGTTCTAGCTCCGTAAAAAATGCCATTGGTAATTTGATAGGGATTGCATTGAATCTGTAGATTGCTTTGGGTAGTATACTCATTTTCACAATGTTGATTCTTCCAATCCAAGAACATGGTATATCTCTCCATCTGTTGGTATCATCTTTAATTTCTTTCATCAGTGTCTTATAGTTTTCTGCATACAGGTCTTTTGTCTCCCTAGGTAGGTTTATTCCTAGGTATTTTATTCTTTTTGTTGCAATGGTAAGTGGGAGTGTTTCCATAATTTCTCTTTCAGATTTTTCATCATTAGTGTATAGGAATGCAAGAGATTTCTGTGCATTAATTTTGTATCCTGCAACTTTACCATATTCATTAATTAGCTCTAGCAGTTTTCTGGTGGCAGTTTTAGGATTCTCTATGTATAGTATCATGTCATCCGCAAACAGTGACAGTTTTACTTCTTCTTTTCCAATTTGTATTCCTTTTATTTCTTTTTCTTCTCTGATTGCCGTGGCTAGGACTTCCAGAACTATGTTGAATAATAGTGGTGAGAGTGGACATCCTTGTCTCGTTCCTGATCTTAGAGGAAATGCTTTCAGTTTTTCACCATTGAGAATGATGTTTGCTGTGGGTTTGTCATATATGGCCTTTATTATGTTGAGGTAGGTTCCCTCTATGCCCACTTTCTGGAGAGTTTTTATCATAAATGGGTGTTGAATTTTGTCAAAAGCTTTTTGTGCATCTATTGAGATGATCATATGGTTTTTATTCTTCAGTTTGTTAATATGGTGTATCACATTGATTGATTTGCGTATATTGAAGAATCCTTGCATCCCTGGGATAAATCCCACTTGATCGTGGTGTATGATCTTTTAATGTGTTGTTGGATTCTGTTTGCTAGTATTTTGTTGAGGATTTTTGCATCTATATTCATCAGTGATATTGGTCTGTAATTTTCTTTTTTTGTAGTGTCTTTGTCTGGTTTTGGTATCAGAGTGATGGTGGCCTCATAGAATGAGTTTGGGAGTGTTCCTTCCTCTGCAATTTTTTGGAAGAGTTTGAGAAGGATAGGTGTTAGCTCTTCTCTAAATGTTTGATAGAATTCACCTGTGAAGCCATCTGGTCCTGGACTTTTGTTTGTTGGAAGATTTTTAATCACAGTTTCAATTTCATTACTTGTGATTGGTCTGTTCATATTTTCTGTTTCTTCCTGGTTCAGTCTTGGAAGGTTATACCTTTCTAAAAATTTGTCCATTTCTTCCAGGTTGCCCATTTTATTGGCATAAAGTTGCTTGTAGTAGTCTCTTAGGATGCTTTGTATTTCTGCAGTGTCTGTTGTAACTTCTCCTTTTTCATTTCTGATTTTATTGATTTGAGTCCTCTCCCTCTTTTTCTTGATGAGTCTGGCTAATGGCTTATCAATTTAGTTTATCTTCTCAAAGAACCAGCTTTTAGTTTAATTGATCTTTGCTATTGTTTTCTTTGTTTCTATTTCATTTATTTCTGCTCTGATCTTTATGATTTCTTTCCTTCTGCTAACTTTGGGTTTTGTTTGTTCTTCTTTCTCTAGTTTCTTTAGGTGTAAGGTTAGATTGTTTACTTGAGATTTTTCTTGTTTCTTTAGGTAGGCTTGTATAGCTATAAACTTCCCTGTTAGAACTGCTTTTGCTGCATCCCATAGGTTTTGGGTCGTCGTGTTTTCATTGTCATTTGTCTCTAGGTATTTTTTGATTTCCTCTTTGATTTCTTCAGTGATCTCTTGGTTATTTAGTAACGTATTGTTTAGCCTCCATGTGTTTGTCTATTTTACGTTTTTTTCCCTGTAATTCATTTCTAATCTCATAGTGTTGTGGTCAGAAAAGATGATTGATATGATTTCAATTTTCTTAAATTTACTGAGGCTTGATTTGTGACCCAAGATGTGATCTATCCTGGAGAATGTTCCGTGCGCACTTGAGAAGAACGTGTTATCTGCTGTTTTTGGGTGGAATGTCCTATAAATATCAATTAAATCTATCTGGTCTATTGTGTCATTTAAAGCTTCTGTTTCCTTATTTATTTTCATTTTGGATGAACTGTCCATTGGTGTAAGTGAGGTGTTAAAGTCCCCCACTATTACTGTGTTACTGTCGATTTCCTCTTTTATAGCTGTTAGCAGTTGCCTTATGTATTGAGGTGCTCCTATGTTGGGTGCATATATATTTATAATTGTTATATCTTCTTCTTGGATTGATCCCTTGATCATTATGTAGTGTCCTTCCTTGTCTCTTGTAACATTCTTTATTTTAAAGTCTATTTTATCTGATATGAGTATAGCTACTCCAGCTTTCTTTTGATTTCCATTTGCATGGAATATCTTTTTCCATCCCCTCACTTTCAGTCTGTGTGTGTCCCTAGGTCTGAAGTGGGTCTCTTGTAGACAGCATATATACGGGTCTTGTTTTTGTATCCATTCAGCCAGTCTATGTCTTTTGGTTGGGGCATTTAATCCATTCACGTCTAAGGTAATTATCAATATGTATGTTCCTATGACCATTTTCTTAATTGTTTTGGGTTTGTTTTTGTAGGTCCTTTTCTTCTCTTGTGTTTCCCACTTAGAGAAGTTCCTTTAGCATTTGTTGTAGAGCTGGTTTGGTGGTGCTGAATTCTCTTAGCTTTTGCTTGTCTGTAAAGCTTTTGATTTCTCCATCAAATCTAAATGAGATCCTTGCCGGGTAGAGTAATCTTGGTTGTAGGTTCTTCCCTTTCATCACTTTAAGTATATCATGCCACTCCCTTCTGGCTTGCAGAGTTTCTGCTGAGAAATCAGCTGTTAACCTTATGGGAGTTCCCTTGTATGTTATTTGTCGTTTTTCCCTTGCTGCTTTCAATAATTTTTCTTTGTCTTTAATTTTTGCCACTTTGATTACTATGTGTCTCGGCGTGTTTCTCCTTGGGTTTATTCTGTATGGGACTCTCTGCGCTTCCTGGACTTGGGTGGCTATTTCCTTTCCCATGTTAGGGAAGTTTTCGACTATAATCTCTTCAAATATTTTCTCTGGTCCTTTCTCTCTCTCTTCTCCTTCTGGGACCCCTATAATGCGAATGTTGTTGCGTTTAATGTTGTCCCAGAGGTCTCTTAGGCTGTCTTCATTTCTTTTCATTCTTTTTTCTTTAGTCTGTTCCGCAGCAGTGAATTCCACCATTCTGTCTTCCAGGTCACTTATCCGTTCTTCTGCCTCAGTTATTCTGCTATTGATTCCTTCTAGTGTAGTTTTCATTTCAGTTATTGTATTGGTCATCTCTGTTTGTTTGTTCTTTAATTCTTCTAGGTCTTTGTTAATCACTTCTTGCATCTTCTCAATCTTTGCCTCCATTCTTATTCCGAGGTCCTGGATCATCTTCACTATCATTATTCTGAATTCTTTTTCTGGAAGGTTGCCTATCTCCACTTCATTTAGTTGTTTTTCTGGGGTTTTTTCTTGTTCCTTCATCTGGTACATAGCCCTCTGCCTTTTCATCTTGTCTATCTTTCTGTAACTGTGGTTTTTGGTCCACAGGCTGCAGGATTGTAGTTTTTCTTGCTTCTGCTATCTGCCCTCTGGTGGTTGAGGCTATCTAAGAGGCTTGATGGGAGGCTCTGGTGGTGGGTAGAGCTGACTGTTGCTGTGGCGGTCAGAGCTCAGTAAAACTTTAATCCACTTGACTGTTGATGGGTGGGGCTGGGTTCCCTCCCTGTTGGTTGTTTTGCCTGAGGCAACCCAACACTGGAGCCTACCTGGGCTCTTTGGTGGGGTTAATGGCAGACTCTGGGAGGGCTTATGCCAAGGAGCACTTCCCAGAACCTCCGCTGCCAGTGTCCTTGTCCCCACGGTGAAACAGAGCCACCCCCCGCCTCTGCAGGAGACCCCCCAACACCAGCAGGTAGGTCTGGTTCAGTCTCCCCCAAGGTCACTGCTCCTTCCCCTGGGTCCCGATGCGCACACTACTTTGTGTGTGCCCTGCAAGAGTGGGGTCTCTGTTTCCCCCAGTCCTGTCGAAGTCCTGCAATCAATTCCCACTAGGCTTCAAAGTCTGATTCTCTAGGAATTCCTCCTCCCATTGCCGGACCCCCAGGTTGGGAAGCCTGACGTGGGGCTCAGAACCTTCCCTCCAGTGGGTGGATTTCTGTGGTATAAGTGTTTGCCAGTCTGTGAGTCACCCACCCAGCAGTTATGGGATTTGATTTTACTCTGATTGCGCCCCTCCTACCGTCTCACTGTGGCTTCTCCTCTGTCCTTGGACGTGGGGTATCCTCCTTGGTGAAGTCCAGGGTCTTCCTGTCAATGATTGTCGAGCAGCAAGTTGTGATTCTGGTGCTCTCACAAGAGGGAGTGAGAACATGTCCTTCTACTCCGCCATCTTGGTTAATCCTCCGGATTCTTTTTTTTTAATTAAGTTTTTTAAAATTTTTTATTTATTTTTGGCTGCACTGGGTCTTCATTGCTGTGCGTGGGCTTTTCTCTTTGTTGCGGTGTGTGGGCTTCTCATTGTGGTGGCTTCTCTTGTTGTGGAGCACAGGTTCTAGGCGCACAGGCTTCGGTAGTTGTGGTTCACAGGGTCTAGAGTGTACGCTCAGTAGTTGTGGCGCATGGGCTTAGTTGCTCCGGGACATGTGGGATCTTCCCGGACCAGGGCTGGCACCCATGTCCCCTGCATTGGCAGGCAGATTCTTTTTTTTTTTTTTTTTGGTATTACGTTTTAAGGTTTATTGGTATGTTGACATGCTTTTTCACTTCTGGAAATAAACATTTATATATCTATACAACTAACTTGCATTTCACATCAAGCACCATGGTGACTGAATGTTGGTTTGTATACAAATGGATAAGAAGGTTCCTGAGGATTCATATTAATGAAAACACAGTCGTTTAGAGCATCAGTGTAAATACGGGAGCATAGAGGAATGACTGAGTCCAAATGCTGTCAGTTAAGACTGTGTGTCCATTCCTGCTTGAAGATCAAATTTACTCCATCACATTGAGTTGACCATTTTCTTCTGGTACCTTCTCAAGCCTTCTCAACCTTTTCCTTGGCCCCCTATCGCCTCCCAAAACGGAGCTGATCAAGCAGTGTTTCGACTCTCCGCCCACAGGGTCCACCCCGACCGCCGAGGAAGAGCTATCTGTATTTTCGTCTGGGTCTGATTTGACGTGCACACTCCAGACCCCTTACTTCTGACTCCTCGGAGACCTTGCTCCTTCAGATGCCCGTCTCCTTTCTGCCAGTATAATCATTTCTTCATTGTTTCTTCCCTTTCAGTGTTTCTCCAAGCTTTAAAAAAAAGTAACCAAAAAAATCCCATGTCTGGACCAGTTTATTTATTTGCTTCCTAGCATATATAAGTTTTTCAAAGGAATGGTCTGCAAGCCCTGAACACCCTGTATTTCATTTATTTAATTCAAGCTTTATCTTTATCAAAATAGAATGTAAACATAATTTAAATAGTTGGCTAGTACTATATTTGTCTCTGCCTCTGGTTATAACCCACCCCTCCCCGGCAGGCAGATTCTTAACCACTGCCCCACCAGGGAAGCCCCCTCGATTTCTTTAATATAACTATGTTAATAATATTTTATACTGCCTTTTTTTGAATCACTACAGTTGTTCAGTTTTATCCTAAAACTATCCACAGTTACACAACTACTTTATCACATCTTGCATTACTGTTTTTTTATCTAATCCATCTTTTCCTTGTCGCACCATTCAAAGAATATTGTTTCCACGTTCTTTTTACAGACCAGGCACAGATTGTATGTCTCAGTGGGATTTCAAAGCAGAAGGATGTTTTCTGTGATACTTTCTTCCTACCCTATCCCATGACATAATCTAGGGGATTATTTTGACACCACACTTACAAATAAATAAGACCTAGCTTCACTTCTGATAATGTTGTACTTCCTCATTTTCTCTGCTTTGTTATTTACTTGCCGTGTTGTTTTAACTTCAGTTAAGATTACTTCTCTATGTCCATTATTATCTTAATACTGTTTTTATTCTAGGGTTGGTCTGTACCTCTGTTCTTTTATTTTCCTATTCTTGTCCAAAGTGCTTTCTGATATTCTTATTTTTGAGTCCAAACTTATTCATCATAAGTTGATACCTATATCTGACTGCTTCATTATGTCATTGTGTCGCCAAACATTTATCTGTGGAAATACATATTTTTTTAAATAAACTACTATCTTTTTATTTCTTCTTTACATATTGGTTAGGACACTGTTTATTTGTTTTAATTTTTGTGCAGGTAAGTTATATCATCTCTGAATTTTATATTTAGTAAAGGAGGCATTATAAAATATGTGATTAAAAAGGGGAGATTGGGTCTCATAGGACTAAGATCTGTTCTATCACACAAAAAAGACATGATAGGCCTTAAGGTTATCCATCCTTTCCTGCAGTGTCCTGTTGTAAATCAGCAGCCTGGATGCCTTGCCACATACATGAATAGAATTGGTTTTCTATCTAGGCACTATCATCTGTCTTGTCTCAAAGGATGCTCATCACTCATCTTTCGTTCCATTTCATTTTAATCAGCACATATCTTAGTTTTCCTCAACTTTGCAGCAGGAGATTTGGCTTATCTTGTAATATTCGCACATATGAGATTCTTAGCAGTGTTTTCTTTTGAAAAATGTAAGATTTGCAGTCTAGTAATTCTTTTGTTCTTTTATCAGTTATCGACATATTTGTGCAGCTTGATTTTTTTTTAATCCAAGCCACCCCCATCCTCCTCCCTTCAGAAAAAACTTAGTGAAATCATAGACTTGAGCACAGAGCCTTATTAGGCATGTTTTTGTTTGTTTGTTTTTTGTTTATTTTTGGTTGCGTTGGGTCTTTGTTGCTACACACGGGCTTTCTCTAGTTGCATCGTGTGGGCTTCTCACTGCAGTGGCTTCTCTTGTTGCGGAGCACGGGCTCTAGGCACATGGGCTTCAGTAGTTGTGGCACACAGGCTCAGTAGTTGTGGCTCGCAGGCTCTAAAGCACAGGCTCAGTAGTTGTGGCACACGGGCTTAGTTGCTCTGCAGCATGTGGGATCTTCCTGGATCAGGGATCGAACCCGTGTCCCCTGCATTGGCAGGCGGATTCTTTTTCTTTTTAATTAAATTTTAAAAAAAATTTTAATTTATTTTTGGCTGCATTGGGTCCTCATTGCTGCATGTGGGCTTTTCTCTTCGTTGCGGTGCGTGGGCTTCTCATTGTGGTGGCTTCTCTTGTTGTGGAGCACAGGCTCTAGGCACACAGGCTTCAGTAGTTGTGGCACGCGGGCTCAGTAGTTGTGGCATGTGGGCTTAGTTGCTCCGCGACATGTGGGATCTTCCCGGACCAGGGCTGGCACCCATGTCCCCTGCGTTGGCAGGCAGATTCTTAACCACTGAGCCACCAGGGAAGTCCCTAGGCATGTTTTAGATAGAGCTAAGTCTTGTCAAGTTATAGCTTTTGCAGGTATAACTAATGTACAGTGAAATGATAGAAAAAGCAGTAGAGTGGAAATAAAATCTAGGTTCTTGATCCCGTACATCACTTACTACCTTGGTGAAGCTGAGCAGTGTTTCTAAGCCTTCGTTTTCTCATCTGCAAGTAGAGATATCTGTCCTGCCCATCTGCCAGGGTTATTGTTAGTTTCAAACAACACAATGACGGCTCGAGAAATGTAAATTCCAAAATGCACTGCGATAGTTGTTAGGTCTTACCATCCAGAAAAGCTTTGGTCATTAAATCAACCTTGTAGATGGCTTCAAATTACTTCTTTACTACCACCACCCAGGTTAAAGCAGTGCCAGATACAGGATGAATTGGAAGGGGATTTGGAAGAACCTAATTGGCTGGTTAGATGGCCATTGAGATGGAGAGGAGATAGCAGTCTCACCCATGCACTGGAAATAAAAAACTGGGGAAGACGTGCCAAAAGCATTGGCAGGACTTGGAAACCTGTTTGACTTGGGAGTGAAGGAAAGGAAAGAGCAGTTGAATCTGAGAGTGGGGGGGTTGGTGATCAAGAGGCAGGGTAGGTATGAAGGAAAGGAAGGGTGAGCTTCCTGCTGAAGCATGCCATCTTTGAGTTGCTGCTGGTACACCTAGATGGAGATGTCCAAAGGAATGTGGGCCTGGAGTTCAAAGAGATCTGGGGTTAGAGATTAGACTGGGAATACCCCTATAATGAGATCACAGAATGAGATAAGATGGGGTCCAAGGGTAGAGCTTTGTAGAATAAATGTCTGCATTGAAGGGCCTGCCGGGTAAGAAAAGGCTCTTCTGATCCTGTGTTCCATAGTCTGTGATAGTTCTGTTCTGTACAAATGGGACATGGGAGTTGTACACTGGCTGCTCTTACCAGTTTATGGATTATGGAAGAGGTCCTTGACATTTGCTAAACTACTGGGTAAGATTTATTCCTTAGGAAATCTTCCATAGATACAGAAACTAAAAATGAACAAACAAAAAACTGAACAAGAATTTACATTTTGTTAAATAGTCTGTAGCCAAGTTTAAAAATTGAATGTTCATTTTTCGAATTCAATACTGCTGGCAGGCGCTGCTCTATTCTTCTGAAAGGCTAGTTTGTATGAAATAAAACTATAATATTATTGATCTTTACTAATTCTCTTTTCCCCCCTTTTTCTCTCTAGATTTTACATTGTGCAATAGGTGAGTATGGAATTCCCCCCCAACTTATGTAGAGTGGATTCTGCTTTCTTTTTTTTAAATCATGAATGATAGGTTGATTAGATTCTTACTGAACATTGAAAAAACTAACCTATTTAATCATTATGTATAAAATTGCTTAGGCTTTTGGTTTCTAAAATCATGGGTACTATTTAGATGTTATCACTGAACACTTTATTAAACGCCATGGCTCTTTTTCTCTGTCAATCTACAGAGGCCTCTCCTACCTTCTCAGTACAAGGGTAAATAGAGAAACACTAGCATATTTATAAAAATGTGACTTGGAGTGCTGGGCTCTGTTGAAAGCCCTCTCTGATTACTTACATGTTATACTCTCTTTCCTTATTTTTTAAAATGGAGTACTGCGTATATTGCCTACCTCTCAGATGAATATTTAATGTATGTGAGAGGGATTGGAAAGTACAAGTACAAAGAGTTATACAAATGTGAGAGATTTCTACTAAAAGCAGATACAATGTGATTTCTTTTTGGGGGGTGCGGAGGGTCATCAAATTCTGCTCTGGAACGAAGGCATAACTTCTAGTCTGGGGCGGCTAGACTCCTCTAAGCAGAAATCAATTTTGGAAAATTGATAGACCCTGTGGAGTAAACCCATAGCGGGTGCTGTGCATGTGGACTTGTCTCTCCAAGGGAGGATTTGAAGTTGCTACTCACTGAGAAGCACCAAAAGTCTGAAAACTCCAGAACTATGCATTCAAACCATTATGGCCCTGATCAACATAATGGATTAATTAAGTGGGTACTTACTATATTCGGGGCACTGGGGAATTCAGAGATGAGGAGACTTACGGTTCAGGTGGGCACACAGCAAACTCTCCACCATGGGCCTTAAAGGGATCACTATGATACCTGGGCTCTATTACTTTTAAGGAAGACAAACATCTTCCTTATAAAGAATTGCACCTTGGCTATTTTCTCACTAGGAGGAGGTCTACAATCAGGGATTTCTCAAATGATTTGCAAAACTTTGTATGGATGTGTCTGTGTTTGCTTGGGAAGGTGGGTAGAATTCATAGCTTTCATAGATTCTCAGAGGAGCGTGATTCAGAAGGTTAGGAAACTGCTTTAGCACCTTTAAGCAAGAGATTTGAAAGGAGCTTGGAGACTCATTTATCATGTGGTCTGCTTTCCCAGAGAAGGTTAAGGGACCTGGTCCCATAGCTAGTAAATGGCACAGCCTCCCTGGCCAGTCTGAGCCAGAGCCCACCTGACTGACTTTATTTTAGGTGAATGGGTTTCAGCTAGTGAATAATCTTACATACATTTTCTTTTTAATCCTTTATCTAGAGTTTTGAGGTGAAAAATTTGTCCCTTCTTAAGTGCTTAAATTTGTAGATTGGGGGATATATTCAGCCAGAGAGAGTTCTGGAACCAGTTCAGGCCTTCTCCATATGACTGAACCCTGTGCCCCCTGTCTCCCCCGTCTCTTAACCTTCAGCTGCCTCCGTACAAAGCTCTTAGATGCATGTTTTCCAAACGTGTGTATTATTATTTTAATTAATATTGCCTTGTATTTTAATACGCAAATTCCTTTTATCTGTCTTAGAATATATTCTCATGCCTCTATAAAATTTCTACCCCTGGAAATAAAGTTTCTGACAAGTATATTTATTCATTCATACCAAGAACATGATTGAATGCCTACCAGGTAGGGCCAGACACTGGTGGGTAGTGGGAACAGAGAGGTGAACAGGCACAGGCTTAGGCTCAGGAAAGCCACACTCAGATGGGCACCCCTTTGAGCGCCTCTGGCAGGATCTGCTCCGAGGACTAGCATCTGTGTCACACTCTGCTCTGATGGTTTGTTGACAGGTGTCCCTAGGTCTTGGTGTGGTGCCTGACACACAGGAGATACTTTAAAATTCCTTCTTATTTTCTCAAGAACCTTGTTCCATCAGTGATTCTCTCTCTTGCATCATCACCCTTTGTCATCTGCCTTTTCCTTCTCAGCTCACAAAATGCTCAGAATGCTCCATCCTAAAAATAATTTTTAACCTAACCTTTGACCCTACCTTCCTCCCTTATTACTACATAAGTCCTCTTCATCCCTTTTACCAGATTTCTGGTATACTCTTTCCACTTCCGCACTCCCATTTATACCTTAACCCAGCAGTTGTGCTTCTGTCCCCCTTGTCCTACTAAAATTGCCCTCTGGTCTAAAATCAGCACGAGTTTCTGTTAAATTCTGAGGAATTTAATGTTTGGAATTCACTGAACTTCTCAACTACGTTGGGTACCACTGATGACCCCTTCTGTGACATCCTGTTCTTTTATCTTACATCATACTGAGCCCTCCTGGCTTTTCTGGTCCTCTGTGGTTCTTTTCTTTCTTTGGGGGCTTTTCTTTCTCCCCTTGCCCCTTAATTGTGGGTGTTCCCAGTATCTGGCCTAGCGTACTGCTCTTCTGCCTGAACAGGCCCTCTGGGTGATCTCTTCCCTTCTCATGGGTTGAGGTACTTATGCCACTCAATTCTTTAACTCCAAGCCACACCTGCACCCCAGACTCCAGACTCACCCCGTGAGCTCCTGGATGTCCACTCCTGGATGTACACCTCCTCCTCCTCAGCATGACTCTCACTCCCACACTTGTTTAGCCTCCTTCTTCTTGTCAGGTGCTCTACCAGCTTCCAACCACTATCCATTCAGTTACCGATTCTAGACCTAGGGCTCATCCATGATGTCTCCTCTCCTTTCCCCATATTCCCATAGCCAGGTGGTCATCAGGTTTTCTCAGTTCTGTTTCCTAAATAGTTCTCAGATTGTCCTGTTTTTTCCAGCCCTGTTCAGGGCCTGAGTATGTCTCATCTGGACTCCCATATCACACTCCCTGAACTTGTAGGTTTGTAATATTAATATTAGTAATAATAAGAGCGATCATTATAATAAGAGCATTTACTATGTTTCAGTGCTTTACATTCATAATCTACTTACTTCCCATTTTACTGTTGACAAGACTGAGGCTTAGAAGGTTTTATGTCTTGCCAAAGTTTACTTAGCTAATAAGCCCTAGAGCTAGAAGTTGAACCTGTGGCTGTGTGGCTCCAAATCCATGCTTACAGTCCTCGAGGGATTTAGTTAAAGGATGATTCTGAGCATGTCACTTCCATGCTTAAAACCCTTCGCTGGTTTAAACATCTTCATGATTTGGACCCTGCCCACCTCCCTAGCCTTACCTATGTCCATTCCCTGCCTCCCACTCTATACTTCAGCAACCCTGACCTTCTTGTGTCCCCCCGGCCCCCCATACTACTGCACTACTTCCTGCCTCTGGTCGGTGCCCAGGCTTTGTGCTCTGCCGGAGTGGTAGCCCATCCCCTGCAGCTGGCAGCTTCCCCCAGTAAACTCTCCTACCACCCTCGCTAGATTACATACCATTCCTCACTTTTCTGTAATACCCTACAACTCACTCTGTTATCACACTTTCCACAATGTATTATGGTCTGTCACTATACCTATATCTCCCACCAAGATCACTGAATTTTTCCAAGAATGAGAACTGTTTCCTATTGATTTCTGTATCCCAGCACCTAACAGTTCATGGCTCCTAGTGGGAGCTCAGTGAACATTTGATCATAATCTTACTAAATTCTGGTGAAATTTTCTGAAACTTGTTTCAAAATGTTTTCAGTTCCTTAAAAAAATCAATAAGAATACTAATAAATAGGCTGTTTCTAGCATTAGCCTAAAGGCAATCCTTTATTTATTCATTTATTTATTTAAATTTTATTTATTTATTTATTTATGGCTGTGTTGGGTCTTCGTTTCTGTGCAAGGGCTTTCTCTAGTTGCGGCAAGTGGGGGCCACTCTTTATCGTGGTGCACGGGCCTCTCACTATCGCAGCCTCTCTTGTTGCAGAGCACAGGCTCCAGGCGCACAGGCTCAGTAATTGTGGCTCATGGGCCTAGTTGCTCCGCGGCATGTGGGATCTTCCCAGACCAGGGCTCGAACCCATGTCCCCTGCATTGGCAGGCAGATTCTCAACCACTGCGCCACCAGGGAAGCCCGATCCTTTATTTTTTTACTCATACGACTTAAGTTTACTTTTGGAATGATGGTTTATTTTCCTGTGGCTTTCTGAAACTTTTCACTGTAATAGCTTGGTCTTTTAAGATTTTTTTTTTTTTTTGATGTGGACCATTTTTAAAGTCTTTATTGAATTTGCTACAATATTGCTTCTGTTTTATGCTTTGGTTTTTTTGGCCGTGAGGCATGTGGGATCCTAGCTCCCCGACCAGGGATCAAACCCGCACCCCCCGCATTGGAAGGCGAAGCCTCAACCACTGGACCGCCAGGGAAGTCCCTAGCTTGGTCTTTTAGAAACTTGTTTTAGAGCCTTGAGATGTCTTTAGTTTACATATTGTTGATGAGAAGTCTAGACCTCAGTCAGACCTGGGTTAGTTACTAGCTGTTACTTTCAGGATGTAACTCAACTTTTGTGTGCCTTCATTTCTTCCTCAATAAAAGGAGGATAATAATACCTACCTCTAGGGTTGTTGTGAAAACACGAGAGGACACACATGAGAAACACTTAGCTTAATGTCTAAGATACGGCAATGTTGAAAATTGCCCAGTGAAATGGTAGTTCTTATTATTAACAATAATAATGTCATAGAATGTTAAAAGTTTTATTGTCCCTAATGTAATGTTCCATATTTAGATTTATATAAGTGTAACTCTTCCATATTCTTATTTTTCCTAAATTGTAATTTCTGTGTAAGTGAGTGCTTCAGGGCCACCTGCTCTTAGTATGGGCTGGAGTTGCTTCTTGTCCATGGTTGTGGCAATGCAACTTGGCAAAAATAGCCTCCAGAAATAGTAAACTAAAATTCCACGCGAGGGATTCATTTCTGTGAGAAAGTCAGGCCTCTGTCCTTCCAAATGGGTTTCCATGCCCCAACTTCTTTAAAGTGGGTTGTTTGCTCTCCACTGATAATGCAGGAACAAGATTTCTTTTGTGGGGAGGGAAGGGGACAAGTGATAGCCCTTTTGAACACATGTTGGGGACATATTTTTTTAAATTAAGGTATAATTGACATATAGCATTGTATTAGTTTCAGGTGTACAACATAAGGCTTTGGTATATGTATATATTGTTAAATGATCACCAAAATACGTTTAGTTAATGTCCATCACCTCATATAGTTATAATTTTTTTTCTTGTGATAAGGACTTTTAAGGTCTGCTCTCTTAGCAACTTTAAATATGCAATCCAGTATTATTAACTGTAGTCGCCATGCTCTGCATTACATCCCCAGGACTTGTTTATGTTATAACTAGAAGTTTGTACCTTTTGACAACCTTCACCCGTTCCCCGCACCTCCACCCCTTGCTTTTGGCAACCACCAGTCTGTTCTCTGTATCTATGAGTTTGGTGTTTTGTTTTTGTTTTTTTTTCCCTAGATTTCACACACAAGTGAGATCAAACAGTATTTGTCTTTTTCTGGGATAAGATTTCTTAAATACTGTGGTCGCAGCCCTCAGACCAAGATTCATAGTGCTTTTATTTACGCAGTGTTTTTCTTTTTGGAAATGAGAATTTAAAAACCCAATTGGGACATGTCTTTTACAAGACTGCAAAGAAGAGTTGTGGTTTTCTTTAATCACATGGTACAGTTTGTACTGAAAGAAGTATTACCTGTTTTTCTGTGTTGTGCTCAAGATGAGATTGTGGAAGAGGCATATTGGATATAGGTGGTTCTCAGCTAACTCCAGAGTATGGTTACCCCACTTTGTTGGGATAGAAATTAGAGGTAGAGGGACTAGAACTGATGATACTCTTTTTTTTTTTTTTTAATAAATTTATTATTTTTTATTTTTTTATTTTTGGCTGCGCTGGGTCTTCGTAGCTGCGCGGTCTTTCTCTAGCTGCTGCGAGTGGGGGCTACTCTTCTCTGCAGTGTGTGGTCTTCTCATTGCGGTGGCTTCTCTTGTTGCAGAGCATGTGCTCTAGGCACGCGGGCTTCAATAGTTGTGGCATGCAGGCTCAGTAGTTGTGGCTCACGGGCTCTAGAGCGCAGGCTCAGTAGTTGTGGCGCACGGGCTTAGTTGCTCTGCGGCATGTGGGATCTTCCCGGACCAGGGCTCGAACCCGTGTCCCCTACATTGGCAGGCGGATTCTTAACCACTGCGCCACCAGGGAAGCCCCCGATGACACTCTTAATAAGATGTAACATTGTGTGTTTGGTGAACCTTTGTGTTGCAATATAAATAACTTTGGAAGTTCTCTTGATTGAAAACTGTAGAACAGGAGTTCAGTCATAGCCCAGAGGGTATTATGTCTGAAGTTGAGTATTAGCACTCTGATATCATCAACAGACAAGGACAGAAGCCCTTTCACGTAGGTATCCTAGATTTGTGGTTTCAAATATTTGCTGTACATTCCAGCTTGCGCTCCTCTCGTAAACTGATGATACCTTTTACTTAATTATTTTTTAAAAATTAATTTTAAGAAATTTGTAATCACCTTAATATTAATAGGTAGCATATGGCTTCAGGCTGATTTTATTAAGTAACAAATGGTGCCAGAGAGGAAAGGGGCAGCTGCCAGAGAGACAAGCACCAGAAGACCCAGTCTCCTACCAGAAATCTTATCCCTCCCACCAGTGAGAATGAACTAAATCCTCTCCAAACTGCAACGCCTCCTCCCATCCGCACCCCCCTCCCCAGCCCCCCAGAGGTTCAAGCTTTTATTACTCATTTACAGTGCAATATTGTGAAGGACACGCCCTCACGTATTACTAAAGCCAGACCCAGAACCTTCCGTGTTGCAGCAGAAGAGAACTCTGGAAGGAAAGCATTGTGGAGGAAAGGGGTTATTCCACCGGATTTGCTCACCTGGAATTCTGCTTTCACCCCTGCGCCCAGCCCTCATGGGTATGGCTGGGCACAGAAACAAAACTGCCTTCTTTGGTGCCTCTTAGCTTAGTTGACATTTTTTAAATGAACTTTACCAAAAGTGAGGAAGAACAAAAAGGGAATGAGTATCAAAAATACAAACAGTATAAAAATAGCCATATTCCCAAAGTACAAATTTCTGATCCTGAGATCTATCTCTCCTTTTGTTAGTGGGAACTGACACAGGGTCACATGGACCTTGCCGGCTCTCTTCCACCCTGTTCTTAGTGTGTTCAACCCTGGGACCCATTTCCCCAAGCCGATTTTCCTGGCTTACGGAGTACAAAATGGTGCAGATTTAGATTCAGAAGTTGCTTTCTGCCTGGGGGCATGTTTAGTGGTAGTACTGACAGGGGAAGGAGAAGCCCTTTGAGGTGGGGAAATGGACTTAACCTTTCCCAGCAGGCCAGCCTGTGTCTGCTGCCTACAGGGCTGTCTGGGTGCAGTGGGCTGTCTGGGTGCAGTGGGGAGGTTAGAGGCCTGGTCAACTCCTTGCTATTCTGTCTTTGTCATTTATTAAGTACAGTCATCTGCCAGCATCCCGACACCAGAACTCTACCAAGACCATGTTCATAATCTTTCCCAAATCAGCCAAGCCCTTCAGACCAGTCTAGCTTAGTCTCCCTCTGCTTTGGCGCTTTGATTATTCTGTTGTCTCCTGATCACATTTTGCCTCCTCCCCTCTAGACAGAGAGAGAAGAGGAAAGGAAGATAGTTTTAGCACCTGCATCTTCTGCTCCTCATACCCAAAGTTTCAGCCACTTTCTCTGAATAAACTTTGCGTGTTCACACTCCATGATTTTGTACATGAAATGTCCCTTTGCCTGGAACATCCAGCTCCATAAGTTGTTCCCGGCTGGCTCTGAGTGAATGTACTGAGATGAAGGGAAGGGACAAATAAGGCATGCTCATCAGGAGCCCAAAGTGCCTGAGCAGGGAAGGTGAGGGACTTACCCAGAGCTCATGCACACTGCCTGGCACCTAGCAAGCACTCAGTAAGCTGTAGCAGCTCTTCCATTGATTATTAGTGGGCAAAACATCATCCCTGAGGGTTTCTGTGCCCAGTTGGAAAAGGGAAAGCCATGAAGAGAGCCTAGATCAGGGAATTTTACCCTTTGCCATCCTTGCAGGAACAGCTAGGGGTTTGGTTTGAATGGAAACCTGTTACTGAGATATTTTAAAATATCTTCTCTGTAAGGTAATATTATCTTGTTTTCCAGTCCATCAGGAACCAAGCTAAGGCAAACCAACCCCATTGGAAACACTACTAGCTGTGTAACAAGTCAGGGATCCTCCCTCTGGGCATTAGTTTTCACATCTGAAGAACTAGGAGTTTGACTAGATAATAGATAATCTCTAACATTCCTTTCAGCTGGATGATCTGAAATTCCATGAAACTAACTATGAAGTAGCTTCAGAGATGGTCAGTTGTCTGAGCAGTAATAGAAAAGGAGGATGCGCTAGATGTTTAAATATACCTATGTATGAGTATTAGGAAACTTGTTTCAAGTATAGTATTGATAGTTTTAGTACATTTTCCCTCTCAATGCATTTTTTATTGAAGTATAGTTGATGTACAATATTATATGTTACAGGTGTACAATATAGTGATTCACAATTTAAAGGTTATACTCCATTTATAGTTATTATAAAATATTGGCTATATTCCCTGTGCTATACAATATATCCATATAGCTTATTTATTTTATACATGGTACCAGTAGTTTGTACCTCTTAATCCCCTACCCTGATCCTTCCCCTCCCTGTTTCTTTCTCCCCATTGGTAGCCGATAGTTTGTTCTCTATATCTGTGAGTCTGTTTCTTTTTTGTTAAATTCATTAGTTTGTTGCATTTTTTGGATTCCACATATAAGTGATATCATACAGTATATGTCTTTCTCTGTCTGACTTATTTCACTTAACATAATGCCCTTCAGGTCCATACATGATGCTGCAAATGGCAAGATTTCATTCTTTTTTATGGCTGCGTAGTATTCCATTGTATATGTATACCATATCTTTACCCATTCATCTGTCGAGGGACACTTAGGTTGCTTCAATATCTTGGCAGTTGTAAATAATGGTGCTATGAACATTGGGGTGCACGTATCTTTTCAAATTAGTGTTTTGGGGGTTTTTTGGATATATACCCAGAAGTGGAATTGCTGGATCATATGGTAGGTCTATTCGTTTTTTGAGAAACCTCCGTTCTGTTTTCCACAGTGGCTGCACCAATTTGCATTCCCACCAACAGTGTACAAGGGTTCCCTTTTCTCTGCATCCTTGCCAACATTTGTTATTTGCGTTCTTTTTGATGATAGCCATCTGACAGATTAGAGATGATATCTCATTGTGGTTTTGATTTGCATTTTCCTGATGATTAGCAATGTTGAGCATCTTTTCATGTGTCTGTTGGCCATTTGCATGTCCTCTTTGGAAAAATGTCTCGAGTTCTTCTGCCCATTTTTTAATCAGGTTGTTTGGTTTTTTTGATGTTGAGTTGTATGAGCTGTTTATATATTTTGATTAACCCCTTATCAGTCATATCACTTGCAAATATTTTCTCCCATTCAGTAGGTTCTCTTTTCGTTTTGTCAATGGTTTCCTTTGCTGTGCAAAAGGTTTTAAGTTTAATTAGGTCCCATTTGTTTATTTTGCTTTTCTCAATGCATCTTGAAAGCCCCAGCAGAAAACTGAATTGGGATGGGAGATGAACACACACACTTTCTATGGCATACATTTACCCATGATCATCACTAGATGGCACCCTTGTATTAGTAAGGAGACACTCTGAAGGTAAGGACTACTGGAGGATGTCTAATAAAAATAGTAATGAATCAATAGCTGAAACTGAAAAGAGAGAGAAAAGAGAAGTGGATGTTTTTCCATCGCTGTCTCATGCCTTGATCGTTAATATTTTAGGTAACAAAAAGCTGAAACTTCCTGCATTGCCCTGGAGATTATCTCATAAATATTTCTTAATTATAGGCACAAGGTATCTTTAAAATTAAAAATTACCTTAATTTGCTTAATTAAAAAGCTAGAGACAAAGAAAGTATTTCAGAAGATCTCTGGTCAGATGGTTTGTGACAGTCTGAAGTCAGTAAACCTTCCACTTATGTTCTTAGCTTCAAAAGCAAGGTTCGTCCAGCAAAGCTGTGGGATCTAGTTCCCTGGCCAGGGATCTAACCTAGGCCCCCTGCATTGGGAGCTCGAAGTCTTAACCACTGCACCACCAGGGAAGTCCCGGTTTCCTTTATTTTAACCTTCACTTCTCAAATGACAAATGATGTGCACATTTTTTAATATTTCTATTTGCCATTTGTATACCTTCTTTGATGAGGTTTCTGTTCACATCTATTGCCCACTTTTTAGTTGAGTTGTTTGTTTTCCTGTTGAGATTTTAAAATTCTTACTATATTTTGGATATAAATCATTTATCAGACATATGTTTAGCAAATATCTTCTCCCAGTCTGTGACTTGTCTTTTCATTCTTTTAATAGTTTCTTTCACAAAGCAGAAGTTTTTAATTTTAATGAAGTCCAACTTAACCAACTTAACCAAAGTTTAACTTAAAACCAACCAACTTTACACTTAACCAGCTTAAAACCAAAAAATTGCTTTTATGAAGGAATTTTTTTCTTTCATGGATTATGCTTTTGGTGTTGTATCTAAAAACTCATTACCAAACCTGAGGTCACATAGATTTTCTCCTGTTTTCTTCCAGCAGTTTTATAGCTTTACACTTTACAAATAGGTCTGTGATCTGTTTCGAGTTAATTTTTGTGAAAAATGTCTAGTCTGTATCTAGATTCACTTTTTCACATATGGACATCGGTTGTCCCAGCACCATTTATTAGAAAGACTATCCTTTCTCCATTGAATTGTCTTTGTGCCTTTGTTGAAGATCAGATATTTGCATGGGTTTATTTCTGGGCTCTCTATTCTGTTCTGTTGATCTAAATGTCAGTTATTTTACCAATACCATACGGTCTTGATTATAATAGATATAAGGCCTCCAACTTTCTTCTTTTTCTTCAGTATTGTATGGGTCTTTTGACTTTCCATATAAACTTTAGGATCAGTTTGTTAATATCTACAAAGTAGCTTCCTAGGACTTTTGACTGATATTGTGTTGAATCTATAAATCATGTTGGGAAGAATTGACATCTTAACAATATTGAGTCTTTTAGTCCACAGACATGGACTAGCTCTCCATATATTTAGATCTTACTTGATTTCTTTCATCATTGTTTTGACGTTTTCCAGATAAAAATCCTGTACCTATTTTGTTAGATTTGTACCTAAGTATTTCCTTTTTTTGATGTTATTACAATTTTTTTTTTTTAATTTCAAATTCTGGTTGTTCATTGCTGGCATATAAGACAGCAATTGGCTATTTATGTAGTGACCTTGTATCCTGCAACCTTGCTCTACTTGCTTATTAGTTCCAGGAGGTTTTTTGGTAGATTCTTTGGGTAGATCTGTATAGATAATCATGCCATCTATGAATAAAGATAGTTTTGTTTCTTCCTTTCCAATTTGTATACTTTATTTCTTTTTTTTGTCTTATTGCACTAGCCAGAACTTCCAGTTTGACATTCATTATGTTCTTTACTCGGCCTTCCTTGTATGTTTCTCCTGGGAAGTCTGATACCAACCTAATTATCTTGCCCTTTTAAGATATTTTGTCTTTTGGGGACTTTCCTGGTGGCGCAGTGGTTAAGAATCTGCCTGCCGGGGCTTCCCTGGTGGCGCAGTGGTTGAGAGTCTGCCTGCCAATGCAGGAGACGTGGGTTCGAGCCCTGGTCTGGGAAGATCCCACATGCCGCGGAGCAACTGGGCCCGTGAGCCACAACTACTGAGCCTGCGCGTCTGGAGCCTGTGCTCCGTGACAAGAGAGGCCGTGGTTGTGAGAGGCCCGCGCACCGCGATGAAGAGTGGCCCCCGCTCGCCACAACTAGAGAAAGCCCTCGCACAGAAACGAAGACCCAACACAGCCAAAAATAAATATAAATAAATAAATAAATTAATTAATTTTTAAAAAAAGAAGTTAAAAAAAAAAAAGAATCTGCCTGCCAATGCAGGGGACACGGGTTCGATCCCTGGTCTGGGAAGATCCCACATGCCACAGGGCAGCTAAGCCTGTGCACCACAACTGCTGAGCCTGTGCTCTAGAGCCTGCGAGCCACAACTACTGAACCCACGCACCACAACTACTGAAGCCTGCACGCTCTAGGGCCTGCGTGCTGCAACTACTGAGCCCGCGTGCTGCAACTACTGTAGCCCGTGTGCCTAGAGCCCATGCTCTGCAACAAGAGAAGCCACCACAATGAGAAACCTATGCACCACAACCAAGAGTAGCCCCCACTCGCCGCAAATAGAGAAAGCCCATGCGCAGCAATGAAGACACAATGCAGCCAAAAGGAAAAAATAAGATACTTTGTCTTTTTATCTGAAAATCATAAAAATTTTTTCTTTTTTCCCACCTTTATTGAGATATAAAAATTATATATACTTACAGTACACAGTGTGATGCTTCAATATAAATATACATTGTTAAATGATTGCCACACTCAAGCTAATTAACATATCTATTACCTCACAGTTATCTTTTTTTTTTTTTTTGTAGTGAGGACATTTAAGATTATTCTCTTAGCAAATTTCATGTATACAATATAATATTATTAACTATAGTCACCATACTGTACATGAGTTCTCCAGAACTTATTCATCCTGCACAACTGAATCTTTGTATTCTTTGACCAACATCTCCCCTTTTTTCCCCATCCCACAGCTCTAAGCAGCCACCATTCTGTTCTTTGCTTCGATGAGTTTGACTTCTTTTAGATTCCACCTATGAGTGAGATCATGGAGTATTTCTCTTTCTTGCCTAGCTTATTTCACTTAGCATAATGTCCTTCAGGTTCACCCACATTGTTGCAAATGACAGCCTTCTTTTTTAAGGCTGAATAATATATGCGTGTGTATCATGTTCTCTTTATCCATTTATCCATCAGTAAACACTTAGGTTGATTAGGTATCTTAGCTGTTGTGAATGATACTGCAGTGAACAAAGGAGTAAAGACACCTCTTCAAGATACTGACTTCATTTCCTTTGGATGTATACCCAGAAGTGGCATTACTAGAACATATGGTAATTCTATTTTAAATTTTTTGAGGAACCTCCATACTATCTTCTCTAATGGCTATACCAATTTATATTCCTACCAACAGTGTATAGGTGTTCCCTTTTCTCCACATCTTTGCCAACGCTTGTTATCTTTTGGCTTTTTGTAATAGTTATTCTGATGGATGTGTGGTGGTATCTCGTTATGGTTTTTGATTTGCATTTCCCTGATGATTAGTGATGAGCTTTCTTCATATACCTATTGGCCATTTTGTATGTCTTCCTTTGAGAAGTGCCCTTTCAGGTCCTTTGTCCATTTTCTGTTTTGGTATTTGTTTTCTTGCTATTGAGTTGAGTTCCTCATATATCAATATTTTGGATATTAACTCCTTATCAAATATATTATTTGCAGCTATCTAGGTAGGTTGTCTTTTCATTCTGTTGATTGTTTCTTTTGCTGCACAGAAACCTTTTAGTTTGATGCAATCCCATTTGTCAGTTTTTTATTTTGTTGCCTGTACATTGGGGGTTATATCCAAAAAAATTTGCCCAGACCAATGTCAAGAAGCTTTTTCCCTATGTTTTCTTCTAGTAGCTTTGCAGTTTCAGATTTTATATTTTAAGTCTTTAATCCACCTTGAGTTGATTTTTTTTACATGGCATGAGATAACGTCCAGTTTCATTCTTCTACATGTGAATATACAGTTTTCCCAGCACCATCATTGCAGAGACTATCCTCTCCCCATTATGTGTTGTTGGCAACTTTGTCAAAGATCTTTTGACCATAAATGTGTGGATTTATTTCTGGGTTCTCTTCTGTTCCACTGGTCTGTATGTTTGCTTTTATGCCAGTACCATGTTGTTTTGATTACCGAAGCTTTATGGTATATTTTGAAATCAGGTAGTATACTGCCTCTAGCATTGTATTTTGTTTGTTTGTTTGTTTGGGGGGTTTTTTTGGCTCAAGATTGCTTTGGCTTTTCAGGGTCCTTTGTGTTTGTGAATTTTAGGATTTTTTTTTCTATTTCTATAAAAAACACCATTGGAATACTGAAAGGAATTGCATTGAATCTATAGTTCACTTTGGGTAGTATGGACATTTTAACAATATTAATTCTTCCAATCCATGAACACAGGATATCTTTCCATTTATTTGTGTCTTCAATTTCTTTTATCAGTGTTTTATAATTTTTAGTGTACAGATCTTTTATCCCCTTGGTTAAATTTATTCTGAAATATTTATATATTTTTTGATGATATTGTAAATGGAATTGACTTCTTAATTTCTTTTATGGATAGTTCATTGTTATGTATGGAAACACAACTGATTTTTTCATTCATCTTTTCTATTGTTTTTCTAGTCTCTGTTTATTTCTGCTTTGATCTTTATTATTTCCTTCCTTCTGCTAACTTTGGGCTTAGTTTGTTCTTCTTTTCCTAGTTCCTTGAGGTATAAAGTTAGGTTGTTTTAGATCTTTCTTTTGTTTTTTGATTTACTTATTTACTTATTATTTATTTTTGGCTGCATTGGGTCTCTGTTGCTGCACGCAGGCTTTCTCTAGTTGCAGCAAGCGGGGGCTACTCTTTGTTGCAGTGAGCAGGCTTCTCATTGTGGTGGCTTCTCTTGTTGTGGAGCGTGGGCTTCAGTAGTTGTGGCACACGGGCTCAGTAGTTGTGGCTTGCAGGCTGTAGAGTGCAGGCTCAGTAGTTGTGGTGCTCAGGCTTAGTTGCTCTGCGGCATGTGGGATCTTCCCAGACCAGGGCTCGAACCCATGCCCCTGCATTGGCAGGCAGATTCTTAACCACTGCGCCACCAGGGAAGCTGAGATCTTTCTTAATGTAAGCATTGTTGCTGAAACTTCCCTCTTAGAATACTTTTGCTGCATCCCGTAAGTTTTGGTATGTTGTATTTTCATTTTCATTTGTCTCAAGATATTTTTTTATTTCCCTTTTGAATCTAATTTTCCAATTTTATTCCTGTTATTGGTTTTTAGCTTGATACTGTTGTGGTTGGAAAAGATACTTGATATGATATTAGTCTTCTTAAATTTGTTAAGACTTGTCTTGTGGCCTAGCATGTGATCTACCCTAGAGAATGTTCCACGTGCATTTGAAAAAGAATGTGTATTCTGCTGCTGTTGGATGGAAAGTTCTCGGTGTGTCTGTTAGGTCCTTTGGATCTGTAGTGTTGTTCAAGTCTGCTGTTTCCGTATTGTTGATCTGTCTTGGATGATCTATCCATTGTTGGAAGTGGGGTATTGAAGTGCCCTACTAATTTTGTACTGCTGCCTATTTCTTTCTTCAGTTTTGTTATCAGCTTTATATGTTTAGGTGCTCCAATGTTGGGTGTGTATATAATCAAAATTATTATATCCTCTTGATGATTTGACTCCTTTATCATTATATAATGATCTTCTTTGTCTCTTGTGACAATTTTTTACTTAAGGTCTATTTTGTGTGATGTAATTTAGCCACCCCTGATCTCTTTTGGTTACAATTTGCTTGGACTATCTTTTTCCATCACTGCACTTTCAGCCTATGTGTCCTTGAATCTAAAGTGTTTCTCTCGTAGGCAGCATATTGTTGGATCTTGTTTTTTTAGCTGTTCAGTAACTCTCTGTCTTTTGATTGGAGAATTTAATCCATTTACGTTTAAAGTAATTATTGGTGCTATTTCTATTGCCATTTTGTTAATTGCCTTCTGACCATTTTGTAGTTCTTTTGTTCCTTTCTTTGTCTCTCGCTGTCTTCCTTTGTGATTTGATTTTTTTTATAGTGGTATCTTTGATTTCTTTATCTTTTGTGTATTTACTATAGCTTTTTTCTTTGTCATTACCATAAGACTTACATCAAACATCTTGTAGTAAAATAGTCTCTTTTAAGGTGATAACCACTTAACATTGACCGCATACAAAAACTACACTCTAACTTTTACTTTACCCATGTTTTTTTGTTATTGGTGTCACAATTTACATCTTTTATGTGTTGGGTATCCTTTAACAAATTATTGTAGCCATAGTTATTTTTAATACTTTTGTCTTTTAAGTTACATGTCAGAGTTAAAAGTGATTTACATACCACCATTCCAGTATTAGAATATTCTGAATTTGACAATATTCTTACCTTTACAGTAAGATTTTTACTTTCATATGTTTTCGTGTTGTTAGTGTTCTTTCATTTCAACTTGAAGAACTCTTTTTAGCATTTCTTATAAGGCATGTCTAGTATATTGAACTCCCACAGCTTTTGTTTGTCTGGGAAAGTCTTTATTTCTCCTTCATTTCTGAAGGGGAAACTCTTTCTGGATATAGTATTCTTGGTTGGCAGGTTTTTTTTTTTCTTTCAGCACTTTGAATATATCATCATCTCTTGGCCTACAAGGTTTCTGCTGAGAAATCTGCTGTTAGTCTTATAAGGATTCCCTTGACTGTGATGAGTTGCTTTTCTCTTGCTGCTTTCAAAATTCTCTTTGTCTTTGACTTTTCATAATTTGATTATACTGTATCTCAGTGAAGATCTCTGTATGTATAATTTCTTTGGGGTTCTTTGGGTTTCATGGATCTGAGTGTTGTTTGCTTCTCCAGGTTAGGGAAGTTTTCTATCATCATTTCTTTAAATAAATAATGACATAATTTCTTTCTCTTCCTGCCCATTTCTCCTCTGGGACTCCCATAATGTATGTATTGGTTAGTTTATGGTGTCCCATAGGCTTTCATCACACTTCTTCATTCTTTTTTCTTTTCGTTCCACTGACTAATTTCAAATGACCTGTCTTCAAGCTCAGTGATTCTTTCTTCTGCTTGATCAAGTCTGATCTTGAAGTTCTCTGTGGAATTTTTCAGTTCAGTCATTGTGTTCTTCAGCTTCAAATTTTCTATTTAGTTCTTTTTTATGTCTGTTTCTTTTTTGAACTTCTCATTTTCTTCATGGGTTGTTTTTCTTGTTTCATTTTGTTATCTAATTGCATTTTCTTGTAGCTCACTGAGCTTCTTCTGTGATTATTTTGAATTCTTTGTCAGGCAGTTTGTAGATCTCCATTTCTTTAGTATCAATTACAAGTACTTTATTCGTTCCTTTGATGGTGTCATGTTTCCCTGTTTATTCATGCCCTCAGCCTTGCATTGCTGTCTGAACATTTGAAGAAATAGACACCTCTTCCAGTTTTTATAAACTGGCTTCAGCTTGGAAAGCTTTTCACCAGTCGACCTGGCCAGAAATTCTGGGCAGGCTATCTGATGAGGTCTGTGGGTCAGCTTGCTGCTGGAGTCCTCCCTCAGGCGAGCTGGCTTTGTGCCTGGGTCAGCAGATTGGTGGGCCTGGTGCCTGAGTCCACAGGGGTGTGTCTGAATCCTGGGTCCATAGGGGCCAGTCTGCCACTGGAGTGAGCCTGGGTCTGTGATCATAGGCCTGGGTCCTAGGTCCATGGAAGCCAGTCTGGAGCTGGTGGCCATGGAGGTTTGCCTGGCACTAGGGCCAGCCTGGAGCCTGGGGCCCTGAGGGCTGGACTGGAGCCAGGGGCTGCAGGGATAGGTTTAGTGCTGGAGTTTGTGGTGAAATTTGGTGTTTACTTCACTCTCCTTCCCCCATTGGAGGGTATTTCCCTCTGTACTGTGCTACCCAGGCTTGATGGTGAAGGGTGATGCAGCTCATCCTTCCTATTCTGGTCTTCAGTGAGTCTTTTCTTATTTCTGTGCTTCACCCAGGTGTTGTAATCTCTCACCTGGAATCCTTAGCTATTGTGAAAGTACTTTCATGCGTGGATAGTTTTTCAAATTGATGTTTCTGTGAGGGGATGCGTGCTGAAAAATCCTATTCTGCCAACCTGCTGATATCACTGAGGATTTTTTAATTTATATTTAAAGTCTAATAGTTTTACTAGGATATGCCTTAGAGATGACTGTTGCAGGGCAATTTCCCAGGTACCTAGTAGCCTCTTTTGATATGTAATTCAGGCCTTCTTTTATTTCTGGAAAGTTTTATTGGATTATAGTTTTAAATTTTAGTTCTGTTTCATTACTTTTTTTTTCAGGCGCTCCAAATATCTGTATGTTAGATCTTGTTTGCCTCCCTTCGTTTTCAGCCACTTTCTCTCTGATTCCTTTTACTTTAATTTCATTTTTATTCTCTTGGCTGTTTTGCTTCCTTTCTTCAGTGCCTTTTGTTAAATTTTCATTTGAATGTATTCTCCTTTGATCACCTGAAATTTAAGTAGTCCTTAGGTCAGATATCATTTTGTCTTTCTCTTCCATTTCTGTCCTGAGTTCAACTTTTGTTTCATTTCTGTCTGGTTTGGTCCATTTCTGTTCTTAGTTTTTGAACTTCTGATTAAAAATAATTTTTCATATACTCAAATGCTTATTTAATAATATTCAGTTTGGAGTGTTGTGTTAAAGTTTCCTTTGTGATTTTATTTTTTGAGTGCATTTTCATTAGCTAAAATGTTTGATCTTCTTTTTTTGTTTTCTTCTGATAGTAGTTTTGTACAATTATAAGTTGCTTTTATGTATTCATTGTGTGGCTAGTGTTGGAAGTTTGGTTTGATTTATAAGATTACTAGCTTGAGGACACTTTTATCTGTAAACATAGTGAAGTGTAGTCTCTTCAAAGGATGTCTTTTTGTTTGAGGAGGTCAGTAGGAATAGGATTTGTATGCCTATCAATTGTTTTGAGCTCTCATTTGTGTTACAGGAGTGCAGATTTCTTCCTGTCTCTTTCCTCCTTCACCATCCATTCACTAAAACACATCTCTCCCTTCCCTTTTACCCATTTCTTCCCTAGAAGTAATGCCTTTTTGAGATTGCCGCTCAGGTCCCACAGACTTAAGTAATTCCCTTCTCTGTCGTTAGTCTAATCGACAAAGTGTTTTTCTCAGTGTTTTTGTGTCTAGGGTGGACTGCCTCTTCCTGGGGGAATTTTTACCTCAAATTTCAGCCCTCTGTTCCTCTCTTCTTGCTAACATGCCATTTTTCCAGACTCTCACTTTCCATAAAGATTTGCAGTAGAGGCTCAAGACATGGCTCTGCTGGAATTTGGTGTTTATAGTTCTACTTACGTGTGATTTGAGTCTGTAGTTGTCTATATCTTTTAGTTGTGCTGAGGGTTTAGGTTTTGTATAGGTTTATTTGTTATTGATGGTCAATAAAAATTTTTGGAGCATGTATAGTATTCATTATGTAGACATATTGTGATTTTTAATCAATGCTGTATTTGTTGAATAAAGTTTGCAAATAACTGCATATGTAGCTAAATCTATACACGGTTGTGACTAGTCTCTATAGATAAATTTATAGAAATATGTCAAAGGTAATATCATATTTTAAGGCTTTTACTAATGCATACTTCCCATTGCCCTTCAGAAAACCTCCAAGCATTTATTGAGTTTCTGCCGGGTGACAGGCACTGTACTGACTAAGCACCGAGAATACAAATATCAGCAGACCCCATCCTGTTCTCGAGCCAAGGACACAAACATGAAGCAGAGTGTGACAAAAGTTTTGCCCAAAGGATAAGTTCAAAGGGGTATGGGAGCACAGAAGGAGAGGTGACAATGCTTTTTGAAACCCTTTTCCACTCTAAGCAAATTCACCTCTGTCTTCACAGAATAATTCCTCAACTTTCTTACCTTAATGGAAACCTCACTCTCCGTAAGGATAGCACTTCCCTTGCTGCTTCTCAGAGTGGGGCTGTTCACTCTTCCACCTGCCCATTCTCTCTCCTAGCTCTCCTCCTATGCCTTAGGTCACCTGCACCTGTCCTTAGATTCTTTCATGGGCTCTTCTTTCTCTCTGTGTCCCTCAAATATTGGTATACTTGGGCTTTGGTCCTTAGCCTTCTTCTTCTTCCCTGTGCAGTTTCCCTCTTTGACCTCACCATACCTTCCCCATAGCTTCATTGGCTCCCACATATTCTCTTCTGGGCCACACCGGCCTTCTGAGTTTCCAACCCAGCTGCCCAGATGAACATTGCCACTTGGTTCCTCTATGCACACCACAAACTCAAGATGTATACAGCTTAAGTCATCATTTTATCTCAGACCTGCTTTTTCTCTTATTCTCTGGATCTGTTAGTGGCATTCCCAGTTTCTACTAGTTGCCTAATGAGAGACCTAGAGGTAAGCTATGACTCCCCCGCTTCTTTGCCTTTTTCACCATTTATCCCCCCCCACACACACACACCCTTCTCTCTCTCACACTTGCTCGCTTTTCCTTGAAGGAACATTATTTCTTTGCCTTTCCATGTTTTTATTCTCTCTGTGCTCTCATGTCTTCCTCTGAAATCTCTCTACTCCTTCTTTTCCTTCTTGCCTTTTCTTCCTCCCCTCTATTTTTCCTGCCTCTTCATTTTTGCTCGTTTTCTCCATTTCTTTTTCCACTTTCTTCCTCATCTGTTCCCTCTGCATTTCCTGTTCTCAGACTCTCCTCAGCCTTCATTGCCCAGGTATGGTCATGCCTCTACTCTTCTTCCTTTAGAGAATTTGAGTTAAGATGAGACAGCTTGAGGCCAGAGTACCATTTCTAAAGCCTGAGGCAGGGAGAATGGTGTGGACAAAGTATCAAATACTTCTAGACTAGAAGCCAGCTCACTGTTTTCTCTCTTTCCCTTCTACACCACGAGGTACACTAGTGTTTGTCTTCTGGGCATACATGGGTTTCCAAATGACAGCTCTGGAGTGCTCTGAAAGCCACAAACAGTTAAAACATTGGTGCAGGAAACACCTTCAGAAAGCCTCCAATCTGATAAAAGAGACCTAAATGATTAGAAATGAGGGCTTTAACGGAATATCAATCAGTGAGCGTCAACTAATCTTAGTGTATGTAATGGTGGCTCTTTTTCATAGCCTTCTTGAGACTTGGTTCATCTTTAGCTTTTATCATAGTTGTAACCTTGAGATATATGACTAACAATTCCAGGAGGCAGTTGAGTTGAATAAAGAATGTTTTGAACTCCTAAGTTATTCTGTTAATGACAGCTGCTCAGAAAGGAATCGAGTCTATAAATAATGGCAAATTAGCACCTTGAATAGACTGTTAGGAATCAAATAGACAGTTTGTTCTTATGATAGACTTTTGGAGCTGGAATGTATTATTTCTTTATTGACTTATAAGAAAAGAGGAAAAGTAAAAAGTATGTGATGATATAAGGCAGGAATAATCTTTCTACATGTATATATGTTTAATATATGTTGTTTAATTTTTTATTAAGTAAATAGAGTAGCTTTTGAAGGGACATTGGGGATATGTTGTTCTACCCTTCTGCAGTGGTTAGAATGGTTACTGCTTCCAGGGAATGAGCAGACACTCAAAATCATTTTTTACTTAATTTATAGTTACATATAATTATATAATTACATATTACATGTAGTTACATATATGTGGGTATATATTTTATATATATAACATGTACATTATATGTGCTTATACATATATATAATTACAGATAGTTATATAATTATACAATTTGTGTAATTATGTAATTACACATATTAATTACACAAATTTTTATATATTTTACACAAAATATATTAAAATATAATTTTATATTGAAAATATGGTTCTGATGAAAGGTTCTGTGTTTATTGATACATTAAAATTACCCCCAAACTGAGTGACTTAAAATCACAAACATTTCCTATCTCATAGTCTCTATGCTTCTGGAATTCAGAAGCAGCTTAGTCAGGTAGTTCTGGCTCAGCCTCTCGTGGTTGTAGTCAGATGCCAGCCAGGACTGCAGTCAGCTGAAGACTTGACTGGAACAGAAGGATGTGCTTCTGAGATAACTCACTCACATGGCTATTGGCAGGGGACCTCAGTTCCTCACCACTTGGTCCTCTCCATGTAGGGCTGCTGGAAAGTCCCTTATGATACGGCAGCTAGTGTTCCCCAGAGTGGATGATCTAAGAGAGAGGGCAAAGAGGAAGCCACAGTGCTTTTTATGATCTAGTCCCTAATATTACACACTATTACTCCTACCTTTTTCTTTTTCAAAGCAAGGCACTAAGTCCATCCTACACTCAAGGGGAGGAAAAGTAGGCTACCTCTTAAAGGGAGGAGTATCAAAGAATTTGTGGGCATATTTTAAAACCATCCACAAGCTTGTTTTGCTTGATTTTCTCCTTCCTGTAGTTGGAGGTAGTATAGCTTAGTGGTTAAGAGCGTGGACTCCGAAGCCAGACTGCCTGGGTTTGATTCTGCTTCTACCACTTACTCATTGTGTGATTTAGCACAAGTTACTTACCTTCTCTGGACCTCAGTTCCCTTCATCTATACAAGGAGAAAAATAGGGACTTCTCTTGTGGTCCAATGGTTAAGACTCCACGCTTTCACTGCTGAGGGCCTGGGTTCAATCCCTGATCGGGGAGCTAAGATCCTGCATGCTGTACAGGGCAGCCAAAAAAAAAAAAAAAAAGAGAGAGAATAATAATAGCACCTATTATAGGAGTTGTGAGAAGTAAATTAGTTAATATAAGTAAAGGATGTAGAACCATGGCTGATGCATAGAATACTCTCAATTAATAGTAGATTTTCGTATTATTGTTGTACGTTGAGCAACAACATAGCCTAATTGTTTCTCCCTTTACTTCTATATAATTTAAAGTAAATCATGGTCTAACAGATAGCACCTAATACAGAGTTTCTGGTCATCTTGGCAAGTACTTTAGGGATACATGGTAGGAGCAAAATAAGCTGGTGACACTTGGTGTAGATTCCACCTGCAGTAGAATAGCCTGTGAGGGATTTAGCTTCATAATAACACACCATGAGAAAATGGTATCTCTCTCCACTCTGAAACTCTAACCTCAAAAGAGGTTTCTCCTAAACTTTACAGGAACCTGCTCTGGGATATGTGATCTGTGTTCATGATTCTTAGGGTTCATTCACACATTCAGCCCATAAATATTTATTAAACTTCTTTGGAGTTCAAAACAAAGTGATTCTTCATAGTACTTTGTTTACTGTGAAGAATCAAGTAAAATACATATTTTCTAGCTCTCTAGAGTTTATCTCCTTTCATATAACATTTTCATCTTAGATCTGTGGGTGATTTGCTTAGATAGAGTATGGTGCTTATGGGTGGAGTTTTTCTCTAAAATAATCTGTGCAGGGGGAATAGGGTAATCACATTTCCAACACTGTTAAAGAAAAATGATTTATTTAAGGGCAGTGAACTATTTATGATAGTTAAATGTTGCAGTAAATACTGCGGTTATATCTGATAGATCTTGACCTGGCAAGCCACATTCTTGGCTCCAGAAAAATGTTTTTAAAAGATGCTCATGAATACCACATGTCAAAATTGCAAAAGAGAGCAGATTTTTTGCTTTTGTTTTTGGACATAAAATATTAGTGATTTTTTTTTGATATATGAAATCTGGTTTATAGATGATTTAGGAAATTGTTAACCGGAAGAAAATATTACACCAAACTTCCACCATCTTTCTTACAGATGCCATTAGTCTTCATGACTGGAAAGTGTAATTGGAATAGCTTCTTTTTAAAAGTGTTACCTTGTCCTGCACTCTGATATACTTTGACTTCTTAAGTCTACTCAAATTCCCTTCAGATTTTTGGTTCATTTTCTCAACTGTAAAAGAAAGAGTATATAAGTAGGATTGCATTTGGCTATACGTGCCAGAATTCTGACTACTGTGCGTTAGCCAAATAGGAGTTTCTTTTTCACGTTTAACAAGAAATCTGTCTTTCTGCTCTACCGTTCATGGAAGTGTGTCACTTTTGTCTTGGTGCATGTGGTCCTGTAGTTATAATATGGCTGTGATGAGTTATGTGGTGTCATGTCACATTACAGGCAGAAAGTGGCTGCACAGCAAGGCTTTCCAGAAACTGTTTATTTTTCATTGGTCAGAACTGTGCCACATGGCTTCCTCCAACTGCAGGGGATTCCAAAGAAGCCAGTGTTTTAGCAGGGTACACTGCTATTCCATATAAGATCAGTGCTCTGTTAGTAAGGAAGAGAGGAAAATGCACAGTGAATAATCAACCAGTAGTGGTTGCCACAAAGGATTTGAATGGTTGCTCAAGTCTTGAGCCAGTAGAGCAATCCATGAGTCCATCCACTTGGCAACAGAATATAGTGATATTAGAGTACTTGATGTGAATAATTAATCTGCTTTATATTTTTAAAGTTGGATTTGAAAAGCAAAAACATAGATTGGTTTACCTCTAGACAATATGTATGGTCATAAATCTCAGTACCCCTAAGTAATATACGTGATCATAAATCTCAGTAATGACCTTATATATGATCAGCTCCTCCCAGCAAAGTCTTTATTAGAATAGGGGGTACCTGAATAAATAAACTCTTCCAAAAGCTGTTTGCAACTTAGATTTTTGATTACATGTGATTTTTTTTTTTTGCTAAAATAATTGTAAATCAGTTGTGTGTGAAAACAGTTATACATTGTTTTGATTGAACTTCTACCCATTTTTATTTTTAACAAAATTTGTAATATGGTGGCTATTAAATCGTGTTGTGGTGATTTTTTTTAAGTGAAAAGGCCTTATTTCTAAAATAACCTTATTTCTATATAAAAGTGACACATGCATATTATTTTTAAAATCAGCTAATACTGAAAGACATAAAGAAGAAAGTAAAAATCAATTTAATCTAATTACCCAGAAATAGTTATCATTACCTTTTTGATATACATTTTAATGCATATAAAGTATTTGTATTTTAGGATAATGTATTTTAGGTGTTTAAGTAATATATTTAGGAACTATTTGTGAACATAGTTCAGTGTAAATAAGTATATTAACTGAGATATCTCTTGACATAAAAATTTGGAAGGCTTCGAATAAATAATTTCATTTCAACCTTGAAAAGGTAAATGAAAGTTACTGTTTAATTTTCATTATTCATAGCTAAAAGTTTTTAAAGTAATGTTTCTGGAAAAGCTTGACATTAATAAATCCTTACTGATTTTGACTTATAACAAGAAATAAAAGGTTTTGCTCTGAGCCTAGGATTTCCTTATACCTCCTTAAGCCCATTTTTTTATTTGGGGGGTTCACAATTGAAATATATTCAGAATAATAGCAGATGATTGATATGAAAATAGAAATTTTTTTTGCAATGACGCTTTAAAGTTCTGTGTAGGTTGGGCCTTTTTGTACCTGAACATTCATTTGCCTATCGTTTTCAAGCTGCAGATATATTCCACCTCTCTAGTTAAATTTAGCTGAGGAATTGTTAGGTTCAGGTTATAATTGCTCTTTCTCTTCTCTTCACTTTCCCAGCCTCTGCAGTACTTTGACAAGCTTCACTCCTCCTGCAAGTAGCGTTTTCAGTGTGTGTCTTTTATGCGCTGTCGACAGGCTCTTTCCATGTTCTGCTGGCCTCCTACTCAGTGAATGCCACCACCGCCTCCACCCCCGCATTAGTGCAGGAATGGGAAATAGAGCTGGGCAGAGTCATTGTACTTTTAACATCTACTGTATGAACAGCCCGCAGTATACCCTTTCTTTTATCCTTCTTAGATCTCTTGCTTACAGTAAGAGTCAAGTTACCTGCAAATGGTTCTTAGTGCCTTGATTATGAGCTCAAGGTTCAAATATCTGGGCTTTCCTACAAGTATGGGTAACAGAGTGAAAATACTATGTTTCCCATTTAAATGCCACCTTAACATTATTTATTGGGCAAATAACATTATAAATATAACAAGGGAATTCATTTTAATGTAAAGGAAAAAATGCCCTAAATTCTGCAAGTCTAGTCAGCAATTTTGTTTTTCTGTGTTTCCTTCCAGGCCTGGTCTACATGCATATACGGTTTTTACATTATTATAATCAGAGTGGCTACCGTTTGATTGCTGAGTTTTTTCCTTTAATATAACCATTTTTCCATTTTTTTACATAATCTCTATAGTGATACTTAAATGAGTTTATTTTTCAAATAGGTAATTCATGAAAGGGTATACAGTGAAAAGTGAGCCCCTGTCCCACCCTGGTTCTCCACTTATCCAGTTCCCTTCACCCTTTCCAAACTGCTTTCCTTAGTTTCTTGTGACATAACAAGATATATGTATTCTTTTTTTTCAAGCTTGATTTTTCTCCCTTTACCAGTTTTCAGAATAATGTGTTGGTTTCCCAGAATCCTCTAAAGAAAACCAGCACAAGTTTGTGGGGTTTTTTCCCATATACAATATTTTTTTTTTTAATAAATTTATTTATTTATTTTTGGCTGTGTTGGGTCTTCGTTTCTGTGCGAGGGCTTTCTCTAGTTGCGGCGAGCGGGGGCCACTCTTCATCACGGTGCGCGGGCCTCTCACTATCGCGGCCTCTCTTGTTGCGGAGCACAGGTCCAGACGCGCAGGCTCAGTAGTTGTGGCTCACGGGCCCAGTTGCTCCGCGACATGTGGGATCCTCCCAGACCAGGGCCTGAACCCGCGTCCCCTGCATTGGCAGGCGGATTCTCAACCACTGCACCACCAGGGAAGCCCAATATTTTTTATTCTTTAAAAGGGTTCAGGGTTTGGCTTTAAATCAGGCAGCAGCACTTCTCATCAGTCGAACAGCTCTGTCACCATGTCAAACTGGCTTCAACTAGCAATACTTCATTAAACCCAAAAGGAAAAGCAGTTTCAATTTTGAGGAAAAAATCCAGTTCTGAGAACAATTGACGTTAGTCTGTAAGTTAAAACAAAATGAGGGCTAGCGTTTCATGTTGTTTTATACACCGGTTGTCCTCATACAGAACCAGAGGTGTCATGTTCCTGACTCAGGCAGGCACTAATACTAATGGATGCACGCATGCACGTTCATATACACGTGCACGTGCACACACACACCCCTTCCTCCAAACAACACAAATCAGAGCATGTCAAAGGGACAGTGAAGGTCTTTGCTTCTTATTTTATCATCATGAACTCATGAATTTTAACATATCTGGTGTGATTCAGTCCATTGTATCTCTTCTTTTTAATGCTCAAATTGACCGTCTTTGGCCAGTGGGAGCATCTTCAGATTGTCTTCCGAGTCCTTTATGATAGAACCTCAGTCACCTTTTTAGTGTCCTTACTTTCTGATATGACAGGGTGTTTCACGCTTATCTTGTATTCACTGATATTTTTTAATTACAAAATATCTCACTGAATTAGATGTATTGTCATGCCTCCCAGTGGAAAATGTTTAGGTTGTCCCCATTTTTAAATATTAATTTTTCAACCAATGTCTGTTGATATGTGAACTTTCTAGTCTTTGGATTGTGCCTTTTGCATACATTTTCACATGTAATTACTAATTCAAAGGGTATGAAGACTCTTTTAACAAAAATATTGCAAAATTGGGACTTCCCTGGTGGTCCAATGGTTAGGACACTGCGCTTCCACTGCAGGGGGCGCTGGTTTGATCCCTGGTCGGGGAACTAAGATCCCACATGCTGCAGGGCGGGGCCAAAAAAAAAAAGCCAAATTGAATTGCAAAGGATTATTTTTAATATTCACTAAGTTAATCATATAAAATCATAGGTTACTCTTGTTTCTTACTTTTTTGCTAATTATGAAATTGTATATACTTCCATGTTTGTTTATTATGTTCTTTATTATGTGAATTATCTACTTATGCCCTTTGCTTATTTGTCCATTAGGGTCTTGATTTTTTAAAAGACAAAAACAATTGTGTCTTTATGTGCTTCGAATGTTAACCTTTTGTCATATTGGTTGCTAATATTTTAATTCTGTTATAGCTATATATTGACCAATAATTAACCTCTTTGTGAATAACCACCAAATTTTAAACATAAATATTAATTTGTTGTATTCAACTATCATGTAAGCTTGGCAAGTCACTTTACCTCTTCACACCTCAGTTTCCTCATCTATCAAGAATTGAGTCGAACTTGGTCTCTTAGATCCTTTCCAACTCTGAAAGCCAAGATTTTCTTAGCTAAAGATCACCATACTTAAATAACCCTTGTGGTTACTTGCTCTTTTAAATAAAGAATCTTTCCCAAGAAAGCCTTCTTTCACAGCCTTCTAGTAAAGTTAAACTTCATCTTCATCCTGCCTTCCCTACTCACAGGGTTTGGCAGAACTCTGAGAAAGAACATGGTTTAGTAGAAGTGTATTTCTTGGTTTGCTTAAGTGAAATCCTGTGATTGTTGGTTTTTTCAAGTAGTAAGGAAATGATTATACTCTCAAACTTGATGTTAGATCTTCTGTTATTTCCAGTAAGTGACAATCAGATTGGGTTCAGCCTTTTGAAAAAGCTTTACATAATAGAATTTTCATAAGTATATTAAGACAAAACTTGATAAGTATAAAAATAGAGATACTAATAAATCTTTTTTTTTTTTTAAGAAAAGCTTATGATGTAGTTTTGCTGGTGAAATGTATATGAACTATCCCTATTTCAAGGCTGCACTTAACAGTCTGATCTAAAACACCTGCAGCTCTATGAACAGTAAAACTAATCAGATGGCAATTTGCTATTGGAATGCTAACTATAATATAGAGGTTTGAGTGAGGTTCTATGACTTATAATTGACTTGTTGTGTCCTCTTTGAGAATGGCTTCTAATATTTTTATGTTTTCATCTTTTTCAAAATGTATCTCCCTTTTATAATATGTTATCTTCAGAATGGTTGGAAATGTGTCATTTTTTTTATGTTTATATTTTGCTCTCATTCAGAGATTAGACTTCCAGTAACTTTGTTAAAAAATGGAGACCCCACAAGTAAACAAACAAATGAAAAGCCTCTGGATATTTGATAAAACCCTCCAGAGCTCATTTCCTTCAGAGGCCTCTGGATCTCTTAAAGCCAGTTTACTGTTACTTTTTACATGTAAGAACCTCAGTTAAGTGGAAGAGCAAGCTAGTGGCAGACACTCTGAGAGCCGACTATCTGAAACAGGAAACAGTAAAAACAAACAGAAAAGTGTATAGAGGACATACAGTAAACTTGAAACTACTACTGTAGTCAAAGCCATTTTACATATAAGTACATGGCTTAAACCGAGCCCCTGGCCTTCCCTGGCAATCCAGGGGTTAAGACTCCACGCTTCCAATGCAGGGGGCGTGGGTTTGATCCCTGGTCAGGGAACTAAGTTCCCACATGCCCGGTGGCGTGGCTAAAAAAACAAAACAAAACAAAAACGAGCCCCTTGGTTCTGCTTTTTTCATGTACACTGAATTATACGTGGATTGTTTTCTCTCATTACATTAGTCATAAAGGAGCTCTAAGCCAAGTTTGTGTTCTGCCCCAAGCAAGTGTACAGGCCTTCACCACATCCATTTAGGTATTGGTTTCTCCCATGGTTTCAAGAGATTTTTTCTACCCCTTTTTCCATACACTCAACTTCCTACCTTATATTTTTGTTATGTATCATAGTGCTTTTCCAGCTTTACTCAAGTCTGCCTAATATCTGTGAGGAGTATAGTTACTCTCCAGGGCTTTGAGAGTAAAGACCAGATAACTTGCCATAAATATGAAGCACTTTTGAAGTCCCCTTTTTTATGTTTTAATGTAAAAATGGATTTCTCCCCGGAATTTCAGGGAAAATTAATGAACCATGAAGATGCGTTATATATATCCTGTGGCTTTGTCTCCTAAAGTGGAATTGCTTATGTAGAGGTAAAATTCCAATGAAAAACACCTGAAATTGTTCATACAACAGTACAAGTTAGTATTGACTCTCAGTGAGTCCAGCACAGGCACTTTTCCCTCCAGTGTTGAAAGTGTTTACTTTTCCTTCATTTGAATGCCGGATAAAATAATTGGCTCTCATTTAGGGCCTCATTAGATGAATATTATATTATCTTTGAACAGTAAAATCACAATCAACATGGCCAGGAGACCTGAGACCACCACTCACTCCGGTGCACACATTCACACTGTGAAATGCTGGGTAAAGTTGCCCGCATGAAGTTATTTTTCTATCTTATTTTCTTTTGGTTGAGTTCATACTGTTGAGTTTGAGTAAGTTGACTGCTAGTAGCATGTCGCTGGATTGGACCCCTAAAGCACGTATTTGGGGTATACATGCCCTCTGTATTTAAAGTTTTGTCACATAAAGGGAAAAGATTTCATTCTAACTACACGGTTTTTCCCAATGCTAGACACATGAAGTATCATTGTACCTGATTTCTTATGCTTTCCTTTATATCCATTTCAATTTGGTAAAAAATAAGCACTTAGTAACATTATCCTTTTAACACAAAATGTAATGCCATCTTACAGTTTAGTATATCTTTTCTAAATTCCAATCTCAAATAAATCCAGAGCTTATCATATAAATACCATAATTTTGCTGTTGATTTCAGTGTAAGACACAAATTTCTTTTTTCAGAGCTCAATAAAGTAAGTGTGGTTATGATAAATATATTGAAAATTGCTTTCTGGGGGGGTCAGGTGCTGCAAGCCCAAGAGGCATGGCCAGTTTTCTATGTTCTGGAAAAAAAGAAAAGAAAATTGATCTTCTGTCAATCCTTTAAAAAACAAAAGAAGCCAGTCATCTTCCTCCTTGAATTTCATACTCCCACCCTTCTCTTCATTTTGGCCAGAAATATTTTCTGTTTCCCTAAGAATAGCTTGTACTCTAAGAGAAAATATTTAAGAAAATTCCTATTTAAGATTGGAATTAGTTCAATTCCAGAATTATCTTTTGCTGATGCCAAATGTTTCATTTCTTGTTAAGAATGATGATTTTATTAATTTAAATTTTTTAACTGTTTTTTATGAGTTCAAACAATGTGTAAAAGTACATAAAGTTTTAAAAAAATTGTACCAGTAGTGCTAATCGTCATTTATATTAGATAAATATCATCCCAGGGAGCATTCTTTTCACATATATATTAATATAAGGAAGAAAGAGTAGATGGATAGAAAAATCAAGTTATATAGCTTATGCTATACATGCTATTTTTCATTAAAATTATTGAGTTTGTAAAAAAGAATATGGTATAAAACCTTTAACCATGAGAGATATATTATTTACTAAAAGGCCCCTTAAAGTTTAACAAAAAGATTATGAAAAATTTAGATTAGAATTACATTTAACAATATTTTAGGCAATATCTCTTAATTCTTCCATCTCTTCTTCCCTGACTCCATTTTTAAATTGTTACTAATTTAATAATATTACAAACTATAAGCATTTATACTCTGTTCTATAACCATAATTGTTTTGTCTTAGTGTTATATATGAATGGATTCATTGCCTACTATGGGCCCTTTTGCCATGACTTCTCCATTCCTGAGTTCTTTATTTTGATTTATATCTTGTTTGGCTGAATTTCTGACAACCTGTGTTTCTCAGGGTCAGTCACATAGGCATTATGTGACAAGTTCATTCATATTTAGTGATGTCTACCTTTTGCCATTACACTAGAATGACATCTTGTCTGGGTGTAATATTCTTGAACATACTTTCTTTCCCTCAGACCTTTGTAGTGTTGCTTCATTGTCTTTTGACATTGAATGTTGCTGTGGAGAAGTCTGAAGCCAGGCTGATTTTCTTGCCAGTTTGTAGGTAACTTTCTTTTTTTCCTGGATCCCAAAGTATTATTATTATTATTTTTTAATTAATTTATTTTTGGCTGTGTTGGGTCTTCATTTCTGTGCACGGGCTTTCTCTAGTTGTGGCAAGTGGGGGCCACTCTTCATCGCGGTGCGCGGGCCTCTCACTATTGCGGCCTCTCTTGTTGCGGAGCACAGGCTCCAGACGCGCAGGCTCAGTAGTTGTGGCTCACGGGCCTAGTTGCTCCGCGGCATATGGGATCTTCCCAAAGCAGGGCTCGAACCCGTGTCCCCTGCATTGGCAGGCAGATTCTCAACCACTGCGCCAGCAGGGAAGCCCCCAAAGTATTATTTTTTTAACCAAGAAAGTTCTTGGTTTTACTTATTCACTATCAGTTGTTTTCTGGGAAACAGTGTATTCTTTCAGTACAAATTTAGTTCTTTCATTTCTTGGATTACACCCTTAAATACATTTTCTGTTCCATATATTGGGTTTTCTACTTTGGGGATAACAATTATTCTTGTGTTGGATTGTCTTTGTCTTCTGTAGTTATTATCTTCCTTCCAGTTGCTTTAATCTTTGACTTTTCCCCTAAATGCAATGCATGCTTTATTTTATTTATTCTTGATTTAATTTTTTTTTGGCTTAAAACAGCACCTTTTTATTAGCTCATAGTTCTATAGGTCAGAAGTCTGAGTGGGCTCAGCTGTGTTTTCTGCTTAGGATTTCACAAGGCCAAAATCAAGGTATCAGCTGGGCTGGGTTCTTATCTGGAGACTCTAGGGGAAAATCTGCTTCTAATCTGTTGGCAGATTTCAGTTCCTTGTGGTTATAGTGCTGAGGTCCCGTTTCCTTGCTGATTATTGGCCTGAGGTTGCTCTCAGCAATTGGATGCTGCTCTCCAGTCTTTGCACATGGCCTCTCCATCTTAAAAGTCAGCAGTGGTGCCTCAGATCCTTCTTGTGCTTCGAATCTATCTGAATTCTCCTCCTGCCGTCAATGCATGCTTTATGTTTGTTCTTTTCTTGCATTATGTTCATATGGTTGCCATGTCTTTTCGTCTTGCTAAAGGGCAAGCAGCCCTGTCCAGCCATTTTATTTGCTGTGTTACTGAATCCTCCCTGACTGCATTTCCACAGTATTTAAGATTCAGTTGTCTACCCCTCTAGGCTACAGTTTAAGGATGAAGGTTTTCCTGATTTATGTATTTTTCTACATGCTCAGGGCATGGTGGTAGGGCTTAGGAGAGTACACAGATATTAAAACATAAAGCCTCAGTAATTAAAACAGTGTATGCATGTATTGTTATAGAAAGATCATCAGGATATTTTTGAAAGAAGAAAAGACTGTCATTATGGAAAAAATTGGAAAAAGAGTGTATAAATGTATCTTTACATTGACTTACCTATTTGCTGTTGTATACCTAAAATATATCTCTGGAATGACAGACAAAAAATTAATTGGTTGCCTGTAGGAAAGGCACCTGAGTGGTAGTAGAATGGGACTGGGAGGGAGACTTTTCTCTGTGTATCTTTTTATACTTTAAAAGTTTTGAACAGTGTGAACGAATTACTTATTTAAAAACACGTGAGCTCTTCCTTCTCTTCTGAGATTTAATCGCTTCATCCTGGGATTCCTCAACCCTGTAGACAGTATATCCTGTCCTCATAGGGAACTTTGTACCAGTCTTCCAACTCTGTGGGGTCTGAAAGGCTTAGTTAGCCTTTCTGTGAGGTGGCTCCTAGTTAGTTACTTCCCCATCACTTTCCAGCCTCCACATCTGTTACACTCCAGTCAGAAATTTGTGTTTCTCTCCAAATCTAGGCCTGTTAGTGAAAATTCTTGCGATTTTGTTGATTCACCAATATCACTTTTTGGGAGTTGGGAACAAAGCAGGAGGTGTGCAATAATCCTTTCTTGGCTAGGACTTTTTAAAATATATGGCATAAAATTGTACCCCATTCCTTTCTGGTTGCTGCTAGTGATTTTTGTTGTTGTTATTTAATGTTTGTTACTTTTAGCTCAATGGATTTGGAATTTCGGTAGGGAGATTCTGATTTCAATTTCCATCATTTAGTTTAATTTCTGGCACCAACTTTGTGTCTCCTTTCTTGCTTTGGTAGTGGGCTCCATCTGAACACTATCCTACTCTGCTCCCAGCCTGTGTTGCCTTTCCTGTACTTAACTTTCAACCTGGTCTTGGTCATACGTAGCCAGTCTCCCAATCCCACTACCCTGGCCCTTGTGAGGGCTGCACCAGGCAGGGAGGATTTCTAGTGCTACTCAGCTTTTCAGGGCTCAGCTGTTTGGAGAGTCCTCAGAGCACCCTGGTTCTGGAGAAACAAGAAACTGATTGCCAAATCCCCTTTATACAGCTTTTACTTATTATGTGCACTCACACAAGTGCCTGTGTTTCTTTTATCTGCCAGTGTTTCGCTTCAAAAGTTCACTGCCTTTTCAACATAAATTCTCATAATTGTTTCTCAGTGTATAACCTTGCCTTGCCAAAGATTCACACTGCTGACAGAGATATCTTTCTGAAACCAAGAAGTACTCATGCCATTTTCCAATTTACAAATGTTTAGTAGCCTCACATCAACTTCAGGGAAAACGTGCTAAAAATAAAAGCTATCCCAAAGTAAATCAGTTATAGCCTGAGAATGTAAGTTCATGAGGGCAGGGACATTTCCTTCACTGTTGTAACCCTAGCATGAAGAACAGTACCTGGCATGGAGTAGGTACTCCAAAAATGTTTGTTGAATTAAATTAACAAATAATAGATATCTAGTAATCATTTTGAATGAATTTTGATCTAGTAATAGCTTACTGATAAGATGGCAGAATCTCTCCGTCATTTGGAAACAACCAATTGAAGCAGTCAACAATAAAAAAAAATGTGCGGTTTGGGTAGTTTAAACATGCTATGTTAATGAACATTGTGTTCAAATAAAGGGTAATGGTATAACAAATGTTAACACAGTGGGATTGACTGTAAAAAGTCTAGAAAAGAAAGAGGATCTGGTCTGTCTTATCTATCTATATTCCTCATTCCACAAGTATTTGTGGTAACTTAAACACAAAATATAGTAATGTAGTATGCTTCATATTTGGCTTGAAACTTTCTGACTACCAAGTTGAAAAGGGCAACTGAATTATATAATTCTTATCATTGGAGAGGAATGATGAGAGGAGAGGAGAGGAGCAAACACTTCTTAACATTAAGTTTTTAAACAAATTTCCCACTTGAGGCTTTATAGAAGGGACATTGAGTGACAGGGTGGATATTACACTGCATACCATTCCTACAGCAAATAAGGTAATAATTTTTTAACCAGTTCTTATGAAACCGACCTGATGATAACAATAAACCCAACTCAGTGATGTCAGTTCTTTTCAGAGCTAAACTAATATGTTTCATCTGTGTGGCCCTCTATTGTTTGTCTGGCTTGAATCCAAGGATAAACTTGGAGCTCCTGGACTTCAGATGGTCTTCCCTATGAAAGGGTTCGTTCCTCCCACTGGCCTTTTTACTGATCTGTTAGAGAAGGCATTTTGAGATTGGGCTGTCAGGTGAGGGCCAGAAGTGCTATTTGCTGGGTGACTGGTTGAGGTAGGTTCATATGCTATAGAAGCTAAGTGAGAGTTGGTATGGATGGCATCACTTGGAAAAAATTCAGGTGCCTAACTAGGCAGATTCCCTGGATAGGGAATGCAGAAGCACCTGCAGGCAAAGCCAGAAACATCTCTGCATCTGCGTCAAATTAGAAAGCATCGATTGGCTTTTTATTCACTAACTTACTAAGATTTAAATTTACTGTTGGGGCTGTGCTAAAGCAGGCACTCTTGTATGCTGCTGGTGGGAGTGTACATTGATACGAACTTTTTGGAAAGCAATTTGGCGGTATATTTCAAGAGCTTTAAAGGCATTCATGCCATTTGACCTAGCAGCTATACCTCTGGGAACTGTCCCAAGGAAATAATCCTTTTTTAAAAAAAGGGTCTAAGCCTCAAAAAATTTTAAGTGTTATTTGTAATACTGCATTACTTCATTTATAGTATCAAGAAATTGGAGCTAAAGCAATTATACTCCAATAAAGATGTTAAAAAAAAAAAGAAACTGGAGCAATTTAAATGTCTCACAGAAGGAGAATAGGTAAACAAATATATTCAACTCAAAGGAATATTATGAATCAAGTTAAAAATTTTGAAGAATATGTTGTAAGATAGAAAATTTCTTAAAATGTTAAATGAGGAAAGCAAACCACAAAGAGTATAAACAATAGAAGTTGAACTGTATTTAAAAATATACTTAGAAGAAAAGACTGGTGGGAAATTTACCAGAAAAGTAAATCTTTGTTTTTGGTTACCAAAACTTACTTTTAAGGAAAACAATCAGATAATTTTTGTTTAGCACTTTTGAAAGGGAAACATATATAAATATTCATGTTTCCTAGAAAAGGGAGCTTTATAGTAGAGAAGGGATAATTAATAAAGCTGTATGTAACTGAATTGTGATATTCATCTTCAGATCTCCCAAATGCCTCTGTTTAAAGTCACACTTACAAAGCATTCTGATGTTGACAGCAGAAAAAAGCACCCCTAGATGAGGGTCTCTAAAATCCCAGTCATTTAGTAATTACAAAGGCTGTGCCTCTATTACAAGTGAATAAATTGACATTTTGGTTTATTAACTAGGATTTGACTAATGAGTCAGTCTCCCAAGAGCCTAGTTCTTGCTCATGAGTGGCATAAAATTAGATTTTTGAACTTGGAAATCTGAGGTCCAGATCCTGGACTTTTTTGATCCCTACCCAAATATAGCAGCAGCCCTGGAGCACTGCTCAGACCGTTAGCAGTCTAGCCCATTGTTTCAGTGGTAAAAAAAGAAAGAGCAGAAATAAAAGGAAAAAAAAAATCATGTTTTTATGTGATGAGCTGGTCTTTGAGTTAAAAAAAAAAAGAAGCTAGAAAGAGTGGTGATCTTTCCTTGAGTGGCAAGTGCTTAATAACTCATTTAGGAAAACTTTTGTTTGTCAATCTTTTTTAGTTTTTCTTATCTGAAATGCGATCTGGCTAAGTATATACACTTAATGTCTGACTCACTAATTAGCCTCTTTGGCAGTATTACATATTATATCATCAGGCTCTGTACTTCATTCGTACATATTTTTAAATAAAAGGTTTATTCATATATCATTCAATTCATTCATTTAGAATGTACAGTTCAATATTTACAGTTATGCAACCATCACGATAATCAATTTTAGAACATTTTCATCACCCCAGAAAGAAACCCTGTACCTATTGGCAGTCGCTCTCCATTTTCTTCCTAACCTTCCAGTCCCAGGTCACCACTAATCTACTTTCTGTCTCTATAATTTTGCCGACTCTGGATATTTCATGTAAATTGAATCATACAACATGTAATCTTTTGTAACTGGCTTCCTCACTCAGCATAATGCTTTAAGGTTCATTAATATTGTAGCATGTATCATTACTTCATTTCCTTTTATTTATTATTTATTACTTTTTATTTATTTTATTTCTAATGTCCCCTTGTATGGCTTTGCCACATTTTATTTATCCATTCATCTGTTGATGGACATTTTTAATATTTCCACTTTTTGGCTAATATGAATACCACTACAAACATTCATGTACAAGTTTTTGTGTGGGCATATGTTTTCATTTCTCTTGGGTGTATATATTCCTAGGAGTGGAATTGCTGGGTCATAGGGTAATTCTGTATTTAACATTTTGAGGCAGACTGTTTTCTAGAGTGTCTGCACCATTTTCTAATCCCATCAGCAGTGCATGAGGGTTCCAACTTCTCCACATCCTCACCACCACTTGTTATTATCTGTCTTTTTAATGATAGCCATCCTAGTGGGCATGAAGTGTATCTCATTATGATTTGAATTTGCATTTCCCTAATGATGCTGAGCACCTTTTCATGTGCTTATTGACCATTTGCTTATTTTCTTTGGAAAAATGTCTATTCAAATTCTTTGCCATTTTTAAATTGGGTAGTTTTTTTTATTATTGAATTATGAGTTCTTTATATATTTTGTATATATTTCCTTATTATATATATTTGTAGATATTTTCTCCTATCTGGGGGTTTTCTTTTCACTTTCTTGATGGTGTCCTTTGAAGCACATAAGTTTTTTATTTTGATAAAGCCCTTTTTTTTTTTCTTGTGCTTTTGGTATCATATCTAATAAACCATTGCCTAATCCAAGGTCACAAAATTTACATCTATGTAAATAACTCTATTCCAAGAGTTTTATAATTTTACCTCTTACATTTAGGTCTTTGATCCATCTTGAGTAACTTTTTATATATGGTGTAAGAAAGTATCCCAGCTCCATCCATTCTTTGGCATGTGGATATCCAATTGTCCCAGCACCATTTGTTGAAAAGATAAATATTTTTCCGTTGACTTGTCTTGGCACCCTTGTTGAAAATCAAGTGACTGTAAATGTGAGGGTTTATTTCTGGACTCTCAGTTCTATTCCATTGATTTATATGTCCATACATTTATATTTTTCTTTTATTCATTCTACAGAGGTTTATTGAGCATCTTTGTATGCCAAGCATTGTGCTTGACATGTCCATTTTACTTGCTTTTGAGAACCAAACCCTACCTCTTCAAAGCCCAGATCTTCTTTAAAACTCATTCTAAGATATAATTTTCTTTCATAGCCAAACCTATAGAGCTTTGTATGATTTGCACATGGTCTTTTGGCAAGTTGTAGTTTGTCCAACTATATAAATGTCTAGAAGTCTGAGTGTATTTTAGAGGGCTTAGGAGAATGAAAATTGATCAGGGATAGTCCACTGAATGTATTGAAGATGAGGTTAGTTTTAAAGCGGAAGAAGAATTTACAAAAAAAAAAAAAAAAGAATTTACAACCCGTGGTGAGAGGTTCCTGGCAGGTGTGCAGTTGCCCACGTGCAACTTGACAGGTCCAGGAAGTTGGTAAGTCTAGTTGCTGGTAGCAGTAAGACCAGAGAGAAATGATGGAGGGGCTACGGGGCTGCATACCCGTAATTCTGCTTCCAGATTTTATTTTTGTAGCAGTTCCTTGCCAGTGTAAAGTTACAAAGATAGGAGAATGTTTTCAGATAATGACTTATTGCTGGGTTTAAGATGAATTAAAGGAGGGAAGAATTTTATATAATGGTGGTGGCTGGTCTCTAGATTGTGGTTGTAGGAACTGAAGGGAGACGCCAAAGAAATGTAAACTTAGCAGAACTTGATGATTATCTAAAATAACTAAACATGATTCCAGTGTTATAACTTGAGAACATTGGGAAGATAATTGTACCAATGCTTACTGTTAAGAACAAAGTAAGAAGAAATGGTATATAAACTTTGATTTTGTCCACTTGTTGGCAGAATCTTCAAGTGGGTTATAAAAGATGCCAACTTAACCGTTAGATAGTATATCATATCAAGTCTGATATCCAGGAGCTTCCAATATCCAGTGACATAAATACCATTGATTTTCCTTCCATAGTTGCCTGTTCATATTTGAAACGCATATTGCAAAAGGAACTTTCAACGTCTAATTTTAAAGGTTAAGCAGTGGTTTTATTTTCTCTACCTGTATAAGTGGTTTTGAAAGACCTACGAAAGGTACCTAGATTCTATGGTTTGCTATTGCCATTAACAATTTTATTGTTTTGAGGGAGGAAAAAAGTTTTAGTATTGACTACATAGAAAAACATAGTCTATATAGCAATGTAGATAAGTTTCAGTTGCTCATGATGGTTTTGGCTTTAAACATTAAAATTTGGATGTTTTAGAAAATCTATTACATTTTGAAACTTAGTACAATACATTTATTTACCCATCCTAAAATTTCTTTCAGGAATTGTTCCATCTTCTGTTGTCCTGACTTCTTTCCAGGTGATGTCAAGAGTTTTTTTAATATGGGCAGTAACACATAGCGTCAAAGAGGTAAGTGTTTAAATTGACAAAAATAAAATACTATCAGCTTTAACAAACATTAGTCAACTTTTTTTTCTCACATGTGTGTTATGGCTAAAGATGGAACTCCAGGTCATATCAATATAGCCCAGATAAAAATCACTTGTACTATAGGAATTGGGTTACTAGTGGGAAACATACCCCAAATATGCAGTGTTGTAAAGAGAAGACTGATTACACAAAGTCCTGAAATCTCAGTTCCCTTGGAGATTTGGCTGGTATGGATGTGGTCTGCAACTCAGTTATATTTTTCTGCTTTCTTGTTTGGATCCAGCACCATAAACTCTGGACATCTTCATCCTGTAGTGGGACCGTTGTGGAAGTGAGGGACATTAATGCATTCCCAGAACAGTCCAATCTTTGTAGGACCAGGAGAAACAAACTTGTTTCCACCCAGCCCACCAGGGTTAGTGGAATTCCCAAGTGTGCTGAGTCTAGTGGTTCTGGGAGGTCTGGGGTGGTGGATACCTGGGCAGGCCCAGGGATGCTTTTTGTAAGAACTGGAGGGAGAAAGACATCATTACCATGGGTGTAAATCTACAACTAAGCTTTCATTTTCTGGTATCAGGGAAGGGAGTTGTTTTCCAGTATGTTTTTGACTTTTTAAAAGTCAGTTATTACTTGCTAATGTCATCGTGAGGAAGAGTACCCGTAGCCACCAGGAAGATTCATTTTTCAGTTTTCCAGTCCCAGTAACTTACCACCAGCATTATTGGGTTCTTTAGCCTCATGAAATGTGCTAATCCGTTAGCATTATTCTGGTTTTTTCTTTGTCTTCTATTACTCTGAAATCCCTGTCAAAACATTTTGTTTTTCAGGATTTATTTAGACAGTTTCATTTGTATTTTAACTAATGATTTTTTTAACTTTTTATTGGCGTATGATATACATACAGAAAAATGCACATAGCTAATGAGTTTTTAAGCAAAATTGACCAAGTTATTGTTTTTGTTACAGATTCACAGACTTTTTCTTTTAAGCTCTTTCACTCCTTGAAGATGTCTGTCTACACTTTCTATGTAGGAAGAATGTAAAACAATCTCATACTTTTACATGATCACTTTTTAGAGTGAAAACAGGATCACATTTCTTAAAAAAAAAAAAAAAAGTCAAAAACAGGCAAGTAAATCCTAAGGTAGCATATTGCCCCTTGACCTCATTCTTAATTGTTTCTGGAATAAGGAAAAGTTACTGTTTTCATTGGTTTCAAAGTTCTTTCTATAAATCATTTTTAACCTGTATTTCTTCCTCCTTTACTTTTGTGTATGCACTCTTTCCTTTCCATTTTAACCAGCAACTCGAATTTTTAATTTCCCAATAGTCTTAAGTGACCTAAACTTTCTTCCTAATAGTAACTCATTTATATTCTTAAACAGGTAATTATGTACTTTCGATAATTAAATGAAGATAGAGTGTTTTCAACTCTGGAGTGTTTAATCAGTTTGCCAGTAGAGTCAGATACTAGGTGTCCAGGAGCTAATGCTCCAGGTGATGGGTTATTCATGGCCTCTGCTTCTCCTCTCCTCTGCTTCAATAACCACTCCTCTGCTGATTAGCACTTCTGGCAAACGGGGTGGTAGACAGGTAAATCAAAAATGATTACAGTTCAAGTTAAGCAGTTGTTACCATATTGCTGTTACCAACATTTGCCAGGATTTCCTGGGCAGAGCAGGAAGACAGCTTGGCTTAGAAAGCTATTAAATGTCTCTGTGGATTACAGCTATGTCAACCTGGCCATCGCCCTCAGTAACCTCCTGCCTGACAGATGCACAGACTTGACATTTAACAGATGGTTTCACAGGTAGTGGCATATTTGAGCCTTACAGTAATTTAAGTTATATGCTTGTTAGATTTGCATATTCAAAATTGTTTCTCTGCAACCAGACTTACCCAATTTCTACTATTGTTAACATATCATTTTCTTAGGAATGTAGTAAATTTTATTGTCTTTCTGTCACCTCTTCTTTTCACATATACCCTATTGATTAATTGACTTACTCCTTTCTCACATAAATAGCATTTGCTGTTCCAAGGTCACACTTCTTTTCTCCTCATTCCCCTTTTCTTTGAAAAGAACCCATTCATCGTTTTGTTTACGGCAGTAGATTCCTCTGGGCCCACCCCAAGTTGCTAATAGCTAATTTGAAAACCTGTTGCTGTAGCATTTCAGAGGCCAGTCTGCTGTCTGTGACCTGTTCCTCACCCCCTTCTCTTGGCCAAAGGCTGTTTTTCCTGCCATAGAGTTTCATGTTAGCTATAATTCAGTTTGTTCTATACAACATTACATATGGCTTCCCTGTTAAACTTCCATTCTTCTGTTTTACTGAAACATCTTTAAAATATCTTTATTTTCTTTATATCCAGCTTTGTTTATTTTAATGGTGGGAATCACATAACTAATGCATAGGGAAATTGACCTCAGAAATAACTGCTTCATAAAATATATATCACTTTCTCATAGTCATGTTCAAATTCTTTTCACAGTACTCTGCTTTCATTCTCAATTTGTTTTTACATCATATTTCCCTCTAAAGTGGACACAGATTCTTCATTTTCATAGCATTACATTTGGATTTGGACTCTTGTTCCACCCTCTCTGGCCTGCTTATATTTTCTATGCTCATTCCCCTTGTTTTCTATAATTGTGCATGATGTACTAAGGTATAGCCTGTATACCTTTTAAGACTAGATACTACTTTTTTCATATTTGAGGTATATTTTCTTTTAAGACGCCCTTTAGGACATGCATCCTTACTTGTCATTATAATTCTTTACTGCATGGAATGCTAGTCGCATAGATGTCACCAGGTGTATCATAGAACTAAAAGGTGATCAGATGGTTTTCTTTTATGATGTATAAGGACCCACCATCACTAGCAGGACACCCTGATGAGCAGGATATTAAAGAAACAATGTCTCTATGCTCAAAAGCTTTCTCTTGACCTAACATAGCAAATAACCTTCCCACTTCTTTCCTTTTAAAAGGACTTTTTATATAAGCAAAGTAAAACTTCTGATTAAACAGACAAGCTCAGGGTGGGACATAGGGTTTGAGGGATACAGGAGGGAATCAGAAATTCTAGCTAACCTGTTTCCTTTCCAGTTTTCCCACCTGACCTCCAGAACTGAACTGGCTTCTTCCCCATTCCTTAGCCAGGCTGGCCACTGCTACTGCCACATCAGGCCTCTATGGGCATTTGTTCCCCTCATCCTCTGTTTGGGCCTGTGTCTTTGTCTCCTCATTGAACTGAAAAAAGATTGACATTTTTCAGAGTGAATTGCAGTGGGAGATGCCACCTTCTGTCCCTCACTATGACCCCCTTCAGAAACAGACAAGTCCACAGGGCACATATTCTTCCTTGTCCAAAAGTAGCTAAGCCAAGCCCCAGATTCCTGGACACACAGGTAGGCCACTGTCCCTTTTCCTGGCCCAGCCCTCTTTGGAGAAGCCCACACACATCCTCTCCGGAGTTCTTAGTGTAAGATCGCCATGTGCTTGGAGCAGAAGTCCCAGGTCACTGCCATGGGCAGCAGTTGAGTAAGAAGTTGCTGGGCTCTCGCTGTGACTTTAGCCTAAGTGCAACAAACACCTTCGACACTTTACTAGCAGTAATTTGTGTAAAATAGACTATACCCTGGAGTGCTGAGCCTTCTCTCCTTTCTTCCTCACCCTTTGCCACCATTGGAGAAAAGGATGTTTGCCCACATTCCTTTGGAATGTTCTGTAAATTCTCCTGATCTCACCAGTCAGCTGTTTCCCACTTCTTTCTGGCATGCCACTGGGCTTTGTAACACTTAATCTGCCATCTCTGCTAACTTCTCAGCAAGATGCCTACAAAAAGCTTGCCGTCAGTGTTTAAGAAAGTTAGTAACCTCCAGTTCTTTATCATTATGCTGTTTTTTGTTGTTTGATGCATTACAGTTTACAGGGAGCTTTATTAAAATATGTTATAATTATTCACTCTTGACAACTGTCTCTTGAGGTAGGTTGTAGTCTCCATTTAAAGTTTGGAAGCTAGAGAGGCAAATGACTCTGTCAAATGGCAGAGTTGAAAAGCAGACTTCTGAATTCACAGTCTTCCCACTGCATCAGAACTTGCTCTCATCGGTTAGAAATGTGATGTAAACACATCCTTATTTTTGTGTGCTAACCATACTTTCTTTATCCCGTGTGGAGTTGAAAACCCCCATCTCAGACCCAGAAGCACTTTTCCTCTTCAGTGGTTCTGTCATACCACATGCATATGATTCTCCACTCAGAGCATTTACATGTGAAATGTACAAATCAATTGTAGGCCCTGGGTGCTTGTCTGCAGCACTTTGCCCATGTGCTTCTCTGGTTTCTTAGTGCTCATTTTAGGACACTGATTAAATCCTTCCAATTAATTGGCCTTTCTCCTTGAAAGTTCCAAGACTATTTTTCATACTGGGGTTTATGGACTATTTGGAACCGAATTACCCAGAAAGCTTCTTAAAAATGCACTTTCCAGGTCCCGCCCCACATTTGATACAGAATTTTTGGGAGTGGAGACAGAGAATCATCACTGTTATTAAGCTCCTGGGATAATTTGATGAATTCTAAGGTTTGAGAAATGCTCTAAGAAACTGTAGTGTTGTGCTGTAATTTTATTTGCCCTTCTTTTTTCTTGATTTTACTTCCCATTTCTGCTTAGTTTCCTCAAGACCTAACCAAATTTCACCATCTCTGTCCCAAATCTGAGAGCCATAGTCTCATTCTTAGAGAGTGAAAGCCTGGAGTTCCCTTACCCAGCTAAGTGGAGGGACTAGTTTCTGGTGCCTTCTCCAAAATCTAGTATCTGTGGAGCTGAGGCTCACTTGCATGTAAGAGGAAGCTTGAGGGGCCCACCTTGAAGGCAGAGGCAGATTTGAAACCACGGCATTAAAGAAGCTAAAGCATCATTTGTTTGGGGGGCGGGTTGGAGGGAAGGGCTCCATCCTGGGCAGGTGCTTCTTGTTGCCTGGCCAAGGCCACCAGGTAGATCATTTATGATTCCAGGTAGATCGTTATCGTTTCCACCCAAGGAAATACTGCACAAACATCTCTCTTCTTCGGTTTTCTCAAGAAATGTCACCTTCCTTGGACACTTTTGTTATTTTCTAGGTAAGTCAAACTCAGTATTCTAGAACATGGAGGCTTAACAGCCATAATTTTCATGAGGGGTTGGTGAGTGTGCACTTCGACACTTACCCTGTGGCTTAGGACAAAGCACTTCAACTTTCTGAGCCTTGTTTTTCTCATCTGTGACATGGTAATACTGATATCTGTCCTGCTCATTTCACAGAGTTTTTGTGGAGATTAACTGAGAGGAATACATGAAAACAAGGCAGCACTGTTTAGAAATCAAGGTCTCTTGCATGCAGTTTTTTGCTGAGCAGTTTCTGAAACCCCTTATAAAGCAGTTTCACTTCAGAAGGAACGCTACTTCCTTCATAGATGCCACACAGTTTTTTTTTTCTTCCTCTTTTCCTCTCCTTTTTCACTCCTGTGGAAGCTAGAGGACTAAGTACAGTGGTATCCTCGATACTCCACGATCCTTTTCCTGGAGGATACTCCGTGATCCTTTTCCTGTTGTGTTGCACTATAGGTTTCCCTTCTCTGATGGGTCCTCCAGCTGGGTTCGCGGTGCGCTCCTGCTCTTGCTGCCTCTTGAGGTTGCTTCTCTTGTTGGCATGTTTCCTGTGGCTGCACGTGCTCCTTGTTGTCCCTAATGGCCATCCATGAACATGGGCTTTCGGTTAGGCAGGAAGGGCACCTTCTTATCCCCATCATTCAGATGAGGAGCTGAGAGGCTGCATCTGGGGCACGTTGTTCCCTCCTTGGGTACTGTGCTTGGACCAGCAGCCACGCCACTGTCTTCTAGCCCAGGCCATTTCCACAGTGACGTTCCATCTCAGTTAGCAAAGGACATTGGGGTACATTCAGTATCTTTTGGCCCCTTGAGTGCTGAATGTCTAAAGTTCTCCACCCTACTCCATCTATTCCCTTCCTTTCTATTTTAAAGATTTCTGTAGGTGGATTTGCATCACCTTCACTTTTAAAATTAGCACCTCTCCTAAAGGTAGAAAACCTCATTATTTGATCGTTAATCAGACACTGTCAGACTTTAGACAACTCCAAGACAGATGTAGCAGTACTTTAATGCCACTTCCGCATCTGTTAATAATGGACACTTAAAGATAGTGTTACTTTTCTCAAGGCTGGATGGTTCACTTTGACATTGAATATATTTAGCGTAGGTGATTTTGGCAAAATCAGGTTGTCTGTTTTTCTCTCCATGTTTTTCTGTCCCTTTCCAACATTTTCTTGAACCGTGTATAAAAATTTTATTTCAAAATATTGCAAAATATCTAGATCCCTTTGGGTTCAGCGTAGGTTCACTTCTGATGTTCCACGTTGCATCTTTCTCCCATTGTCTTAGTTCTTTTGTAGTCCTTGGGAAACTCCAGGGGCACTCCTTTGTTCAAAATGTATTATACTCTGTTCTTTGATAATTAAGTCAGTTGTGTTTAAAATAAAATAAAACATCTTAAACCGTGCAAGTGAGTGTTACCACCACATCCTACAAGAATATAGCCCCCTTTGTCAGTTAATAGTTGAATAGGTTCCAGGCCCAACAAAATCAGGAAATCAGTTTCATTTGTGTTTAATGTTAATCTTTTTCTCCTCTCATCTCTCCTCCACTGCACCCTCCTCCATTGGTGTCCCTGCCCCACAAACACCCTCACACTTGAAGCCTCTCGGGACCTTTTCTTTTGCTTTCTTACCCCAAGGGCTAAATCTGACAGCATCCATTCCCATTCCTCAATTCTGGCACGAGAGGGAGTAGTTAAACCAGACAAATTCCCTGGAAGATTGCACAGTTATCTTCATTTGGGGGAATGTCACTCAGGGCAGGAAGGGCCAGGGCCTGACCTGTCAGCTCCAAAGGAAAGTGCCCCACTCTGTGAGGTTCCTCGGGGACTCAAAGCCAGACCTGCCCCAGCCTGCCCGGTCCAGACTGCCTTGCAGGTGGCCAGGCATTTCAGGCCTGAGCACTATTGGCTTCTTCCTTTCCCTCCGCCCCAGAACTTCCAGATCTTGGGTTTCCCAGTGCATTTACAGTTCAGTTAGTCTTTTAAAATATTATGCTAAAACCCTTCTCCCTCATTTAATTGATGTTCTGGATGTGTCAGTGGTGTCTTCTACTTTCCTCCTAGTTTTTTTTCCTTCTATTTCTGATAATGAAATTTCTGACACAGAAGCTCATTGTTGGAATGCATCCTCTTCAAGCATAAGACATTTTCATACTGTTGGGTAGTATCTTAATATATGTAATTGCTGCTACTTAGAAATAGTAGGAAGCCTGTTTAGAGCCAAATCTGGACACTTGGAGTCCTGAGATTAACAAAGGTGTTTGACTTTTGGCACTAGGAAACTGTCATGGAATAGGAATGAGAATGATGGAAGAAAAAAAAAAAAGGTTACCTTGCGTGTAAAATAGTGGTTTCCCAAAGAAGCACCTGAGATGGGATTTACAGGCCTGGAGCCTAAGTGGTTTCAGCTTTGGGTATATGTCATCAGCTTGAGTTGAAGAATAAATAATGCAGGGAAGTAAGCCTGTGTCATAGACGTGTGCTGTCAAGTTGTACTGTCAGTGGAGAGCTACCAATAAGTGAATTTGACACTCAGACCAGTTTTCATCCATGGTTTGAAAGTGAAGTGAATTCAGATGTTTATTTCAAGCCAAAAAGGGTAACTTTTTGGTCCCATATAGTGATAGAAACATGTTGGTTACCAACATTTTTCTTTTGGATATTTCCTCTATCCCAGGACTGTACAAAGGAACTTTTGGTAATGGCAGAAGTGTTCTGTCTGTGCTGTTCAATATAGTAGCTACTAGTTGTATGTGAACACATATTGAACCCTTGAAATGAAGTTAGAGTGAATGAGGAACTGAATTTTAATGTAATTTAATTTTAAATAGCCACATGTGACTGGAGTTTACCGTATCGGACAGTGTAGCTGTAGTTGTTCAGTGTAATATTATTTACCATTCTCTTTATTTCAGTCAATTAGGTTCCATATATTTTATCTCATATGTGCACGACTGTGTGATTTAAAAAAGAAAAAAAAAAAGTAGCCAAAGGAAATTTACATGGTATACTTGGTATGCTGTGTTCTTTAAATCTGGGGATTTTTTGTTTAGTACTCTAGATTAAATTGTCATAAAAATCCTGATTGCAGGTGTGGGAAACAGTGTGGATGGTATTCTCATCTTTTGCAGAGGTAGCAGTTGATTAACTGGTTAGGCAGGAGGCCATATAGACCCTACCTTTCAGAGACCTGCAGTTTGGCCTTTGCAGTGGATTCACCATGATAGCATGTCCCACGTTTGCCTTTGTTGAAAACCATTTCCCAGGCCCTTTCTCTCCTATTTGAGTTCAAAGATACCATAGAAATGTAGTCAACATTATTATCCCAATGAGCTCAGAGATTCTCATTTCACACTGTAAAGTTGAGCTGGTGGCATACATCGTGAGCATTGCTAAAATATGTCAGCAAAGTCAAGGAAAGTTAAAAATTATTAGCTATAAACTGCTTTTACACAGGTGTGCTCCACGGTACAATGAGTGGCATTTTTAAAGCATTGATAAATATTCATTGGAAAACTTTTTTAATATGTAGGAGGAGGAACTGTCTCTTAAATTATCTGCTCCTTTGCCAAATTGGTCCTTTATATGCTGTAGCTTTTTCAGTATAACTGTATTTTCAGCATAAATATGGAGAATCAGATAACTTAATTAAAAATACATAAATTGACAAGAATACCAGTACATTCAGTCTCCTGACAGTTGACCTGCACGGTGAATGCAGCAGGTAACTGGTCTCAGTGGGAATCTTGAAGATGACAGGGGAACCCGAAGAAATTATCCCTATCCCCCTGCTCCTGTGAAGTATATATGAAATGTATTTATATTGCTTCTGGAAAGAGGGTTCAATAACGTTTTTTACCTACCCGTATCAAGAAGCCCTATATAGTCAAGAAGCTCTCATTTAAAAGCTGTGATGCATCATGGATAAAATAAAGCATATTACTAAGTCGTTTGCATTTTCCAGAGAGAGGACCCTTTTCAAGTCTGAAGTGACCCTGGTGCGCTATGGGAATTTGTAAGACGTGACTTGATACACATGTGTGGTTGTGTGTGGAAGCATGCTGAGGGTATGCTTGCATTTGGAAGGGAGGGAGGAGACTAATTATTAGGCTTGATGCATTAAAGACTCTTAACTTGTCTTTTCTTTAAGTTGCTGCCATAATCGTTTGTATTGCATCTTCTCCCCTTTACTATATTTTGCTCTGGCAAAAAAATTACCAGGATAACCAAAAACTCGATAATCATGCATCTCTTTTGCCTTCTGCATTGGTGCTGTCTTTTTAGATCAAGTTTAGGGAATCTTTTATTGAGGTTACTGCTTCAAAGAAGTGTATGTTGAGAGCTTCAAGTGTAAAAACTAATCAGATTAACCAAGTTTTTATATACTACTTAATAGTTTTTAAAACTTTAGAGTTTTTCAAATAGTCATGTTACATTTGCGTAGCACTTTGCCATCTGTAGCAGAGCTTATCAGTTGGCACCAGATGTCTGTCCCACAGGTGGGTGTTAAAAGAAAGTTCAAGGAGAATATGATGACTAGAGGGTGTACGTCATCTCAGAAGAAAGGCCGTGCTCACCTCAGCTAGTGACTGGCAAATCAATCGAGTGTTATGCAGCCGCTCCTTTAAGAAAAAGCAGAAATACAGATTTTTTTTTTAATGTGAAATCTCTAACTTAAAAAACTGGCTCAACTATTTTTTAAAGCACTGTACAAACTCAGAATATCTGTGGACCAGGATCATGGGACATTGTTTTAATATTTATGCTCCAGGAGATGGTATTCATAGCCTTTGGGGGTTTTTTTGTTTGTTTGTTTTCATTGGGGCCTTTGTTTTTATTTTCTGTCTTACTGACATTTTTGCAATTCTTAAACCATCCTGGAACAAAAGAACCTTGACATTTCACAGTGTATATTGCCAATTTCATGTTCTTTTGACCATGTCAGTTACATTTCTGACAATGATCAATCCTGTCCCCTCTAGAGTGTTGGGTAGGCACACTAGCATGATACATCTAGAGGTCTGGGAGAGACGGTGGAGTGAGTATGCCCCAGCTCTCTCTACGGGGCCACAGTAACCTACTGCTGGGAATATTGTTCTCGGGCTGTCTTGCTGTAGTTAAAGGACTGTTGCTTCATAGAATACTTAGACTGTATTGGGTATATATGATCAAGGTGGGACTAATTATGACCCCATTCTGATGCAGTCCTTGTGCTTGAGTTTGGTTGAAGGAAATAGTTGCATGAAAACTTTTCAGTTAATAATGTGCTCTTTGGAGGTGAGAAAATCAAACAGAACTCAGGAAGAACATTGGGAAAGGCTAGCAGCTGGTGAGATCCTTAGACATCCCAGAGTTGGTACAGGCTAATGCCTTTAACACTTAACAACAGAAAGCAAAACAACAACAAACAAAATATTATCTTGGTAATTAATTAAGCCTAAGAGGCAGCCACCAACCTGTACTGGGTCCCAGCAGTGGCTAGCGTAGATAGTAGAAACTTAATACAGACTTGTTGAATTGAATTTTTCTTTCATGGAATAATAGTAATAACTGCTGTGTATTAAATGGCTAGCATTTTACTAAGCATTTGATAGGTTTTTCTGACCTCACGTCAACCGTGCAAAGGCAAATATTACCTCAGTTTCCATATGAGGAAGCTGAGGCTGGGAGAGATAAGGATATGTAGCCTGGAAGCCTGGAGGTCTGTTTAATTCAAGAGTTGCAATGATTGGAGAAGAGGCTAGTTGTAGGAACCTGCCACTCTTCCTTCATGTTTCCCAGGAAATGGGCTGAGCAGATAGTAGCATTAAAGTTGGACTAATGGGAACATATTAGCATTCAGACCTGCATGTCTGTCATAAATATAGAATTGATCATGCGTTGCTTGTTTACCACATGCTTATACATTTTTCTCATTGCATGTTGAGAAAAGTTAATTTCATGACCAAGACTTGTTTTCGTAGGCCAAAACGTTTAACTAGGTCATCATCCATATCAAAAATTAGTCCTTAGTTATTGTGTTGTAATGGAAATAATTTTTTAACCAGTTCCCTTTGTCATTGTAGGTTAAGAAAAATCTATGTAGATGCACATTTTTTTCTCCTTTAAAGTGGAAGAATATTAATACATAGCTCGCATTTTCCGTAGAAAAGGAATATTATTTTCTGGTTTGTTTACCAGGTACCCTATCATGGATTTTTAATAAACACTAAATCATGAAGGACACTTTACACATGAAATTGCCATGTGAAAAGACTAATGCTAATCCAGACATCATTTTTTTTTAAACCACCACATGTCAATATTTATTACATTTCAATTTCTTATCAAGGATGACATTCCTTTTAAGCAGATAACTAAGTGAGTTACATTTTTATTCAAAAAAGCTTCAGAAAGTTATGGAAAGGACCAGGATTGTCATCAGAATTGTCCGGTGCCCCAGCCCAAACCTTCTGCTGATGTCACCATCCAGGCAGCAGCCCTGTGGCCTCACCCTCCCTGGGGAGCTGCCCTCCTCACCCAAGGCTGTTCCAACCAAGGCAGAGAACTTGCAGGCCAGGCTGCAGATGGGTCAGAATACTCATTCAGTACCTTCTCTGCTCTGGTATTGTGCTAAGCACTAGGATGCATGGGAAGGAGAAATCACAGGTGCCGCCCTTACAGGGCTTGCTCAGGAGCAGAACTGAGCAGTACGGTAGAGTGGGATAACTGACAAGGCAGGAAAGACAGGGTGCTGGCACCACGTCACACTTCAGCTGCCCCGCTGTTTCAGCTCCTAAGGAGCTGTTCTAGTCTCCCAGGCCCTGTTGTTCCTCCTCATGGGGTGGTCTTGGGGATGCAATATGTTAATACATATAAAGCATTTAGAGCAGTGTCTGGCACTTAGTAAGTGCTCAATAAATGTTAGCTACATATGTAATTAGCTATAATGTAACCTAATCTCTTCCGAAAATTTTAGTGACAAATTTCTACACAACTGCGTTGAATTCTTTTCTATGTCCTGAAGCAGAGATATAATTGACTTTTAAAACAGAGATATAATTGACTTCACATAGGAATGAATTCTTTCATACTTATTAAAATGGTTTCACAGTTAGCTGGTGAAAATTTAGACATAATTACTTTTACCATACTTAAGGAATAATTAGCCCTGCTAAATGGGAGTTATCATTATCTTAATCATCATTATTATCCTAATCTAAAGCATTTATTGAAAGTCTGATTTTGCTTTTTAAGTAAGCTAACCCCTTTTCAAAGCGAGTTTTTGGACCTGCCCTTGGGGTACTTACAGTGTAAGACAATAGTAATGCCAATACAAATTTAGGGTCAGCATTAAACCTGTTGTTCCTTCTCAAGTGTGCTCTTATTGGTAGTTTTTGTTATAAATGTCCTTATATCTTCTTTTATGGTTATGTAGCCCGCCTCTTCCAGCAGATTTAGAGGCTTCATATCAAAAGCAACTTATAGAAACCAGATGATATTGTTTGCTTCTAATTATGTCCCCAAAGTGGTTACTTAGTTCTCAGGTGATATTTTAAAATAATTTCTTTAGACGTAATTTCAAATTTACAGAAAATTTGAACTAGAACAGTACGAAGAACTCTCATGTTTCCTTCATTCAGATTCCCCGACTACTGACATTTTACTACATTTGTTCCCATTCCTATCACCTGTTCCTCTGTATTTATCTATCCGTTATCATTCGTTTTTTTCTGAACCTTGAGAGCAAGCTGTACGTGATGTCCTGTCACCCAAGTACATGTTTCAGACACTCTCCTACATCACCTGCATAACAACCCTCCAGTCTGGAAAGCAAAACTGATACAATACTATCATCCCATCCACAGGCCTCATTCAGATTTCACTATCTGTCTAAACAGTGTCCTTTTTTTTCCCTTTCTGGATGGCACATCTTTACTAAGTATCTTCTATGCTCCAGGTATTGTGCTAAGCACCAGGATACACAGGGAAAGGAGAAACATGGTTGTTGCCATATATACAATGAGTTGTCAGGTCTCTTTAGACCCATCAGTCTAAGACTAAGAAGTCCTGATCTGTCTCTCATGTCCTTAACAGTTTTAAAGAGTATAGGCCTTAATTTCCCTAGGGTGACCCTCAGCCTACATCCATCCAGTGTTCCCTCATAACCAGTTCAAGCCATGCATTCTTGGCAGAAATACCAGAGAAATGGTGCCATGCTCTTCTCAGGGTATCACATGAGGTGGCAGCACCATGACTATACCCATCCCACCCCTGGTGATGTTGACCTCAATCACCTGCTTCTGTTGGTGCCTGCCAGCTTTCTCCACCTTCAAGTCACCATTTTCCCCGTTTTATTGATCAGTATTTTTCGGGAATGATTCCTGGTCTCTATCAGCCATCTCTGTGATGGTTACCAAATGGGATTCTCTACTTCTGTCATTTTTTTCCATGTATTAGTTGGCATCCTACTGTAAGGAATAGCTTTCCCTTTCTCTCATTTATTCATTTATTTATTTTATTTATATCAGTTTGGACTTGTGAATTCCTATGTAATCCAGTGGATTGTAATCTGTTATTTACTTTGATGCTAAAATTGTCTGTGATTTGGTCAGCGGGAACCCTTTCTTCCTTGTCCTTTTGACTTGTCTTCATCATTATTTGAGCATTTCCTTACTTTCTGACAAAAAGATTTCCAGAATCATCTTGTACTTTCCCTGCCCCAGCCCTGGAATCAGCCATTATGCCAAGGAACCTGGTTCCTTTTAGTGGAGGATGGGGTATTTAGGAACCAAGATCTGGTAGTTGAGGTGCTTCTCGCTACTGGGATGTTATTGCTTCTTGGTCCTCTCAGTAGAGAAAGCTACTATATACATACATGTATCAATACATCCACATGCGTATATACTCATACACATGTATATCTAAAAGCATTTACATCGCTGTATGTGTGTGTGTGTATACACACACACACACATGCATAAAATCATGAGCTCATACCGATTCCTCCAATTACAATTCAACATCTTGGTGTTCTTTCTAGCATTCTCCCTTCCATGTTTGTAAATACCTATTCCAACAGCGAGAAGTCCATTTTTTAATACATTGATTTATTTGCTCAGTTTACTCATTTACAACATGTAACTGATTTTCCAACCACACTAGCCATCTCTTACACCTACCATCTCTATGTCTCTCCCTCACCTCCCCATCCTCAACTGCAAGAGAGATGTTCTCCCCACAGCAACAGGGGAGTGTGTGTGTATGTCTAAAGCCCAAGAAGACAAGTCAGAACTGTTCAGAGTTTTGGGACAAGACCTGGATTCAACTTCTGTAAACCTCACTTTCCTCATCTGTAAAATGGGGATTCGAAGAGATAATATATGTTAAAAATGTGCTTGGCACATTTTTATGTGCTTGGTAGATAGTATGAGTTCAGTAACTATTAGGTATAATTATTTTTACTGCTATTGTGATCATAATTACTAAAAAGAGGTTATTCCCCCCCCAAATTAAAAATGGGCAAAAGACATTTCTCAAAAGAAGATACACATATGACCAACAAGCACATGAAAAAATGCTCGACATCTCTAGTCATTAGGGAAATGCATATCAAAACCATGACGAGATGCCACTTCATACTCAATAGGATGCTACTGTCAGGAAGAAAAAAGGAAAATAACAAGTGTTGGTGAAGATGTGAAGAAATTGGAACCTTTTTGCACAGTTGGTAGGAATGTAAAATGGTGCAGCCAATGTGGAAAACAGTTTGGTAGTTCCTCAAAAAGCTAAACATTGAATTACCATATGATCTAACAATTCTACTCCTAGGTATACCCAAAAGAATTGAAAACAGGTACTCAAATAGATATTTGTACACGCATGTTCACAGCAGCATTATTCCAATAGCCAGAAGGTGGAAGCAATGCAAATGTTCATCAATAGTTGAATCAGTAAACAAAATGTGGTATTTACATACAATATAATATTCAACCTTTAAAAGGAGGGAAATTCTGATACGTGCTACAACATGGATAAACCTTGAAAACGTTATGCTAAATGAAAGAAGCCACACACAGAAGGACACATATTGCATGATTCCATTTAATTGAGGTACCTAGAATGAGCAAGTTCTTTTTTTTTTTTTTTAATTGAAGTGTAGTTGATTTACAGTGTGGTGAGATGAGCAAGTTCTTAAAGACTAAAAGTAGAGTAGTGGTTACCAGGGGCTAGAGGGAGGGAGAAATGGAGAGAGATTATTTAATGGGTACAGAGTTTGTTTGGGATGATGAAAAAGTTTGGAAATGGATAGTGGTGATAGTTGCACAGCATGGTGAATGTACTTAATGCCACTGAAATATACACTTAAAAATGATTAAAATGGTAAATTTTAAGTTATGTATATTTTATCACAAACATAAGGAGATTACTAAGATTTTAAGATGACATAACACGAAAAACTTGCCTATATGTATTCTTTTAAGACTACTTCCTTTTTCCATAGCGTCCATTGGTTATAGATATAGTGCCTCCCCCACCCCCCAGCAAAACACAACACACACACACACACACACACACACACACACGCAGAGTCTGCCAAAGGAAGGCTGAAGAATGATATTTGTAGAGGTTAACAGACAGGGAAAGTTGGGGGGGTCAAATGGATCTAAAACAGGGCTGACTTGTGGGCTACATGTAGCCTGCAATTTGTGATGGTTTTTACATTTTTTAAAGGGTGTAAAAAAACAACAAAAAAGAATATCTGACTAAGGCCGCATATGGCACAAAGCCTAAAATATTTGCTATTTAGCCCTTTTCAGGAAAAGTTTGCCAACACCTGGTCTGAAATGACGCTGTGGACTGAATTGTGTCCCCCAAAATTCATATGTGGAAACCCTAAGCCCCCCAGTGTTATGGTATTTGGAGGTGGGACGTTTGGTAGGTGGTTAGGTTTAGATGAGGTCATGAGGGTGGGATCTTCACGATGAGATTCATGCCTATAAGGCACTAATATCCTTGCACATGATACCTTTTACATATTTTTAGAGAGAACTTCCTCTCTCTCTCTCTCACGTTCCATGTGAGAATGTGGTGATAAAGCAGCCAGCTGCAAGTCGGGAAGAGGGTCCTCACAAGGAAGCAAACATGCTGGCACCCTGAGCTCGGACTTCTGAAACTGCGAGAAAGTACACTTCTGCTGTTGGAGCCACCTAGACTATGGTGTTTTATTATGGCAGCCAGAGGAGGCCGAGGTAAACACGCTCTTCACAGCTCTGCCAAGAGCAGACTCTAGTGCTCACCGCCGAGATTTTACCAAAATCTCTTCTCTTCACAAATGAAAAGGGTACCAAGAAGAGGAAAGCACACCTACCAGAGAAAGCATGATCAGGGGATTTCTTTGAAATAACCAGAGTGGTAAGCAGTAGGTTCCAAAATGCTAAGAAGAATAGGGTTTCTACAATAGTGATTTTCTTATGTGGCACCATTTGTTTTTCTTTGAATGTAATAAAAATGACAGCTTTTCATGTACTGATACTCCCTGAGCCTTTTAAAGTCAAACAGATGATGCTATTTGTGTGTAAAGGTTTTTCTCTTGCGCCCATTTGTTTCTCCAGCTTGAATTTCTATGTAAACTCCCTTGGCTAAATGACACAAGCCACCCACTCCCCATGCCTCCTCTCGGTTTGTAGAGCAGGGGGCTGAAACCTGCTGTCTACAGTGTGGAGGGTCCAACACGCAGCTCACCGCACCAGGCAAAGGAAGATTTCCTGGTCAGCCAGGCTGCCCCCGGCCCATTCCCCCGTTTGTGCCATGATTGTGAACATGCAGCTTTGAGACATGGCTTCAAGACATTTTTGGTCAACCTAGCCCAAACCTGCTCATTGATCTTACTGGTTTTAACTCATTCCATTCTACCCCTATTTTGTGTTATTGGATAATTATCTGCAGATTAGATAAGCTTGATCTCTGACTTTATGTGAGCCCCTTCTTAATAACATGTTGTACTTCCTATCGATCTGAAGATATCATTTGTACAGAATGATCATTTTCCCCATCCTTAGTCTTCTTAAAATTGTGACATGGTCTTCACAGCTGGATTCTGGGAACAGACTGTTTTCACATTCATCCTGAGTCTGAGTTTGTTACAGTTCTTTTGGTTAAAGTCTAATGGGGTGGGGGGAGGGGGGTGGTGAATCAAATAACCTGCAGGCTGGATCAGAGTCGGGGGGGGGGGGGGGGGGCTTGTTTGTTTGCTTTTCCCTTATTTGAAGGCCTCTAAGACTATGTAGAAACTAATATCAGGTATCAAAAAGCAGGCAACTGATTATGATTGATTGAATTGTTTTGCCTTACCAATATCTATTGAGCTCCTACTTGTGCAAAGCGCAAAATGCTTTTGGGAATCAAAAGTGAATAAAACACGCTCCCTGCTTTCAAGACGATTACAATGCAGAATATTAGAAGAACTTCCTGTTTAACCCAAAGGTCTTTAAGGAAGGCTTCAGCCCATAGCTGTAAAAACATATCTCCTTAAGATGAGGAGGATTACAAAGTCTATCAAAAAGCAAAGTGTGCTCTGAAATTATATTTTAGTATAGATGGGTTTTAAGCAAGGATTTGGGGACAGACTGAAAAATGAAGCATGAAAGCTTTAGAGGGCTTTAGCTTTTGCTTTACTTTGGCTAATATAAGAGTGCCAGGAAAACAGAAAGTACTCTTGCTCTTGACAGTATAAAATTCTTATTATTTTTAGAGAGTAGTAACTGTGGATTTATGAAATTCTTTGTGAGAGCAATTTAGTTAATAGGTATGTAAATGACTACTTATTTCATTGTGTAGGTGGATCGCTCCATGTACACTTTCTGAGGAAGAATGTAAGTGCTAAATTAACATTGCAAATGCAGAGAAGCAGAAGTTAAGGTTCGAATGCCATACCTTTGTTGTATTCGATGTTAGGAGTAAGACAGAGAGGATCCATCTTGTAACTGAAATTTGTTTGATTTCCTCAGTGGAATTTCTTATTCACATCCAACTCTCTAACTGCTCTTTTCGGATGTAAGAAAATAGAAGTGAATTGGTGTGCAAGGTTGTTTCTTATTATTGGTTTCCAAGTGCCAAGGATCATCATAACCTAGCTGGGGTGGGAAGAGGGGGTGCTGTAAGTTAATACCACGGTAATAAATTTTCATGCAAGATTTGCAGTCTAAGGTATCTAGTGAGAACATCCCCTAAAAAAACATACATAAGGAGCTCTTTTTAAAATATATTGTTTTGGGGACTTCCCTGGTGGTCCAGTGGTTGAGACTCCACACTCCCAATGCAGGGGGCCCAGGTTCCATCCCTGATCGGGGAACTGAGATGCCACATGCCACAACTAGAGAGCCCACATGCCGCAACTACTGAGCCCGTGCACCACAACTAGAGAAGCCCGCACACCACAACGAAGACCCAGCGTGCCAAAATAAATTAATTGATTAATTAATTAATTTTTTAAAAAGTTTTAAAAAAAAGTATATTGTTTTTTTCAGCATGAAGACAACTTCAGAGGAGGCTAAGTGTTCCAAAGCTCTTCTGGCTTTAACCACCTCCTGTGATCAGCATTGAAGCTTCTGTAATCCTTGAGTTAAACCAGGCCTCATCTGGGGGCAGAAGTCACCAGTGGGAGAGAATAAATGGGCCCTGCCTCTTAGATGGTCTCCAGCCTCCCTCATGTGAATTCATCCTGCCCAGGGAATTAGCTTCAGTTGTGTTTTAATCATTATATTGCCCTTCTTTGAAACTTCCTTGGATTCCGAGTTGTCATGCAAATCAAATTAAAATTCTTGTTAATGGAACCCAAGGTTTCCACCACTTCACCCTTCTGCCGTCTTACCTCACCATTCTTGGCTCCCACTAACGCCAGTTCACATTCTCCACATCAGGTCAGCAAACGAACATGCAGAAACTCACTCATCGTGTTTGTTTCTCCCTGTGTGCTGCAGCTCATATAATTCCCCCTCCCTGTCTCTCTTACTCATCAGTAAGCCGAATTCCTTCTCACTTGGCTCTACACGATTGTTGTCATAGGCATGCATGTGTTCCTTTATGTGGCAAGCTCTTTCTGTGCTGTGCTATGGCCATTGAGGATAAAGACCCCAGGGGCTGTGTCGACTTCTTCAACCCAACCAGCTCTGTAAGTGGGGTGAGGGACTCGGCTCCCCACATGGTGAGTGCTTCTTTGTTAAGATGTTTTATGTGTTTGCTTTTGCTTTTGTCTTCCTTTTCCTATAGGTACAGAGTGAAGACAGTGTCCTCCTGTTTGTTATTGCCTGGACGATCACAGAAATTATCCGTTACTCCTTTTATACATTCAGTCTATTAAACCATCTGCCTTACCTCATCAAATGGGCCAGGTAAAGAAGTACAGGGAATGAAGACTAACTTTTGAAGTGATCTATCACTGTATTTTTCCTTTATTGCCTAAATACTATTTTTTCTTTCTAAAAATAAAATTGTGAGAATTCCCTGGTGGTTCAGTGGTTAGGACTTGGTACTTTCACTGCTGCGGGCCTGGGTTTGATCCCTGGTCGGGGAACTAGGATCCTGCAACCTGCGTGGCGTGGCCAATAAATAAATAAGTAAATAAATATGAAATTGTGTGAGACGGGTTAGGTAGAAATCTGGTCTATAGATTTCATCAGAATAAGTGACTGTACATAACTTTGATTAATAGAAACACTTTAAAATTTTTTATCTCTACTTATTTCCTTGGGAGCAATTCTTTTCAGTTAAATTATTCAAAAGAGATTTGATGTGCCATCCCTTTTTTGTCCATAGAAAATTTTACTGATAAACTTCTGCCATTTTGATGGATTTTGGACTAAGTCCAATTCTTGTCTCAATTTTGCCAACAAGATAACTCTTAAATTACTTTTTAATTAATAACAAATGTTACATGGCAGTTTTAGCATATTATCGGTTTAGTTTGCTTTGATTATTTTTAGCAGTAATATTTGTTATGAATTGTGTAAAAGGCTGATAGTTCATCTAATTATCTGAACTAATGTGTGACACAGTTGTGAGCAGTTTTCTGAGTTAGAAATGACGACAGGAAGGAGTGACAAAGCCAAAGGATCAAAATTATCCTTGGGGCCAAAGTTCCGCATTTCATAAAAGGAAAATGATGGTTCCTAGACAATTTATGAGTTTAGTGATTAAGCAGAGACATAAACCAAATGTCTCCAACATTTCAAGCATGTGAACTTCTCCTTTTTCTTTTCTTTTTTTTTTCAGTAAACATTTGTATTAGGAAAAGGGGAGAATGGGAAAAACATAGCAGTTTCTAACCAAGCTGGGCAGACTTGTGAAAGCTGTCTATCCTGGTTATAGGGAAAGTTTATTGACCAAACCCTGATTTTACAATTAGAGAAAGATTCTTCTGTCCATTGTCTTCTGTGGCCCATGGGAGAGTCTTCCTTTTCCACCATCCTCCTTAGCATGGCTGAAGGTAGCAGTGGAGAACGTGTCTTTCTTTTGTCACAGATTTCTCAGCACAATTCCTGTGCCTGGACATTTAGAGCCCAGTATTTATTGTCAGCCACAAACAGCGGAAGGCTTTTTAAAATCTGAGCTGATGATTTCTTTAGTAATACTTATACCTCAGAATGGCTTCCAGTTAGTTCCATAGGGTGAACCTCTCTGAATTGCTTTTGAAACCTGAGGAACTCCTTTTTTTAAAGTGAAAAAACTTGTGTGGAGTCACCCATGTGATAGTAATTGTAGTTTTTTTGACTGGAAAATTATGTAATGACTAAAGGCTTATCATAAAAATTTTTAATGTTTTTTAAAATTAGCATGTATTTTATTTTTCACAGTAGCACGTACAGACATTTGAGAAGTCGTAGCAGTATACACACGTTGGATGTGCTGTTTTTTTCAGTCCACAGACCAGACTTTGGTGTACATTGTAGGGATTCCTGGACACCATGCTCCAACACCTTCCCCCGCAAACTCACGCCCACCCCACGAGGCAGGACCCTTCAGTATGAACCATGACTCAGTGCCCCTACTTTACCAATATTTGGCATCATCTCAATTATTTTAGGGAGTTGTTTTGAAGAGTTGTTTATTCAGGCCAAATTTTGAGGCTGACCAAACACATTTCTTTTATTTTAGAACATTCAGAAGCATACTTGCTTTGGCCCTTTTCAAAAACTGGCTTGTAAAACCTGAATTTAAGCAGTGGGTAAACAGGGAAATGTATAAACCATAGCTTTCTACCAAGTAATCATTATTGGTGGGGATGCATCTTTCTACTAAAGCTGGCTTCGAACCTCAGTAATGAATATTTTGTTTTGTTTTAGGTACACGCTTTTCATTGTGCTGTACCCAATGGGAGTGTCAGGAGAATTGCTCACAATATATGCCGCTTTGCCCTTTGTCAGACAGTCTGGCCTGTACTCCATCAGTTTACCTAACAAATACAATTTCTCTTTTGACTATTACGCATTCCTAATTCTGATAATGATCTCCTACATTCCAAGTAAGTAGATGTTTATGCATATATTTATTTATGTTTCAAAAATTGGCTCAAGAATAACTAGAGTTAAATGCCTTTGGTTGTTTTTACACCATAAATCTAATTTATTGGGAACGCTTTGGTTTTTGTTGAATGCCGACTGTCAGAGGGAATTTTCTCTGGTAGTAATTGAATAAAGATGAACCCTTCTCAATACAGCTGCCAAAATGCAGTCCTTCTCAGTGTGTTTTAAACAGTGGATTCCAGGATAGGTTAACTGTCTATTGGAGGAGAGTACTGAGTGGAAAGCAAAAAAAAAAAAAGCCATTAAAGACCTTACCTTGAGTTTTTCTGTCTCTTGAGAACTGCTTGTTGTGGTATTTGAAAAACACTGTAAAGAGATTTTTACATTTTTACTGTATCAAAATAGATAGTTACTTCACTTTTAAGGAATTGATAGTTAACTAGAAACAAATAAAATAAAAATAGATTAATTTATTTTTTCTATATTTCTTATTTGTTTGGAAATAAAGCCATCTGAATAGGACATAGTGTTATCTTCAGGATGGTTTCCAATTATTTTAATAGTACTTCTGAAGGTTTAAATATATGGATAATCAAACATGCCTATCAGCACATTAACAGAGAGAAAAAGCCATGTTTGAGGCTTCTCTGAAATGAGTCATGTTTGCTGAGGAAGAGTTGTTTACTCCTTTTCTCAAATTCTGATGTTCAGTTGCAATCCTATGATTGATTTCCACATATCCAAAAGGATCTTGTTTTACCCAAGGACACGTAAAGTTAATGTTTCTTCTCATTTAGCTACTTCCATAGGCATTGTGACTCTGAATCTTATTTTAGTCTGTGAGATGCTATGTTCTCCCCTAAACCTCAGGTTAAATTCAGACTGGAGGGTTGGATTTTTCTTCAGCCCACAGCATTAACTGAATGAATCATCCTAACAATCATAGGTGACATGTTTGTGTCCCCCTGTGGAAAATTGCATTTCATGCATTGTGAGAAAAACAGCACACCCCGATTTCATGTGAACATTTATCTTGGAGAAGTTCTTGGATGCAGTTCTGCTACATGATTCATTTTCTGCTCTTTATTAATGATCAAGTCCTCCTCTCTGGTGCTAGAACCATGGTGGCTAAAGGCCATCTCTCTTCAAACGTAAAAGGTAGTTGATTTTCAAACAAAAGATAAATATGGAAGAGTGTAAAAATTTAAGTAATAAAAATTAACTTAGAGCTTTTCACCTTTCTAATTTTGTTCCCCTAGAGTTTCATTTCCAGTCTCTAGAGCAACAATTCGTAATTGCAGTTTTGCCACACCCAGACTAACAGATATCCCGAGGAGCACCACAGGATTTATTTAAATTCAACATAAGTCTTTGAATGGCAATAGATGCTGTATTGGGTAACTGGGAAAGGGGCAAGGAGAATATCGTGAAATCAAACCAATAACAAGGTGCTGCGTCATTGACAGAAATCTGGGACCCCTACCTCAGAGTTGCTGCAAGATTTTCTGTCTGTTGAAGAGAAGGAGGGGCTTTATTCCAGGAACAGTTCTGCAGGGCAACCCGTGTCTGTCTGCACCTCGTAGTCTTCTTTGTGCTCTGGTGGGCAACCAGTGCTGCCCAGCCTTTTGCTTCTGCCTGCTGACCTCTCAGTGTAGCGAAGGGACCTGGTCAAGCATAGGATGATAGGATTCCTGAAGGAAAACAAGCCCAGTGCTCTGGGATTGTCCTTCTTGGCCTTAAAAGAGAAAAGAGAGAAAACACAGACCTTAGAGCCAGCTGTCTTACAGGGAGTAGGGCAGCGCTCTCCTCTCAACAGATGTCTGCTTTTACCTCAATCCTTCCCCCTTCTTCCATTCTCAGCCTCTTTTTGATAAGAGAACTTGGCTTGGTTTAAAAGCTGTATTCTTTCATTTCTAAGGCAGCTTAACTCTTGTAGAACAAGGACAAGGACAGGGATTAAAAGGTTCCCTCCAAATCCCTAACTCCCCACCCCGGCTCAGGATGGTCATGCAGACCATATTTGTGTCTGCTGGCACTCACTATGCTTCTGGCCTGAGCCAATGGCCCTGAATGTTTTCAGTAGTTTAGGTTGTTAATATTGAGACCAGTTTGTACAGTTCATTCCAGCCGGCTGCACATTTCCAACTTTCCAAAACTTGGTATTTATGAGAAGAAAATGCAGAGTTAGGAGAGGTTGCTGTTGATATGCAGCTTTCTTTACCAAATTTGGTTTCCTTTCTACAACTTAACGTTTCTTTTAACCCTCTTTAATGGGAAGTTAATGATATACATATCTTACATAAAGCAGCGCCTCTTCACTATGGTCCTGACCTGACGTTGCATTGGTGCACACATAGCCCATATCGTGTGTGGCCCATGAGCCGCAGCCCTGGGAGTTTTCTCATATCGAGGTGCTTTGGAGTCCCTTGCAAGATGCTCTTCTCCTCCTCTGCTGCAGATGCAGTATGAGTATGTACAGTATCCGCAGGACTCAGTAGACATCTAAGTCCTGTTTACATCACCTCCCCCCATCCTTGTGCAAATTGGTGAAAGTTAGCTGTACAGGTGTTAGCTATAGCCTTAAAAAGGCTGTAGAAAGTTAGCTATAGCCTTAAAAAGGCTATAGAAAGTTAGCTATAGCCTTAAAAAAAGGCTGAGAGAAATGAGAAACAATGAGTAGGGTGAGGGCACCAAGAAGCAGGGCACTCTCCACACTGTCAGTAACCATAACCACACCTCTGATTTTTAGAGGAACAGAAGAAACTTGCCCCAAGCAGAGCATTTCCAGTTGCTCTCAGCCTTCAAGTCTTAAGAGAGCCCGTTTCCTTACAGGAAGGTGGGTCCAGCGACACGCACAGCTCCCTACCCCGACTCCGACACACCAAGCCAGACACACATAACGCGCACAGCCGCCATCTCCACCCTCCGTGTCCTGAACTGTAAGAGCAGAGGGTAGAATTCTAAACGGCCTGTTGGCAGGTTGAGATTTTCAGGGTAGTTAAAAGCAGGAGCCATGCATCTGGAATTGTTTCAGCCACTGTAGTTGGATTCAATGTGAACATGTGGGTAATTGAGATGGAGACAGTGTCACCCAAGTTCTGGTCACCAGGGAGTCACTCTCAGAGCAGTAGAGAATTTCCAACCCAAGTGCCCCCATTCTCCTGGCCTCCCCCACACATTCCTTTCTCTTGGCACTGAGAAACCTCTGGAAGATGTAAAAAAATGAAAGGGCCATATCTGCTCTCCAGTTCTGACCCCTGACCCTCTGTAGCCAGCAGGCCCTTGCCTGGGGCATGAAGGTGGCGTACTTGGCCGTCTTGCTGCCACTAAGGGCCCAATGAATGGCTTCTGGATTGCTGTCCTCCCTCAGAGCCTGTGGGGCTATAGCCACCTTACGAGCGGCGTAATAACAGATGCAGCCAGTGGAGAAGTCCTTAGTGTACTTGCCTCAAAGTTTCCCTCTACTGAAGTAGGTCTGTAGAAATGTGACTGGCCACACATGTTCAAATGATTACCATTAGCATTCCTTATGGTTTAATTATATCTTTACTTCCAGTTTTTAGATTATAGAGCTTGTCAAATTTTCTGGCTTTCATACCAAAATAGTTCTCTCACTGTTGAATTTTATGCACAAGCTGGGTCTTTTCTGTGAATAACTTCCTGCCTGCAAATAGTGAGTGGAGTGGATGGCAGCCCTGTTCGGCACTGGGGCCTCCTCTGCAGTGTATCAGATCCATGTGCACACACCCACTGATGTCTTGGAGTACTTTGGGAGGATCATTTGACATTTGGCCAACTTGGAATCCATCTAAAAAGGAAGAAACTGTGAGAGGAGAGTTGGCAGTAGTAGAAATTACCTCCCCCAAAACACAGGTTACTGTCTAAAAAAACAGAGATTGGAGCGGTTGGGAAGGGAAGGAGGGATAGTGTACAGCCAAGACCATCTCACTGGAGTTTTTCACATGGTTTTTGAACCTCCAGTTTACAGTAACCTTGTGAAGGTCAGGTGTTTAAACTGGCATTTCCCAGCAGGGACACTATAAGCATTTGGGATGACACCGTTCTTAGTCATGGGGGACTGTCATACGTTGTGGCTTTTGGCATTCCTGGCCCCTTGTGCCGAATGCCAGTAATCTACGCCCTTCAATACTCTCCCCCCACCCGCATTTCTAAATACTCCCTAGGGAGGCAGGACCACCCTGTTCATTTGAGAACCAGTCCTTTTTAAAGTAATCTATGAAATGACCAAGAACAGAATCTCCCGTGCCTAAGGGCTTGCTTTTCATATGGACTTTTTCTGCATCCAAACCCGGCTTAGTGGTGTTCAGATCAAATGTCATAGCGTTCCTCCCCCTCTTCAGTCTTCCCACTCAAAGAACAGCCTTTCTCTGGAGGTACTTGCAGGAGATCCTCCCTGATGACAGAGCAGTAACAGAGAGGCCGAGACTAAGAGTCAGGAGCCCCGAGCCTGGTCCTGACTCTGTCAGTGATTTGCTGTGAGACCCCAGGCACGCGCCCACCCTCTCTGGGGCTCGAGTTCCTCCTCTGTGAACAGGAATAAGAACTCCATCACTAGAATTCTTCCCCTGGTTGTTGGGGAATCAGAGAATCAACGTGAAGATAATATGAGAGAGTGTGAAGAGTGTTATTTGGCGGCTCTGTGGCATCTTGATTGGTAATGGCAGTGTCAGTAGTGTCTGTCATTGCCAGTCCACACTACCCTTCCCCCTCGGCTAAAGCGGGAAAGTCAGTCCCTCTGTGTTTTTCCTCTCTCTCCAAGCCCACTTTGTTACCTTCCTTAGTTGCTGGAAGAGAAAGTGGTCAGAGAGTCAGAGAGGACCTCAAGTCCATGTGCTTTACATAGAACATGTGATTTTAAATCATCTCCTTAATGAATTCTTTCTTTTCTTTCCAGTTTTTCCCCAGTTATACTTCCACATGATACACCAGAGAAGAAAGGTCCTTTCTCATGCTGAAGAACACAAGAAATTTGAATAATTCCTGCTTCCTGCACACCCCCAGAAACAAACTTTCCAATGACAAAAGATGCTGCAGACTTTTTCTGTTCCCAGTACGTTTCATAGAAAATAAGTAAGAACTTTTTTTAAAATACTAAAAAAACCCAAAACAAAACAAAAACCAAAATCCAGTGTCACATGGGCCTGGGATTTTATAAAAAACAAAACAAAAGCTGTTACGTAAAACATCCTTGCTGGTCCATTTCAGCATGTTCTTTCAACCAGAAGTTCCCAATATTTATGATGGCACTGGAAAGGGATTTGGCATTTTTTATCCCCCTGTTTCCTTCATGTGTCTGATAAATAACGATCTGTAATACTAAATACTTGAGCGTTACAGTCTGAGTAATGAAGTTGTGCCCACTCAATGCCCAGCTTGCAGCAGTTATGTTTCAGTCTGCAGTGTGTTTAGCATTCCCTCTCAAAGTGCTTGACTGCATGCTGGAAGCCATTTGTTCTCTGGAATGCTCTGAAGTTATGGCTGGGACCTTCCCCTCTATCTAGTGAATGAATTATACAATGTATATATGTCTGTGAAACTTTGGAATAGTGCCTGTAATCAGAAAACAGCTAGAACCCTTTTGTTTGTTTTCAGTCGAGTCATTACTGCCTGCCAGTACGAAATGTGCTTGAATTTAATAAGTATGTGTATATTGTAGAGAAGCTACTTTATCTGGGGCTCAGCCTCAATCATATTTTAACAAAATGACAGTTCTCAGAAAGGGAAAGCTCAGTCACTAGTCAGTGACAAGTACCTTTCACAGTACCATTCTCAGAACACCCCTGAGTAAGGTGTTTGCCAAGAGCAATTCTTACTTAGGGACCTGACGCCAGTCTAGTCGCACAGGAGTAAAGAAGCCATTAACGAAAGCACATGGAAGGCGTTACTCTAAAAATGGAGTCTGGAAGAACAGTCAGGAATGGGCTTATATGCCCTTATTATTTGACTTTTACATTTTCATTCATCTCTTCTGTTTGGATACTTTTCCTAATTATGGTCCTATGTAATTCCCACCAAGTTGTAAGTCCAGAGGCAGTGAAATGTTCCAGTTGGGCAGTCATGAGCTAAAAGTAGTATTGTTCCCACATTTTGGATCAGCCAAGAAATACTTTGGACATATGGACATTGTCTAATTAACGTCATGTCACCATACTTTAATTGCTAAACTGTGCATTTAAGGCTCTTCAAGAAAGGGTTGGATAAAAATGTAAAGCCCAAGTTTAGACGTGCATTAGATTTTAAACACAGAATGTTCTTTGTGCAAACTTCCCGCCCCCCTTTTTTTTTAATTGGTTGATCTGTAAAAGTCTAGCTTACTGACTGATTATCAATTAAAATATAATTGCTAATATTAGAAGTGTCATAATGGAAAACTAATTTTTAAATGCTTATTTTCATAGAAGCTTGAAAATTAAGATGAAAATGAGAAGAAAATATGCAGCCTAAAATTTAATGCAGGTAGATGTGTAATAAATTATTTTTGAGTTAAACATTAAAATTCTGCCTCTTAAATTTAGCACTCTTAACTTGGGCGTGTTGAGATTAGAATCTATTCTTGTATTTGATAAACAAAATATGTGGGAAAGATTATTTTTCATGCTTTTTCTCTTTTTATTTTTACAAAATGTATTTCTACTATAAAATGAATCAATTTGGGTTATATTAGCCTTATTATTAATTTGAGTAAGATTTTTTCATTTGTTTTTGGAATAGTTGTAGAAGATGGGATGAGAAATGCAGGTTTTCCAGGATTGCTGGCTTGGGGGTTTTATTCGGGCCTCTCTATTATAATTTGTCGCTATGAAAAACAGCCTGTCACAAATAGTGGTTATGCGTCAAATTGAACTTTGGCAACAAGAACGCAGCGAACAACTCCCTTCTCAAAAAGGGTCCCACCCCAGTGTGCATTTTTGTCCATCAACATTTAAAATGCTCGTTGAAGATAAGTAAGCCATGCCACCGTGTCCTTCAGTCACCTCTCTCAGTAACTGGTTTCTTTATCTCTAACATGAATTCATTTCTCTTTGGAAGTGGTGGTGTTCTCTTATGAATTGAGAATATCTAACCCCACCAGATGTCACATCTTCTTATAAAGTGTGAATGAGGAAGGTGGTGTTTTGGTGGGTATTTTGTCAGACTTACTCTTTTCATTTCAGGGCACAGTCAAAGGCATCAGCTGCCCAGCCCCCCACCTGATTGGGTGTTTCAGATCCCCCCCCCTTCGGGTACCACCTTCTGGCAGAAAATTCTTTGAGGTACGCAGTGGTGCTTTGTAGACACAAGCTGCTAATCCGCATCTTGCTGTGTTCTATTTGCTAAGGTTGGGTTCATTCATTTAACACATACTGACTATCATCAAAGGCACCGTGGAGAGTTAGTCATGGAATAAAGCACATCCTCCCTGATGAAAATGTTCCTCTGGAGCAAACTTCCGACAGGAAAGGTTTAGACAATGTAGCGTTAAGGCATGTGAGGAGATTGTGCCCTCACTTCCACTTATGTTTCTGGTTATTCGTTTATAATAAAAGGTTGGCATTGATGTGGTACAACCTGCAAATTATTTTCAATTCTGAGTTTCAGATAAAACGTTATAAGACAATATCAGTACATACTGCTCCTTTGAAATTTGGGTAAAAAATTATACAACCGTATATATAGTCATTTTTATATTTTTTCTATGTTGGGAAAACCAAAACTGTAATTTTATAAGTCTTTGATTCACTAAAATTATATAATTTAAATGTATTTTTTGTATATTTAGAAATAAGGAGTTCAGAGACTATGCTTAACTTTCTATGCATGCATTTGGAAGCTGTTTTTACCTGATAATGTTAATGTAGTAATAAGTTGTATTCATAAAATACTGATCTGTGTTGCATTTCAAAATAAACTGGTGTGTGCTCTGCCTGGATTTGAAATACTGACCAGTGAGTCTAGTGATTTTTCACATTGAATTGGCCTGAGAATGGCGTTGTACGATTACGGAAGAGTTTCAGTTCTGTTAATGGATTCCAGCTCTTTCTTTACAATTTTAAAATCTATTTCTGCTATTCATTAATGGTTCTACACTTACAGGAAAAATAGACGGATTATATTAAGAGGTTTCCAAAAAGTCATTCTTCCTACCAGCCAGTCTTCAAGCTTACCAAGCCAGTCTCCAAACTGGCTGCGGAAGGACAAGACAGATTCCTCATATAGGTGACCAAGAAAAATTTAAAATTAATCAGTAAAAGATTGAGGGCCCTTGTCTTAACAGTGTGTGTGTGTGTGTGTTTTAATCTAACTTTTCTAATGCAAGTTGAGAGGGGAAATACTGTTGCCCAGCAATGTTCATCTTATAGTAAAACCAGTACTTGGTCAAGTGGTTGAGTACCTCCTCCTGAAAACAACTCCAAATCCAGAGCAATCCTAGGCACTACTTTACACACCGACGTCCACAGTAACAAGTGGGCAGGAAGACACTGAGAAGGGTACTCAGCTCAGCCACTTCCGACCTGCTAGTACTAGACCCTAGATTTCCTCACCTCAAAAATGAAAGTGCTGATGCGTCCCCGTGCCGGTCGCTTTCTAGTTATTTCTCTGGGTGATCTCAGCGTGCCTCCAGCAGGGACATGCCCCCTCCTGAGTCTGCCAGCTCTTTCTCAGAGTTGTCACCCTTGTCCAGGACCGTGGTCTTTGTTCCAAAGAGGAACATTTTCTTTCTGATCGCTGTCTGGTCACAGACATTACCAGCACAGTGGTTAGAACCACCTCTCTCCTCACATAGAGTTTAATCTGCTTCAGAGACAGGCTTTCATTTATGAAAAGAAAGAAAATTATTTCAACTGAAATTGAAGAACAGAGGTAAAGTTAATAGTAGAGGCTACACAGAAAATACCACCTTTCAATCTTAGGGTGGTAATGGGAAACCAGCCAGGGCTTTGTAATTTGTCATTGTCATATTTTATGGCAATTATGTGTACTATGTTAACATAAGCTCCAGCCTGAGGAATTACCATTGGTATAATTAGGAGACCTACTGTTAACACACAGCATTCCGAAAATACTGCTGTGTTGTTCTGTTCCCTTTAACAAGAATGAAGACTAGCTTTGCAATTCCTCATATTTTTTTTTTATCCCAGTATTACAAATAGACTGGTTCGTTGTTACACAGTTTAGTGGTGAAGAAACTGTTCTAAACAACTATTACCAAAAATAGCCATACCTATTAACATTCCCCTGCCTGCAACTGGGAACCAGAGTTAGAAGAGAGAGCTGTGTGGGGGTTTTTTTGACCAACAACTTATTTTAAACATGTGAGAAACTAATCTTTTTTTTTTTTTTTTTTCAAATTTAGAGAGATACCCCGATACCCCTTACTGTTACAGGGGTAGGTCTCATTACCAAAAATAATCTTTTTTCCCACAAAAAGGCAATTCACCTTAAAAGTCACTTGATGAGCAAAAATAAAATGTGAGACGCGGTGTACTTAAGCGCCTAGTACCCATTTCATAAATCTGTTTATGTTTGGGAATTGTGTTTTCTGTTCACTAATTCCAGAACATGGACTTATTACAACGGCAGCGCTTCCACATCTATCTTTGACTTTCGTGGAAGCAATCCAGATGCATTTCCAGATGCGGGACTTGGTTAAAACCCAAAGGCCATTTCCGCCTCCGTGTTGTCGTAGCTGGGCTGTCCCGCTGGGGGGCAGCACCTCACAAGCGATCCGGGGCCTTGGGAGTCAAAGGCGTTTGGAACACAGCTTTGGCCCAAGGGCGCGGAAGGGGCAGAAAGGCGCACCATAGCAAATTAGTCACAGATTTCTATTGTCCATATAAATTAAAGGCAGCCCGATCTTAAAGCATATTCTGGAGGGGTACAGGAAATAACACTTTTTAGAGCAAAAAACCCAGCTTGGATGCGTGCTTTGAGGCTCCAGCTATTCTCTTCCGGCTTGGGAGACCTCCCCAGCTGGGACCCTGCAGGCTGCCTGGCTTTGAAATGAGAGATTTTGGAGCTGGTCGTAAAGCAGGTGTTAGTGCTCCTGTTTAATGGAGAGCCTGCCTGTTAATCTTTGAAACGTTCAGGGAGGTCAGTTCCCACTCTTCTTCTGTCTCTGGATATTTTTGGAGGGTGGCCGGGGCCATGAAAAAGTGTCAGGCCACCTTATAAGGCCGTGTCTGGCCCCGAGAATGCTTGTCTGCAGCATGTCCAGTACACTCTGTGGGTGTGAGTTAACTTGACTCTCGGACTGTGAGTTTTCTCACAGATTTAAAATACTTCTATTCCTGCCATGGATTATTGTCTCTTTAACAGGCTTAAAGTCTTCCTCAAGAGCTGTTTAAATGACACCGATTTTGGACATACCAAATAGATAACCAAGGGCATACGTAATGCCTCTACAACCACACTAGTTGACTGTGCCAGGGCAGATAGTGATAGTCTTACAGCAGGTGGTTTGTTTATTTAGCCAGTGTATGTCAAAGTGAAAGCCACAGAATATTAGTTATGAGGGCATGGGAGTATGGATATGTTGGGGGGAGCGGTTCTGTGGTTTAAAGAGTTGAAACAAAGTTTTCTCTCCTGCTGCGCTTTTCAGATCTTTTTGCACGTGAATGCAGTTTGTGAATCTCCAAGAAAAGGGGTGCTACTGCAGACTTTTCGAAAGCTATTTTCAATCTTTATCCTTGAAACATCTTCAGGGCTAAAGCTCCTTGAACACCGTGAAAAGTACTAATCTGTTGGCAGCTTTCCCCATCAGAGGATGTTAACACGTCCTGGGGGGAACAAAAAAAAGAGATGCGTGAGGGCTTAGCCTGGGATCTGGGAAGATTTTCCTTGTTTTTTGTTTTTAATAAACCACCATCTCAAATAGGTAAATGAATTACACGTTAGATTGAGAACCCAGGTGTCAGCAACCCTGGATGGAGTCTACCATTTGCTACTTTCTGGTGCGTCTAAAGGGAGCCTACCAGTGGATGTGAACTTGTCTGTCTGAGAAGACCCAGCTGGGACCAACAGCCCCAAATTGGATCAGTCCAACTGCCACTCCTCCTGTGCCTACACCCCAGTTTAAGTGCCCGCTGTCAGCCCGTTACTCAGGCTCGTGTCCTCCTTGAGGCTCCTGGTGTCAGGAAATCGTCTCCCTGACTTTACCCTCATTCCTGAACGTCACCAGGTGATGGCTGCTTTGTCCTGGTGTGCCCTGTTATCTGACAAGGCCTTAGAGTTCCTTTCACTCTGGGTGGCATCCTCCCCACGACAGCTCACCACCTAGATGCTTGGGAGCCAGAGAAGCCATCACTTTCTGTGCAGAGGAAACTGAGGCTCTGAGAGGGCACGTGACTTCTCCAGGGCCACATAGTGAGACAGCTGGGACCAGCTCTCTGCCCCCCCGCCAGGGCAGCTCCGGGGCTATGCCCTGCCTTCTGCTACCCACACCCATCCATGGCTTTCTGAAGCTCCCAGCTCTCTCACTGTTCCCCATCTCTCCCTGTTCCCCAATCTCTCTTGCCTGTGAATCTCTCTTGCCCGTGACCCCTCAGGCTTCCCATCAGACTCTCCTGCCAGACTCCACCATTCTTCTCACCGTTATCAGAGCCCCCGTGCCCCTCTGCCCTCCCACTGCACCCTCTTGGCAAAACCCTGAGCTGGGATCATCCAGCTGCTACCCTTCCCTGTGCCTCACCCTTGGGGCTGTCTGCCTGGCACTGCCCATGATTCCCTTTAGACTCCATCCTCCTTAAACCTCTGACTCACTCCCAGCCCAGGATAACACCCCCAATTTCAGAGAAATCTGCCATCAGGTAGCAATTCCTTCAACTTTCTATCACCACATCTATAGACTTACCTATACTGAGCATACCCTTTTCTTTTCCTCCTGTTAGAATGGAAGGGGTGACCTTCTGTCCAAAGTTAATCCCTTCCTTGTGTTCTAGATGTTTCCACCACCACCACACACACACACCACACACACACACCACACACACACACACACACACTTAGGGAATCCTCTCTGTACTTCCTCTTTGCCATCTCTTCCCATGGAGTGCCTCCCCATCTTGGCTTTGACCCCAGCCCTCCACCCTCTCTCCTCCTGTTCTCTCCTCTGCTTCTCACCTCCCACTCTTCCCGTCTCACCCAGCCTGGCTCTTCCTATCGTGCCACCAACACGGCTCTGTTCCAGGTCACTAGTGACCTCCTTGTCATGAAATCCAGTGTGTGCTTTGTGGTCCTTGTCGTATGGTTGAAATTGGGGTACTACCTGCTGGATGTTAGAAATAATGGTATGGTTTTGGAGTAGACTGGGGGCCCCAGCAATACCCAGTCCTGGCCCAGAACTCTCATTTTTCCTCCATGCATCTCTAATGAAGGTGTATGCAAAAGAAACAAGGGGGAACCAGCCAACAAAATGTGTAATGGTTAACTGTGGCTTGAGCCCCAGGGGAGCGTTCTGGTAAGCTCCTCATAGAACACTCGTGCTTCCTAAACCAGTGAGAGGAAGTAGCTCAGACTAAAGGCGATCGTGAGGCCTGCTCAGCTTACCTCTCACCCTATTCTCGTTCATCGCAGCTCTTAGGTCCTACCACTGTGATAGAAAGGCTGACCCAACACATCACCACCTCCAGGGAAGAAATACTCAAAGATTGAGTGCATGTGCCACCATGCTTGGCTCCAGGCTGGCCTAGGCTGGGAAGGACAGGAACGCATCCAGGGAGAAAGAGCAGATTTGGCTCTGCTTACCACTTACTGGCTAGAAGAGCCAGAAGAGAGACCCACAGCCCTGTACACCAACCTCTTAATGCCCATTGACTCCACTCCCTCTCACTAGCAGATGGAGCTCCATCAGAATCTCGAAACTGAGCACAAAGATTAGCATTCCTCTTCCTTGGGAAGGAGCCAAGACATGCTGGGGAGAATGAAGAGGGATCTTGGAATCCCTCCCAGGAAGCCAACATGGTTCTTGAAATGATCTTTGCTCTGGACAGCCTGCTCTTCTGGTTTCCTCCTGCCTCCTTGACCAGACCTGCTCCAGTCTCTGCCAACCCCCTGACTCACAGGTTGAGTGCATCAAGAATCGCCCAGGGTACTTGACAAAATCAGATTCCTGGCTCCCTCAGAGCTACTGAATCTGAATCACTGGAGATAGAGACTGGGGCTGTATTTTCACCCAAGCTCCCGCGGGATTCTGGTCCAGGGGCTTACTCTGAAGAACGTTGCCTTCAGGGCTCCTGACCCTGAGGGTTCTATCCTAACTCCTTACTTCAAATCTGAGGCCACTGATCACCAGCCCCCGGAGCAGATTTGGCCCTTGAACAGGTTCTCTTTGGCCCACATTACTTTTTTAAATTGAATCAGTTGTCAACACTTTAAAGTTGAGACATGTTATGTAACCATCCATCTAAGAGAAATCAGAAGATGAGGCAGCAAGAGTCACTTTCCTATATGTTGGGCATCGGTGAGGACCAAGGAGGGCCGCCCATGGGACTGGGTGCTCAGGAAGGGGTCAGGCTCAGGCCACGGTGCCCCCTGTCACTGCCCAGCCAGGCCCCTCTGGAATCTGACGCAGGAGCTGGAGAGGAGGAGCAGGGCCGCCATGGCTTCGCATTTCCTCTCTGTGCTGATGACTGCAGGCCTCTGACTCAAGCCTGCATCCATCTCAGAGCTCTACTAGACCCCTTCACTTGGGCATCCCATAAGCGCCCAGAGCTCAGCCTATCCAAAATGAAACTCCCTGCCTCCCCCCCGCCACAAATCCCTCCCTCCTCCCCCGCCCTAGTGTTTCCCACCTCACTGGATGGCATCCCATCACCAGCTGGTCAAGCCAAGAACCCGGGAGTCAACGTCCCTCTTCTGCTGCCTCACTGGCCCTCACTTAGTTTTTAATCAGTCGCTAAAGCCTATTGATTCTATCTCCTGAGGTCAATAGAATTTATCAACTTCCCTCCTCCGCTGCCTCTTCTCTTATCTGGGCCACCACCATCTCAGCTGGACGGCAGCAGTGGCCTCCCCACGGGCTGTCAGCTGCCACCCTTGCCCTCCCCCCAAATCCAGTCTCCATACAGCAGCCAAAATAGCCTTTTAAAATGCAAGTATTATCATGTCGTTCTCTGTTTCAGCCTGCAGTAACTCTATTGTTCTTGGTGCAAAGTCCAGACCCCTGAACCTGACCCAGTGACTTTCTGCAACCTGTGTCGGCTTTGTCTCCACCCTTCTGCACCCCATCGTGAAGGCCTATCAGGCCCTTGGGGCACCTGGCTCTCACCTCCTGGCCTTTGTCCAGCACATTCCCTCTGCTGGGAGGTTCTCCCTCTCCACCTGGTGAATTCCTTCCTGTCCTTCAGGAGTGGCTGTGGCCTGGCCTCCAGGAAGTGCCTGTCCGAGGTCCTAGGACCGGCCCTGGTGCACTTCCTGGATGCTCCCACAGTGCCAGGGAGCCAGAAAAAAACAGGAGACCCGTTAAGTGAGAATTTCAGGTAACAGTGAAGTATGTCTCATGCAGTATTGTAATTTCTGAGGCCACTGTGACAGCGCTCATATTTCCCTCCCAGTTCTCACTGCCATCTTTTCTCACCTGTTTGCCTGTCAAGACTGCAGGCTCCACAAGGGTGGGAGCTCCTCCAGGCTTGTGGACCACTGTATTCTCAGTCCCCAGCCTTCTACTAGGGTTTGGGGGACTGGCAGGAAACATAAACAAATGATTAAATAGGGTCGTTTCAGATACCAGTAAGTTCTTTAAAGAAACTTAGAAAGTCGATGTGTTAAGAAGGGGCTGGGCCTGCAGTTTTGGCTCATGTGCTCAGGCTTGGCCTCTGAACAGGGATGGATGCAGGATTTGATCCAGATTCCACAGATCCCAAAGCGCACAGTGGTCTCCCTCCACCATGCTGTCTCCCTGCTCCCTGGAGCACAGGGGCGTTGGCAGGGGGCAGGGGGTTCATTTAGGATGACTTTCGGGGGGGTACCCCACCCAGATAGCCTCTCAAAGCGTACAGCTGCCGGCTCCTTGGAGACTTTTAGTCCTCTTGGTGCCCTTGGGTCCCCTGGCAACCCCTTGAACCAGGCTCCCTGAGAAGCCCAGTGGACGCAATGGGAGGTTGAGGTCCAAGAAGTGGTCCATCTCCTGGCTTCCAGGCTGCAGCACTCTACTTGACACCTCCAGTCGGAGCACTGGGGGTCTGAGCTTAAACCCCTACCTCCCCACCGGACTCGGCCTTTTCCTCAGGCGCTTCTCATTAGCCAAGCTGATGACAGCTGAGAGTTTGGTTACAGGGAATTCCCGCAGCCTGGTGGTTGCTTATCCGCAACAGCTCAGGACCAGAGCCCCTTCCCGGAGCTGGGCTGGGCCCGGCCTACAGTGCCCAGGGTGCCCAGATGTGTGCCCACATGCCATGGGCATCTCTGTCCACAGGCTAAAGCCTACATTTATTTGATTATCTCTGCCTCTTCTCCCCTGCATTAGGACAGCTGATCAAGCTGAAAGCTCCAGGCACTTATAGCCTGCCAGCGGCTTGAGGCTGCTTCATTTCATATCCAAAGTGAGGAGAAGATGAGCAGCCCCACCTGCTCCATGGAGAACTGTCACTGAACACCGCCCACCTCGTACCTTCCCAAACCTCCAGCCCATGTTGTACACGAGGGAACCATGACCTGTCAGAACCGGAAGGGGCCTCAGATGAGCACCGTCACCGCCAGCCTCCACTTGTCCGGAGTTGGAAACTGAGTCCAAGGAGAGAAAGGAACACAGGTGGTCAGTGGCAGAGCTGGACCCCGCATTCCCAGCCCACAGCACGGCCCTGCAGCCCACTTCTGGGTGTGCGATGAAGGGATTTCATGCTCCTCCAGGGACTTGAACTTCCTGTCAAGGGAGGCAGAGCCTCAGCTGCCCACACCGTGATTTCAGGTGCAGACTTACAAGGAGATTGGAGAATCGGGGGAGATGGACCCTCCCAGACCCTGGAAAGGATGTCAGGGACACTGCCCGTACCTGGAAGCTTGGAGGACGCAACCGGGGGGTCTGTGCCAGGCAGCCCTGGGAAGGCTGAGGGCGACAGGAGGAGGAGGCCTGCTGTGGGGTTCCAGTGGCCCCTCTGACCGCAGAAGCCCCGTGGTGGTACAGCTTAACCCAGGCCTGTGAGGGTTTCCCAGAGTTCCTACAGGTATTAACCCAAGAAAGGAAGTTTGTGGGCTCCTTCCGGAAGTCCCAGCTCCCGGCATCAGCCCCCTCTCCCCTCGTTGGAGAAGCACAGCCTGGGATGCAGCCTGCAAATGTGGGATCCCAGGGCTCGCCGAGCCTCCTGTCAGGAATCTCGATTCAGAGCCAGGCAAGTTGGCTTGCCTGGTATATTTAGAAAAGTCAGGCTCCGGTTGCTCCCTGTTCCCTTACAAAGTGTGAACTGCACCCATCACATGGAAATGTGATTCACTTCTCAGCAACCAGGCTGAGCTGCTTCCCACCGCCTCCAAGCAACCCTCCCTCTCTGCCCCACTCAGCCCTCCTGCGCCCATAGCTTCATGTTCTCCGCCTGGAGCTGAGGGCTCTGGCAATGCTGTAGCCGCGGAGAACAGGTGGAAGGCACCTCCAGGGTCAAAGGCAGCATGGCTCTTTTGCATCTTTTTGGCAATGCATTGGTCTCACTTAGTCTGGTTCCTTTCTAGAAGTCTGGATGCTTCTTCCTCACAGTCTCATAGCCCTCAATTCTCAATCCCCCCAGCCCACACTGCTCCTCCTGCGGTCTTAAGCCTTGGAAAGGCTCACAGTTTGGTGATGAGATCCTCATGGAAACAAGTGCAGTAAAGCTGAGGTTGCACCCCTGCAGTCTGTGAGCTGAACATGGCTTTTTTTTTTTTTTTTTCCTTTTCTAAAATGATATTCTAAACTGTTTCGGTTACTAACATTTTTAAATTAAGAGGGTGCACATTTTAAAAAATTAATTTCCTGCTTCTCTTGAAAAAATGACCTGGAGTTCTGGCAACCCTGGGCCCCAGTCCTACAGGGCACATGGCGGGGTCAGGGTGGAGGCTCTCCCTTTGGATGGGCAGGTTCTCCAGGCCACCCCACCAGGCCGTGCATTCGTTTGTGATTTGGATGTGTAGCCCAAACATCTAGGGTCTCCTACTATACCCGATGTACCTCTATATAGCAGATGTAAAGCAGCTGTATAGCCCCTGCCGTAGGGACACAAAGAAGATGTCATTTCTCCCTCTCCTCCTTAATTTCTCATTCTTGTGATCCTCAGTCTCCCTAATTTATCTCCGTTTTTCTCTCCACCGCTCTCTAGTGCCCTATATTATTGGTTTGTGTGGTTCTATTTTTGCCCAGCACCAACCTCCCCAACCCCTGCCTGGTTACTTGGAGACAGAGCAACGCGGAGCTTCAGAGTCAGGCCTGAGTTTGATTCCTGCTCCACTTTCTGCCCTCACCGCTTCCCCGAGCCTCTTCGACATATAAGATAGGGACAAAATAATACCTAGTTTACAGGGTTGCTTGGAGGATTAAATGAGCCCCTGCCCTGCTCATTAAATGGCTGAAGGGACTTGAGTTTTCTTCAGTGGAGGGCAGAGCAGAGGCTGTGGCCGCCTTGCCAGGCAGTGTGGGAACCTCAGCCACTTCCTCACCTCGTGGTCCCAAGAAGTAAGTAGTCCAAGTGCACAGGCTTCTCCCCAGGGGGCCCAGAGGTGGCAGTGCCTCTGGCCCTTGAGGGCAAGAACTCCCTTAAATGACGGGTCTCATCTGGTTGGAGGACATTGGTCAGGCCCAGGCTGGGCTCCATGCGAGGAGGCCAGGCCAGCAGGACAAGCCAGGGCCTCAGACCATGTGTTCCCCTCCTTCCTCCGAATGACAAGCTCCAATGCCTGCCCAGACCCCGTATCTGCCCGGGGTCTTCCAGCTGGAGCCCAGTCATGGGCTGAAGGAAACCATCAGTGGAGGCGTGACCAAGGCCAGGGGTGAAGGTAACCACCTCTCCTCCTACTGGGAGGCGCCAGCTTGGTGAAAGTACACTGGACTCTGTAAAGGACCACATCACAGAGTCCCTGCTGTGTCACTCTCTCCCTCCCTGCCACGGGTCCCAGTGTCCTCCTCTGAACAATGAGGGGGTGAGTTCTGGGAACTCTCAGGCGGCCCCTGACACCATGTGATTTAGTCAAGCGCAGGGGAGGGACCATATGTTGGAGAGGTGCTCAGGTGATATCAGATCCACAGGTGCAGGAGTAAAAGCTGACAATATGGAATAAATATAAATCAAGGCAGCTGATCTGAGGCTTTAGGGTGAGAGAAAAAGGCCTGGAGCAGAAGGGGTTTGGTCCATGCTCAGGACCCCCAAGTCTCCTCAGGATGTCCTCTACCTTCAGGCAGCATTTCCTCAGGGTAGGTTTCTTTTGGTATTTCTTTGATGACAATGTCGCCAGGGGACCCAGGAATATGAAAACCCAGAGGCACTTCCTCCAAATGCAGAGTGACTCACCCATGTGCTGGCCCCTAATGCAAGGGCGACGCGTGGAGAATAACAGTAGCTAATATTTAACACGTACAATGTGCCAGGCACTGTTCATATTTTTTCATGTATATTAACTTGTGTATTTCTCCCAACAGTTCTATGAAGTCAATACTGCTGGACTCCCATTTTACAGATGATGAAACTGAGGCACAGAAAGGTTAAGTAACTGGGCCATGGTCACCTGGCAGGTGAGTGGCAGAGCCCGGACATAAAGCCAGAGTGTGTTCCAGAACCCACACGCTCCGTGACTACACTAATTATATTGCTTTTACTGTTGCCCCAAGGCCACAGGGTGCTCTGTGCTGTGCCCCCAGCCTCACTCTCACCATCTGAAACCATCTCCAGCTGCAGCCACCCAGCCTGGCTCCTGAGCTGGTGACCAGTGAGCACGACGTGATGGCACAGCCAAGCGAAGCCAGAAACAGTCAAGTGCCTGGGTTCAACCATCATGAAGAACGCACCCCCTCTTTCTCAAGCCAATCCCTCCATCACACAGAGAAAGCAAGGGCCCAACAATGAAATCCTCTTTCCTTTGCTGTCACAGAGAAACATAAATTAGCCCATTCAAGTGGCCACAAAATGTCAAAGTCCCCACGTCCCTCTTCCCCATTTTTGTCATCCTGCTCAGTCCTAGCCAAAAGGATTTCCCTCTAGTGCCTGAGGCAGCTCCTTCTACCCCTGCAGTCTGGGTCCCCTTCCTGGAGACTGGAGGGGACCTTCAGCCCCTGGGGGCACTGACATCAATCTCTCCCTCAGAGAAAGAACATTCTCAGAACCAGACACAGTGGAGCCCCGTGGCATTCTTGCTTGGACCCTGGCAGAAGTGCAGTAGTTACCCTGGGAGGGGAAGACGTGCCAGGCAGGGGCCAGGGGTGGGGAGTATAAGCAAAGAAAAGAGAATCTGCTTGGATGCTGCCTTGCCAGGAGTCTGACAACCCCCTCACCCTGCAGAGCCCTGAGCTGTGGCTCCACCCTCCTGAGGGGTAGTTCCCCCGGGAGCTCGGGCTGCTGCTCAGGGTACCCAGTGGTTTCTTGAGCCCCGTGAGGCCCTGTGTTAACTCCCAAGCCCTGAGGGGCCCCGGGACAAGCAGTGTGATTTCTATCCCACAAGCCCCTCCCAAACCTTACCCTCCCCCATCCTTTGGGTTCCCTAGGCCTTGATCGCTGCTCCCATCTCCCACACAAAGCGCCAAAGTCCCTTTCCTGCTGCAGCAAGACCTGTCTTCTCCAGGAGAAGCAAACCAGTCCCAGCCCTCTCTGAGAATCAGGATAAAGGAGTGAGGACACGGTGGAGCCACAGAACCGCACCCCTTGCCAAACCCCCAGAAGGCTCGGCCTGCCCCACTGGAAGCCCTGTCGTCTGAGTGGCCCAGGAGTCTCCTGATCGCTGGCATTATGGCCAGACAAGACTGCCCAGTGAGTCTCCCTTCTCCCCCTCAGGACAGGCGTCCAGGTTTGCTGCTGGCGGGGAAAGCAGCAAGACCTTTCCCCCAAAGCAGGAACCCGGCCTCTCCACCTGGGGGCTCCGTCGGCCTGCAGCACTCCCCCGACAGTGACCACAGGCCCTGCTCACCCTTGAAGCCAGGCTGTTCCTGGAGGGCTGAGCATACACCACAGGGGCCGGCAAGTCTGAGACCAGGTTCCCTGGGTCCGCTGACCGCCACCCGGTGAGGGGAGGTAGCTTACCCTTCCTTGACGTGGATCTGAAGGACTCTAGGGGGCAGGGGAGATGGGGGAGATCACTCACGGTGACCCAGGTTCTCCAGAGGAGAGCTTGTTACAGCACAAGGACGGCAGGGCCGTCCTCCCTCTGGAGGCTCTAGGGGACAATCCTCACTTGTCTCTTGCAGCTTCTGCAGGCTCTAGTTTCCTTGGGTTTATGGCCACATAACTCCAGTCTCTGCCTCTGTCTTCACCTGGCCTTCTCCCCCGAGTCTCTGTCTCAAATCTCCCTCTCCTTTCCTTTCTCTCACAGGGACACCAGTCATTGGATTTCATCTCAAATGATGCCAAATGATCTCATCTCCAGGCAAGATCATAATCTCATTTTGTCCTTAAAATATCTTAATCCTTAATGATATTTGCAGACTTTGTTTCCAAAGAAGGCCACATTCACAGGGACCACGGGTTAATAGTTGGACATATCTTTCTGGGGGACACCATTCAACCCACTGCACTCAGTTGCCTCCTCTGTAAAGTGGGACAACAGTAGACCTGCCCCACGATGTTGTGAGGGTCACGTGGGTTAATGCAGGCACAGCACTTTGAGCAGAGCCCGGCACATCGTAAGTGCTCAATCAATGCTACCTGCTATTATCATTCCCCATTCTTCCAGACGCCACTCGGTGAAACTTGCCCTGAGCAATGTCCAGCCCCTCTCCTCTCACCAAACAAGAGCCACTGCTGTTCCATGGCCTCCGCAGACCCCTCCAGCCTTATCCCAGGGCCTTGTACCAAGAAGGATGGAGACTGGTTTCCTCAGCCAGCCATTGGCTCCTTTTAAAAAACTAGATTAAAGAAAACTAGATCTTATTCATCTTTTAAAAAATATATAACCTTTTTCGAGTCATACGAAAAGATCTTGGTTACGAGCAATAATATAGGTATGGTGACATCACAGAGCAAACATATCTCATCATCGTAAGCCCAAATGTTTCCATTTTCTCCTGATAATTTAACTGGTGCCCTTCACCTTTGTCTCTCCAGCATCCGGTACAGAGTTGCCCTGCAGGGGTGGGGCACAGATATTTGTTGATAAATTGAAGGAAGAAGGCAGCCTGAAGGTCAGAGCAGAAATAAAGGAGCAGCCGAATGTATGGCCGAGGACCCCTTGCTTGGGGGGACACTGGCGGGTCCTTGGGTGATGGGAGCATGGAAAGAAAGTCCCAGGCCAGGGGGACAACTGAGGCACAACTGATGAGTGTCAGCGATCGCATGTGCTGGAACAGTACCTGGCGTCAAGGTGAACTCTCAGCCCGGAGCCATGACACATCCTCGGAAAGGTAACCGGACAAAAAGAGACCTGCCATAACCACCCGCCTGGCTGTGTAAAAGCACATCCGTTACCGTTGTTTTCATGGCCTGTTTACTATTTACGACTAATTACTACGTAGCATAATAGCAGTATGTATATAATTAGGTGGCAGATTAATTTTGTTATTAGCTTCACTTAATTATACTGCTGAACTCTGTTTCCTAAGTCTCCACTACCCCCCAAACAAAAACAAAACAAAACAAAACAAAACAAAAATTTGCAGGCCCATTGCTCACATCTGAGGCTTTCGTAGTTGGAGGAGGTAGGTGGGCACAGCCCCGCCTCCACAGTGGAAGTGGGTCCCTGGCCAGAGTCGCCCTTGTGGCTGCTGCTAAGAACTGTCTTGTACTGAGCCCTGCCGTCCTCGGCTGAGGGGCTCCTAAGCTCTCACGTAGCACAGCAACCCTGCTGACGCCCATTTAACATGCACGCTGCATGGGGCTCTAAATGCCTCAGATGGGGTCAGTTCCCTCCACTTGCCTGGGCCAAGGGAGGCGTCGTCTGGCTCCAGAGCTGGGGGATAGCTGGGGTGACCTCAGAGCCTCTGCTGGGTGTCTGAGCTCACTCCAAGGGGATCCATCGTGCTCCCAAGGGGAGCCATCTCACTCCCTCCACTCCCGGCTCGGGCCAGTGGCTTGGTCACTAGCCCACCTGTTCCTCCTCCCCTCCCCCACCCCCCCTTCCTCAGTTCTCTTGCTCCTTCTCTGTCTCTCCTGTCCCTGGTTTCTACAGTGACAAGCACCATAGAAATGCTGATGGCTCCTCAGTTCCGGCCAGAAAGCCAAGCTGGGAGGAGGCAGGAAGCCACAGAGAGAAAAGCTACGCAAGATGTGCAGCAAAGCTGTGATGCTGACACTTCCAGAAGAGAGAAGAGCCCTGGGACCCTCGCAAGACCTCCATGGGTTCCAGCCGCCCTCTGGGTCCATTCTCAGCGAGAAGCTTTTCTTTCATCCAGCTTCGTTCTGTGTTCTCACATCGTACGACAGTTCTCTCCTTGGTGGGGTTAAACCATGGCCGGCCGGCCTCCTTTGAGGAAAAGCCCCTTTGCAGCCCTGGACTCTTGATCCCCTCTGTGGCCCACCACACCGAGCCCTTCTCAAGACCACACACCCCAGGTCCCTTCCATGGCAACACGAGTAGTTTACACTCACTGGGCACTGTGGCCAGTGTCTGCACTGACACCTCCAGATCCGGTCTCACTTGCTCTTCTGGGGGCCCCATGAAGTAGCTGCTGCCATTACCATCACTGATCCACAGACGAAGAGAATGAGGCTCTCACAGGCTGGGAACTTACCCAAGACGCACAGCTGGTAAGTTCAGAGCCAGGATTTGAAACCAGGTTTGTCCTGCTCTAGAGCCCGTGTTCTTAACTGCTGCATTGCAGCTCCTCCTCGCCTGTCATCATTCAGCACATATCGGGGAGCATCTCTTCCAGGCCAGAGCATGTGCTGAGCACTGAGGGTGGCCCCACGAACAAGGCAGAGACAGATGAGGCCTGTGGAGCCGACACCCAGGCCCACCCACCACGTGTGAGAGGCCTGTTGCGTGGGAATCAGTAGCACTGACCCTGTTCTCAGCCGAAGAGGCCTGTGACTGAGGATGAGCAGCATGTCACAGAAGCAGGCTTCAGACAGCTGCTGGCGCTGCACCGCAAAGACTTCTCGGGGCGTCTCCCGTACCCTAAGCTTGAACATCAGTGGGCCTTCCCCCTGCGGGGCTGGCCTTCCTGGGGGGCAATCTTCCCCCAACATCCTTCCCTTCGGCTCCCTCGACCAGACATTGTTCCAGTTGGAAAATGGGCCTGCAAAGCTGACCAACTCCCCCACCTGCTGCCCTCCCACCTGAGGGGAACCTCACTGGTCAGCAGGGCTGGGGGCTAGTGGAAGGCAGACAGAAATACTGGGGGCCGAGGGACTGAAACCTGGCCAGGCAGCCTGCCCTCCCTCTCGGCAGAACAGCTGAGGGGCCTGAGGTGGAGGGAAGGGATGCCACCTCCCCCTGAGAGCTGCCTCGTGCCAGCATCACACCAGGCAGGGAGCCGCCCGTCTCTCTGACAGGTGGGTGTCCAGTGAGGCTCTGACGGGAGGTTACCCCTGAGCCGGCAGCACCTCTCAGGTGTGGTCTGGGGAGGCTTCCACCTCATCAACACTGATTCAGGACTTGGGGGGCAGGGCCCTGGGATGTGGTTTTCACAAGCGCCCAGCTGATTCTGATGCACGCTCAGGTTTGAGAAGCATGCACCAGAGGACGGGTGGGGAAGCTAATGCAGACAGTGAGACCACCCAGGGCGCAAATTCACTAATGTAGAAATTGGAACCATGTCTGTGCATCAGAGGGAAAGGCTGGAAGACCCTCCCTGTGGCTCCCTCTGTGGGATGGGGTCCTCTTCCCTCTCCACCTGGTTAATTCTCACCTCTCTCTCAAACATCACTCCTCAAAGAAGCCCCACCCCAGTAACCCCTGGGTCCCAGCTCCTGCGGTCGTTCTTGTGGTTCTGTATTTCTTTCTTGGAGCCCTAGTATGGGTGGCACTAAATGACTGCCATTTGTAGTTCAAGTTCTGTGCCGCCCTCTAGAATGTAGGCTCCGAGAGGGCAGGGATTTTCGCCTTGTTCACGGCTGCATCCCCAGAACTCGCACTGGGTTTGGCACGTAGTAAGCACTCCTGGATGTTTGTTGAATGTGTGACTCAGGTTGCAAAGCTGGGAGGCGTTAAGTTCAGGTAGAAGGAAAGAAATGTAGAAGAGAGGCTGTGCCTTCTGGTCTGCAGGGCCTTTCCCCATCCAGGAATTGCTCAGCCCATGTAGGAATTTCACGGGGCGGTGGAATCCTCCCACCATGGAATCAGCTCACCTACCTCCTTGCATCTAAGCCCTTCTGCTGTTCTTCTCAAAGATCCCTGCAAATGAAAGTTCCTCAGCTCTCCTTCCATGTTACTCCTTCCATGCTCTTTGCTATTAGGGAAGTTCTCCTTTGAGTCTGACTCCTGTGTTTCCTATGCCATTTTTACTGCCCTTTCCCTCCTCTTGAACACAGACTGTAATGTTACCAGAACTAGACAGGACCTTAGAGATGACCAAAGGAAGTAGCTTTCAAGTCTTTTTTTTTTTTTTTCCTAAGCAGGAAAAGCTCTTTTCCAAAAAAATCAGAATCTGAATCCTAAAATGTGAGGCTGAAAAAAGGGGAGGAGCTCTGATTTTTTAGGGGTTGGAACACCTCCCAGGGCACCCCCAGGAGCTCCAAGGTACCCAACTTGAAAACCAGTGATAGATCTAAGCCTGACACTTTGTGGATGAGAAAATCCAGAGACGGGAAGTGATCTGCCTCAGACTGAATCACAATCCAAGTCTTTCCTGCCTGAAGTTCACAGCCAGCGTTGTTGGACCTCGGTGAAAAAGGCAACATTTGGGCTGCTCTGCAGTTGTACTTTTTTTCTTTAAATAAATTTATTTATTTATTTGCTTTTGGCTGCGTTGGGTCTTTGTTGCTCCGCGTGGGCTTTCTCTAGTTGTGGCGAGTGGGGTTTACTCTTCATTGTGGTGCGCGGGCTTCTCATTGTGGTGGCTTCTCTTGTTGCGGAGTATGGGCTCTAGGCGCGCAGGCTTCAGTAGCTGTGGCACATGGGCTCAGCAGTTGTGGCTCGCAGGCTCTAGAGCACAGGCTCAGTAGTTGTGGCTCACAGGCTTAATTGCTCCGTGGCATGTGGGATCTTCCCGGACCGGGGCTCAAACCCGTGCCCCCTGCATTGGCAGGCGGATTCTTAACCACTGCGCCACCAGGGAAGTTCCTGTACTTTTTAAAAAGTATGTTCTGGTATCATTTTGGGGACTATGTGTTTTGTGTTTTCTTTATGGTATCTGGTACTTCACTATGCTAAAAAACTCAATAAGAAATTGGGAAAGTTATACAAACATGTTTCCCAAATCTCCAAATCTTTGAACAAAGATGGTCATCACATTTTCTCAAACATTTCCACATAGGGCTGCAGAGTGAGGCCCATCTTTTTTTGTATTATTTACTTATTTCTTTCTTTTGGAGTACATTTTGTACACAAACCATGGGATCTCAAGAAAGATCAATTGGAATGAGAAATGGTGGCATCCTTGGTGCTGGGAACTCATTAAGCCTTTCAGCCCCAGGGACTTGGGGATTTTCACGGAACCAATTTCCTTCTTGGGATTGTTAACATAATCCCATAATTGGAGGATTGAGGGACCTAATAGCTGCCAGCACAGTGCTCTAAGGGAGCATATCCTCAAGGACCAGAAGGAAGGTCTCGGTGTCTTCATGGATTTCCCATGAACCACAGGCTCTCTGCCCACACCCTCATCCCACCTCCACCTTCAGCCGGCTCCCAGACCCCAGCGCAGGGGAATGTGAGGTGTCTCAGGAGAGTGGGGCCAACAGGGGCTGGACTGCCACGGTACTCACTGGTCACTCATCCTCCACGTGCCACCCTTAGAACATTAGTCATGATCATCATGCTTCAGGTGCCATTTAGGAAGCTTCTAGTACATTCCAGACACTGTGCTAAGTCACCTAATCCTGACGACAAGGACTGACAATATTGTTATCTCCATTTTGCAAACAAGAACACTGATTTTTAAGAGGAGCTTGAGCTGAGCCGAATCTTCTTTCATTTAATATTTGCACACATTATTTCCTCTAATACTAATATTATCTCTTTTTGAATGTTCACTAGGTTCGAAGAGCTTCACATGTATAAACTCACTTAATCATCATGACAACCCTGTGAAATTGGGTATTATTATCATCCTCATTTTATATACGAGAAAACTGAGGCACAGAACGGTTAAGTTCCTCGGCTCCCAGCCTCGTCACTAGTTCTAGGCAGTCTCAGTTCACTTCAGGCATTGATGTGTTCCTTCCACGACTCAGGGGAAACAGTACCAGGAGTGGTTAAGAGTGGGGACTTTGGAGTCAGACACACCTGGTTCCCAATTCCAGCTCTCTCAGCATGAGTGCAGGCAAATGGATTAGCCAGCTATTTCTACGTAACAGATTCCCCCCAGCGTTTGGCTGCTTAAAACCACAAACATTTACTATCTCATGGTTCTGTGGGTCAGGGACGTGAGAGCAGCTTCCTGCATGCTTCTGGTTTGGGGTCTCTCATGAGGCTGCGGTCAAGACGTCATCTGAGGCTGCGGTCATCTTCAGGCTCACCTGGGGGAGGAGCAACTTCCAAATGTACTCGCAGGGACCTCTCCACTAGACTGCCTCGCCACCAGGCAGCTGGATTCCCCCAGGGCGAGTGATCCCAGAAAATGAGAGTGTGCCCAAGATGGAAACCATGGTCTTTTTACACCTCAGTCTCGGAAGCAATATTCATTACTTCTACCCTATTCTAGCCATTAGAAGTGAGGCGGTAAGTCCAGCCTGTGCTCAAACTGTGGTCGGTTACACGAGGATGGTGGACGTGAAGAGGAGGGGAAGACGGGGCCAGCTTAGAGGGCCTGCCATGCAAGTCACTCAACTTCTGAGCCTGGGTTCCCTCATCTATAAAATGGAAATCAGAGTACCGATCTCAAAGGGTTCTTTTAAGTCCTCAATGAGATAACGCCTATAAAGAGATAGAAACAGTGCCAGCAAACAGTGAGTGCTCGACAAATGTTAGGTGCTGTCACCACCAAGGCTGTTAGCTACTTGCGGGCAGGGACACTGCATCTTTTTCGATCACATCTGACCCTACAGTTCCGTGCCTAGCTCAGCACCCAGCACTTCCTTTCACCGCACAGACACCAGGCACTGACATCGCCAGTGCGGGAGGGGGGAAGGAGGAGGAGCACGCCCTTCAGGCCACTCCCAAGGCCTGTGGGAGGGGCCTCCCCAGGGCATCAGGAACTTCCTCTAAGAACCAGTCAGGGTGTGAGGGTTGAGAGTATCCAGGGCCTCCCAGACATGGTCACAGGGGGCTAGTCATGGGTGCAAATCTGCCAGCCCTGCTCCTGTAGGCCCTGGCTTGGCAGAGCTCCCAAACACTGCCCAGACACTCCCAGGAGAGGCTGGCACAAGGGCAAGGACAAGCTCTGGAATGCTAGACCACCCTCCTGTGGTGACAGTAACTGTTGGTGGCTCCCTGGGGTTTGTCATCAAGGAACAGCATGTTGCCCTCTAGGGTGCTTGGCGATGGTGGCAGCTGCTGGCATTTCCTGCAGAGGGGAAATGGGGCAGAGGGGAGGGGACAGGGAGAGAGCCAAATCTTTGGCAAAGAACCACATACCCAGCCAGGCTGCAGACCAGGAAAAGAGACCAAGCATACTGGAGAAGCAATGGGCTTCTGAATGGGAAAGGCACAAGCTGTAGGGTTGTGGGTTTGACTAATGGCTCAACCGCTGTCCACTGGATGGCTTTGGACAAGCTGTGCAATTACTCTTCATTTCTGGTGCCTCGTCCGCAAAATGACCTTTCACCTCGCCCGGAGATAGTGAGAATCAGCGGTGTGACGTGCGGCGCCTGGCTCACGGTAGGTGTTCCCTAAATGGAACCATCACTGTTATCAGGGTGGGGGGTGGGAAGGTGCTTAGGGAAAGATTGAAAGCTAAGTTGTCTGTTTCATTTTGTAAATTTAATTGATGTACATATATACATTAAAAGGTGCATGTATCATGTGTACAGCAAGACAGAAATTCCCAGTGTGTAACCACACATGTGTAACCAGCATCCAGTCAAGAAAAAAACCACGACCAACACCCCAGAAACCTGCTTCGCGTTCCCTACCAGTTCCTATCTACCTGCAAGGAGACCCACTATGCTAACTCCAAAGACCCTGCTTCTGCACTGTGTTTAATTGGAAACACATGGAATGCACTCTTTTGTGTCTCTTTTTTGGCTTAACATCCCCTGATGCAGCTGCACGCCATTGTGGTTTATTGGTTCTCATTGCTCTGTAGTGTTTCATTATGTGAATATACTCCAGCTTATTTATTAATTCTCCTGTCGATGGCCATTTGGGCTGTCTTCAGTTTCGGGCTCTTAAGAATAGTGGTGCCATGAACATTCTCATGCCTGTTTTTATTTGATGGAATTAGGGTGGAATTAGTGGGTCAGAAGTCATCCGTACTTACAGCTTTAGTAGGTACCGCCACACAATTTTCCAAAGTGCTTGCACCAGCACGCGCTCCCACCAGCAGTGAACGGGAGCTCTCCCCGCTCTGCATACTTGCGCTCACTTGGTGTTGTCACTCTTTTTCTTTTGAGTCATGCTAGTGGGTGTGCAGTAGTGATTTTAATCGTGATTTTAATTCATATCCTCTTGGTGACTCATGAGGAGCAGCACCTCTTCCTATGTTTATTAGATATTGGGTACGTATCGAAGTAGTTTAATTTCTGTCCTTGATGGGGACGCTCTAGAGCACTGATCCCACCCCCACCCCGTGCCCACTGGAAATTTTGGATTTCACACCTGAGTAAAATGTGGGAGTTGAGCAACAGAATTGCAGACTGGCTCAAGCAGCTCCATCCTTTGTGCAGCAGGCCTTACAGCTCTAGGCGCACACATGACCCGCCCTCTGCCAGGCAGATGCGTTGGCCTGAGATTGAGAAGGCAGTGCGTGGCCAACCGTGTGCTTTTGCGCTGCTGCAGTTTCTCCTGACTAGCGGGGGGACAAAAACATTTGGTTCTCCTGGGGTGGCGGTAGCAGAGATTCCAGGCCCAGGCTCTAGTTTGGTGTGTCAAGGGGCAAACATGTGGCATCCCTTTTGCTGATGTGAATCATGTGGATCACTGCTGGGGGTGATGTGGTCCTGGAGCCGGCAGACGGCTCCCTGATTCCCCAGATTCCTGATCATGGCAGAGATGGCAGGGCTCCTGGCAGGCCGATTCTTCTGGGAGTTTCTCTTAGAAGCCCAGCCTACCTCTGCTCCACCAGCCCTTCCAATGATCTTGTAAAGTCCTAAATCCCTGTATTAAATTATTTCCTGCTTAAAATAGCTAGAGTGACTGCTATACCTGCAGTTAAACCCCAGCTTATATATTGCGGTACACTGATATCACCGTTTCATGGAAGAAAACATACTTTAAGACCAGAAAATAGGAAGAACATAATCCTGAAATAAAAGGACAGTTTTCTTAAATTTCATTAAATCAATCCCATGAAAAGCCCATTTTCCTTTTCGCGTTTTGCCAATGGAAATTTCAGCACTAGTGGGCTCTAAAGGAAGAAGTGGGTTTAGAAGAGGAATTAGAAGGGAAAACATAAAGAGTGGCCCCTGAAAGGGGCACAAGGAAGCTGAGAACTGTTGGGCTGCTGTTTATTGACTACTTAACCATAGTGCCAGGAGTAATGTGACCCTGGTACCAGCAGTATCCTGAACTCATTTAAAATGCCACGAGTGGGCTTCCCTGGTGGCGCAGTGGTTGGGAGTCCGCCTGCCGATGCAGGGGACGCGGGTTCGCGGCCCTGGTCTGGGAAGATCCCACGTGCCGCGGAGCAACTGGGCCCGTGAGTCACAGTTGCTGAGCCTGCGCGTCTGGAGCCTGTGCTCCGCAACGGGAGAGGCCGCGATGGTGAGAGGCCCGCGCACCGCGATGAAGAGTGGCCCCCCGCTTGCCACAACTAGAGAAAGCCCTCGCGGGGAAATGAAGACCCAACACAGCCATAAAATAAAATAAATAAATTAATTAAAAAAAAAATGCCACGAGTAATACTGTTTTGTTTATTTGTTTGTTTTTTAAATTTATTTATTTGTTTTTTATTTTTGGCTGTGTTGGGTCTTCGTTGCTGTGCGTGGGCTTTCTCTAGTTGCGGCACGCAGGGGCTACTCTTCGTTGTGGTGCGTGGGCTTCTCATTGCGGTGGCTTCTCTTGTTGCGGAGCACGGGCTCTAGGCACGTGGTCTTCAGTAGTCGTGGCTCGCGGGCTCTAGAGCACAGGCTCAGTAGCTGTGGCTCACGGGCTTAGTTGCTCCGCAGCATGTGGGATCTTCCCTGGCCAGGGATCGAACCCGTGTCCCCTGCATGGGCAGGCGGATTCTTAACCACTGCGCCACCAGGGAAGCCCTAGTAATGCTGTTTTTATGGGTTCTTTCACCCTGCCCCAGAGTTGAGGGTCAGGGAGAGCTTTTGATGATGGGGAGTCATGGGCATGAGGCACTGTAGCTGTGTCTCAGGATGCAATTTGAGTGATCATTAGTAATATTGGGGTAGTTATTTGGTATGATAAGTGATAATAAGAGGATGCAGGGGAAACAACTCCTAAAAGGAGAGAGAGGAGCTGGAGCGAGGAGCCATCCAAGAGGACCCAGCGAGGCAGCCCAGGTGGTGATGAGGTTTGCTGCGTATTTGAGATCCAGGAGGGTCTGTCCGCCATCCTTGCTCTGCGCAGCTGCAGCTGCTCCACGGCTGCAAAGGCCTCAGTGCTGAAGCCTGGCTGGAGAAGGAAGTCTCCAGGCTAAAAGTTGGGCACAGGCTCTGGTGACAGTGGCCTCAGCTGGGGATGGGGCGAGGGTTAATTCTTGATGCTGTCAGCAGAGTCTGGCTGGTAGGGACAAGGAGAGGGGCAGATGCTACCGTGAGGAACTCTGGAGATGGAAGCACCTGCATCATCTTTTGGTCCAGTGGTGTGCAGTGATGCTTTCCTTCTCTTTCTCTCCTTTTTTCTCTCTAATGGTTTATAATGGAAAATTTCAAATATACACAAAAGTAGAGAGTATAGTCCAATGAACCCCCATGGACCCATCACCCAATGACAACAATCATCAACTCATCAGCCTAGTGATTTTTTAAGCAGTTAAGCCTCTGATTCTCTGCTCGCCTGTGTATGTGTAGCTGAATGAAACTATGAAACATTTACTTGTGTTTTCCCCTATCCCTTTCTCCCATTCAATCAGATGTTAGGAGAGCTAACAATGCCCAGGAGGACTTAAAGGGTTTGCAAGGGAAGTAAAAGAGGCAGAAGGAATCTGCATTCAATAAGGGGAGGGGGCACCCTAAGTGTTTTCAAATTGAGTTTCCTGCAGCCCTAGGCTGCAAACAAATACCGCAAAACAAATACCACAAAACACTGAGTGGCTTAAACACCAGAAGCGTATTGTCACCGTGCTGGAGGCTGGAAGTCTGAGATCAAAGTGTCAGCAGTGCTGGTTCATTCTGAGGGCTGTGAGGGAACTCTTCATTCCAGGCCTCTCTCCTTGGCTTGTAGATGGTCGTCATCTCTCTGTCTCTTCACATCATCTTCCCTCCATGCCTACCTGTGTCCAGATTTCCTCTTCTTATAAGGACAGCAGTCATATTGGATTATAGACTTGTTATAACTTAATCACCTCTTTAAAGGCCTTTTCTCCAAATCGGGTCACATTCTGAGTTACTGGAGGTCAGGACTCCAACATATCTTTTTGGGGGGAACACAGTTCAACCCATGACGGGGACTCACTGGCATTGACTGAATGAATGTCTTAAAGAAACACAAAAGGGAATCCCCCCAGGCTAGGAAGAGTTTTCCCAGGGTGGAGGGTGGGCTAGAGAAAGGGGTCTGTGGGATGAGGAAGAGAAAGGCAGAGGGGACATTGGTCAGCTTCCAAAAGGCACCCATGTTCCAGGAGTGGCACAGAATCGGCAGAGACAGCTGGACTCACAGAGACCACTGGACAGAGACATGGCTTTTTAGTGGACACCCGTGTCCTGGAAGTGAGGCACAATCTGAGAGGAGAAATCCAAGAATATTTGGGGTGAATATTTCATCCAGCTTCTGGGACTAGGTCATGGGAGTCAGAAATTAATTTAGAAATTTAGAAACTAGAGGAATTGATATTTTCTGTGCCTCCTGAGTTTGTCAACTGAGAGTTATATCTGCCAAACATAAAACAGATAAAAGCAGGACTGTTCTAGGTGGAGCTCACCCCTAACCCTGGCTCTCCTTGCAGTGTCCCAAGGCAATCCAAGGGGTCCTAGGGCTGCAGGAAACTCAATTTGAAAACACTTAGGGTGCCCCCTCCCCTTATTGAACACACAGGACACAGAGGCTCAGAAGAGGAAAAAGACCTGCCCGTGGGCAGGTACAAGGCAGGTTAGCAGCAGAACCCAGGGCTCCTGATTTCTACCAGGACACTTTCCTCGGGTTCTTCAAAGATTTCCAGGGAGGTTGATGCTGTATCTTCGATCCATATCCAGGTGCTATCTGGTGAGGTGTCTCCCTGCACGGCAGGTGGCTGGGTCCCTGAGCCATCCTGGAGTTGGCCAGAATCTCTTCTTGTGAACTTGTCGAGTTTTTGTTGTTTCGTTTTAGCCATTTTTATAGATATGCAGTGTCCTGTGTTCTTTTGACATGTCCTCATTAATCTTTGAGGGCTTCTTTGCTTTCTAGCCCAACAAGGTGTTCCAGGTTTACCTTGTCCTTTCCCTACCCCAGGGAATTATCCCTGGAATAAGCCATTGATCCCCGGTTCTCTATCCCTGGAGTTTTTCTAGATATTTCACAAGACGAGGGTTTGGGAAATTATTATGTGTTGTGGGGGGCAGGAAACACCATTAAAAAGGTACTTCTATAATGTAGATTTAATTATTCTACAATCAAATCATTCCCCACATACTGAGGTAATTCCCATCTTCAGAAATGACTGAGACCTTCCTCCTTGAACTCGTCCCCAGCAACTTTTAACACATTCCTTTCTGCTTCAGTTAGTTGTTGTGAATTCAGTTCTCTGTCATTAACCCTCGTCGATAGACTGATTGATACCAGGATGGTGGCCAGCAATAGACTCTCAAAGAAATGAGAATCTGAGGTTGGATATCTGACCTAATTGGATCCAAAGGCAACAATGATCCTATTAACATGAGGAGATAGTATTCTGGTAGTCCATACCACACCATGGCAGTACAGTTATCACCTGTGGTCACCTAGGAGGAAGGTGAGGCTTTGGAGGACAGGGTTGCTGATGAGATAAATCATTAGAGTGAGAATAAGGAATATAAAACCTGGGGAGGGGGCCGGCTGCTTCAAACTGCACAGAGTGTTTCAAGAAAGAAATAACAAGCTCAGGGCTTTTTCTTCCTTTTAAAAAATAGCTTTATATATGATGTTACATGTCAATTTTACCTCAACTTAAAAAGTAGCTTTACTGTCTGCACATATTTAAAGTGTACAATTTGATGTTTTGACATATATATGTACACACACACGCACACACACACACACACACACTCTTACCTGTGAAACCATCACCGCAATCAAGACAATGAACATCAATTACCATCCCCCACCCCCACCCCTGGCCCAAGTTTCCCTTTCAGTCAATCTCTTCTGCTCTTCTTTGCCTCCCTGCCATTCCCAGGCAACCACTGAGCTGCTTTCTATCACTATAGATTAGTTTGCATTTTCTAGAACTTTTTATAAATGGAATCATACAGTATATACTCTCTTTTGTCTGGCTTCTTCCAGTCAGGATAATTATTACAATCATTTCAAGGTTTATACATGTTGTTGAATGTATCAATAGTTCACCCCTTTGTATCGCTGAGTAGTATTCCATTACATGGATATACCAAACGTGTTTATCTAGTCACTTGTTAATGGATATTTGGGTTGTTTTTAGTTATGAATAAAGTTGCTATGAATATTAGTGTACAGGTCTTTGTGTGAACATATTCTTATATGCTTTCATTTTTCTTGGGTAAATACCTAGCAGTGAAATTGATGGAATATGTAGTACGTGAATGCTTAACTTTAAAAAAAACTGCCACGCTATTTCACAGGGGTTGTACCATTTTACATTTCTACTAGCAGCATATGAGAGTTCCAGTTGCTCCATATCCTGTCCAACACTTGGTATGATCACTCGTTAATTTTAGCCATTCTTATGGTTTGTGGTGGTATCTCATTGTGATTTTTAATTTGCTTTTCCCTGATGGCTAATGATGTTGAGCATCTTTTCACGTCCTTATGTGTTATCTGTATATTTTCACCCTTTTTTGGTGAAGTGTCCGTTCAAATCTTTTGCCCATTTTTATTGGGATCTTTACTCATTATCACGTTTAGAGTTCTTTTTAGATGCTGCCTACAAATCCTTTACCAGATATGTTTATCTGCAAATAATTTTTCCCAGTCTGTGGCTTGTCTTTTCATTCATTTAACAATGTCTTTTGAAAAGTTCTTAATTTTGGCTAAGGCCAATTTACCAAAAAACTTTTTGAATAATTTGAAAAATAATGAATTGTACTTTTGGTGTTGTGGTAAAGAAATCTTTGTAACCCAAGGTCACAAAGATTTTCTCCTGTGTACTCTTCTTACAATTTGAAGTTTTACATTTAGGTCTATAATAAATTTTTCTTTTGGCGGGGGTGCTGTGTTGGGTCTTTGTTGCTGTGCGTGGGCTTCTCATTCGGTGGCTTCTCTTGTTGAGGAGCACGGGCTCTAGGTGCAAAGGCTTCAGCAGTTTTCAGCACGCGGGCTCAGTAGTTGCGGCATGCGGGCCGTAGAGTGCACGGGCTCTAGGTGCAAAGGCTTCAGCAGTTTTCAGCACGCGGGCTCAGTAGTTGCGGCATGCGGGCCATAGAGTGCACGGGCTTCAGTAGGTGTGGCACGCGGGCTCAGTAGTTGTGGCTCTCGGGCTCTAGAGCGCAGGCTCAGTAGTTGTGGCGCACAGGCTTAGATGCTCCGTGGCATGTGGGATCTTCCCAGATCAGGGATCGAACCCGTGTTCAATCAGCAGGCAGATTCTTAACCACTGCGCCACCAGGGAGGTCCCTATAATAAATTTTGAGTTAATTTTTATGTGTATGGTGTGAGGCATGGGTGGGCAAACTTTTTCTTAAAGGATCAGACAGTACAGATTCTAGGCTTTGTGGGCCATCCAATCTGTCATAACTACTCAAGTCTGCATGTAGTGCAAAAGCAGGCTGAGACAAAAATAAATGAGTGTGGCTGTGTTTCAACAAAACTTTATGTCTAAGAACAGGCAGTGGCCACGTCTGGCCCAGTGGTCAGAGTTTGCTGATACCTTCTTTAAATCTTCACACAGCACTGAAACTCCCCAGGCAACACAAGCAGTCCCATCCATCCCTGCCTGTTGAGTCTGCCCCTGCCTTGCTTAAAGATCCCTGGTAGGTACCCTGCAGGAGGATGGCAATTTTTCTCATGTGCCACCCCTACATTTCTTCATTGCTTTCAGACCTACAAGCAGTGAAGCATGTTCTTGTATGCCCCAGAGGACCAAGTACAAAGTCTGACTCAGGAAGAGCTGTCTACATGCCAGAATCTCAGGCGGACATAACAAACTGTTAGGTCATTCAGCTTCTTCATCCTCTGCCTGCTTTGGGTTGACAATAAAAGTCAAGAAGTTTAGGTCAAATTCTGCCCCTAATGCTGTGTAATATTGATCAAGTCACTCTACTTCTCTCTTCCTCTGTATCCCCACCTGTGTGTGTGGGGCAGGGGGTGGGGGGAGAGGAGAGATTTCTCCTAACACTCTCATTGTTACTGAGTTGATAAGAATAAGACAATACATTTCTTACCCATCTGGTTTGCTCTCTACCAGACAATTCCAAAGCTGCCTTCTCCTTGAACAGCTTTAAAAAACTGTTTTCTTTCTTTTTTAAAAGCACTACACAAATGCAAGGTATTGTTACAATTTTCTCTTTTTAAGTAATTCTAGAAAGCCCAGCCCCAGGATTTCACAATCTGTCACTGTCCCTTGGTGCTTCTGCCTGTTGCCAGGGAAAGAGATTATCCTAGCTTGGGGAAGGTCAGCCAGCCCCAGCACGATCGCTAACGCGGCTTAGTTTACCATCCCTAACCACAGATTCACAGTCAGGGATACAGAGACTGGACCAAACCACTCCAAGGCCAAGCAGACTGGCCAGTGAGAGGAGAAACAATACTCAGCACCACTCAAGCGCCTCACAGGCCACTCTAATCACCACCCACGCCTGCGGGAGGGCGCAGCTCTCCGGTCTGCAGGGCAGACAGGCTGCAGTCTGTCAGAATCCTGAAAGAGGGAAGGTCTTTGAGAACAGAGATCTCATCTGCATGGCCCTGGGGGCCCTGCTTTGAACACAGCAGAGATGAAAGGGTAGATCTCCCAGACTACTAGGCGAGCTGGTACACACGCAGCACAGACAGAAAAATATTTATCACAGTCATCTATAAATGTATGCAAGAGCCTGAGACCCTGAGAGATGTACCTCATTCCATGCTAACCTCTTAAATGAATATCTGGATTTATTAAGAATGACTTTATCAATTCGTTATTATTAAGAATGATTCCCGTTTTACAGAATGGTGAATAATTTGAAAAGGAATTTCACATCATTGTCCGGATCCTCATAACAAATCGTGAAGGGTAGGAGAGCAGTTACCCTTGCTGGGACTGCAGTTCAGAGAGGTGAAGTGTGACTTGTCGGATATCACACAGCTGGAAAGTGGTAGAGCTGGTGTAGACCCTCCAGGTATTCTGACCCCAAGTTTAGCGCTCTTCCCTCAGTCCTCTGTGTTGAGTGGAAAGACTGTTTTCTCATCAGGTGGGATGCCTTAGTAAGGAAGTACAAGGAGGAAAAGAAAGAGATTAGCTAACTGATGCCTAGAGCCGGCTGAATCGGCTCTGCCTACCAACAGAGAGCCAGCTGATAGGGCCAGATTGGGCCCCAGTCCCGAATCCCCTCTTCTTGACTCACATATTGCCCCTGGCTTATAAAAAAAAAACAGGTCAGAGTGCAAGCACTGTGTATTCTTTACAAAAGGAATCATCATAGAGAGCTTTGAATAGTCATCTCCCCAAGGGCATCTAAGATCCGGTTCAAATTACACAAATGGTATGTAAACACAATTTAGGGAGAGATCAGTATATTGTATAAGGTTCATATACATAGGCAGTTACATATGCAGATAGACATTGGGGTAATTTGAGACAGGGGATGGGACAAAATAACCTCTGAAGGGTATAGGGGTGATGGTCTCTGACTCTTTCTCTCCCACTCGATAAAGAGGATGTGGACTCACTCTGTGTGTGTGTGTGTGTGTGTGTGTGTGTGTGTATGTGTGTGTACTCATGGAAGAAGATATACACAGCGGGGGAAAGCCTGGTTTTAACAGCAAGGCTGAAGTTCAATGATGCTGCTTTCCAAGAAGGTTGCCTTTGACTTTTCTAATGAAAAATTAATAGGCATTTACTTGCTGCTGTCTTTAATTACATTTGCTAAAGACAAGTGTCTGCCAACCGGCATGGCTCTGGCTGTCTTCTGTGCTGGATCTGCTCTCAGCGAAGCTCATTGGTTTGGGAGGAGAAAGGGTGCCATTTTGCCTGAGCAGCTGAAGAGGCAGAAACATCATGGGATGGAAATTGTATCACATTTTCTGCTAATGGATCCCCACCCATAAGCATTCGCCTGACAGAGAGGCTGAATCAAACACGCCTTGGTAGAACATGGACCAGGATTCTAAAACTGTGGGTTGAGGACCCCAAAGGACCAAGGAGATTTTGAGAGAGGGCCACTAAGCCTTGTCTTAGGCATATAAAATGCTCCCGTACAAATACAGAACTACTTTTCTACCATATATAAATACTACTGGGCTTAGTAAAGTATTAATTCATTTACTAAATGAAAATCTAAATTTATAATAGCTTTTTACCATTATGTATTTTCTTAACTAAAAGTACAAATATACCATGTTGAGGTCCTCGCAAGTTTTTTACCTTAAAAATGAGCCTTCGGGGAATTCCCTGGCAATCCAGTGGTTAGGACTCCATGCTCTCCCAGCTGAGGGCCCAGGTTCAATCCCTGGTCAGGGAACTAAAATCCCACAAGCCATGTGGTGAGGCCAGGAGAAAAAAAAGAGCCTTCATACAGGAAAAGACTAGGAACTTAAAACTAGGGTGTTCCTTCTATAACTAAGCAGGATTACTGAAGGAATGGTCTTTTTGGATCCCCCTTTTTCCCCATTTTTAAACAGCTTTATTAAGATATAATTTGCATTCCATAAAGTTCATCCATTTAAAGTATGAAATTCAATTTTTTTTTTAGTATATTTAGAGTTGTGGAGCCATCACCACAATCTTAGAACAGCTTTCACCATCCCATTGTACTCATTAGCAATTAATCCCCATCTCCTACACCCATTTCCCCTCAGCTCTAGGCACTCAATGATCTCTTTTCTGTTTCTATAGATTTGCCTCTTTTGGACATTTCATATAATATGTGGATCATACAATACGTGGTCTTTTGTGACTAGAGGAATGTTTTGAATCCTCAAAACTCCATCCAGTTGTTGTATATCCAACTCCCACACACACTTCTGTCCCCTTCTCACATCTCCCAGAAGCCTCTTGCTCCCCCCGCCTATAAGAATACTTTCTCCTATTAGTTCTCAGCCGTCTGTTTGTTCAAGAATTACTTGGCATACGCTGCAAAGCCCAGCTCTGCTGGCACTGTGCTGTTCTCCAGCTCTTTCTGTGATTTCCTCACCTCTGACTTCTTGGGGATGGCATCTTGCTGGCATACTTCTTGGGCTCCCCCCACTCGACTATGTCCAGCATAGTTTTCTGCTTGAAATGGGTAATCAGTTTATGTGTGTTGAAAGAATAAGTGACTCATGGGGATGTTCCCATACTTCTAGGAAAAAAGGATTCAGGAGAAAGTGCAAGAAAGCAAAGTCAAGAACAGGAACACAGATAAAGCGTGGAATGTGGGCATTACAATCCAAAGGGTTGGCAGCTGTGGATCAGGAGTGATCTAGTATTGTGACTAGAGGGCATTAAAAGGCCCTGGGCCGCAAAGGCTCTCCCCGTACTTCCAGCAGCAACTGAAAGAACATATTAGTCACTCCACCTGAAGGCATTAACCGCCTCCATTACAATGCAAATGTCAACACCTGGGAGAGTGGCAGATCGTGCTATTATCAGCCATTTCCACCTCAGCTACAATCTGAGCTCTTTGGATATTTCCTCTTCCCTGAGGCCCAGAGGTCTGGAGGTGAGTGTAGAGTCTGGAAAAATCTAGGGTCCAGTTCCCTGTGGCCAACTGCACACTTTTATCATCCTTGATTTCCAAGCCAAGGAAGACAGAGGTCAAGAGTAAGATGGCAGATGTTCTTGGTTCCTCCTCAGAGCTCCTGGTGGGGGACGGGCTAGGGTGGAGGACGGCTCCCAGGGACCTCAGCTATCTGTGCCCAATGGCTAAGACACTGGGGCCCAAGCCTCCACGGATGACCTACCCTCAAGACACACAATGTTCCATCCTGTTAGCTACTCTCTGACTTGGGGAGAGTAAGTTAGTTCTTCAAAGGAAAGGTAAGTCATCTAGTCTGAGGTGTCGGGCTTGCTCTCAAAATGCAAATATCCAGGGGAGGTTGACACACCTTTGGGGAATTAGATGATCTTTAAGATTCTTTCACCCTTAAGAGAACCTAGGGTTCTTAGAGTTCTTTAATTCCTTGTGAAGAACTCATTACTAGGCAGGGCTCTCCTAGGCAGTAGGCAAAGTTCATTTTTAATCTCCACTTCCTAACTGGCTGTCATTTCTGCCCTCCTCCTTCCTGCTCCCAGGCACCTGTGCCCTTTTCTGGTTCCATTTGCTTTGGGAACTGCTTAGTGGTCCCAACTGTTCTTTCCTTCCTTTCCCTAACTCACTCCTACTCCTAAAGAGCAAGCATCCAAACACTTACATATGGAATCTAAAAAAAAAAAAAAAAAAGTCATGAAGAACCTAGGGGCAGGATGGGAATAAAGACGCAGATGTAGAGAATGGACTTGAGGACACGGGGAGGGGGAAGGGTAAGCTGGGACGAAGTGAGAGAGTGGCATGGACATATATACACTACCAAATGTAAAACGGATAGCTAGTGGGAAGCAACCGCATAGTACAGGGAGATCAGCTCGGTGCTTTGTGACCACCTAGAGGGGTGGGATAGGGAGAGTGGGAGGGAGGGAGATGCAAGAGGGAAGCGATATGGGGATATATGTATATGTATAGCTGATTCACTTTGTTATAAAGCAGAAACTAACACACCATTGTAAAGCAATTATACTCCCATAAAGATATTAAAAAAAACAACAAAACAAAACAAAACAAAACAAAAAAGAGCAAGCATCCATTCTCTCAGTGAGAGAAACTTGTTTTGGCCTTAGAGGGGGAAGCCTGCTGATTAAACTCATCCACACTAACTTAATAACGACTGGCAGTCCTGGCAAAAGTCCCTCAATCTCCCAGTGGTATCTGCATTCATTTTTTCAACCACTTTCTTGAAATGTAATTTATATACCATAAAGTTCACCCCATTGGATTAAAGTGCAATTAGATGGTTTTTAGTATATTTCTTGAGTTGTGCAATGATCACCATAATCTAATTTTAGAACATTTTCATGACCCTCCCAAAGAGGGAGGGTCATGAAATTTTGTACCCATTAGCCATCACTTCCCATTCCTCCTCTTCTCCAGGCCTAAGCAAATACTAATCTACTTTCTGTCTCTAGATTTTCTGCATTCATTTTTAGGGAATAATTGTCATCCCAAAGCATGACTATCTAATGGTGGGATTTTCAGCATTGTGGGGAAAGTATTTTTAGGTACAAGAGTATGACTGAGACCCACTTGTACAAATATTTCTAAACATTCTAAAATATTAATATTTTAGTTTCCAAAATGAAACTATTCTTCCAAAAAGAAGTCTGGGGGAAATGAAGAATGAAGTCCTGAAGGGTAACTAAGGTACAAGGGGAAGATGGCTGGAGGGGGGTGGTCTGCAGATCTCCCAAAGGGCCTGCTATGTCCCAAGATGTATAGGCACCTCCCCTCTGCAAGCCAAGTACTCACTTCAGAGAGAGGCCCGAGGTGGTCAGCCCCTATCAGATGACAACAGCCAGATGCACATCCTGGAGCAGCTCTTCAAAACCTCTGCCTTTTGTTCCTGTGACCCCCACCTTTCTTGGTTTTCATCTGACCTTTCCGACTCCTCCTCTACACGGTGGTTGACCCCTGGGTTTCCTTGTCAGCCCTTCACAGGTGTCCTCCAGCCAATGGCATCATTCCCATCACCATGTCACTTCTGGGCTCCATCAATCAATACATCTGCTCTGCCATAGCTTCCTGACTGGTCCCCTCTGCTCTTGGATCTTGCTTTTCCAATCTCATTACAACATTGCCAGAGTCTGCCTCCCAAAACATAATGGCCCTTGACACCCCTGTCCCCCAATTCATGGACTCTTCATTGTCTTTAAACTGAAGCCCACCCTCCTCCACATAGCGTTAAAGAGCCCAACCCACCTTTCCACCTTCACCCATGGTTGCCAGTCAGTCCCCTCACTCCAACCCACCCTTCAGACTCAATTTCCATCACTAATCCCCAGATGTACCATTTCTTTATCCAACAAACAGCTAAGGGGTACCTCCTATGTGCCAGGTATGGGGCACAAGAGTGAGTAAGATACCAATTCTGCCCTCAAGGAGTTCAGCAGACTGTGGAGACAGTTCTGAAAACAAGTCAAGATAATACAATGTGACAAGTGCTATAACAGAGATAAAAGCAAGGTGTGCTGGGAGCTGAGGAAGGAGTGCCTAGCAGCCTGGGGTGGTGGGGGAGGAAAAGGCATTAGAGAGGCATCACAGAGGTGATACAGATTTGGTTTGTGCTGGGGGTGCATGTGAAAAGGGTGATCTCTGCAGAGATTTAAAGAGCCGTTTAGGGCGGCTGGATGATGTGCGGAAGTGGTGGATAGTGAAAGCTAGCAGGTAGGAAGAGGCAGTTTGGGGGACAGTTTTCAGTCGGGTTGTGACAGGCATGATCAGATGGGGACAAAGTGGAGGACAGATTGGAGGGCAAGGAGGGAGAGTTGGTAATTGTCTAGGCAATGAGGAGGGAGGATCTGGGCGAAGGTAGTAGCCAGAGAATGTGGAAGAGGAGACAGAAGTGAAAAGACAAGGGCACGGTGGCAGGACTCTGGGAACTGGGATAGGAGGGCTCGCCACTCTAAGATCTGGGAGTTTGGGGGATGGTTATTCCACCAGTGGCGAGAAAACAGAGGGAGGAGCAAGCTTCTTGGGGGATGACCTTAGTTTTAGACAAACTGAATCTGGGGTGCTGGTGGATATCAAGGAACATCCATGGGGAGTTCTCCAGTAGACGGGGGTAAGCTTGGAACTGGGAAGGGAGGCAGGGGCTGAAGACTCAGATTTCAGAAATACCTTAGCGAAAAAATGTTTATTCTTTGGCCCAGCAATTCTACTTGTAGGAATTTCTCCTAAGGATACAATTAAAGATGTGTGTGAAGATTTATCTACAAAAATGCTCATTGTTTATAACAGTAAAACAGTGGAAACTTTACAAACTGCTACGACAGTGAAAAATGTCCAACAGTAGGGGACTGGTTAAATAAATTATGCTATATTCATGCAATGGAATTCTGTTCAGACAATAAAATGGATATTGTAGATGGATGCTTATTGGCATAAAAAAAATCCACAATATTTTGCTAAGTAGAAAAAAGCAGATTCTAAAACTCTTTGTAAAGTCCCATTTTTTGTTAAGAAAAGAATTAAGATGTTAATGGTTCTTTCTAGGTGTTGTAATTATGAATGTGTTTTGTCTTTCTCTTTTCTAGTTTTTACACAGTTAATCATACATAGCTTTTGCTATAAGATGATGGTTACTTAAAATTTTTGAATAAAATGGAAAGGAATGACCTAGGGAGAGCTCAGGGAATGAGAAGGGAATCAAGGATGGAACCCAATCACCTTGAAGGCCATCTGGCTTCTGTCCATGCAGTGTTCCTCTCATATCGTATTTGCTACATGGCTGTGTGGTAGAGTACAAGGAGCTGACTGAACTTAGGTTCCATTCTACTACAAACTCTGGACCCTGGGCAAACTTTGGTTCTCTAAGTCTCGGTTTTCTCACCTTTATAGTGGGGAGAATAACATCTTCCTCAAAACGGTTATGCGACAATAAGATGCACAGACATATTGTTGTTGCTTAATAAATAGTAGTCCATCCTCCTTTTCTTCTGACTCCTCCTTCTCTGCTGGCCCCAGATTCAACCTCTAGAGTCTTTTTGGCCCTTACAGGGGGAATTAATGCCTCCTCTCTCCAAACTCCCAAAACGCTCTCTTTGGACCTCTATTGAACACTGACTGAACTGTGCTCTGAACTGGAATTAGTGGCTTAGCTCCCCTCCCTCCCTGACTGTAACCAGAGTTGAGTCACCTCTCTATCCCTAAGGCACCTAGCACAGTGCTTTGCACATAGGGGATGCTCTATGAATGTTTGCTGACTAAATTCATGGTGCTTTTTATGACTTCGCTAATCCTGGATTGATTACTCAAAGGCTGGAATACTCTAGGGTTAGTTTATTCAGATCTCTTGGAATGTTTCTCCTCCCAATTTGTAACTCTGGCAAGGTTTATCTTCCAATTTGCAAAGAGATGACCAACAGAGAAAGAAAGAGAAGCTCACCCAGACCTCTAGCCTCTTTGTCAGAAGCTCTGCAGAGAGAGCTGCAGGAAGAAGCGTAAAGTGAAGGTTGTTTCTCTCTCCCCGGAGTAGAGGTGACACGTCCCCACCCATCCCAGTGTTTAGACAGCTGGAGCTCCCAGCAGGACAGCTTAGGGGCAAGGGGAATTGGATAGGTACATCATTCCACAGGCCTAGGTCCTCTTTGACCCAAAGTAAAGTCCTCTCCACTCCTGACTGTTTGTTGCTGGCGCTGTGCAGGAGTTATCTGGTCCTTCTCTGCCCTCTCCCCTGTCCTCCTCCAGCCGGGGCTCTCCACCCTGCTCTGGGGCGCATCCTTCCACTGGCTAACACCTTGCTAGGTAGGGAGCCAGCCCGGCGCTGACGAAAGATCTTTCGGTTGCAAGTCAGGAGAGCTGTGTGGCCCATGGCAAGTTAATTAGGCTCTGAAGCCTTAGTTTCCGCATTTATAAACTGGGAATAATCACACGGGCCCTGTCCCCTGTCACAACCCAGGGTTATTGAGGGGAATCAAATGAGATTTAAAAAAAAAAAGTGTGAACGGGCAAAGAGCTCTTCACAAACGCCAGGTGTTCGTAATGCTGTCTGTGGGGTTCCCTCTGGGTAACTCTCCACCAAAGCGTTCCTGTCCGCCCCGCCCTAGCTGCATCGGCCTCACCCACTGCATCTCCATCTTTCGCGTCACTGTCTTCCTGCGCCTCAGAGATACTCAGTCTTTCCATCTCCACCGTCCATTTCCGGGTCTGGCTCTTGGGCCCCTCCGGCCCTCCAGGGACTCTGGTCTTCGTCTCCCTGCGGCAGTCGCTGCCTGGGCGCCCCCAGGCCGGTGCGCCCTCCTTCGGTACAGCCGCCCGGCCAGAGAATCGCCCAATAAGAGCGCCGGACTCAAATATGACAGCTCAGGAAGCGGCCAATCGAGCCGGGCCGGGGAAGGGGGGCGCAGCGCGGGGGCTGAAGTTGGGTTGAACGGGGGGATGGGGATTAAAGGGGGATACAAAAGAGGGGAGCTAGGACTAGGGGCGCAGGAACCCAAGCAAGGGGCGGGGGAGGACCGCACGGCAGCCAGGTCCGGCGAAGGGACCACAGGCTGGACGCGGCTCCAGGCGCCAGGGAGGGAGGGGGCGCGGCGAGAATTTTAGGTGAGGAAGGGGAGCTGGGGCCCCCACGGTACCGGGCGCCTCACGAGGCCGGGCCTGAGGATGCCAGCGGGGCGCCGAGGCGGGGGCCGCGGCCCGGCCGGGGGCGGAGGCGGCCGCGCGCCGCTGTGAGCCGAGGCCCGAGCGGCGCGGGGGGCGGGGAGGCGGCGGGAGGAGGGGATGCGGAGGGCGCTCCGGCGGCGGCGGCGGCGGCGGCGGCGGCGGCAAGCGGGCGAGAAGGGAGGAGCGGCGCGAGCGGCCGGAGCAGCGCAGGGCCCGAGGCGTGCATGGCGCGCCCTGAGCCCGGCTCCCGCGGGTCCCCCCGGAGCGCCCCGGGGGCGCAGCGACTCTTGGGTCGGCCCCTCTCGGCCGGCTGCCTCTGAGCGCCGGCCCTCGATCTCTGGATGCCGTGCTCCCTGGGAGAAGCCCGCCTGCGTTGGGGCGGAACGGCGGCGGTGCTGCGCCGGATTCCGCCCTCAGCTTAGTCCTTCTGCGCCCGGCCGCGGCGGGCCCGCAGCCGGCGGCGAGGAGCCTGGAGCTTGCGGAGCCGGCGCGACAGCCCTCCTGGGCCAGCGGGTCCGGGCCAGCTCCGCTCCGTTTTGGGGGAAGGGAGAGGCGAGAGGGGAAGGGCCGCGCTGCAGGAGCCGGTCCTCGCCCCCGCCCCCCTGCGCGGACACGCTGAAGGCTGGGCTCGGCTTTCGCGGGGGCCAAGCTCCCACTCTCTCCGCGGGAGGTGGGGGATGCGGGCGACGGCCCCCTTGGGCTCCAGGACCCTCCCCCCAGGGCTTCGGAGCTGTTGCTCCGCCCGCCGCCCCCTCCCCCGTCCTCTCCACCCCCCCCCATCCCACCTCCCCACCCCTCGTAAGAAAATAATGCTGGCTGGCGCCTGCACCTCCCAGTCGCTCCCAGTCCGCCGCGAGGAAAGGGCGCCCGCTTGGTCTCCACGCCGGGACCCCTACCGAGCCGCCCTAGCTGCCGCCTCGCCGCGTGTGCCGCTGGGCTCCGCTTAGGCAGAATCTGCGAGCGCCGCGCCCGGGCATTGCCAGCTCCGGGGAGGCGCCGCCCGCAAGGACACCTCTCCGTCCCGCCTCGTCCGCAACTCCGGTCCTTGTCGAGCTCGACGCGAGCCAGGAGTCCGGACGTCCCTCTGCGCGCGGCTCAGCAGCTCGAGTAGTCCCCGCTGCCCCAGCTCGGAGCCAACTCCATCTCGGACCTGGGACTCCTGACGCGGATTCTCAGCCACTTCTCACCTCGAGGCTGTGCCTGCCTCCCGCTTGCTCTCCCGTTGCCCTCCTTCTCCGCTCAGGACGGGGGTGCCAAGATGCCCCGCTACTGCCCAGGGCCCCGGGCCGCCCCCGACGTGTGACCCCAGCCTGGTCCCTCTGCTCGGCCGTCCGCCCTCCCCTTGGAGAACCCCGGCCCGGCCCCCGGGGGAGGAGGAAGAAGACGACGAGGCCGAGGGGGGGATGTCCAGCTCCAAAAGCGTGAGCCCCCCGGGCTACGCGGCGCAGACAGCGGCGGCGCCGGCGTCCCGGGGAGGCCCGGAACACCGCTCGGCGTGGGGCGAGGCCGACTCCCGCGCCAATGGCTACCCCCACGCCCCTGGGGGTTCGGCCCGCGGCTCCACCAAGAAACCCGGGGGGACGGTGACCCCGCAGCAGCAGCAGCAGCAGCGCCTGGCCAGCCGCTGGCGCAGCGACGACGACGACGATCCTCCGCTGAGTGGCGATGACCCCCTGGCTGGGGGCTTCGGCTTCAGCTTCCGTTCCAAATCGGCCTGGCAGGAGCGCGGCGGCGACGACTGCGGTCGCGGCAGCCGGCGGCAGCGGCGGGGCGCGGCCGGCGGGGGCAGCACCCGGGCGCCCCCTGCGGGCGGCGGCGGCGGCGGCTCGGCGGCGGCGGCGGCCGCAGCTGGCGGGACAGAGGTGCGCCCCCGTTCTGTGGAGCTGGGTCTGGAGGAGCGGCGGGGCAAGGGCCGCGCGGCCGACGAGCTGGAGGCCGGCGCCGTCGAGGAAGACGAGGATTCCGGAGATGGCGGCAGCTTGGCAGGCTCGGGCGCGGGGCCTGGCGCGGTGCTGTCGCTGGGCGCCTGCTGCCTGGCACTGCTGCAGATATTCCGCTCGAAGAAGTTCCCGTCGGACAAGCTGGAGCGGCTGTACCAGCGCTACTTCTTCCGTCTGAACCAGAGCAGCCTCACGATGCTCATGGCTGTGCTGGTGCTCGTGTGCCTCGTCATGCTGGCCTTCCACGCGGCACGGCCCCCGCTGCAGCTGCCCTACCTGGCCGTGCTGGCGGCTGCCGTGGGTGTGATCCTCGTCATGGCCGTGCTCTGCAACCGCGCCGCCTTCCACCAGGACCACATGGGCCTGGCCTGCTACGCGCTCATCGCCGTGGTGCTGGCTGTCCAGGTGGTGGGCCTGCTGCTGCCCCAGCCGCGCAGCGCCTCCGAGGGCATCTGGTGGACTGTGTTCTTCATCTATACCATCTACACGCTGCTGCCCGTGCGCATGCGGGCCGCGGTACTCAGCGGGGTGCTCCTGTCTGCCCTCCACCTGGCCATCGCCCTGCGCACCAACGCCCAGGACCAATTCCTGCTCAAGCAGGTAGGGGCCCACCTGGGCATAGGGACTGGATAGTGGGGTGCGCAGGCCTAGGCCTGACTCCAAAGAAAGGCAACCCACTTTCACCCTTTAAAGTGGTGAAAAGAGCCAGAGAGACATGGCTGTGTCAGCTGTGTGGTGTCTTCTAGCCCCCGAACCCCCTCTGAGCCCCATCATCTTCCTCTACAAAAAGAGTGCTCTTGTATGTAATGTTCCCGCTGGTAGAAGACACACCAAACCTTAGCCATTATTGTAGGGATGCTAATGAGGAAGGAGAGGTGGAGGAGAAAATGCTATGGAGAGGTCCCCTTCTCTTCCTGTGCTTCTGTCTCTGTATATAAAAGGCCCCTGACAAGAGTGGCTGGCCCCTGTAGCAGCCTCCCCGCTCCTGAGAGCCACTGATGGTTTGTTAACCGAATGTCCTGGATGGAGGGTTGGGGAGGGGAGACCCTGGGCGCCCCTTGCCCAGTCTTAGGGAGGGGAAATGATATAACCCTGCCAGTTGTCTGGGACTGGGGGTTCTGGAGCTGGAGATATTTCTGAACTTGAGGGAGGACTGACGAGTTTGTTTCATTTGTGAAAGTGCCCCAAGCCAAAAAGCTGCCTTCAGCAAAGGTGGGAAGGAACCTTTGTGTGTGGTGACGGTCCCCTTCCTGGCCTGAGCAGAAAGCTAGTGTTGGAAGTCATGACCCCTTCATATGGGTGCTCCTGGTTATTGCTTATGGTGGGGGCTTTTAACCCTCCTGGGATGGGTTAGGCGAGCCTTGAACGGTGGGCTTAGGAGGAAATAAAACTTCTGCCTGGTTAACTGGTGACTCCCCTGAAGACTTGTAGGGGAGAGGTGTGCTTGCCATGGCGACCTTGGGTGAGACCAGCTCCTCTGACATGCACACCTTCTCCCCTTAGCGGTCCCCTTGTCTGTGGCTCCATGGGCCTCATCCATTGGCCCCTGCTGAGCCTACTTGGTTGCGGTGCAACCTACTTGGCTGTGCGAGTCAAGTGGGCCTTTGCTGCAGGCTAGTCTCCTGACTGTGGACCCTAGTGCGTCCCCCCACGTCTCTCCAGGCATATGCATCCTCTAACAGAACTTCTTAACTCTATTCCATTGTCATTGCCTTCCTCCTCCCCACTTCTAGTGCCTTTTCTCAGACTTCAATCTTGTTGAGTACTGCGTCTTTCTTGAGGGGTTCTCCTGTGCCCCCTGGCTTCCTGCGTATCATACTCTCCCACAGGGAATACTGTGGGCTTCATGGCGCTGGGCTCTTGCTGTACCTCCAAGGTGCTCTGTGACTGGGAGGGAGGGAGCCTACAACCTCTCTGGGCCCCGGGTTCCTTGCCTAGTAAATGAGAGGCTTATGCATGCCCCTTCCAGTTCCAGCCCCTCTGTGCCAAGCCTCACCTTCTGCAAGGAGCCCCTCCTTCCATTCCAGCCATACTGGCCTCTCCCTCTTTTGCATGGCCAACAATGGAGTCCGAGCCACAGAGTGGGGCACTTACTTATTCCCCAGTGCCCATTGGTTTTACTCCCCATCCAATGTAAGCTCCTTGGATGCAGGAATCCTGAGGTGTATGTGTTTTTCCTTCTCTACTCTCTCTCCCTTGTCTAGCACAGTGTAGGGTACTTAGTAGGGATTTAATAACTGCTTAACAATTTGATTGTGTTCCAGTAGGTGAAGTAGTTGGGGTTGTTGATGCTAACTTAAAGTTTTTCTGATCTGGGATCAGAAGGAAATAAAATCTATAGAGATCAGCTTTGAACTTAAGAGAACAACTATTGAGAGCTGGTTTAAAAAAAATTAACTACTATTGTTAGTGCTTATAAAGGCTCCAAATGTTTTGACCTGGGGACCCAAGCTCTCACATGAGTATTATACCTTTGGGGGTTGTTCCTGGCTTGAATGGGAGGCAGGTTGCTTGGGTGGATATAGCTTTTCTACAGAAAGAAAGGCATGACATCCACATGGAGCAGCAGAGATTTCCAGGATCATTCAGAGTATTTACTGAACCAGACTTGGGACTCAGGGTCAGATTACAGCCCTAGGAAATCCTAGATGTGTGATTTTAGGAGACTGGAGTCAGATCCCAGGACAGGAGTGCTGGACTAGGGAGCTCCGTCTCCGTCTTAGCATGAAGATGCCATTGCAGCAACAAGAGTTGGCTGACTGACTTCCCCATCTAGTTCCTCAGGCCGGTCCCTCTCCTTTCTCTCCCTACCTCCATCACCTCCCACCCCATGCTTCTTTTACCCATTGTGGTCTTCAGACCTTCAATTGTCTGTAGGCTTTCGGGTGGGTTTGCACTTAACTTCTCATGACCTACTCTGCTGAGTATAGCAGCTCTTGTTAGGAATGGTCCATGATAACAGAATGCAAGCATTCTTTCTATTTGACTTCAGAGAAAACTGTATCTTTTTTGGTTTGTATTTGATTTGCCTTTCTGCTTATGTCTGATATAAACTTTGTATTTCTTGAGCAACCCCTATTGGATGGTGGGAAATATTAGTGGGACAGTCAAGCATTATCCTCTGCCTCAGGTTACCCCAGAGCAGCAGGTGTTAGAAGATGGCTTGTGTTAGATGCCTTGTTCTTTTCTTTGGTGAAGATACACATCCAGGGAAATGGGGCAGCAGTATGCAGTCTCTAATGCGGGAGCTTTGGGAATTTCCCTCCATGCGGCCTTGGACACAGAGTGGGCCCTCAGGAAACTGTGTTGGCATTTTCCACTTCTCCTGAGAGGCTGGCCCCCTTGCTCCTACAGCCTAGATCTTCAACATCAGTATCTGATCTGGATTTTTTTTCCCCTGGCCCCTCTTCTCTTTGGGGCTCTTCCGTTTGCTCCAATTAGGAGGAGAAACATCTAGTATCTCATCTGGTGCCTCCTGAGAGAGCGGAGAGGCAAGGTGGGGCAGCCCTTTTGGGGGATGATATTTCTTCCTTTTGCTACATCTCCTGATCTAGCTCTTCCCCTGTTATTCATCCCCCTCCCCCTGCTCTTTTTCTGTCCCTTCCTTTCTCTTGCCTCCCCCTCCAGTCCCCTGTTGTTCTCTGCCTACCTCTCCTCTCCTCTGCCTGCCTGCTTTTCTGCTTCCCCATCTCTCACTTCCCATTTGCAGCCTCTCAGCCTCGCCTTCTGTGCTTGCCTCACTGTCGTCTCCTTGGTGGGGTACAGTAGGAGCGTCACGGGTTGTTTTTTTCTCCTTCTTTGCCTGTTAGAAGTCCCTCTGCTACACCCATACCATAAATAACACTCAAGCATCTGCCAAACACATTCCTCACTTGTGTTAATAGGCTGCAATGATGCTGGAGCCTGTTGCCATGGCAACCTCATTTTTGTTTGACTGTATCCCACTCTGCTACATAAAGCCTCTGCATGCACTCACACACAAACAAGTACACTCACACAACTATTACACATGCTTAACTATTAGAGATTATTTTGGAGAAAACATCTTTGGGCCCCATGGGGGCGGGCAGTCATTTGGCCAAGGAGATGAACGTCTCTGCTTGTCCAGTGTTACTCTAGGAGGTGATAATGGATGCAGGAGCTCTTTGAAAAGTAGAGAGTCCTGTTCAAATGTGGGGTATTATTATTCTGCAGCCACATTAAACCCACCTGACATGGTTTCTGAAAAGAAGATTCTGACCCTGTGTGGGTCCCCGTGAGCTTGGGAGTGCTGTCAGAGGTTGCGTTTGCGGTGTGGGCTGACCCATCCCTACCCAGCCATCATCAGCTCCTTCCTCTCTTCCCCCTAACCCTTTTGGAGAAACTCAGTGATTTCCTGCATTTCTGCCTTTGTGCCTGTTTGAACACACAACTGTCACCAGTTGTTTCAGAGATCAGAAAGGCACAGGTGCTGTGTGGGTGATTTTCTGTGACCATGAGCACGTGTGAGTGTCTAAACTGAGGAGTCTGGGGCTGGATGGGGCTGGGGAAGCAGACCAAGAAGTGACTGCTGTGGCTGCTGAGGGGTGGGTGCCTGGGTCCATGTGTGGGAGTGTGTCTGTCACGTGGGCTGGCCCCAGTGTGTACGTGCATGCATGTGCATATGGATGTATGTGTGTGTGTGTGTGTGTGTGTATCTATCTGTCTGTCGTGTGGGCTGGCCTGGGTGGTGGAGGGGGGCCCAGGGAGGCCTTTGTGTTGACTTTGAAAAGAGATCATCACAGCTCTGTCCTGTTTATTCTCGGTTGGTGGCTGGCTTCCTATGGCTGTTTGCATTTCTGATTCTGGGCCTTGATTGACTTTCCGACCTTGACCTCTGGCTCCTCAGGGAAATACCCTGGATGGACACGCCGCCCCCCCCACTTATCATAATGAGGCTGGGGGCTAGACTCGAGTGGTCAGCCCACTCCATGGAGTCCCATGGCTCCATGGAGTCCCACCCTTCCCTTTCAAAACCGCAAGCTGCCCACCCACTCAGCCATCCGGTGAGCCCCGTGGAGAGCTGGCCGCTCGCTCTGGAACTTGGTCCAGAGGCCTGTGCAGTGGGTTACTGTGTGCACTGCTCCAGCCACTGCCTCCCTGCCCACGGAGGGGTGGGAGGACGGGGTGGTGGTATGGAAGAGGACACACACTTTCACCACGACGCCGGGAATCGTCTGCTGCCAGTTACTTCCCCCATCACCCCCATTTCTGGAAGAGGGAAATCTGGCCATAGTGAACCCCAGCAGCAACTGCAGGCTGGGGTGGGAGGCTGGCTCTGAGTTTGTAGCCGGGGAGGGTCTGCTTGTCTTGCCTCAACGCTAATTGTATTTGCCGATTATATTTGCTAATTGTTTTGAATTATGTTGCCTCCTTCTCTATGCAGTGGGAAGGGGGTGCTTGGAGGGGAGCAGAAGCCTCTGGGGTGGGGGTCGAGCAGAGCTTCTAGATGGAGGGTCATCTTGTGGATCTCAGGGGTGCCTCGATGCCTGCGGGGAGGACTTCAGGAATGGCAGAGACCCCGCCAAGGAGCAGAACAATCATCTGCTGTACTTGCGGCAATGTTGACTGTTAATAATTCAGTCTAAGTTTTGATCTGGAGCAAGAGCGTGAGGTCTGTGTGCTGTGCAACACGGAACAGTGTGCTCGTGTTTGTCTATAAAGAGGACACAGACGATGTATTAAACCCCAGCTCGGAAACCTGCCCAGCCTCACAGAAGAGTTTTAAATATCAATGTAAAAGGCCAGGGCCGAAGCTCTCCTGTGCAGACAGGCCCTGGCCGCGGGTCACTCTGTCAGAGGGTGCAGCTGGCAGCAGAAGCAGGGCTGTGGCCCTTGCTGGGCCTGGCCTTGTGTTCTCCCGAGAGGTGCGGATGGAGCGCCCACCTCGGTTCCAGCCAGGGGTGGGGTGAGTGTTGGGGGAGGGGACCGAGGTGGGCGCCTCTCTGCGACTGTACCAGTCTCTCGCTGGGTGACTTCCTGTCCACGGCTGCCCGCTTGGCACCTCCGTTAACTTTATTTATCTTGTGGTGGGTCCAGTTCGTGGTCGTTTACTTCCTAGGAGCGTCGCCTGTGTTGGGAATGGAAACAGTTTGCCCCAGGAGCTCCAACGTGCTCCATAAATCCTTTGGGTGCAGTTACATAAGTCACGCTTTAGCGTATCGTATCCTTCTTTCATCCATGCCTGTGAGGTGGGGGGAGCTCGCTAGTGGAGGGCAGGATCAGTGTTGGTTTTTTTTTTTTTTAATAAATTTATTTATTTATTTTTGGCTGTGTTGGGTCTTCGTTGCTGTGCACGGGCTTTCTCTAGTTGCGGCGAGCGGGGGCTGCTCTCCGTTGTGGTGTGCGGGCTTCTCATTGCGGTGGCTTCTCTTGTGGCAGAGCACGGGCTCTAGGCGTGCGGGCTTCAGTAGTTGTGCCTCGCGGGCTCTAGGGCGCAGGCTCAGTAGTTGTGGTGCTTGGGCTTAGTTGCTCTGCGGCATGTGGGATCTTCCCGGACCAGGGCTCGAACCTGTGTCCCCTGCATTGGCAGGTGGATTCTTAACCACTGCAGCACTAGGCAAGTCCTAGTGTTGGTTTTCTCTCCCAAACACGAAACTCCATGAAGACGATTGGAAAGCCCTACTTCCTCCCACACACCCCCACATTTTCTCCAGGCAATGTCCAAACGCGGGGCAGGGGAGATCTCTCTTTATAACATTGTGAACAAAATCTGGGAGTTTCTAGTGAATGGGCCGTGAGCTTCATGTGGACCTGCGTTTTGGTCTGGCTGTTAGAAAAGACCAGTGGGGTCTTGGTTAGGCTTATGGGCCTATCCGGTTCATAGGAAGATTGAGGCCAGATCTGAAATACTATGTTTGATTGTAGAATTCAGAGGAGGGTACCAGATTGGTAAGGGGACTGGAAACCTTGACTTCTGAGAGAACACTTGAAAGGGTGGGAGATGTTTAGCTGGGAAGACAGCAGACTGTACAAAGGTAAGAAGGCAGAGACATGGGCAAAGTGTTATTTACTGCTGGGATCTCTGTTGTCACATGTTAGAAGAGGGACTAAATTTATTTTTGGTTACTCCCGAGGGCAGAGTTGGGGCAAATGGGTGGAAACAGTAGACAGATTTCAGCTCCAGGTAGAAGATATCTTTCTAGCCTTTGGGGTTGCAGCCATCAAACCAGATGCCTCCTGGGGTAGCCAGCTGTGTCAGTGGAGGTGTTCAAGGGGAGACTGGACGGCTGACTGCCAAGCTTGTTACTGAGGAAATGGAAGGCTCTGCTTCCAAAGGTCTGGGGTGGGTCCCAGGAAGGGATCTATTTTTTCAACAGCGTGGATTTAGTTTTCCAAGCTCTCCAGCTGATATTGTTGATCAGCTCTAAGGTTTGGGATCATTGGCTAAGATAGCCACTCAGGTCACACCCAACCCTTGGATTCTGTGGTTTCGCGTCTTACCACAGCATGAATGCCTGCTGCAATCTGTTGGGGTGTCCTATCGTCATGCCCAGCTCAGCCTCTGTTTAAAAGTCACAAAGTCACTGCAGACCTGCAGGCCCATGAGGAGATGTCCAGGTGGGGCTGGCAAGTGGACTGATGTGGGATGCAGAGCTGGAAGGCGATTGGTAATGGTGACATAGGGTGGGAAGGATGGCCCAGGCCTGGACGCATATTCTCCTCTCATCCTGCCTCCCAGCTGTCCCCATCCCCCCACTCTTCTTGGCGGCAAAGCAGTCTGTGGCTCAGCACTGGTGGCGGTGGTGGTCAGCAGAAAGATGGACCTTAGTTTCACTCCTGGTTTATTCATTCACTTGGTAAGTGAATATGAAAAGCACTGAGGATACCCCAGGTCCACAATGGATGGTACAGAACGTGGAAAGTGGGGAGATCAGGGGGTAGGCAAGAGGTCGGGAATTAGGAGATGGTTTGAAGGAGGAAGAGTAGGCTGTAAGGAAGGGAAGAGGAGATTGGAGCTGTGAGTATGGGGAGGGGAAAAGCTTGGAAGTGGGGGCAGGGATGCTCTCTGGGAACAATGGGATATAGTCACAGAAAAGGGGGGTAAACAAACAAACACCGGGGAGACAGTAATCGCTTTATTCTGTAGCCCAGCCTCATGTGTCAGCCTGGACACCGCCCCCGCGCCCCCCCCCCCGTGCCCCCCCCCCGCCGACTCCCACACACACTTCTTGCTCTGAGAGGGTTATGAGCTGTTGCTTCTGGGCTTGAGGCATCCTGACTTCACACTTGGGTGGTCTCCTCTCCCTTCCCGTTAGGGGCTCCCTAGGGGTTATCACACAGATCACCACAGTCCCACTTGGCTCTTGGAAGGGGTCCTGAGGGACCTTGGTGTGCGACACGTAGTAGGTGCTCGGTGAGAGTTTGAATGAATGAATGAACGGGTGGTGGGGTGGGTGGACCGCTGCATGCAGACTCTCAGCTGTACCGAAGTGCTAGACCAACACCTCCACAGAAGGAAGCGATACAGCTCGGCTTGGAAGCCTATTTTGGTGGATTGTTATCCTAAACTCTGAGCAGGGCTTCCAAAATCCCTCCTGCTGCAATTTAAAACGTGTGCCTTCTTGGAAACAGAAAGCTGTTGCCTGGCACTGCCGGTACTATATCCCTTCACAGATTTGAAAACCATTATTAAGTCATTCTTTCAGCCTTTTCCCCATTCATTCAGACAACAACCGTTTATTAGATGCCTACAGTGTAACAGGCACTGTGCTAGACCATGAGGGTCCAAAAATGACTCAGCCTGGGTCCCAGCACCCAGCATTGCCTTTAGCCCAGATGCTCCCACTGACTGTCCTTTGGAGGGATGTTAATAGATGTTTCACATACACACATTCAGTCCTGTGTCAGATAAATTTAAGAAATACTGGGTTAAACAGAATTCTTTATTGTAGAACTTTAAAGCTTTTAATATGTTAATATGCAGTAGAATTTGCCAAGAGGAGGCTTTTGCATGAAGCCTTTATCAAACATATTTGACCCCAGAACCAGTTTTTGAAGGAACATAACAGAGGCATTAGTGTTTGTTGGAACTCATTTTGGGACACACTGCTTCAGGGGCTGGGAGAATCTTTGAAATTTCTCAGGGTCCAGCCCCCTGCCTCTGGGGTAGGCCTAGGCAAAGTCATCTAGATGGGGGCATTTGTTTGCTTGGGGGCTTTCTTCCCTCAAGAAGGAGATTACCCAGCTTGCATTGGCTGGCTACTTGTTTTAAAGTCTCATTCCCCATCTGCATCTGAAATCCTTTATAAAGTAAGATGATGGGGCTGGAAGGGACCAGCGAGATGCCTCCTTTATCTAGTTTCAGTTTCCTTTAGGGGTTTTCTGCTGTCATTAGACATCGGAACCTGTTGGGCTCTGTATATGACCTTTGGTGGGGCTGGGCTCCATGCACTGAGGGCATGGCTGCCCATGGGGAAGTCGTGATGGGCCATTTCAGAGCATCCTTCTTCCCCAAATTTTCTTTGTTTCCTTTGCACCCTTACCCTCCAAAAGGAGGAAGACCTTAAAGAATATTGATTATGAACAATGAGTATATATTGAGTTTTTGTTGTAAGCCTGGCACTGGGCTAATCCGTTACATATGAGACCTCATTTAATCTTAATATCAACCCTTTGAGAAAGATATTTTTATCCCTATTTCAGGGCTGCAGAAAATGGGATAAGAGAAGGTAAGTAACTTCCCCAAGGTCACTCAGTGAGTGAGCATAGCAGATGGTTCAGCGCCCGCCCATATTCCCTGGGCAGGTACCTTTCTGCTCTTGCCAGACAGACTGCCAGCTGTCAGGACCTGAGGGCTTTCTCTGGCCCTGAGCCTCTCTGCCTGTCTGTGGGACAGGTCAGAAGTGCTGGGGAGGGAGTGCCCATCCCTAGAGCAGTTCTCAACCAATGACTGTTGGGAGCTGGTGGATAAATACCCCAGCTCCCTCGACCCCGGTGTGGGGGGAGTATAACTTTAAGACAGGCCTTCTCTGGTGGCTCCTAGTCCTGCAGAAGGATTCAGCTCTGGTTGCCCACAGTGCTATAGGCGTGAAAACATTTCTTTTTTCTTTTCTTCCCCTTCCTTCCTTCCTCCCTCCATCCCTCCCTCCCTCCCTTTTTCCCTCCCTCCCTCTCTTCCTTCCTCCCTTTCTTTTTTTTCTTTCTTCCCTTCTTTGTCTCATTTCTCCATTCTCTGTCTAATGTTTTCTGGGGTCACCTCCCAGGTAAACCACTTCTTTCAAATCCTTGTCTCAGGATCTTTTTCCAGGGACAATCCAAATTGAGAGCGGAGAAGCTGGAATTCTAATCTGGGTTTGACTTGAACACTAGGGAGGGGAGTGGCCGCTTTGCTAGGGCAAAATGCATCAAGTGCAGAACCCTGTGGCAGACTCGGAACCCTAGTCCTGCCTGGCCCCTCACTCCTATCTGATAACATATTTTGTCACCAGTAGAGTGGTTTCTGGACTAGTGGAATGGTGTGAAAATTTTAAAACTATATACATATTTTTTGTTTATATATATATATATATATATATATATATATATTTAATTTCTGCTTCTTAAAGATGTATGACTTTCTGTCCCCTAGACAGTGGCTCAAATATCAGCCAAAGACTCAAATACTTGGACATCTGATTAACATTTTTTAGAGGACACAGGACTTTACCACGTGTGATCTTACTTGCTTCTCATGATGGCTCTGAGGAGGTGATGAGTTAAGAAGGTGCAGACATTGGCTTTTGGGCCCAGGGGCCCAGGAGAAGTCCCTGGTTATATGGTCCTGGCTGAGTTGCCTTACTCTCGCTCAGTCAGTTCCCTGACTGACAGGATCTGTTGTTGGGTGCCCAGATAAGGTAATGCATGCAAGAGTACTCATAGTTACAGACCTGTGCTGCTGGTATTGTGTTGGAGAGGAGGAAGTAGGTGTTCAGAGAGGTTGAGTGACCTCACTCAGGTCACACAGCCAGTTAGCCTAGGAGCTGCTATACAAATCCAGATCTCTGACTCCAAATCCAGTGCTCTTTTCACGTTTGGACCCAGCCCTGAGTCCATCCCATGGTGCCTAAATTAGAAGGCACAGCTGCTATCAAGCAGTCGTCTTGGGTGGTTGTGGAACGTGTGGTTTCTTATTTGTGATGCCTTCCTTCCTACGTGGTGTCTGGCTCAGATGGGCGTTAAGTGATTTGTCATTTCCTGAGCCTGCAGTCATGCTGCGAGCGGGGGCAGCGCTGAAGTGTTCAGGGGGCACCTGGGATCAGATGTTTACCTGTGAAGAGCCCCCGAATGGTCTTCTGGATGCGTGAGGAGGCACCGAGACCCAGGAGATGGGTCAGACTCAACGCTGGGATAGCTTAGGTCTGGGTGTGAGGCTGCCTCGTGTCCAGGCTTCTGGTGGTGTACATGGAACAGGGGTGGGAAGGAGGTGGCTGGGGACACACGTCAGGATCGCTTCTTGGAGGTCAGACTTGGGGTCTTTCTGTAGAGTTGCATCTAGTAGATGGCGCAGTTTAGTGCTTACTCTAGGAGGTCTTTATTTCGTTTATTTATTTATTTGGCCACGCCGTGATGCACGCAGGAGTCTAGTTCCCCGACCCGGGATCCAACCCACGCCCCCTGAAGTGGAAGCGTAGAACCTTAACCACTGGACCGCCAGGGAAGTCCCTCTAGGATGTCTTTAGAGCCCAGCTCCCCACAACCATCAACATCCTAAAAAGTACCCCAAACATCCTGCTTCAAATCCACTTCTGTCCTTGTCACTCTTCTCAAGAAAACTAAAGGAAAATGTAACTCCTACCCAAGTGCCATTCTTTTGCTAAGTGGATTTTCAAGGTTTTATTTTCGCATTTTCTTTTGGGGATGGGAAGGCTGTTTATTTGTTCACTTAACATGCCCAAGCCCCCAGTCTTCCTCTGGCCAAGTCCCTTTTCCTGTAAGCATTTCACCACGCCATCTGGGAGGGACCCAGCCATCCTGACAGGCTCCCAGCGGGTAACACCAGCTCGGAAGTGCCTTGGCTCTGACATCTCAGCCAAGGAGGCTGCCGACGGAGAAGGATCATCACTGAATCCCAGGTGAGCAGGGTAGGCTTGTACCCCTCCCTGCCGAGGGAGAGGCGCCCTGCCTTTGCAACATCTGGCACTCTGCATCTAACATCTGAGTCACTCTGAAACACCCTCTTCTTTTTCTCTGTAGCACTCATACTGGTTTGTAATTTTATCTCTGTAGGTTTATCTATCTGTCTTTCAACTTGACAGTCAGCTGACTGAGGACAGGGGCCTTGTCTGTTTGAATACTTAGATATTTACTGAATGTTACTGACTTTCCGACCCCTACTGCCCAGCACTGTGGGAAGAAGGTGGACAGTTCCCATTCTCAGGTTCTACAGGGAATGCTGACTCTTGGCAGCCAGGGGTCCCTCATGGTGCTCCCTCCCTGGACCAAGGCAAGCTTGTCCTCCACTGGCAAGGGGCTCTGGACCTGGGGGTGTGGTCTTAGAAAACAATGCTTTCCATCTTTGCCCTCCCTCCCTTGGGTTCCCTACTGGTCTGTTGGGTGATGTCAGGAAGGGTCCCTGTTGCCCCCATTTGCCTCTCTCTCCCATCCTTGGTCCCCTTTCTTCTTCTCAGCTTTCTTCTGGTATCTTTTTCCTCCTCCTGAGTCCTGCCACTTCCCTCTTTCCAGCTGTAAGATGTGGGAAAGACCTCAGAGACTTGCCAGGAGGCAAGTTCAACTGTAAGGACAATAAATATAAGCCTGGATAACTACACAAATTCCAAACAGTGTTCTTCATTCTTTTCAAAGCAATCCCATGAAACAGCAGTTCTCACCGTGCGTTATAAACTTCCTTATGGTTGATTGCCCTGTATTACAGTGCATGTGTCAGCTCCGTTTTTCACCTCAAACGCCCAAGGCTGAGACTTCAGCTTTTGGGGTGGGTTAACCTCCAGTCACCCTACGGAGCTTAAGGCGTGGGAAGTGAAGGCATATCTAGGAGTTTTTACATAACCCTGGTATCCAGGCTCATCTGGGGCGGGCCTGGGCATCAGCATTTTGGAATGTTCCTGCTGATTCTGACATGCCCAGGGATGAGGGTGCCTTGAGCCACCCTTCATCAGCAGAGGGCTCACAAGGATGACGCCGAGTCTGATTTATGGCTATATTGAAAGGCAAGTTGCTTATATCGAAAGGGGTTTATTGTGGTGATTCAGTAAAGAGTGACGGCCACTAAAAATTATTGCAGACGTGTAATAGGGGAAGAAAACTTGGTTGGTGGTTGGTGTATAAAATCTTGTCAGGCAAGGCTGTGGCTCAGTATATTTATGTTCCTCTTATCACCAGCAATTAGCCCCAAACATGGTTCAATAAATAGATTAGTGCAGTGCTATAATAACTGCAAGGATATTTTAGAAAATGAGTGCTATACCATGTGTTCAGTGGAGCCATCTTAGCAGAGCAGCAAATCTCACTCAACGTTCCTGATGGCCTCTTAGCTACAAACAAATGCCTAGTGATCAGTGTGAGCTCTTCCCTTCTCTCTTTTTTATGTGGTATTTCCCTTTTGAGTGGGAGAAATTGTACATTAGTCTTTGTGAGTCTCCCTCCAACTAGAATGTAAACTAGAAAATGTCTGTAGTAGATGCTCAATAAATATTTGTTAAAGGAATGAATGAATTTGCTCAGAGTTACGCAGCAGGTAAATAGCAATGTGAGTCCAGCACTAATACCGCCGTTACTTTTTCTTCGACTCTTAAGCTCATGAAATATGTAAGGAATTATATAGTTAGTGACTCCCCATTTGCACGTATTGTTATCAGCTTGTGTGGCAAAGACTAAAAGAGTAAAGAAAGGTGATGTGTAGGGTGATGGAGAGATGGAGCTTGCACCCTGAAAGGATTTCCTTCCTGTGCACTTTGAAGCTACTTCTTTCCTAGCACCTTTGGCTGGAAAGGTGCAAGGATCCTGCTGTAGCCCTTGTGCTCTGGGAGGACTGAGAGATGCACATGAAATCAGGGTCCATCTGAGGACTGGAAGGATTGAAAATCACCAGATGTGTGGGCTGAGGCCTGGGAAGCATCCCTATCCAGGAGCGAGAGACATCCTTGGGTTAAATCCTCCATGAAAGGCCACATGTGGATTACGACGTGGTCTTTTTTGGAAAAGGGTTATCTGAGGAGAGTTAATTTTGGATTTTGCTTTACGTTTATTTTTAAAGTGGAATATTTCTCCGGCATTGGTGACAATGGCCTAGAAAAGCCAGTTAGTCACCATCTGACATCTTCCCCGTGTGGGGTGTTTGCTGCCCCTGCTTCTTTCCCACCTGATGTCTCTGGGGCTGATTTAAATCCTCTCCCTCGGGGGCCTCTGGGGTGATTTCACTGGCAAACAGATCTATAGGGAAGTACTGCTGGATCTAAGTGGTGTCATCCTCTGCTCTGATCCTGGGTGACAGGGAGTGGCCCCTGGCGCTGCTCTTTGCTTCTCCTTGGAGGGGGTGATGGCATCCAGGTGAGGCCTTACCCTGCCACATCCAGGTCTGTAAGACTGGTTCCAGCCTGCATTCTCCAGTAGTTTTTTTGTTCTTTAATTTTACTCTGTATAGTCTGCAGGGAGTAAAAGGAAAATCACCCAAAGCCTGTATTTAAAGAACAAACCTGGTTTCTCTTAAGGGATCAAAAATATATGGACTGTTCCATCCCACTTCCCCTAGGGTCATCTCTGGTTCCACTGTGGAGCAGGAAGAGGGTCTCAGGGCAGACGCTGGAGCCTCTGTACTGTGAGGGGGTGGAAGACGGAAGGAGGCACTGGGAGAGGTGACAGAGGTGGCATCCCTGCACACTCAGTTGAGAGGTGGGGAGAAGGGCCAAGGCTGGCCCTGGAGTGATGTGCAGGGCATTTTCTGCTGGACCTTAACACCCCCAGTTGTAATTCATCTAAGAGGGACAACTCGGGGCCTGGAGGGAGTAGGGCAGTGGCTGTGGGCAGGTGAGCTCAGAGGACCTGTTGCAGTTGAGTGCAGGTGTAGAGTAGGGCACAGAGGCTCAGAGCCTTGGATCTCCCGGAAGCCAAGAAGCCACCGGGCCAGCCACACGCAGGTGCCATATGCCACCCTGACTTCTCCCACCTGTTCCTGCCCCCTCGTGCAGCACCGCCCTTCCAGGGAATGGGTATCAGGTGGTCTCAGAAGTGCCTCCCTTCGTGTCTGCGTGAACTCTGACCTCTCCAGGCCCCCAGAGTGAAAAGCCTGGGGAACCTACCTTACTGGCAGGTGGGAGTGGGCGGGGCCAGGTGCCTGGGCTCCTGCTCTGAGGAGAGGAAGGCTTTGTGATCTGCCTCCATCCAGGGCTGGGGAGGGGCTGAGCACAGGCACTCCCTGGGGAGGGGAACACTCCTCCTTCTTCCTTTTCTCTGGGGACCCCTCTGGACTTGGAGGTGTCCTGATAGCCTGCCTGGCGTAGGGTGGGCTGTCCACTGGGAACAGCATCTCTTTCTTTTCCATTCACCAGTCTTTGCTGCAGTCCTGATGAACCCCTGGGGCCCTGGGCATGGGGAGGAAAGAGGGGACTTTGTCCTTCCCCTGGGGGAATGTTCAGTCTGATGGAAATCTTTTGCCTTTCTGAGATCCCCAACTTAAAGACAGGACAGTGTTGCTAATTCCTACCATTTATCATGCACTTACTGTGTGCCAGGAGGCGCTGAGCACTTGGTAACTTATTTGATCCTCGTAATCTCCCTTTAGGTAGGTGTTGCTTTTTTTTTTAAAGAGGATAATTTATAGATGAGAAAATCGAGGCCCGGAGAAGGTAAGTGGCTCCCGTAAGGTTGTACGTTTAGAGAGCAGTACAGCGGGCTCCAGAGCTCGTGCTCCCCGCCAGTACACCAGCAGCTCCCAAACTAGTGTGTGCAAGAATTCCCCACGAAGTTTATTTAAAAATCAATTCCTGGGCCCCTTGTCAAGAGAGTCCGATCCAGTAAGATTCAGGTGGACCCCAGGAATCTACATCTTAAGTAGGCACCCTAAAATTTGAGGCAGGTGCCCCAGGGACACAGTTCCACCCTAGTGCCTCCCCAGGTGGAGAAAGGATTGAGGCTGAAGTGATGGGGGGCGGTGCCCGGCCACCCGCAGAGACAGAGGTTTCTGTGTTGACTTCCCCAGGAGGTAGCTGGGGAAGGCAGAATGAGATGGTTAGACTGAGGGTAGGAGGTGCCTTTCTGCTGAGCCTGTGCTGGTGGGTCTCAGGGGGCAGAGCTGGAGGAGGCTTTTGGAAGAGCTGAGGGAGAGACTGTAATCTGGGGGGCGGGAGCTGGGAAGTGGTCCGGCAGAGAGCACATGTCAACGGCCAGAGAAAGGAGGCAGACAAAGGGATTCTCAGATGATGGCAGGGACACCGGCTATGACACTGCAGGCACAGAAGTTTTGACCGGGAGACATCTGCCTCTGCCTCAGTTTCCTCATCTGGACAACGCAGATCAGACATTCTCTGAAGGTCCTTCCAGTGTGTACGTTAACAGGGGCACTGGGCCCAAATGAGAAAGGACTTCACTCCAGAGGCCCGGGTGGGGAGCAGAATGGGGACGAAAATGATACAACCCTGGGGGGACTGAGAGTCGCACGGCCGGACAGTGCGTGGCCCTCATGGGTCCTTGTCCCTTGATCCTCCGGTTCAGAGTCCCTCCAGCTCCTCGAACTCAGCATGTCCCCAAACAAAATTCGTCATGATCCCTAAATTGGCTTTATTTTTGTCATGTCAGTTCTCTCTTTGCCTAGGTATTGGTGTTAGATGTTTGCCGGACTGAATTATTTAACAATATCTACCATGTGTTAGGCACTGGGAAACCAAGAGGAAAGAGCTGCAGACCCTGCCCTCAGGAGCAAGCCTGTGCATTGTGCCTCCTGTACGCCTGACTCTGTTCTAAGTGCTTTATTTTGTTCTGTTAACTCATTTAATCCCCACAACAGCCCTAGGAGGTGAACAATGTTGTTGTCACACCCATTTTGCAGATGAGGACACTGAGACTGGCAGGTTAGGTAACTGGCCCAAGCTCACACAATGAACCGGGCAGCCTGGCTCCCAGTCTGGGCTCTGACCTCCCAAGTGCAGCGGACAGACAGGCACTCACACCCTCTGGGCGCAGCATGACACCTGCGGTTTTAGCAGCAGAGATAGCATGCAGCCTATACCAGGGAGGGAATGGGAAGAGGTATGTGGCGAAGGTGAGGCTGCTAGTATGTGGACTAGGTTGGGAAGAGTGTAGATTTCTGGGCCAAGGGGGTTGCATTTTTTGGAGGCAGTGGGGATCTCCAGAAGGTTCTCAAGGCCCCACCTGTATTTGGAAAGGTGGCTCTAGTGTGTGGATCTGGAGGGAGCAGCCTCTTGGAAGAGGGAGAGCTGGTGCCGAGTGCAGAGGCTGCTGCCGTTGTCTGGGGAGGCTGGAGAAGTCCCGGGGGTGCTGGGCAGTTGAGGGTCAGGGCCTTCAACAAGAGGGGGCGGGTCACAGGGTGCATCTGGGCATTTACCTATTAGTTTCTCCTTGCCTTGGTTACCAGTGGTGCCAAACCCACAGCCTTGTACTCCCTAACTAGGAGACCAGCTCCCCAGCCTCCGGGAACTAGATATCATCTTTTTCCCCGGGGACCTGAGGTGGCTCCTGAGGGCCCTCCTCCTTACCTTTTCTTGGGCTTTAAATATCCCATGACAGCCTCCTCTCCTCAAATGCCCGGGGCTCTGCCTTTATCTAGGTGTTAAGCGCCCAAACATTCAACCTCTGAGCTCCTCCTCCCTCTGGCACCCGGGAGCCCCCACCCCAACCAGCTCCGTTGCCCAGAGATCTCAAGTCTCTGAGAACTTCATCTCTCTCTGGGCCACTGGCATCCTGGCCACCCTGACCCCCAGCAGAGCTCCTGGCGCTCCTGTAGACCCAATATGACACCCTCCACGCACTGCCCCTTCTCGGGGGCCACTTGACAAAGTGCACATTTAAGCCCCTTGTTCATTGCTTGCCCGCTCCCCCTCCCCCACTAGAACATCAGCTTCCCCAGGCAGGGACTCCTCACGCTCATGGCTGTGTTCTCTGTGCCTACACGGTTCACATCGCAGCTCTGCCATGTCCCAGCTGTTTCTCCTTGGCAGGCTCCTTGTCCTTTCTGAGCCTAAGTGTACTCCACAAAATGGGATATTATAAGAATTGCTGCCCCTGAAGGTTGTGTTGACCGTTCTGTGTGATGGTGTGTGCAAAGCACTTAGCACAGGGACTGCCAAGAAAAACGGCCTCCGTAAATGACCTGAGGTCTGTCCTGGCTACGTATAAGCTTTCAAATTCCCACACATTACAGGAGAGCCTAGTGTTTCTCTTGAAGGCCTTTGTGTTTGGACAGCAGTAAACAGGGTAGGAGAAAATTGCATTACATCCGCAAAGAAGGCTGAGTGGAGGAAGGACTAGGTCCTGGGCCATGGGTTTTCCCCCCACCCCTGCCCCATCCTTATGCTGGCTGCTGGCCACCAAGGTCCAGCACAGACTGTCCAGGAGTGAGGCGGCCTCTAGAACTGACTGGGACCAGCCTGGGAGCTGGAGCCAGGACTGCCCTGGGTGAGTGTGAATGGGGGGTGGGCTCAGCCAGGTCCCCCTGAATTTGGGGGTGGCTGTAGCTGAGGGAGGCTGCAAGGATGTGACCAGCATCCTCTCCAAGGACCGTTCTAGAGAGGCCAGTAAATAAACTGAGGACGGTTTTGAAAGGGTTGGAACCACTAGGGAAGAGAGCGGGCAAACATCTGCTTTTCCCAGATGTGCTTCCTTCTGTAACTTCATTAAGACATGCACACCCAGCACAAAGGACAACAAAAGCACCCATGGACCCCAGAGGCCTCAGGGTGGAGAACGCTCAGAGCCGGTGAGGCCTAGAGAAGGGCCTGAGAGAAATCAGATGAGACCCTTGAGGGATCTGGCCGAGGCCGAGCGACAACCAGGATGTTGAGTCAAATCCCTCGTCCCCAAGTGAGTGTTTAGGTGGGGCAGGGCCCACGCCCAGGGCAAGAGATTGTGATGATGTCCAGAACATTCCCCCAGCTGGTTGGACCTTTGGGACTAGACACAGGGCTGGCCAGCTGGGTGGACCGTAGGAGGACTGCTGGCACGTGGCCTGCCGGCTTTCTGCCCGTCCGTAATCTTGTGTGCCCCTGACTGGGCCCCTTCTCTCCAGGGCTGTTACCCTCACACTGAGCGAGGGGCCCCCTGCGCCTGGGCTGCACTTAGGATGTGTGGGGAGGGGCTGTGCCAGAGCCAGAAACCGCAACAGCCCCTGATCCTGGCTAATGGAGGCGGTCTTGAAATGGACATTTTTTTCTTTTTGGCTAAATTAACATTTGGCATTTCAGGGTGCTGGCCCCATGCCCGGCCACTTTGGCCTTCTGCCTGTCAGCTCCTTTGAGGCTATTTTTGCCATTCACTTATTTATTAACTATTATTGCTCCCCAGGACAGATGGGCGTGCGCACGCGTACACACACGCACATGCACACGCACACACACACACACCCTTCAACCCAGAGCCCATTGGAAAAGCCAGCCTGCGCCCACCAGGCTGAACATGGGATGCAAAAGGGGGAAATGACCTAAAGATGGTCTCTCTGAGTCAGGGTGGAGGAAGGGCTGTGGGGGTGATGGGAGGCAGCGACCTCCCCATGCTCATCATTCCCCAGAAACACCTCCACCCCCAAGGCATTTCTGTTCCCCTTCTCTTGCCCTCAGGGGTGTTCAGCCCTGGGAAGGAGCCACGTGTGAGGAGATTGTGGATCCTGCCTGAACCATCTTTCCAGAGAAATCAGCAGGGAGACCTGGGAGATCTAAGGACTCCTTGCTAGGAGGCAGGAGAGCCCTTGCTTCCTTCCTACAGGAGGCCTGCTTTTCTGCCCTGCTCCACCAAACCCTCACCTTCCAGAGGAGGGAAACTTGGCTTCTGCCTTCAGAGAGCTCCCAGCCTGGTGGGGACAACCCTGGGCTCTGGTCGTGAGGTGAACAGGTGCCACTGTCTGAGAGCAGAGAGTATCAGGAGGAACTGGCCTCCATTGAGGGGCAGCGTGCACATGGCCCTGACCACCATTGGATCCCTCTGAGAGCAGGTTGCTGGCAGCAGAGCAGGCGCCAGCCCCGCCACCCACACAACCTGTGTGCAGGGCACTGTGTGCATGGTGTGAGATGATCCCCACACTTGGGTCCAATCTCCTTGCCTCAGGGCCAGCTCGTCTGCTCTGAGGCTGGGGCCCTGGCCATGTTCCCTTCCCCCAACAGCCTTGACCCTGGGGCTCCCAAAGGCCAGCATGGAACCAACAGGAGAATAGAACGAGCAATAGGGACCTTCCTGCTTCCTTGGCTGCCTGGTGCCTTACCTGGGCCTTGGTTTGTGCTTGGGAGAATTGCGAATGATGCTTTTGCCGTCTCCAAGGCAATTAGTGAGGGGATCGGGGGCTGGAGTGGTGGCGACCAGGCCTGAGTCCCGGGATGGCTCCCTCTTTTCTCCCACTCAGCTGGCCAACCCCACCCTTCCCGTCTTAGGGCACGTGCCATCCACTTTCTTCATCCTCAAGACCCCTTTCTTGGCCTCAGGAAGACACTGCACTCCTGGGACTGGATACTTACTGCAGAGGGACTGCCAGCTGCCGGGCTATGTCCTGTGGGGCTTTTCTGCCTTGGGACTCAATGCCAGCCCTTCTCAGAGTCAGGGAACTCGTTGAGGGCAGGGGCTTGCCCCTTCCATCAGACTGGGAGTGAGGCCAGGGGCTGCATTTCCTCCGTTGAGACTAGGAGCTCCTGAGGACAAGGACCGTGTCTCCCCCATCAGACTGGGAGCTCCCTGAGAATGGGATCAGGACCCTCTTCCACCACTCAGGACCCAGTTTCTGGCTGTGGGACACAAAGGTGCGCCTGGGTACCTGGAAAGAGGGTAGAATGCTGGGGAGCCACACGGCCTTAGCTGGGGATATGGAAGGTGAGAAACTTCCCATCTCCCTGCAGGAAGTCAGAGCCAAGAATTCCATCCCCTTAATCAGGAGCTTTCCTCCACTTCCCCTTCTTCCCAGGGGTGGGGTAGGGATGGGTTTTATAGCTGGGGTCGGGGGCAGGATTTCACAAGCCTGAGAGCCAGTTGGGCACTAAAGGTTTGTGCTAATAAGCTCAGGGCAGTCCGAGAGGCAGGCACGGGTGTGGAACGGGTGGGCAGTCAGGGAGGGCTGGGCTGGTGCCCCTGGTGGCCTGAAGACTGAGTGCCCTTTTGAGCTGCTGCCTCGTGTGACCTACTCCTGAGCTGAGGGCCAGGGCAGCCGCGGTAACTGGCCTGTCCCCTCCTCTGAGGTGCAGGGAAGTATCATCTCCTTGTCCTCGAGGTCAGTGCCGATGCTTCTCCCCGGGAGGGACGGTTGGGAAGTCCTCTCTGGTCTGTGCATCCAGACTGTGCCAACCCCTGACAGACTGATGTATCTGTGTCTCTCTTTCTCCCCTACTTGATAAGGGACCATCTCGTTAATTTGTGTGCTCGCCCCTCTCCTGGACTCAACCCTTGGTCTCTTCTGGAGTGCAGTGGCTTCTCAGGGCTCCCAGCAGCACAAGGAGGGGGACCAAGCCTGCTGCTGGTGGGCCCCGCCTGGAAGCCAGTGTCCTAGGGTCTGGGAAGAGGTGGGTCCTCCTGGCTGGGCGTTCTGGTGGGGGCGGGGGCAGGGGGTTTGCAGCCCCCAGGTTGTGAGCTGAGCTCACTGCCCCTGATGTGCAGGTCATGACTCAGTGGCTGCGTGGTTTAATGGCAGGCTTGGATTTGAAACTCAGCTCTGCCGCCTACCTGTGCACAGATAACCTTGGATGAGTGGCCACAGCTGTCTGACCCTCAGTGTCCCCATCTGACCACTTGGGGCTGTCGCTCTCCACGGCACAGTACTGCTGTGAGACTTGTGCTAATAAGCTCAGGGCAGTCCGAGAGGCAGGCACGGGTGTGGAGCAGGTGGGCGGTCAGGGAGGGCCTGGGCTGGTGCCCCTGGCGGCCTTAAGACTAAGTGCCCTTTTGCACTTAGAGACTTGTGCACTAATCTGTATAAAACACCCTGACCTTCCCCACTGCCCATGGAAATCCCACGGACAGGCCGAGAGAGGAGGTGGGTCAACGAGATGTCTAGTTCCTCTGGCCACTGTGCCGCCCTGATTTTTCCATGGTCTTGTGTACTTTACTTTTTTAAAATTTTTATTTACTTTTTTATTTTATTTATTTATTTTTGGCTGCGTTTGTTCTTCGTTGCTGCGCGCGGGCTTTTATCTGGTTGCGGTGAGCGGGGGCCACTCTTCACTGTGGTGCGCGGTCTTCTCATTGCGGTGGCTTCTCTTGTTGCAGAGCACGGACTCTAGGCACGTGGGCTCAGCAGTTGTGGCAGGCTCTAGAGTGCAGGCTCAGTAGCCGTGGTGCACGGGCCTAGCCGCTCTGCAGCATGTGGGATCGTCCCGGACCAGGACTTGAACCCGTGTCCCCCGCATTGGCAGGCGGATTTTTAACCACTGCGCCACTAGGGAAGCCCGGTCTTGTGTACTTTAACTTCTGGCTGCTTTAACTACTCATCTAAATCTAGACTCAGCTTTGGCGCCACTTTGCTGAGAGAATGGGAGAGAGTGTGGCCGTATTAGGAGCTGGGCAGAACCCTTCGAGGGCCCCTTTCTGCCAGGGAGGAAGCTGGCAGTCCCAGTGCCTGCACGGTTTTTTGCCTCCCAGTAAAGACTGCATTATTATGAGCTAATGTCTGTGCTGTCCCCAGAGTAGCCAGGGAAGAAACACGGAGTAATATGATTAGTACAACAGTAATAATAACAGCAACAACATCGACAAGCACACACAGTTATGGAGAAGGCTGAGACTTGAGGGCCTGGCTCCAGGCCAGGGCTGCGGTTCGTGTACCAGGGATGGCCTTGGGGCTTGAAGGCAGCAGATTTCAGGGTTTTCATGCTCAACTCTCTCTCCCACAGCCTTCCCCTATTAAAGAAAAAGCCTTCTAGACAAACCTTCTGGACAAATCAATAAGTTCCTTCCAGTAGAGCACAGTATGGTCCTATGCCCATCTAGAGACGGGTGGGGATGTCCCAGAAAGGGAGGCAGTGGGCTCCATTTGACTTATGTGTCCCCTGCCCCCTGCTCTTCACTCACCCACTCGGAACTCCTCCCACCTTTGTATTGCCCCACTGCAGGTCTGTCTGCTCTCTTGGGTGGCGACTTGAGCCAGGGTCAGGGGGCAGTTACCCTGTGAGAACTCTCCATGACTCAATCTAATGGCCAGAGTGTACCACACCCAGGTTCTGGATTTAGGACAAGGTGTCAGAGTGAGATGATATCTGTGTTGCCCAGAACTGGCACAAATGCTTACATCGCATGATATGATTATTATAGTGCAACGGCTGAGGACCACCTGCATTAGAATCCTGGTTTTGTCATGCATAAACTCTGTGACCTTGGGGAGGTTCCCTAACCTCTCTGGGCCTCAGCTTTCTCATCAGGAAGTGGAGGTAATAAAAGTAACTTCATAGTGTTCTTATCCATGCTTATAATGGTATGTGGGACATGGTACGCCCATGAGGGTCAGCTCTTTTTCAGTTACTATTCTTTCAGTAAGAACAATACCAGTACCTTCAGCAGCTCCCACCCTTGGGATCTGTTATGCATTGAATTGTCTTCCTAAAAGATGTTGAAGTTCTAACTCACAGTACCTTTGACCTTATTTGGAAATAGGGTCTTTGCAGATACTCAAGTTAGATGAGGTCATTAGGGAGGGCCCTAATCCAATATGACTGGTGTCCTTAGAAAAAAGGGGAAATTTGGACCTAGAGGTAGATATACATTGAGGGAAGATGGCCTGAAGACACAGGGAAAGTGCCATCTACAAGCCAGGAACACCTGAGAGAGTCTCCCTCACAGCTCTCGGAGGAACCAACCCTGCTGACTCCTTGAGTTTGGACTTCTGGCTGCTAGAACTGTGAGGCAATTATTTTTTGTCATTTGAGCCACCTGGTTTGTGGTCCTTTGTTAAGGCAGCCCTAGGAAATGTAGGCAGGGTCTGATAGGGGTATGGCCCACTGCTTCCCACTGCTCCCCTGAGCTGCCTGCCACCTGCAGGGGAGAAGAATGGAGGTGGGACGAGCAGGCCAGGGTCCGGGGCCTGCCGTCAGGCTTTGGCTGGCTTTGAGGCTCTGGCATCTCAGATGACCTGGGCTTCTGGCCATGCAGGTGAATGGAGCTGGAGCCATTCACAGGGCCTGGGGTGCAGATAGCCCACCCCTCGCCTCCCACCCTGCCTTCCTGCCTCTTGCCTCTGCTTCGTGGAGCACTCCCTACCTCACCCCTGCTCCAGACAGGAGGAAATGGAGGAAGGAGATAATAAATCCCTGGAGAGGACAAGCCACAGTGGGATGTAGGCCTGGACATCTCTGCGCCTCTCCTCACCTGTCTCCTGGAACTTTAGCTTTGATCTCTAGTTGGGAAATGGTCTGCCTGTCTGGGGTGTATCCGTGTGTGTGTGTGTGTATGTGTGTGTGTGTGTGTGTGAGTGTGTGTACTGAGAATGTCCCTCATTAAGCTTCTGTGGGCCTCGTGACCATGACTCATGAATGCATAATCAGGCTGCGCTGGACGGAGGAGACCTGTCCCTGGGGTGGGTGATGCCAGCTCCCGAGGCACACCTCGGCAGCCCGCCCCTGCCTGCTCCCTCCAGAGAACGGGCTGTGCAGTATCACTTGAGGGAACAGACAGGTCTTATGTGTCTCTGTCTGCATGGCATGGGGATCCAGCGATGAGGAAGGTGCTGGCCTTGCCCTCCGGGAGCTTGTCATTTGTGGGGGCGGAGGGGCGGGTGGGCGTCTAAGACAAGCACAAAATAACTCTTAATCCAAGGGGAATAAAACAAGGAGCGTGGAGAAGGGCAAGCTGAGAGTGGAGGTGGGGGGCTGTGGAGGAGGAGGCGCTCAGCACAGGCATTGGGGACGTCTTGTCCCATGGAGGGGTGGAGGGAGATGCAGAGCAGTCCTCCAGCACGGTAAGACCCTGGACTAGCCATGGCCACCAACTCTTCTGTGGGCAAGGAGATAGCTCCTCTCAGGAATCAGAGTGGGCTCATTTCCCTGAAGAGCCCTGGCCACTAGGCCCACTGGCAGGTCTGAGCTACAAGCACCCAGGGGCCCAGGAGCCAGGACCCACACTGGTCACAAAGGCCAGTGGCACATGTTCACCCCAGGATCCCACTTCACCACCTGCTCTGTGCTCCCTCCATCCCGGGTACCCCAGAGAGGGCCCTGCATCCCCCTTGTCCCACAGTGATTCCACAGAGACCTGCCCTCTACCACACCAGAGGCCCCGGTGCTGCACAGGTGGATGGCACAGAGCCAAGGCCAGGGAGGCACCCTCCCACCCACTCCTCTTTGAATGGCAACACTATTCCTTCACCCTGGCTCATCCTCCATGCCTCCTCTTCCTCACTTGCCAAATTCTGTCAATTTTCCAAGAGAAAAGTCTTCCCTTCACTCTTTCTTCCCACTCCCACTCTGCTCCCTCACCTGCGTCAGGGCTCATCCCACTCTCCCAGACCTGCTTCAGCCTCTTTCCAGGGCACCCCCGGCTACGTGCTCCCCACCCCACACACTCTCCTTGTCCACTCCCTTCTAAGGTGCAGCCTAAACCATGTGCCTGTGCCCACAAACCCCAAGGAACCCCCTCTGATGGCTACGTTATACAGACGCGCCTCGAGCCAGTATGTGAGGCCTCACTTCCCGCCTGCCCCAGGGAGGACCCTGCACGTGGGTCACTGGGAAGACTCAGTGTACCAGACACGCCCTGCCCGCTCCAGCTTCCAGGACTGTGCTTCTTCACCGCCCCCTGCAGCAATGCTGGGGCCTCAGAGGCTCCTTCATGAAGCCCCCCATGGCGTGTGAGGGAGGAGGGCTTACTGGTTCTGGCTGGCTTGGCCATCAAGCAATGGTTTCCCTCACTGCCCTGTGGTGAGCCTGGGAAGAGGACCGAGGGGGAGGGGGGCGCCTCTCGGGAAGAGGACCGAGGGGGAGGGGGGGGCGCCTCTCATTGGTACAACTCCTTTTCTTCCCTGGAAAGGCAGACTCACTGTAGCCTTTCTGTGCCTCCTGGCCCAGATCATGCGTGGTGGGACGAGGAGGAAGGAGGGAACTTGTACCTTCGGAGATGCTAGGAAATCAGGGGCACTTGAGCCAGACAGGTGTGCTTATTGGGTCAGATGGAACCACAGTGTGCCTTTGGGGTTCGTGTCTCTGAGGGGAAGGATTAGTCAGTTTGGGCTGCCCTAACAAAATACCACAGACTTGGTTTAAATAAGACATCTATTTTCTCACAGTTCTAAAGGCTGGAAGTGCAAGATCAAGGTGCCAGCAGATTTGGTTTCTGGTAAGAACTCTTCCTGGCTTGCAGATGGCTGCCTTCTTGCTGGGTTCTCACATGGCCTTTCCTTTGTGCATGAGCTTGGGGAGAGAGAGATCTCAGATGTCTCTTCCTCTAGTTATAAGGGCACCAGCCCTATTGGATGAGGGCCCCACCCTTATGACCTCATTAATCTTAATTACCTCCCCAAGACCCCATCTCCAAATACAGTCACACTGGGGGGGACCAATCAATTTGGGAGGACATAATTCAGTCCATAACAGAAAAGATTTGCGAATGAGAGCCATGGGTTTGTATCTTGCTCATCATCAGGGTGCCCTGTCCATGGGTGTGAAAGACCTGATTGGTAGGAAATTTGCTTAAAATCTCAAGGTCTCTACAAATTTCTGTGAGAGAATTGTCACATCCTGTCAATTACCTCAGATGATGAGGCAGAGTCTGAGTGTCCCTCGTCCTTAAAACTCCCTCCCCTCTTTCCCAATCAGATTGGGGTCAGGGAGGATCTCTGGGAGGCCAGCTAGGCCACTTCTCTGTGGGGCAGCCTGGTGTCTAACCCCAACCCAACGGGACACAATGCCCTGATGATAAAAGTTCCAGAGAAGGAGATTTTTGCTGTTGGCCCTTTGTAGGAAAAGTCTGGAAGTGAGTCTTGAAGAATGAAGTCTCAGAGAGCTGTTGGGCAGGGGTGGGAGGTGACCTGGCCAACAAGACAGCGGGTCCTGGAGAACACCACTGTCTGAGGGACAACATCATCTCCACTTCTGGCCCCCCTGCACCATCTCTTCCTTCCTTCTGTCCCTCCGTCTCCCTTTCCCTGTGCCCTCCCTGGGCACCTCACCTGGGTCCTGCATTATAACTTCCTGCCCTTGGGTGGGGCCTTTGTCTCAAAATTTTTTAATATGAAACATGGCAAAGTAGAGAGAATAATAGTGAGCTCCCACACACCCATCATTCAGATTCGACAATTAGCATGATTTTTCCCACATTTACTTCATTTATTCTTTTTTTCCTCTTGCTGAAATCTATTAAAGCAAATTCCAACCATCATGTCCATGTACCTGTATATACTTAGTGTTTCTGAAAAAACAATGTGCATCCGAATTTGATCTCTGCCTCTCTGCGCCATCCCTTGTCAGTCAGTGATGCCCTCACTGCTCAGTTTCTTCACTGTGAATTTTTCCGAAGGGTGTGGTATTGGGTAAAATAAAGGAGAACTTAAAAAGAACAACAGTGTAGTAAGAAGGTGCGCCAGATTAAACCTGAGACCTGGGTTTTGTAATTAAACTGCGTTTTCCCTGGTTGGAGCTCCTCCCTAAGGCCACAGAGGCGCTGTGGGACGTGCCACCCCCTCTCTCTGGTTGCAGGAAAAGTAATCATTTTCTAAACGGTCCCGCAGACACTGAAGAGAGGCTCATTAGTCCTCCCAGGGGCCGCTGTCACCCCCGGGAGGACAAGTGGCCCAGCTCAGAATCTGGGTCATCTTATCTCGTACCATGACGATCTCCCCAGGGCTCTGGTGAGAAGTAGCCCGACCAGCGAGACCCCAGGCACACTGGCACGTGGCGTGGAGGTGTACTGGTGGATGGCAGGGCTGGGGAGAGGCTGCTTAGGGTTCTGTCCAGGGCTGAGTCAAAGGAATTTAATGGTTTCGTCTCATTCCTCTCTAACAAATGAATTTCTCTCCCTCTCTTGGCAACCTAAGCTGTGTTTACAGAAAATACCAGAGTCTAGAATAAACAGTTCCTGTCAGACCCAAGGGCCAGTGGAGACCGTGGGAGGACTTGCAGGTCTCCTCCCTGTTGACTGGGAGGGGGCTGCAGGCCCCGCTGTGGCTCACCCCTCAGCTCTTCTCTCTGGGGGTCCCAGAGATTGCTGTGGTGAAGCTTTGGAGTCAGACAGACCCACATCAAATCCTGCTTCCCGCCTTGGTTACCCATGTGACCGTGGACAGGTTACCTAACCTTGCATAGCCTCAGTTTCCTCATTTGTAAATCCTCGGAAGGGTTGCTTTAAAGATGAGTTGTCAAGTCAAATCCCTAGCTTAGCACTGGTCCTCAGAAATGATGCTGCTTTCTCTCCCCCCTGACCTGGAGCTCCCATGTCCCTCTGGCATTCGGTACTGGACGCAGGGAATTATTGGCAAAAAAAAAAAAAAAAAAAAAAAAATTATTGATACAGTTTCTGAGGACCGTTTCCCACACATTATCTCATTGGAGTATCAGTGAAGTAGGAATTATTATCATCATCCCCATTTTGTAGATTTGAAAATTGAAGCTCAGAGAGGATAAGAGGATTGTACAAAGTTGCACAGTAAGTGTGGAGGTGGGGCTCAGGTGCGGCACAGGCTAGTGGGTGAAATTGGTGTCGAGTGGCCGGAGGGCTAGGATTGTCCACCTGGGAGCAGAGAAGGCTGGGGGTGGAATGAGAAGCGGTTCAGGCCTTTGAAGATTCAGTGTCCCCCCATGTCAGTCTTCACTCACCCATCCTGGGCAGATCCTCCAGCAATTTGTATGCCTTTAGCTGGCAATATACTGTCTGGACCATTTTTCAATCTCTCTCTCTCTCTCTCTCTCTTCCTCTCTGAGTTTTGTTTTATTTGAACCAGAGCTGACAGGGACGGACTTTGGGGGTCACCTCCCCTAGCTCTGTCTGAGAGTGAGGCTGTGTGCACAGAGGTGAAATGACATGCCCAGGGGCACACAGTCCCCAGTGGGGCTGGGATGTGACTCCCAGGCATTGCTCTGTCCACTACACGGCCCTGCCCCTCGGTCTTTGCTGCTTCTACGCTCCTTCGGGACAGAGCCTGGGGTTCCTGTCTCACGTACCCAACACAATCATGTTTAATAAATACTCATCGAGCAAATCAAAGGGGAAGGGAACTGCTTTCTCTGTCCTTTCTGAGGCGAGAACAAGAGATGCCTCAAGTTGCAGCCAGAGGCATTTAGGTTAGACTTGACAGTGGGCTCAGGCAGGTCCACTTCCTGCGGTGGCCCTGCTGCCCAAGTCTCCGGAGACTGTGGACTCAGTCGTCCCCTCTGCTGAGAGTCACACTGGTTTGGGGGTGGTTTGGAGGAATCCTAGGCAGGTCTGGCTGCAGAGCTGACCCCTGACTTGGCCTCCCAACTTCAGGCCTCAAGTTTCTGACGGGAGGCCCTCCCCATGTGCATTTTTCTGGGGTTCTACTCCACAAGTTCTCTCTGGGAGGGAGCATCTCCCTCCCTCCTCGGACTGAGGTCAGACGCCTCCCAGGAACAGACAACCTTCCTCGGGCCCCAGCCCACCCATGGGCCTGAGCTCATAGCTCTGGGATCTCATCAGGGACGGGAAGTGCTCCTGCCTGCCTGCGTGCGATTAGGGTTTGGGGAAATATGACGTGTTTTAGGCACACTCAGCGCCTGCCTTCGGAAAGGTCACTGCTTAAGAAAACAGCCTGGTCCTGGGCTTGGCCTATCTGCCGGGAAGCAAGGTCTGCAGCTTTTCTCCCATAGGCTGGCAGCATTTCTCAGATGAAAACAGGAAAACAGAAGAGGGGAGAGAGGCTCGTCGTCTCCTGGATGAGCCTGTGTCGTAGCCTGTGTCGTGAAGTCTGCTTCGGACGCCGAGGACGTCTCTGGGGGCGCAGTGATTTCTCACAAATCTGGATTTACCCAGGAAACAAAGTCCAAGTCTGAGCTCTGATGGCCTGCTCTGGAAGCCCTACTGGGCCTCTGTACTGGCAAGTGATGGTCCTCAGCCTTTGTGACGGGCGTGTGCATGGACGGGGCTGTTTAGGGCAATCATCGCCTGAGCACGTGACCATGACTGCCCTTTTTTGTTTGTTTATTTGTTCTGTTAGCCTGAGGAAGGATCCAGATGTTTCTAGTTCTCCAGATATTTTTCGTGGTAAAGCTGAAGACCAGAGATAGGAAATGATGGATGCAGGGAAGGTGGGTCCCAGAGCCTCCCACATAACAGATAACCAGCTGATAATTTGTCTTCCATGGGAGCTCAGATTCCCTCTGCACTGGACTCCCACCTTCAGCCCGACTGTTGAGTATGTCCCCCTCTTAGGTTTTTGTTTTTACCTTCTCTCAGAGCTCTCTTCCGCTAGCACTGGAACTGCCATCGTCATTGCCTTAACCCGTCATCCCAAGAGCCCTCCGGGGGCGCTGGCCCCTTTGGGAATCACTCTTTAGGGAGTGCCTGGATGTGGGGGACATGGTGGTTGCATTATTTGACATTTATTTGGAGTCAGAGGGAGACACACGGGGACAGTCCTATCAGGTTTTTTTCTCTGTCACTCTGGTCCTATCCCTCCCATCACCCCCATTTCCTAGTGGGGAGAATGTCTTCTCTAAGCGCCTGCTGGCAGGAATCTGAATGAAGACAGGGCAGCCAGGCTGGCCCAGGAAAGCCCATAGGGGAAGCTGCTTTCTCTCCTCCGTGGCATTCCCCTTTGGTCAGGAAGTCTCCCCGAAGTCTAGCCTCCTTCCCTCTTGTTGTCTCTTCTTCTGATCTTTCCCTAAGTGGAGGAAGATTTTTGTGAGTGGGGGCCTTCTTGGCACCTTCTAGAGAGGAGGGCAGGTATCCCGAGCTCCTGGCTTGGGGTTCCGAAGCTTTGCTGGACTTTGTGGGGGGGGAGGGCGTGCTCCAGAAGATGGGAAGTTCTGTTTGGGTGGGTTTGCTAAGTGGGCCCACAGGCTGAAGGGACAGGAACTGGGCCGTGTGTGGGGAAGCGTGATGAAGGCGGTAGTCTGTCCACCTGGGACTCTCTTGTGCAGTCAACACAGGCTGAAAGCTGTGCATGGGCTCCCTCACCTGTATTGACATGTCAGCTCAGCTGTACCTTTAGGTTGAGCCGTTTGGGGGCAGGCATGCCGGAGCCTGGAGGCCTGGGTCCCCAGGCTAGAGTCTGAGTTCAGGAACAGCTTGAACCCCCTCCCTGCTTTGCTTTTAGGACTTGGGCTGAGTCCTGGGGGCAGAGCAGGTAGTGCTGGGCTGGTACTCTGTGGGAGCCAGGACTTAAAGCAACTCTGGATGGTGGGCGTCAGCCCAGGGATGGGGGGGCCGGGTGAGGAGAGCAGGCAGGCGCTGGCACCCTGCGCTGGGCTCAGGCCGTTGTCCTCTGTCCCCTTGGAGCTGGGTCAGCGTCTGTTGTCTCTGGAGGTTTCTGCCTCAGGCTGGGAGCTCTGAGGACATGGCCTCAGAATGTGATCCCCACCCCAGGTGCCCAGGACGGGGCTTCTAGCGCAATCACCTAACTACTTGGACAGCAATGGGAGAAGTTCGGCTGGCATCCACTTGCTCCCTGTGTATTTAAGGCTCTGCTTTCTCTTCTGAACCTGGAAGGACTCCATTCAATTTTCCAAACATCTGTTTTGCTTGCTCAGCCCTCTGTGAGGGGACCCCATGATGGACAGCAGGCTGTCCTCAAAGCAGGCACTTATCACCAGGAGGCCCAGGCAGAATGCTGGGAATGGGGAGAGGGGCCACAGGGCAGGAAAGAAGAGCTCTCTGACAAACAGGACCGGGAAGGTCATGAAGGTCGGGCTTGGTAGTTAAAGGCATATTTGACAAATCCAGAATGTCTTTGTGTTGCTGCTGGTTTGGAGGTGATTGGGAGCCAGAATGGCCGGTGCTAAGAAATTTGAGCTTTACCCAGTAGGTGATGATTAGCCATTGAAGGTGTTTGAATAAAGGATGGGCGTGATGGAGGTGATGAATGTAAGTGCTTCCGTTATTGAGCCTTTCCTATGTGTGCTTTGTGTTGTGTCCTTTGATTCCATCCTCGCTGCAGCCCTCTAAGGAGGGTATTGTTATCCTGGTTTTCCAGAAAACGAGTCTCAAAGGTCACCCAACTAGTAGGTGGTGGAAGTGTGATTCCAAAGCCAGATCAGGTGCAGGGTGTGGCCAAGGGCCTTGGAATAATGGAGGGAGAGCTTACACCTGGGAGGTGGCGGTGGTCCCAGGCTGCTCCTTCCAGGAGAAGGAGGAGGAGGAGGGGAGGAGAACTCTTCCACAGGGCAGAGATGCCCCGGAAGGGAGTCTTTGCGAGCTGTTTTCGGGGGAGTTCTAGAAAGGAAACTCCCACTCACTCTGCCGCCCTTAAGAGTGATCAGCTGAATAAATTAAAAAAAAAAAAAAAAAAAAAAGCTTCCCTGGTTGCGCAGTGGTTAAGAATCCGCCTGCCAATGCAGGGGACACGAAGTTCGAGCCCTGGTCCAGGAAGATCCCACATGCCGCGGAGCAACTAAGCCCGTGCACCACAACTACTGAAGCCCACGCGCCTAGAGCCCGTGCTCCGCAGCAAGACAAGCCACTGCAATGAGAAGCCGGCGCACCGCAATGAAGAGTAGCCCCGGCTCGCCGCAACTACACGCACAGCAACAAAGACCCAATGCAGCCAAAAATAAATAAATTAAATCAATTAATTAAAAAAAAAAAGGGTGATCAGCTGTGTTCCCGCCCCCATTCCTCCCTCCCTCATCCTCCCAGCTCTGGAGGGGGCCCTGGGGGCAGATGGGGGCTTCCTGCTGAGCTGACAGGATCCGGGTCCTGGGCTGTGTGGGGAGAACAGTGGAATGTCCCTTTGCCTCCTCCTGTCTGGGGACCTCCGGGCTATGTGGCCCCTGCCCTGGGGGGCATAGGTCTGGGGGTGGGGGAATGGGTGTGGGAAGGGCTGTGGAAAAAGCTGGGGCTGTGTGACAGCAGACAGATTTATGATGGCTCTCCCTTTAGGTGTTTGCATTTCCCAGGCCAGTGAGCTGGTGAAGAGAGGAAGAGTTAATCTATATCCAGCTGATAGATTAGCTCCTCTGAGCCCAGGAAACTTTCTCAGCTCAGCCGACTGGGGCCTGGGGGGTGGGCGGGGCCAGGCCAGGAAGGAGTGTCTTTCAGGGGCAGTTTCTACACTGTTAAGAAAGCAAGTGCTAGGGGAGCAGTACCTCAACCATTTGGAGGGCTTTCCAGGGTGGGGCGGGGGGCACCCCAGAGTTTCCAATTCCCAAGGTTGGGACGGGGCCCAATAATCCGCATTTCTAGCCAGTTCCCAGGTGATGCGGCTGCTGTTGGCTTGGGGATCCCACTTTGAGAGCCGTGGTGCTAGACACTCAAATGAGAATTTATGGTTACCCTTCCCTCACCCCACCTTGCTGCTTGGACGGGTCTGTGGTTCGGAACTCACCCTCTCCACCTGAGAAAGCCACGTCCTGCCTTGAGGCCCTGGTTCAAAGGACACCTTCCCCCATGGCCACACTGAGAGCCACGTGTACTGGGCCATCTGTCCTCATTGTCCACAAACCTTATCGTGCCTGGTTTTACAGTGCTGTTGCACACTCCCTGAACACTGGGAGTCACTCTCACTAATCCCTGGGCCCCTGTGGTGCCTCGCACAGGCCCTGGCACATAGAGGAACTAGGGGCAGAGTGGGTCTGGTTAAATTGAACCATTGTCGTGGTTAAGCCATTCTCAAAACCAGGAAATCAAGGTTCAATTGGGGAGAGCATTGCACAGAGGCCTCCTAGGCTGGTTAGGGGCAGAATCAGAACTAGAACTTGGCTTCTTGGACTCCTATTATATACTCTCTGTGTAGACAGTTTTACCAAAAAAAATTTCATAAGCTTAAAACACCATCTAGTTCTCTAAGTCTTTCCTATATCTACACAGGTGCATTGTGTATATGTAAATGCAGTCTGCATAGCTAGAATTTTGTCTGCTGTTTTTTTTAAACTTAACATTTTGCATATTAATTTTCTTGCTGAGTGTACAAATGAGTGTCTTGTGTGATGGCCCTATATTATCTCATTTAATTCTCAAAACAGCACTGCAGGTAAGTATTATGACTGTATTCATGGAGTAGAATATCCCATGGAGGTGATGTTCTGTGGTTTGCTTAAATGTTTCCCAAGCATCATGAACATTGAATTGGTGTTTGGAGTTTTCACTATAGGTCCAGGGCTCTTTGTACCATCCCAGACCACCTCTTATATTTCTTTTTACGTGCCCACTGTACACTGTATATCATGGATGATTTGATCTGATTCTTTTTTAAAAATTGAGGTGAAATTCACATAATACAAAATTAACCATTTTAAAGTGTACAATTCAATAGCATTTAGTACATTCATAATGCTGTGCAATCTCTGTCTAGTCCAAAACATTTTTGTTACCCCCAAGAAAACCCCATACCCATTAGTAGTCATTCCTAATTCTCCCCTTCCCCCAGCCCCTGGCAACAACTTGTCTGCTTTCTGCTTCTATGGAGTTACCTATTCCAGATATTTCATATAAATGGAATCATGCAATATGTGTATTTTTGTGTCTGGCTTCTTTCACTTAGTATAATGTCTTTGTAGTTCATACACGTTGTAGCATATATCATGTACATCGTTCCTGTTTATGGCTGAATAATATTCAGTTGCATGGATGTATCGCATTTTGTTTATCCAATCCCATTCTTTTTGGTAACCAGGGAAATCCAAGGGCTAATGCTGGATTCTGGAGTGTGATGCTAATGTTTGAGAAGAGAGGGGGGGTCTCAAGAGGAGCTTATTGATGGGGGCTGCATGGGACACGGGAGAGTGGTGGGGAGTCTTGAGAAGGTAGAGTTGGTGGTCAGAGTTGGGACTGGGTATGTACCCTTGAGGGATCAAGGGGGCAGAGCAGGATGATGGAGCTTGGCATGGAGGGGCAGCTGAGGGGGTGTCACATTCCTAGAACAGAGGAGTAGTCAGTTCAGGGAAATGTGGTGGTTGAACTCCAACGATGTCCCCAAGCCTGCATGTGAATGGCTTCAAGTTGAGGAATTTTGATCCAAAACCAAGGCGTGACCTCGTGCCCAGATGGAAAAGGTCCTGGATTTCCTGGGAAACAGGAGCAATAGCTGTGGCCTGGTCTGCTGGGCGGGTGTGGGAGTGACAGGCTGGCTGAGCATGGCAGCGTGTCCCTGAGAGGAGTGGCGTGGGGCAGGAGAGGAGCGGGGCCTTATAAGGAGCCCAGCTGGGCGGAGTTGTGGGAATGCCAGCTTGCTCAACCCCAAGTCACCCGGGCGTCCTTGTCCCTCCCAGCATTACAACAGTCAGTGTTGATTAGACCGTTGTTTGTGCCATTTGAGGGATCATGGGAGAAATGGAATAGCCCTGAGTCTCAAGAGCACAGTTTCAGGAGGGAAAAAATCCATTTCCTCTCCCCCTCAGTCCCTCCACCTCAAATGAAACACCACTTTGCTGGTCAGTGGCACCAGACAACTATCTTTGTAACTGACTGAAGAACCATAGGGTTAAACTTTAAGTTTAAAACACTTAAAATGTAGGTGTTATTATTATCCAGGTTTGGTGAGACCCGCAGATCAGGAGACGGCTGCCATTGAAAAGATAGTTTGTTACTCACAGATCCCGAGAGGAGAGGATGCATTATGCCACGGGGGGCCATACAGGGAAGCACAGGGGTCAGTGAGGAGGCAGCGTGAGGGGAAACGTGAGCAAGAGCCTCTATTGTGGCTTCTGCAGGAAGGAATGGATGAGGCAGGGTAAGCAGGCTTGGGATTGGCTAGTTTGAATAATGTCGGTGGGCTCTGAGGCACAGGACTGTCCGAGTTACCTGGCACTTGTCCCTGGGGTGAGTAAGGCAGGGGAGTGGTGGGCCGGAGTGTGGGAGTGTAAGAGCTTGATAAAGGAGGTGTCTGGGGGTAGGGCTCTGGATTGGTTGGCTTGCATATGGAAGGCTCACACACAGGCAAGAGGCAAGTCATTTACTATCTCTCCGAATTGACTAGGTAAGCCCCAAGGTGTGGAAGCGTCTGAAATACAGAAAAATAAAAAGGCGTGATTGGTACAGTGGGGAACCTCAGGACCTTGTTCTCAGCGCAGTCCTACTCAGGCCTGGCAGGGGTGCGTCTCCCGTCACGCCCTGCTCTCCTCCTTGCCTCTCGTAGCTCTCTCAGGCACCGAAGGAGAGAAGAAAGTTGGAGTCCTCTTCTCCGCCTGGGTGGACTCTTGGGAGCATTTGCCTTCCAGGGAGAAGAGGACTTGGAAGATGTTCACGCTCCGGCCCGAGATGACTGGTGTCTGCCCGTCCAGCTCTGTCAGCTCTAGGCTGGCGCTCAGACCCTCACCCAGGGGCGCAAGGAGGAGCATGCAGGGGTGGGGCGCTGCGGGCCTCTGAGGGTCTGGGTCTTGGCCACAAAATCAAGGCCACGGCAGCAGGAAGGCAGGCCTGGGAGCCGGCGCTGGTTGGCCTTCAGGCCTTTACCAGGCAGCTCTTCTTTCAGACGCTGCTCTGGCCGATCAGCAGCAACCATCATAGGTCACATTTCTGGTGGTTCTGGCATGCTCGTTCCCCGCTGCCCTCTCTCTGTCGTCTCCGTGTTGTCCCAGCAGCACCCCAGAGGCAGGGAGGGTCCGTCTAGTTTCCCCTGTGGTACATGAAAATGGAGGCTCAGAGGAGGCCAGAACGGGGGGCCCAAGCCCCAAAGCAAACACGTTTACCAGACCCCTCGGACAGGGTTTCTCTTTGAGAGCCAGTTGGAGATGGAGTGTAAAAAGATGGAATAAGACAGAAATCTGTCTGTCAGCCACCTTCTCTTGCAGCTGGGGGGGACCCATGCCCAGACGAGTCCAGGTTCCGCTTGACTCCTCCGGGGACCCCTGGCTGTGTGACTCTCCCACCATGCTCCGTCTGGTCTGAAAACCCCCTAGAGCTGAACTCAGTGGCTCTGGTGACATACACGCAGCCCACAGAGCTGCCAGGAGCCCTTGTCTGATGGGGGTGGAGGCTCCCACTTTTCCGAGCTGCCTTCCCACCTGGGAGGCCTGTGCAAGTGTTTGTTCTGGGCGTGGTACACATTCTTCTCTCCAGAGCACAGCTGGAGAGACGGGGCAAGGCAGGAACCAGGCCTCGGTAGAGCACGAAGTCCGGGCTGCGGGGTGGTGAGTCAAGGGCTGGAGGTACCAGGAGGCCCTCTGCTTGATGCTCAGGACTGACTGGCAGCTCCAGAGTGACCATGTCCATCCCCTGGGTCTGGCAGGGGCAGTGTTTGTCCAAGGTCAGAAGCTAGGGGAAGAGGAGCCGTGTCTTCATTGGGGTCTTGTGTTCTCAGCAGTCGGGTGCTTGGCAGTGCTTGTTCACCAGCCGGGGTTCACGCTGTATTTAAAAGTCCCCTCCCGAAGCCAGCAGCAGTGGCTCACTGCTTGGGGCGGGCAGGGTTGTGACTCAGACACAGTGCCGATTGTGTCACTTCTGCTGGCGCTTTGCAGTTGGCTGTTCTGCCTCATTCGGTGTTTCCTGGGTGGGCACATCTCTGTACTTCCTCACTGTGTTTCAGATTCTTTGAGGGAAGAGGAGTGGGTCTTACTCCTTTCTTGTAAACTAACCAAACTCAAACTGTTTGCTAAATCAGGAAGGTGAACACCTCCACATAGCTGACTCTAATCAAGCAGCATGTGAGAAGGTGGTGGGAGAGAGAGAGATTCCCTTCTGGCTGGAGTGTCGGAGGAGACCTCACGGAGGAGGGACTATAGATGGGTACGGATTCCACAGAGAGATGGGATTGAACGCAGAAGGCTAGAAGGAGGAATGTGACAAGGACACACAGGAAGGAGGGACCCGGGGTCCATGAGGGAGGCTGTGTGAGGAGAGGCCCCCGTGGGCTGGGAAGGGATGGCTCAGGGGTTCACTCTTAATCTCATGGACAGCGGGAACCCTTTGGGAGCTTTTGATTGATGTGGTTGGTTCATTCACCTGGTGGTCGTATGGGGTGGTTTGGGAGGAGGAGAAGATGGCATCCTTAGGAAGATGGAACTAAGAGTGGGTTCCTCACTGCACTGGGACATTGCCTGAGTGTTTCCTCATAGTGATTCTGGTAAGTGGATGTTACTACCATCCCCATCTCACCAACGAGAAAACTGAACCCAAGTCACATATGCTGTAGGTGGTGGAGCCACGATTCAAAACCACGTCTCTCTGGCTCTAAATCTGTGCTCTTCATGCTACTCAAGACTCTGCAAGACATGGTAAAGAAAGCTTTTGATTTCATTGTTCATCGCATCTGTATTGAGGGATGCTTTAATGGTTTCTTTTTTTTTTATTGCCAGTCTTTAATTAGATAATAAATATAAGTACATCTCCCCTGCCAAAAAGGAAAAACTGTAGATGTGACTAGAGCCCCATTTGAACACTTTTCCCAACCATGGTCCTATGAGCTGCTCTGCCTTGGGACAGAGAGGTTGGAAGACACCCTTGCTTGCATTACAAGCCCTCCCCCGCAACCCCTGCCTTCTAACATCCTGCCAGCATTGTCAATCACGCTGTCACCAGGGTTACCAGCAGTCCAGTGCTGTCCAGCAGCCAGATTTGATCCCAAGAATAGTAACTTTGGGTTAGAGCCATGCTCTGCAGCCCCAGCATTCCACCTCTGGGCCTAGCCCAAGCTGTATATTTGGAGAGTGGAGGGCTGTCCTCCTTGCCATCAGCCTTAAAAGGTCCTGCTTGTGGTCCAAGCATCCCTCAGGTCCCTTGATAACCAGTCGTGGTTCTGCCTTCTCTTAATTTATCTGAACCCTCCATGAGCCTGTTCTGTTTTCAGACTATCTCAGCTCTTAAGAGAGATGGGGGCCAGGGGTTCCCGTCCAGCTTGGTAGAACGCACTTCCTTCTTATGTCTCACTGTGCTTCTTTAAGCTCTCAGGGGCATTTAGCCCTGGTCTTAGAGGAGCTGGTGCACAAAAAGTCCGCCTTTTCACAGCCCTTGTCTACTCGGCTCTCCCCTGGGGACCTGCTTCAGCCTGGCCAGGCCTTGTCTGAGGCATTGCCTGTGGATTCTGGGACAGGGGCAGGCACCGTGGGGTCATCCGGGGTCATCTCAGTCTCCTGATATGTTTCTTTTTTTTTTTGCCTGTGTCGGGTCTTCGTTGCTGCGTGCGGGCTTTCTCTAGTTGCAGCGAGCAGGGGCTACTCTTGGTTGCGGTGCGCAGACTTCTCATTGCAGCGGCTCCTCTTGTTGCAGAGCACGGGCTCTAGGCGCACGTGGGCTTCAGCAGTTGCAGCACGCGGGCTCAGTAGTTGCGGCACAAGGGCCCTAGAGGGCACAGGATTCAGTAGTTGCAGCACGTGGGCTCTAGGGCACGCGGGCTTCAGTAGTTGTGGTGCGCAGGCTCAGTACCTGTGGCTCGCAGGCTCTAGAGCACAGGCTCAGTAGTTGTGGCACACGGGCTTAGTTGCTTTGTGGCATGTGGGATCTTCTCGGACCAGGGATCGAACCCGTGTCCCCTGCATTGGCAGGCAGATTCTTAACCACTGAGTCACCAGGGAAGTCCCTCCTGATATGTTTCTAAGGCCCATTCTGAGACAGGCCACGTTCTCTAGGTTGGTTTTGTTATAGCCACATGTCACAGCAGGGGCCCCAGAGAACAGCTGGAAAGTTTGGGAAAAAGTTGTTCCTGCCATGAAGAATGCTGACCAGAGAGAGAGGTCAGGGCTCAGGATGATCCCAGCTTTCTTCCCCACCCCCTCAGGAAAAGTTGCCTTGATCTTGCCACCATGTATTTCAATGAAATCTTATATAGGTCTCTCTGGGAAAAACAGTTTATAATCATTTAGGTAACCATCTCCCCTTCCTCTGCCCAGCTCCTCCACCGTGACCCCAGCCACTAACTGGGCTCCAAGAAGCACAGGTTGAAAATCATCTGCTCTAGGCTGTAGAGTGATCAGACATATGCTTGTATTTACCCTAAGTGCCAATAGCCACGAAATGGTCTTTTTTTTTTTTAAGTAGAGGGGTGGGATCGGGATGGTAGTTCCCCACTTGCACACGAATTATGCTGCCCTGGTGTCACGGTGTTTTGCTTTTCCTGAGAAGGAGTCCTCAGGTGCTGGGTTTCCCCTGACCAACCCAGGCATGTGCCTGGGCTTAGCGTCCGAACCTCCCGCCCCATATGTCTGATCCAGCCACCTGTTGGAGCCATGAGTACTCTTGGAGAACTTCAAATCAGGACCCTCATCGTGTATTTTTTCCCAAAATTATTTATGCACATTTGGAAACTGAGAAAAGAAGTAAAAAACAAGCACCCATAGTCCCATCAGTCTAAATAGTCACTGTTTGCATTATGGTGAATTTCCTTTGAGTTTTTGTGAACATATAGGTGTTGCACCCCCATATAGGGGTGCAAAACTTCTTTTTTTAAAAAAATTTAATTACAATTATACAGTACCAGCCTTTTAATATTCTGTTTTTTTTTCATGAGGCCAAAAGCACATTCTATGTCAGTGCTCTGTTTTTTCAAATAATTGCATAATATTTCATTAAATGAAATTGCCATATCATAGTTTAGACATTCTCCTACTATTAGACTTTAGCTCATTTAGTATTTTAGTGTCAGAAGTAGTGCTGAGATGAAAGTCCTTGCACATAAAGCTTTTTGCTTATTTAGGATTATTTCCTTAGGGTTCTCAGAAGTGGAATTACTGGGTCAAAGAGTTTGAACATTTCTAAGGCTCTTGACACATATTGCCAAATTGCTGTACAAAAGGATTGAGCCGGTTTGCATTCCCAATAGCAGGGTAAGCGGGTGCCTATCTAGCTGCTTCTCGAAGCATCCAGCTCCTATGTTACCGATGAGGAAACTGAAGTGCAGAGATGTGAGGGGAGTGGTGATCCAGGGATGCACAGTTCCTTGAGAGCAGAGGTGACTCTGGAATCAAGGCCCATAGACTCCCACTTTAGACCTCTTAACTGTCCTCACTGCCTACTCCTGTTTTGATAATGTTTCCTTTCCTTTTTTTGAGTTATGTCCTAGTCTTTCCTATGGAAGCAAGGAGAGCATATAGTTCTGCTGCTTCTGGACCGTGTCCACTGCCCTTCCTGCATGTGTGCACTGGAAGGCGTCTGGGTGTCAAGGGTTTGGGTCCTAGTCCTGACACCACCTTTGCACACACCTGACTTAACCCCCCTGACCTCTGTTCCCTTACCTCTTTTCCGGGGCTGTCAGTGCCTGACCTGCCTGCTTCACAGGGTCAGGGTGCAGAAAGCACCACAATACAGTTAGGAACAATCCAAACGAAACATGCTATTACGATTATGGTTATTCTGAAAGTATTCCTGGGATGGGAGATTCAGCATTAGGACACTAAAGGTCTAACTTAATTAACTCATTTTAATACCAGTTTGTTCCAGAGAGAATATGAGGCATCTATCAGAGAGGGTCTACATGAAGATAAATAAAACTAAGAAAAGTGATGCTGTATAACAAAGTGCATAAAGTTAACAATACTGTACTGTATACTTAAAATTTTGTTTAAAAAGGTAATTTCATGTTATGTGGTTTTTACCACATTAAGCAATATGGAGAGGGAGAAAGCAAAGTGAGACATGGGGACAGTTCAAAAGGAACACTCATTATAGCCTTCAGAGGTCAAAGAGAGACTATTTTAACTAAAAGGTACAGACCAGTAAACACACCCAGAGCTCCCTAGACTGCCACTGCCCCGTAGGAACATAACATTAACCACATGTATAATTAAAAATTTTTCCAGTAGCCACATTTTTAAAAAATGAAAAGAAACAGGGAATTCCCCAGCAGTCCAGTGGTTAGGACTCGGCGCTTTCACTGCTGAGGGCCTGGGTTCAATCCCTGGTCGGGGAACTAAGATCCCACAGGCCATACGGCGTGGCCAAAAAAAAAAAAAAAGGAAAAGAAACAGGTAGATTTATACTAGCACTATATTTGATGTAACCCAACATATCCAAAGTATTATCATTTTAATATGTAGCCAATATAGAAAATTATCAGTGAGATATTTTGCATTTTTACTAAGTCTTTGAAATTGGTGTCTGTATTATACTTACAGTACATCTCATTTTAGACTCATCACATTTCAAGTGCTCAATAGCCACGTGCAACTGGTGAGCAGCTCAGCTGCAGAACGTTTCCACTGCTGCTGAAAGTTCCAGTGAATAGCACTGCTCTACACTTTCACCCTTCGCCTTGCTTTGGAAGCTATGGCTGCGATATAGAGAAGCCCATGAAGGGCTGAGGCCTGGGGGAGGCGGAGAGATGGCTCCCCAAGCCCTGTCCCTGGGGAATGCTAATGGGATAGTTGCGTTGCTTGTCTAGTGAGTGCCCAGTCTAATGGAGGAAGCTCTGTGGGTCCTCTGGGAACCCCTAGTCTAACGGGGGGATCTTGCAGCCTAATGAAAGAGGAAGATCCCCCCTTGAGTTTGCAATGAAGTTAGAAATTTGGAACCCACAATCAAATGGCCATTTATAGCAACATCAAGGTAGATGCAAGTATCTATAGTGACAGGATACAGCATGGCTTGTTGAAGGAGAGGAATGTGAGCCAGGATGCAAGGACATGGCAGGAGGGGGATAATGGCATGAGCAAAGAAAACATGGCAGGAACAAGAAAATTGAGACAGAGAAGAGACGGGTGTGGCTGGAAAGGCAAGGCCCTGGATTTGGGATTGGAGTGTGTGGGTGTGTACGTAGTGTAAAGGTTTAGATATGATCTGATAAGCTGGGGCAGGCTATTTTAGACGCTTGAGCTGAGGAGTGATTGGGTAAAAATGGTACTTGAAGAAGATTATCCTGGTGGTGGTAGCTGTGAGCGCGATGGTTTGGAACACCGGAGACTGGCCTGGAATCTGGACCAGAGGTGATGAGGGCGGTAGACGGTGTGGTGATGATGGATGGTAAGGTACATTCGGATCCATCCTTGCAAAATCTCAGAGAACTGAGCACCTCCCAGTATCCCTGTGTCACCTCAGCCTGGGGATCCCTGAGACAGGCCCCCTAGATCATGTGGTGGCCTGTATGAATGTCCTGAGCGAGGGTGCACACTGGCCTCTCCCATCACTCTGTAGCCGGGGTGTGTGGGTCCCAGCTGAGGGGCAGGTAAAGCCCTTGGTTTTAGAGGGAAGGGGGCTTTGCTAGAGGTCAATTGGGGGCCTTTTTGCTGATGAGCCCCGCTCTCCAGGTGCTAGGAGAGCTGGTTGCCATGGCAATGGGCACAGGTTGGCAGTGCTCTGAGGAGGAGGGCAGCTTGGGACGGCTGCTTGGGTGCTACAAGGCTGAGGAGGTGGGGAACCCAGATGAGGAGGTGTCTGAACCCCAAGATACCTGTGAGCAGCTTTGTTGGTGCCCAACAGTCAGCTAGACTTTGCAACAGGAGGGTTAACCCTTAAGCTTTCCTTCTTACTTTCTCCTGTCCCCTTTTCTTTGCTCTCCACAGTGGCCTCTCTGTGCCGGGTCTCCCCCACGTACCCCCTTCACTGTTTTAGTTTGAGCCAGAGATACACTTAACTAAGGCCCCCTTTTCCTCATCCCTCTTCATCTCTGGTTTGAAAAGCCCACCACTTAAGATCAGAGGGGAAAAAAATGGTTGAGAGTGGGAAAGAAGATCCTTCCCACAGGACAGAAGAAGAGGTTTAAGCTAGATGTCAGGAAGAACTTCCAGACCTGATGATTAAGTGCTGGAATGGATGAGTCAGTTGTTCCTTTTCTCAGCAGTCTCTGAGCACAGGGGAGACTCCTGCCTGGTCAAGTAGGAGAAAAGAGGGGCTGCGTGATTCTGGATGTTTCTGTGCTTATTCCTACCCCCACCCCCCCCGCCCCAAGCCACAGCAAACAGTAAGGAAAAAGTCAGTTAGGCAAGGCACAGAGGAAATTGTTGGCAGGGCCCCCTTCCCTTCCACCTAGTTCCACCCATTCCCAGGAACACCAGGACAGAGACAAATTTAGCCCTTCTATTTTTTAGAGTTTATGGAGAAAATAATTAGCATAAAATCCTTCTTGGGCAAGAGGGAATTCCTTCCCAGCTGGACCTCCTGTCATCCTTTCCCAATTCCAGGAGATCACATCCTCCGTGAGTTTCCCCAAAGTGGTGGGAAGGCATGTGTGTGAGGGTGCCTGTAGGCATGCACGCCCGTGTGTGCTCCAGAAAGCAGGGCCCCTGATCTGCTGTGGTGTGGACACGGGTCTTCAAATCTGACAAAAGTTTACTGAACGCCCGTGAGGTGCTGAGTGTGCTGTCAGCTGTGGGGACCCAAACAGGCTGCGTGCTGTCTGCACACAGCTTACCGTCAAGCCGAGCAGGGGAGGCGGGTGTGCAGGCAGCGCCAGTCAACACAGGATGGAAAGGAGCTCGAGGGGAGGCCCAGGCCGGGGCTTGCGAGGGTGAGGAGGATTTGCAGGGCAGGTGGGACTTTGATGGGGAGAGCGGTGGCAGGCTCTGTGAGGGAACACTGTGGGCAAACGCGGCTGGCAGCGTGAGGGTGTGTGGGCATGGTCAGGGGAGAGCAGGCAGACTGGGCTTGGAGCGTGGGTACTGTAGGCCCTCCCGGGGCCTCAGCGGAGCCCAGTTTGGGGATGTTGCATAGACTGAGATTCTGCCTGGACGTCGGGCAGTGGCAGGATGGGCCCTTTGAGTGGGGAGTAGTCTGTGTTATGGCCTTGAGAGCTGGGGCGCCCCTCTGCTCATCACACAAGGCTGCTCAAAGTGGGGAGAGTCTGAGGGTCAATTCACTTACAAAATGAAGTTGGCACAGTAACCCCCTTCTCTCCAGAACCCTTGGGGAGTACGCCATTCCGTGTGGCCTGCTTTTCCAGATAATTAAGTATTTATGCTGCATTTATTATTATAACTATTTCTGATGGAAGTCTTCCTAAAATATGTACTTTGTCCACTCCTTAAATAGTCACTGATACAATGTAGCCTTTTCTGGATCACTCCAGCCATCACTGTGTAAGTTATTGTCTTCTGCTGTAATACAGGGCAGACCTGCTTGGGGGTTGCAGGGATGTTTGCTCTTACATGAAATGGTCCAAGTAGTGGGTTTTTTTGATGACTTATTCATACTTAAAAAAATCATTTTCTGTCTTCTTCCTTGGTTAATAGACTGTCATTTGTCACTTCTCAAAGTTACCACAGCGCCTGCCCAAGCAGCTCTTCACCTCTCCCACCTCTACCCCACCACCACTTCTTATTTGCTATTTCTAAACTGCATGAGCTTGGCAACTATATTATTAGAATTTGTGGAAACTAACAGTTACCAGGTACTTAGTGATAACCTGAGATGATCACTCATGGGTAAACTTCATGAATGTGAGTGCATAGTCTAAGTACATTTGTTTTGTCCCATATAGGGTATCTTTTTGGCTATTTCTGGGTTCTCAGCTGTGCTATAGAAGGCCAGTGTAAATACGTATTCTTTTTATTCATTCAGAAACGGTCAGGTCCCTGGAAGGGAACAGAAAACAGTTGATTCGTTAAATATTGGAGGCAACATCCTTTATTATTTCTGATTCGGGTGAGAAAAAAATATTTTTTAATCAAATTAAGAGAATAAAGACAAGGTATGTACTTTTTAAAGTTAGAAAAGTAAATTTAAAATGTTACTATCTTAAAATTAGTTGTTGTTGTTGTACATAGTCCCTGAGGGTCCTCAGCAGCTGGCGCTGGAGGGAAGGAGGGAAAACTGGGAATGGGCCAGCCCGGGCCTGGGGCTGGTGTGGGGGTGGAAGGTGGGTCTGCAGAAGGCCCAAGTTCATGACGACAGTAGCTGCCAGTTAGTGAGCACCTGGCCAGGCCAACTCGAATGGGCACTTTGCTCATGTTATCTGGTTCCCATGTGATACCACGCCCCTAGGAGCTAAAGTTCTTGTCCTCGTTTTACACGGGGTTTCAGAGAAGAGGACTAACATTCCCACAGCCGCAGAGCTCAGCTCTAAGTGAAACAGCTTGAACCAAGGCCCGTGTCGGTACGGTGGGGTGGGGGGCGATTCAGGCAGAAGGTGTGTGGATTTCTGTGCCTGGCTACTCGCTTGTCTGCCTGGTATGTGGCCTGATTACAGGGACTGAAGTCCTGAGTCTTCCTACTGGGTGCCATTGTCTAGGCCCAGTGCATTTAGTCACATGTCCCTTGAGCCACCTGGGGTGGGGGAGACTGGTGGCCTCCCACAAACACAAAAAAAGAGCTTGTTCTATTGGGGGAGTGGGTTAGGTAAGGGCAGTGTGTGTGTGTGTGTGTGTGTGTGTGTGTGTGTGTGTGTGAGAAACAGAGACAGAGAGATGCAGAGCAGGGTAACAACAATGTCTCTGCCTGGGGGTTGAGAGGCCTGGGTTCAGACTCCACTTGGCTGCTACCTCCTGGCTAACAGACCTTAGGCCAGCCTCGTGCCCTCTGGGCCTCGGGCAACCAGTCATAAGCTGAGTGAGTTGGAAATGGTTTCTTGGTCTCTCTAACTCTGTGGTGTATGAGAATCTCAAGGAACACGCCCTCACCTGTGATACCTGCAGACACCAGCCTGTCTTCACCGCTCCTCAGACTTTCTACAAACCCGACAGATTTTGTCCTACCTGAAACTCGCAGAATTTTCCACTCAAGGTTTCTCTGAGGAATAAAATCTTTACTGCATGCATAGCTTTCTTTCTCTCACCATAAAAGCTATATATATCCTTTGAAGAAATCTGGAAGATTAAAAAAAAGTATAAAGGAGAAAATGGAAAATCACCCTTAATTCTACACATTTTGATACTTCCTTCTAATCATTTAAAACTGAAATTAGTATAATACAGGATATACTGTTCTGTAACTTGCTTCCCCCATTCCTGCCACTACATAGTGCATCTTTCTTAATTATGTGAAGCAAATTAGACCTGAGGAGGAGGTGGAGCTGACTGCCCTTCAGCGGCCTGTGTCAGCAGCTGCGCTTCTGAGGCCTCTGGAAACCTGTGGCCCTGCCCTTAGCCTCGGAGTCCTGGTCTGCCGGGACTGACCATGACAGAGGTGCCATGGCGGGGACTGCAGGGGCGCCTGGCCACCCACTAGCCTGCAGGGCTATGGGACAAAGCCCTGTAGCTGCAGAGGGAGCTGTTCACACATAATCTGCATTATGAGTGGCGCCCCCTGGAGTTGTGCAATGAGAGGTTGTACCAAAGCCCGAGGGACTGCCCGTGTCACTCCTGCGAGTTAATAGGAGCCCTGGGCCCTGGAAATGGCTCAGCACATTTCACAGGGCGAGGTTATTTTGGTTGTGCTTCAATCCCATGGCCTTTGGACCTTGGGAAGGGGAGCTGGTGGGGGGAGCTGGGCTGGAGGAAGGAGACCAGGGATAGCCCCGGTGGGGTTGTTCGGGGGCGTTGTTGCTTCTCAGCCTCCTGGGCTGGGTGGAGGCTGCCTCCTCTCAGGAAGGACATACCCATCTTCTGCCCTCAGGCCTCAGCCATGGGGTCTCTCCCTCCTGAGTGGGAAGTCATAATTGTAATTTACAGCCTCTCTTTCCCAAGAGATGATCTTTCACTTTGTTTTGTCTGAGCTGCACTTGCTGTCCCCTGTACGGCCCTCAAGGACATCTGGAAGTGTTTAGACAGTCTGTGGTCCTCACGCAGTGGCCCCACGAACCGACTGGCAAGGGTGGGTTTGGCCTAGTTTAGTGGCCCAGCGGCCTCAGGGGTGGCACATGCTTTGAAATTCTCAGAATGTAGCTCGCTTTTCTCATCTCAGACCCACATACTTTCACTTCATTTCCCGTCCATATCCTCCCATCTCACCCACCTGGAGGGATCAGTGTGCCTGTACATCCTTCAAGCTTCCACGCACCGTGGCCAGTCTGTTTGGGCAGCTGGTCATCGTGTGCAGGTGCGCTGGGCGGCCCCCAAGCCCCTGGAGGGGCGGATGGGAGGTGCGCTGCCCCCCCACCCCACCCCAAAGCTGGATCAGCGCAAAGTGCTTTAGTGTTTGCTTCTGGTTTTCCAAAGTCATTCCAGGGAGGAGAGACAGCTCGAAATGCCCCCTTCATGCCCCAAGTCTCTGTAGCAGGGTTGAAGGTTGAACAAATACTCTCTTCTCAGGTAGAGATTTTAGGGGACAGACCACAGAAGTGAACCTTCGTGGATGCAAACTCCAGCCTGCTGTCCTGATCAGGTGAAGGGGAGAGAAGGAACAGGACAAGTCCGTTCCAAGGATGTGACTGGGTGGCCTCACCTTGATGGCCCAGGACCACCAGGGGATTATGAGGAGGGTGCTTTACCCACATCCACAGGAGTCCAGGACCAGCCCTCGTTCCGTACTCCACAGCACCTCTTAATTCTCTAAAGCAACTTTTTATCCTCCTTTGTGTCTCAGCCCCTCGGAAAAATCTAAGGAAGGCTATTAACCCTCCCTGCAGGGAAATGTACCATTTTAGGGAGACTTGGGCTCCTGAAGACCACCTACACAAGCCTCAGGTAGAGCCCCTGCTAACCAGATCTCACAGAGAGGCTGGCCCTCCGTGGCCCATTCCACCAGCGTGCACGGGGGAAACAGGCTTGAAGATGCAGTGGGAGACCTCGCGAGTAAGCACTAGACTGATGCCCAACTGGGTGGTCAAGCAGATTCTGAAGGCTCCTCTGCTTCTGCCACGATGACAGCATTCAGGGACCACCAGCTCCCTCTTCTTTCCCCCTTTTTCTACAAGCAGCACAAAAGTCAGGCTTGGCTGTGAGCTGTGTCTGCTGGGGACGAGCAGTAGGGGATGGGTTCTGTTTTCTGAGCCGATGGTTCAAAGTGTCTGTCCAGCTTCCCAGCCTGAGACTGAAGCTGGAAGCTTGATGGCCCAGGGATTGGCAGCCACCCTCACCCCCATCGCCTAGGGCCACCTGCTCTGTCCCCGTGTCCAGCCGTCTGTAGGACGACTCCCCAGGCCCCTCCCCTGGCTCTGCCCCCATTGTACACTCCCCCACCTTGGCCCTGCTCTTGAGGAAGGACGCGGGCCATTTTGGACATCTGTGTACCCTCCATGCAGTTAGGTTCCGGTCGTATTCACTTCACGCTGGAGTTTATCCTGCTCCGAGCCATGGACTGAGAAGCACTTATTCTGGGAGAGTTGACTGACCCTGTGGTCAGCGAGGGTGAAAGTTATAGGTTTTTCTAACCTCAGGGTTAGTGTCCCTCTCATCTGTTTGTCACATGCCTCTCTGCATGTGGTGCTGTGCTGGGGGCGTCACCAAGAGCAAGAAACAGATGTGGGCCTGTGCTGGACTGGAGTCCCGGCTGTGGTGTGCAGGGAGTTGGGGGGGGGGCGGTTAGCTGTCTTTTGTTTGTTTGTTTTTAAGATTTAATTTTCTTTGTTTTTGGCTGCGTTGGGTCTTCGTTGCTCTGCGGCTTTCTCTAGTTGCGGCGAGCAGGGGCTACTCTTCATCGCGGTGCGCAGGCTTCTCATTGCGGTGGCTTCTCTTGTTGCGGAGCACAGGCTCTAGGCGCGCGGGCTTCAGTAGTTGTGGCTCACAGGCTCTAGAGCGCAGGCTCAGTAGTTGTGGCGCATGGGCTTAGGTGCTCTGAAGCATGTGGGATCTTCCTGGACCAGGGATCAAACCCATGTCCCCTGCATTGGCAGGCGGATTCTTTTTTTTTTTTTTTTTTTAATTTATGTATTTATTTACTTTTGGCTGCGTTGGGTATTCATTGCTGCACGCGGGCTTTCTCTAGTTGCGGTGAGCAGGGGCTACTCTTTGTTGCGGTGCACAGGCTTCTCACTGCGGTGGCTTCTCTTGTTGCAGAGCACGGGGTCTAGAACGTGCGGGTTTCAGTAGCTGTGGTGCACGGGCTCAGTAGTTGTGGCACGTGGGCTCTAGAGCTCAGGCTCAGTAGTTGTGACACACAGACTTTGTTGCTCTGTAGCATGTGGGATCTTCCCGGATGAGGGCTCGAACCTGTGTCCCCTGCATCGGCAGGCGGATTCTTAACCACTGCGCCACCAGGGAAGCCCGGCAGGCGGATTCTTAACCACTGTGCCACCAGGGAAGTCCCCAGTTAGCTGTCCTTTGTGAAAACTCTCCATGTGCAAAAGGACCCTACTGGTATTGGGGAAAAGGGACTGAAAGATTTAGGGACAAGACTATAAATCTTAGCCCGGAGGAAACTCTTTAAGTTGTGTTCCTAATTTTTCTGAACCAGTTCCCTTCCCCTCCAGGGCCATAATTTCTTGCTCCCCAGAGTGGCCAGCTGGAGCCCTCCCCACTGTCTCTCTCTGGCTTCCAGTCCTGTGTCACCACTAAGCCCTCATTGTTTGCACATGAACTTCCTGCCTCACTGAGGACCCCTCAACCCCTGTCCCTCTCTGTCTCAACTACCTCCTGGGTGCCCCTCCTGGGTGCCCTTCCCGGCCTCTCAGAGCCAGCCCTGACCTTCTCCTGCCCAGGGTGCTCCTTCCACTGGCCTGACCTCTGTTTTGCTCTTTCGGCACCCCCCACCCCCCAACCGCTCCATCATTTCTAGTGTCATTCAGCCTCTGTTCCCTCAGATGGTAGTGAGGACACAGGTTCTCCCGCATCAAACCCACCCTCAGTCTCTTTCAGGCCTCCACCTCTCACGTTCTCTCTCTTCTCTGTCACCACCAGCCCTCTCAATGGGGTAGCTTTCCCTAAACTCAGCAATCCCCCCGACGATGAAGGCAGCCCTTGCTTCACATATTGGGGTCTCCTGGCTACCACGTGGTCAAGCCCCCTCAGCTGCTGGTCTCCTGTCTCTCGTCAACCTGGCCCCGCCTCCTTCCTGACACTCCTGGTTCTCACTCCATCTCCTATCTGGGCCTCCGGTCCTCTCCTTCCTCCTTAACACTGAAGTGTTTCCCAGGCTCCGCAGTGGGCCCGCTTCTGGCTGATCTTGCCTACCTCTGTGATTCAGTTAGTTGTCCCCCATATCTGTCCCTTTGGCCCCGATTTCTCTGGAGATCCACTGGCAGATTTCAAGCTGTCTGTTGCTCCCAGGCTGTTTGTCCCTGGGTACCTCAGAAACCTATCGTGGCACTGCCTGATGCATCCACCCCACTTCCCCGACAAGGCCAGCTTCTCTTCCACCTCTCTTCTGCATCTTGTTTTCTGGCATCACCCTCCCCTGGTGCCCAGTTGAAAACTGGGAGTCATCCTTGACCACTCCCTCTCCTCGCCTCCCACTTTCACCTGGTCATCTGGTGCTGATGGTTGTGACTCTGAAAACCCTCTCGCCCTTCCTCCACCTCCCACGTCGCCTCCCAGCCTGCCCTGCTTAGCCCTCATCATCGCTCATCTACCCCACTGCAACAGCCTTTTAACGGGGTACCCTGACTCAGCTCTTTCCCTCTTTGGCGCACCTTCCACACAGCTGTAATGCTGCATTTCCATAACTCAGGACTGAGTACATCACTTCCGGGCCATTCTGGCTCTGCATGTTGGCTCCCTCCACCCCCACCCCCCCAACCTGCCATGCATAGCTCCCTCTCCAAGCTTTCTTGGAAGGCTTTCAGTCCCTCCAACTGCTTCTTGTTCAGCCACTACTCATCTGCATTCCAGAATCCAAGTCAAACTTCACCTCCTCCAGGAAGCATTCCTGGGCCATACCCCAAGTTGCAGGGTTAGGCTTTTTCCTTCCTTCCTTGGGACCCCTCTCTGACCACACTCACCCAGCTGTTGTGCCCTCCTGGTTCTATTTATCTTTCTCCCCCTAGACTAGGTGTGTCTCAAGATCCGAGATCGGGCTTTATTTATTGCTGATTTCTCCAGCCCTAGCAGAGTGCCTGGCCTGCCATTGGCCTCAGAACATGTTTGTCTAATTAATGTTGTATGAAGATAAATTCTCTCTTGCATCTGCTAATAGACCCTTTTAAAGGAGGTTACTATGTCACTTGGTTTGAATGTCCCGTATTTGTGACTGGGCTGGGCTGAGATCAATGTCCTCCTCAGCTTCTCTCAGGTTTCCTCAGCTGTCCTCAGGCTTCTCTCTGCAGGCTGTTGGATTTGCATGTTTTTTTATTCTCGCCTTATGTTTGCATTTGGTTTACCCCCAGCCTCCTGCATGCTGGTCACATCCTGGGCAATTAATCCATACTTCCAGATTGATAAATTTGGCCAAATTGATTTTTTTTCCCCTGGCTAGCTTCCTCAAACCCAGGCATTTTCTGAGAATGTAGAAGAGGTCTCGGAATCCAGGCTCATTTGAATAACAATGTACTATCATATGGGCTAAAACATCATCAAGGAGGTAAAAGTATTGAAAAAAAAAAATCACCTAATGCATTTCAAAGCCTGATTCCAGTGATTTTCAGATTCCTGGGATAGCTCACAACTCACAAGCACAGATAACTAAATCTATATATGCATATATGTGTGTGTATCTCCATCCTAATTCTATAGGTTGTATATATACTTTAATTTTGTGGGTTCTGGTTCCATTGACTATAGGACACAGCCTTGAGCCTGGTTGATGTTTAATCAATTTTTGTTGAATGAATGAACAAACAAACAGACTAGAGCTTGAGGGAGTATCTGTTTCTCTTCTTGAAGATAACAGTGATTTCTCATGGATCCTAGTGCGTCCATGAGCAGTGCTGGGTGATACTTCTGGCCGCCTCCTTTCTCTCTTCTGGAGTGGCCGTTTTCTGCTGGCTTATGACCTTCGGTCACTTATGTGGTGTTGAGAAGGCCCAGCTGGGCCCCTTCTAGAAGTCACAGGCATGGGTGGCTGGCAGGCAGTGTGGGAAGAAAGTTTCTAGAGCCTGGAAAATCAAGGAAGCTGGTCAGGGGCATTTCTCAAAGGTCCTTGGAACTGCCCAAGGACGGTGGGGTGCCCCCCTTAAGGGCAGATTTAGGCCCAGGGCTCAGGAGCTGTGCGTGGGGAGTCAGAGTATGGTGTCCATATAATTTAGCATCAAAACCAGGACCCTTTTGGCGGTTAAAGTGGAGGGAGCACTGTGAATAATTGCTCCAGAACATCAGGCATAAACCAGGACTGTCCTGGGCAAATCAGAACAGAATGGAAGACAGGCCTGCTCTGGGAGCTCTTCAGTTCCATCCAGAGGGCACCCCAGGCAGACTGGGGCATCACGGGCAATGTAGCGGGAAGCTGAGACGCTGGGGTGCGAGTTGGGATCCTGTGGGCGTCCTTCTCTCTGGAACTCGGGGTTCTGACAGAACGCTGGCAGGTCTCCCCTCCCACCCTGTGCACACCTCTGTCTCACCAGCTAGGTCTCCAGAAAGTAGAGGACTCATGATTTCTGGCACTGACACTGCATGTCTGGCTGGGGCTAAGTGGGACTTATTTATAAAAGGTTTTAATAAAATAAGCCTTTTGGCTCTATTGACATTCCCTCTCCTTTCTCCACTGCTCCCCCACCCCTGCCTCTCTCTCTCTCACATACACACACACATAGACACATACACACACAGATTATAACCCTGGTCGTGAGTGTGTGTGTGTGTGTGTGTGTGTGTGTGTGTACGTCTGCGATGGACATTTTTTGCCCCTAGAAGGACGTGCTCTCGAGTGGAGTGCAATGCAGGCTCCAGGGTGACCTCTGCGGGAAGGGCAGCTAGCTTGGCTCCAGCGTCTTGCTTGTTTGTTTGTTTACCGGGGATGTGATGGGGTGCGGAGTATAAGGAGAGGGAGCTGTGTTCACATTGTTCAGAGACATCTGCTGTTTGCTGTAACTTGCCAGCCAGGCGGAGCTGCTGGATGGCTGGCTTTGCAGTGTTCCCTGTAAATATTATGACTTGGAGGAGCAGGGCGGGGTCCCAGGGACTTCAAGGAGACCAAAGGGCTGGTCCTGCACTTGGTGACTGCATCCCTGAAGTCCTATTGTCCACTCCTTCTTCGGAGCTGAGGGTCACAGAAGGAGTGGTGGCTTTAGGAGCAGCAAGGAGGCCAAGATGGTTACTGGTGGCCTCTATGCTCCTCAAATTAGAAAAGTTGGGGCTCACAGATTGTCCCAGAGCCGAGCATCAGAGTGGGAGGTTGGGAGAGAAGAGATGCCCTCGGGCTTTGGGCACAGTTCCTGTGGCTTTAATGGGGAGGAGGCAAAGAAGGAGCAATTTCTTGGGCAGCGAATTTAAATGGCCCCTGGAGCTTGGTTCTGGGGTCAGAGAAAGGGCAGTGCATGTGACAGTGGACAGGCTTTACAAGGACACACCTGGCTTCAAGTCCCAGCTCTGGCCCTTATGCACTGTGTGCCCTGAGGCAAGGCTCTCAGCATCTCTGAGGTAATGTATGGGAAGGGCACAGCCAGTGATGGCGCAAATACAGCTGGTGTGGTCAAGGGCTCCAAAGGCCATCTACGCCACCCCTCTTCCACAGGTGGGCCACACTTGACCCTGCCCGAGGGAAGAGGCAGCCTTCTGTGACGCACTCATGCTCCAGGACCAGACTCCGTGACTCAGTGTTTTAGATTTCCCTTGGTTGGACGGTTCATCCTCGAGTCCAACCAAATTCCTTGATAATATGTACTGTTGAGCCGTCCTGCTCTGTTCTCAGAGGAGACAGCTGGTCCCATCTGCAGCTGCGGTCTAAAGGCTGTTTATTATTAAATCTCCCTCAGGGTCTTTTCTTGGGACCTAGCCACCTCTGACCTGGGAGTCATATGGTCACGTGGTTAATACTATGTAGTGGGGCCTTACTGGGTTCAGAACTGCAGGGAGTAAAGGAGTGACAGATTCCCTTCCTCTCACAGGGCAGGAAGGAGAATTCATGAGGCCCACAGGGAGGAAGGGTGTGCGTGTGCACACGTGCATGTGCACGGGCGCCTGTGCGTGTACATGGTTGCATGTGCACGTGCATGGGTGCATGCGTGCATGTGTGTGTGTGTATTTTCTTGCCCTTCTGGGTGGCCCCATAGTGTAAACCTCCCTAGCTGACTTTAACAGGAGCCTTTGCACAGGGAGCTGTCCCTGCTGCCGTGGAGCCTAAAATTAGCCCTGTGGGCAGGCACTTTTCCATCTGGCTTTCCTCTCCCTAAAGAGCTTGTCCATCTCCAGAAGGCGGGATCCTGGAGCTCAGCAGGGCAGCCCCACCCTGGTTTTGGGGCAGAGCTGTGAGCATTGCAAACTTCCCTGGAGACCAACAGAATCTGTCTCTCCCCTCTCGGCCTTGACCGATGGCTGGTAAAGCCAAAGGGGGAGCTGAGAGTGGGCCTGAGAGCTTGCCGAGTGCAAGGGCCTCGCCGACCCACTTCACATCCCTGCAGCAGCAGCGGGCTGGGCTGCGGAGGGGATGGAGGGCTCCTCCTTTCCTTCTGTCACACACTGTGGCCATGCCTGCCCCTGACTTGGCTTTGCTGAAGCCCACAGTGCTGGAGGCAGAGTCAGAGGCCCCCAGATGCCTCACCAGCGACTGCCTTTCCCTTTGCACTTTCCACCCATTCACAAAGCCCCATCTCCTCGGCAAGAGACTTCCCGTGTGTATCTGTGCCTGACGTCCTTCACAGGGTATCACTAGGGGATGCAGCAGACCGGGAGCACCCCCTTCCCTCTCCAGGGCAGGGCAACACTCGGCCACCCATTGTGCATGATGGTCAGTGTCACCTGGTAGCAGCATCAGACCCTGGGGCGGGTGTGGAGGAGGCCGAAGGGGTCAGGAGGGAGGGCGAGGTCCAGAATGGTTCCATATGCAATTGAGTCTTTTAACCTCATGATTTTTCCTCGACTTTTTGTTATCATGGCAAAATATAAATAACATAAAATTTGTCATTTTAACCATTTTTAAGTGTACAATTCAGTGGCATTAAACATTCACCATGTTGTACAGCCATCACCCCCTTCCATTTCCATACCTTTTTCTATACTAAACAGAAACTATATGCCTATTGAACAATAACTCCCCATTCCTCCCTTCTCCAGCCCCTGGTAACCATTATTCTACTTTCCGTCTTTATGAATTCTACTGATTTTAGGTACCTCGTGTGAGTTGAATCATACAATACCTGTACTTTAGTGTCTGCCCTAGTTCACTTAGCGTAATGTTCTCAGAGTGCATCCATGTTGTAGCATGTGTCAGAATTTCATTCCTTTTTAAGGCTGAATAATATTACATTATGTATATAGCACATTTGGTTTATCCATTCATCCATCCATGGGCATTTGAGTTGTTTCCACCCTTTGGCTATTGTGAATAATGCCACTGGGAACATGGGTATACAAATACCTGTTTGAGTCCCTGTTTTCAATTTTTTTGGGTATATACCCAGAGGTTGAATTGCTGGATCAGGTGGTAATTCTATGTTTAATTATTTGAGGAACTGCCATACTCTTTTCCACAGGGGCTGCACTATTTTACATTCCCACCAGCAATACACAAGGGTTGCAGTTTCTCCACATCCTCACCAACACTCTATGCTTTTTAAAGGCTGGATTAAGTGCAGTCCAGCTTAGGGACAAAGGGATAGGTATGATTTTAGAGAACTTTTCTGACTTGAAAGGGATGTTTGGTCCTCTGTTTGGGGAAGGATATCTGGGGTAAGAGTGTCCTGTGCAGAGGTAACAGCCAGAGAAAAGGCCCTGGGGTTAGAATGTGCCTGGTCAGTGAGGGAAGGAGAGGGTGTAGACTGTGAAAGGCCTCAAGACCACTGTCACGACTTGGCCCTTCCTTTTACTCTGAGTGGGATGAGAGCTACATTTATTAGCACTGTTAGCACTTTATAATACAGTAACTCATTTAATCCTCATGCTAACCTAGAAGGTGTCCCCATTTCACAGGAGACAAGACTGAGGCACAGTCAGGTACTTGCCATGGGTAGAGGTGAAGCACCACGGGAGGGGCACCATGCTGTTTTCACTTCTCATGGGGGAAGGACGGGATATGAGGAGGGCCCGTGGTGGTGACCCCATGCCTGGCACTGTGGGTATGTGCCCACCCTAATTTTAGGGAGGCGGGCCCCTGTGGGGCATCCTGACTCCAAGAGAGGGAGCCAGCAGTGCTCGTGTTTATAAAGAGGGCAGGTGGGGGGGCAGTTTGCAGCGCATGGTTTTGGTTGGTAAGTGAACTGACAAAGCTCACCTAGGTCTCACCTCTTCTCTCTGTACTCCCCACTCTGGGGCCCAGGATTCACAATCCCCCAAATGCTGCTCAGACCTTGGCTTTGCTTGACAGGACCAGAATCCTGTTGAGGGCAGAGGGTAGTATAGTCATTTTCCCACCCACCTCTACTCAGCTTGTTCCCCATTTACATGGCTCCCTGTAAATGTTTGTGGTTGATAATTATACCAAGGCATTGGTAGTTGTAACTGGGACTTTTCTGGCTTATTTTTTCCTGGGAAACCAAAATGTACTCAAGCCTGGATTCACTCTTTCTGAGAAGAGAGGCGAGGGAAGTCCCCTAATTTCTTCTAATTAGGGAAGTAGTCCTAACTAGGAGAGTCTGGCCTATTGATGGGAGAGGAAATTCAGACCCAGATGTCTGGCTGTGTCCTTTGGGCTAAAAGGACCTGGACTTGAATTCTCACCCTGCATTTAATATTTTGTCTGCGTATCCTTGGGTTGAGTTGGTTTCTCCTTTGAGTCTCAGTTTCCTCTTTGCAAAAATTAGGATAATCGGTTCAAGTTGCTGTAGAGACCTGGGGTGAGATACTTAACAGGAAGGAGAAACGCAGTTCTGGGAACGCTTTTAGCCCGGAGTCTCTCTGCTGTTCAGATATAAAGTCTGATCAGAAGTTGGCGGAGACCTGGGGCCTCCGGTTGGGCTTCTCAACTTTGCCGTTGCCACTCCGCCCTACCCCCCGCCCCACTCTGAAGTCCCCATGTCTCTGAGCCCCCGTGAGGCGACCCTACCCTCACCCACACACCCTTCCCACACTCTGTGCTGTCACAGAGCTGCTCCTGACAGCCTCCATTGTCTGCCTCGCCCACTGTCTTCTCACACCTTCTCCCCCCGGCCCCGTTCCCATTGCCCCCACTTCCAAGCCACCCCCACCTCGCCCCCCGCAGTAATTGCTGTCCTGGATTCTCTCAAAGTTCCTGCAAACCCACCTGCTCTGTGGGCCTGCAGCCTCTCGCCTCCTGCCCTGTGTCAGCTCCTTTCTCACCTCATAAGACTCCCCCTCCCCAGAGTGGAGAGACCCAGTGCTATTTCAAACAGGCAGAGAGAATTGCCTCAGAAGTCCTCCGTGAGGGGAGCTGATGGGAGGTCTCGACCCAGGGAAGCCAAAGCGTGCCCCAGGCTCAGCCTCCTGGGGGTCTCGAACATTCCCCACCGCACCCCTTGTCCTCTCTTATCAGCCCTGTCCTCCAACACCGGGACTTCTGCCAGCAAAAGACCAGGCACTACGGTCCAGTGCCACAAGTGGTCCTGTGTCCGTCGGCTGGAGATGGTGGAACCTGTCTGTGAGAGGATGGGCGAGTGAAGCATGGAGGAAAGTAAACATTTGCGCCTGATGCTCTTTCCGAGGACCATAGGACAATAGCCAGTACCAGGAGTTCATTTCACCTGGAGAATTTCAGCCTGAGTTCCTGGAAACCGGGGACGTGTACCCTGAAAATGAGAGCGTGGGACAGGGCATTGACAACATGGGCCTTTCTGCAGAGTCAGAGGATGGCCAAAGAGAAGGAGCTGCCTTGGGGCTTTAGAGGACTTTCTCTGTTTATAGTAACCGATGTCACGTTCATCTGAACGTCATTCCTCACCTCTCCTCTTGAATCCACACACTAACCCTCGGCTATGATAGGGTGGAGTTGGTGCTGGGCATCTCCATTTTACCTCTGGGGAAACCAAGGCACGAAGAGACACAACTAAAGACATTTGGCCAATCAGAGCAGCCCTCGGCATCTCTGGCAGATGACAGGGATAAGAGCCTTCCATTTCAACACGGTGGTGGGGCTTCCCTAGGATAGTGTCATGCTGCCCTCCTGCAGGATGGGACCAGTTGGACCTTCTGGAGCCTCTGAGGAGTGAGGTCAGGGTGATTGGAGCAGGAGGGCGTGGTCTCCCTATCACCTCAGTCCTTCCCTCGCAACTCCCACACCAGTCGGGAGGACCACCTGCTGATCTCTGCCTGGGGCTCTGTGCTCTGGGAAATTGGGCTCCTAGTCAGCATGTCATCTTGGGATAGGAGGTTTTTTCCTCCCAGCAGGGACATGGGGCCACTAGGTCAGTGGAGGCTGCAGGACTCTTCAGGACTCTGGACAGAATTAGCCCTAGTTAGGGCCACACAGCAGTGTGGAGATGTGCTCTCCACATCATTCTCTTTTTGTGGGTATTTGGGAAGACAGTGTTCCTAGCCTCCCTCACAATTAATTTGGGGCCAAGTGACTGAGTGGTAGCCAGTGGAATGTGGGCGAAAGCCACGTACAGCTTGATGTGTACCACCTCCAGGCCTGGTCTGTGAAAATACCCAGTGCCTTCTCTTTGCCTTCCACAGGGACCTGACATGGACCTTCCACATGGTCCAAATGTGGCCTGTATCACATTTTTTATGAGCCAGAACTCAACTTGTACGGAGCTAAGTGCTGGAGTTGCCGGGGTGTATTTGTTCCTGTAGCATAGCCTTGCCTGTTCTGACACAGCAGCATATTAGAATCAAGGGGCCTGATGTAGTCTGCTGTCCTGCTGCCTGAAAGTGTGATCCGAGGCACTGAACCCAGCTCCTCATCTGAAAAAGTAGAGCGTCAAGCCCTCTCAGGGTATGAAATTTGGAGAGGCTGTGAAGATCAGAGTTGAGTAAACATGCTGGAGAAGGAAGGTTTCCTGGGCTCAGGGTGAAAAGGCAGGGCAGGTGGCTGCTATGCCCAAGCTGTTTCTCAGCTTTATTCTCAGGTGGAATTATGGATGGCTCTAGCTTTGGAGAATGCCCAGCTCGTAAGTGATTTGATTTTCTTGTCCATTCATTCATTCATCCACTCATTCATTCATGCAAAGTTTCTTGAGCATTTATTACATGCCAGGCACCATGCTAGGTGCTGCTGTTTTGCTGGTGAGCAGACAGGTCCTACCCTTATGGGGCTCTCACTCTAGTGGGGAAGTTGTACACTGATGAGAAATCACACTGGTAACGGTAAAATTCCAGCCGTACTCGACACAAAAGGGAGAGAGACGTGGGCTTTGGTAGCTGTTGGGGGGACGTCACTTTGGGAGGTCAGAAAAGGCTTTTCAGAGGAATTGGATATTTGGCTGCAGTCTAAGAGAAGAGTAGGAGGGGGAACTTCCCTGGTCGTCCAGTAGGTAAGACTCCGAGCTCCCAATGCAGGGGCCTGGGTTCGATCCCTGGTTGTGGAACCAGATCCCTCATGCATGCCGCAACTAAGGAGTCCGCGTGCTGCAACTAAGAAGTCTGCATGCCGCAACCAAGAAGTCCACATGCCGCAACTAAGAGCCGGCATGCCACAACTAAGAGCCGGCGTGCTGCAGCAAAGATCCCGTGTGCCGCAACTAAGAGCCAGCACAGCCAAAACAAATAAATAAATAAATGAATATTTTTAAAAATAAAAGAAGAGTAGGAGGTAACTAGGTAGAGAGGCGTGGGAATGGGGTTTTCTTGGGAGAGGGACCAGCATATGCAGAAGCCCTGTGGCCAGATGGAGTGGAATTGAACTTAAGGTAGTGATAGCAAGAGGTGATGTGAGATGAGGCTGGAGATGCAGAAGGAGGCAGATGACACGAGCCCAGGGGGCTGAGTTAGGAGATTGGATTTTATTCCAAGAGACTTGGAAGTTATCATAGTTTGAAGTGGGAGAGGATGTGTAGTTTACACGATCAAATTTGTGTTTTGAAAAGATCACCTTGGCTGCTGTGCACAGCTCCAGTTCTTGTCTGTTCTGCCCTCGTCAGCTGCAGGTGGACAGGGGTATGTGTGGAGGGTGGAACATGCATGTGATTTTAGAAAGCCTTCAGTCCAGGGTTGCCTGCTTCTTGCTGGTACACATCTCACCCTGGGCTGCCTCAGCACAGATTAGATGAGTTCCATGCTTGAAACACCAGAGGATGAAACTTCCTCAGGGAATGACGGGAATTTACCAGAAGCAGATCCTAATTCTGCGAAGAATGCTGGTGGAGAAAGGAACTATTGTCTAAAATTAGGCTTTGGGAATGTTTCAGTGAAACTTCTTCTTCCTGACCTTTCCTTCCTGAGGGCTTGGTGCTTGTTCCTCCCTCCTGCCTGCCCAGACCTCTCTTTTCCAGCCTCTCCTCATCCTCTTAGCTCACCCGGCCCCCTCTGCTCTGGAGCTAAGGATGAGGGGTTTATTGTTACTTATCTTTTTGTTTTTTATTTTTTTGCTGCACTGCGTGGCTTGCGGGATCTTAGTTCCCCAACCCCCAACCTGGGCCCTGCCGAGTCCTAACCACTGGACCACCAGGGGAGTCCCCACTGTTACCTATTTTAGACCTCCCTGGGCATCCAAATAGTGGGCAGACTGGCTATGGGCTGATCGTGATTTTCACTTAGCAGGTTATGTCCTGAGGCCTCGAGTAGAGGAAAGGCCTCTAGGAACAAGTGTCCCCTCCTCCTAATGAGACATTTCTCAAAAATATATAGCCTGGACTGGGAAGCCCCAGGCAGAAAGAACTTACAGCCCTCAGAAGAAATTCTGATTTCTCTTATGGAAGTGCCAAGGTCCAGAGCCTGCCCCTGGACCCCTTAGCTTAACTGTGACCGCCTCGGCTACACTCTTGGCATTTCCTTGCTCTTCTATCCTGTGGGCCCCCAAACCAAAGACCACCTTAGCCACAGTCCTGCTGAGACAAGCAGAACTGCCAAGCAGTCCTTGAGTCTCCCCTCACCCCACTGTAGCCCCTTGCCCTGGAGAGCAGGCAGATTGAGGAATTCCAGGTCTGCTGCACACATGCCCCCAAACAGCCATGAAGGAACTCAGCTTTTGGCTTAAAAACCCCGTATCACTATCACCATCATGACTGCCACCACCACTCTGAAGGCTTGCCTGGAGCCCAGCGGTGGGGCTCTGCTAGGCTTCCTCACTGTGTGTGCCTAAGAATCACCAGGACAGACACTGATGTGGACAGGTGAGCAAGGTGTTCGCTTCTCGGGGTTAAACAAGGCCTTTGAAGTCACCCTCCCAGCCTCCCAGCTATCCCCTGCTGTGTGAGTGCCCTGTCCAGCTTCCCCAGATGCCAGAGTGCCCGGCACACAGGGACCCCTCAGTTAACACTGAAGGATGAAACCAGCTCTTAGAATGGCTGGCCTGCCAGAAGCCTCATATCCCTCTGACCCCTCATGCATTCTTGGGGCAAACTCTTAGCTGCAGACATTCTTTCTCAAGAAAGCAAGATAGCACCTGCTGACCTTGGGTTGTAAATATCCTTCGTTCTCCAGATTTCTCTGAAAACTGGGAACAGAGGGGCCTGTCCCAGATGGGTGGCTGAGCCCAGAGCGGGGTAGGCTGGTTGTTGGGGTGATGCCTTGACACTTGACTGTCAGGGCCCAGAGTCTTCAGGAAGGACACCCTATGGAGAGCCCTCTTGGCTGAGATTACTGGCAGCAGGACCTGGGAAAGCTCAGTGCCTGGTTTATCTCTGTTTGTCGTCCACTGAGGAAAAATGAGAGTGTGCTTCCTTCTTGGAGGCAGAGCTGTTTATATCTGCAGGATCTTGACACATGCATGCATGCTTTCACACGCACAGCCTTGGAAATAATAAGTCCCCCACTTTGGACTCCGTGGCAGTGAACAGACACTAACCAGATCCTGTCCGTTTCCCCCGGGAATAGATGCGCTTCCCTGGAGAAGGGACTCTGGTAGAGGTGGACGTGTCATTGAGGTGGGGCCTGTGGAAGGGATGAGGGAAGGTGGGAGCTTCAGTCCCCTGGAGGGTAACTTGTGAAAACCTGGGCTGCAGGTGAAGGGTAGGCTATGTGGGAGAAGAACTCAACGAGGAGAGAGACGGCAGTGTCCACTCTGTGGACAACTCACAACTCTTCAGACTGAACCCATCATCTGCCCCATACTTGGTGCCTTTCTCAACTTTTCCATTCCTGTCAAGGGTCCCCTAAACATTTGAGTCTCCCTGAGGCTTGGTATGGGTTTGTCCCAAATTTTGTCAATACTTTCCTCATGGAATCTCCTGGATTCAGCTCTTCTCTCCAGCCCCATCCCTATCCTCATCTCCCTAACGTAACGGTATTCCTGGCCTGCAGACCCAGGTTCCCAATGGATGCTGCGGCTCCTCCCTTTTGCCATCTCCATGCCTCTTTGCAACTGCCGACAATGTATTCTTCCTTCTTGGGGGCCAGGTGGCATGGAGGTTAGCCACGTCCTAGCCGTGTGGACTTGAGCACGTTGCTTAACTTTGCCATACCTCACAAGTCTCCTTGTCTGTAAGGTGGGAATTCTAATTGCCTCCACCTCATAGGATTGTCCTGAGGATTATAGGAGGTTATATCTGCACATTGTAGTCATTCAATAGACAGTAGTTGCTATTAAAAATAATTTCATCATGAAACTCCCCCCTCCCCCACCAACCTTCAGTGGCTCCTTATTGCTTGTGATCCCAAGACAAGCTTTCCATCCTGGTAGACCTTGGTTCACACCTGGGCCACAGCTGGGTGCAGCATTATCACCGGTCACTCTCTGATCCTGCTGGGCAGTCTCTTCACCGCCCCAGCCATGCCAGGATTTTTCCAGGGCTGTCACTTTCATCTGAAAATTTCCCCTCCCCATCCAAACCCTAGTCAGCTCCCCACCCAAACCTCGCCCCCTCCCTGAAGCCTGTCTTGGCCTCTGTGGCCCACAGAGGTGTTTGCAGTCTAAACCCAGATATCTTGCTCTCCATCATCTATTCCTGTGGTTTCTCCCATGTCATCCACCTAAGTGTGAGCGCCTTGAAGGCAGGGGCCACATCTTGAGTGTCTGCAGCCTGTCTCATGGGGCCAGCCACGTACTGATTTGACTCCCCTAATGTGGACAGTTGGGAGTTGACCGTAATGATCAGTAGAAACTTGTCCATCAAATATAGGGAAGTCCTATCCTGATTTGATAGGAGCCAAAAGGTCAAGAAATGTATCCTGAAGTTCCCAAGTGACCATTGCAGATGAAATGGGATTGGACTCCAGCCCAGGTCCTGTATTCCCTCAGGCCTGATCCCTTGTTACCTGGGGGCTCTTGGCTTCTTGGCCAAATTCCACAGCTCAGCAAGTGGCAGAGATGAAAGCAGGGACCAGCCCTGCAAGTGCCTGCAGTGGTTTGTTTTGACAGGGCAATTTAGCTTACTTGGCTTGTGCTAGCACTTGAGGTGCTCACCAGGACTCCTGCCCCAACTCCCTCCCCAGGGCCCTTCAGGGCAGGGGGGTCACTGCTGTGAGACCATGGGGTTGGGGTGGGGAGATCTTGTGCCCCCTCAGCCCTCATTCTCCCAGTCCCATTCTGGCTGCTGGAGCAGCCCAGCTGAGATTGGTCAGCTCCAAGAGAGTCCTCTGTCCCTCTGAGTGTTCATCCAGTTAGCTCCATTAAGCTAGGAAGCTAGAGGCATGGATAATACCAAACAGCAGAGGATTTCTAAATGCATTTGATAGTTTGGAATGCACTGGATGATTTGTAGCAGACTTCCTCTCTTAATTATTTTGGGCTCAGGCTGAGGTCAGATCAGTCTGTATTCCTTGTGTACATATCGCTGCCTGGAAATGGCTGTTGTGAGGACGAGCCAGTCATTCCTTGATGTGTTTTCCCATTCTCCTGCTCACCCAGCATTTATCAAGTACCTGCAGCATGCTAAGCACAGTGTGGGGTGCTGAGGCTCTGTGAGATATGGTCCCTGTGCCCAGAGAGAGGCCTGGCTGACCCTGGCTAGTAATCTGCTGTGGATAATTCCCACAGTGGATGAGCACCTGAGCTGGCCAGGAGAAAACAGGAGGCCGAGTGGTGCAGTGTCCACCTTTCTGAGCACCTCTGCCCCAGCCTCTGCTTGTCAGGGTTCAGGCTGCTTGGGGTCCAAGGTGGCTTTGCCAGACTCTGCTTTCTGCTGTAGCTGTGGCCCTCTTTAAGAGAGCGCAGTTGACAAACATCCAGACTTGCAAAGCTGATTTATTAGGGGAGTGGCCCTTTGCTTCAGATAGGGTGCGCCCTAGGCTACCTTACCACGGCAGCTCCCTTGGTGCAGACCTTGAGCCACAGGGGACTGTCACATGGCTCTGTTGCCAGACACGAGCCTGGTTGGGCTTTCCTGCCCTCACTGCTGGCGTGGGGCAGGGCGGGGGGGGGGGGGGCGGGGGGGTTGGTGGTGGGGAGGCCAGCTGCTATGTTCCTCTCCTCTCTTGTTCTCACGCTCTGTCACTCCAGGCACATGCACGTGGCCGGGGAATGGAGAGCATCTGGTATTGCTGGCTCAGGTTCCACTCCAGAATCCTTTCCGAGGACTCGGGCTCTCTCCATCCACCTCTGAGCCCTGGGAAGGACTCTGCTTCCCCCAGATGAAGAGGAGAAAGGACTCTCCTGGCTCCTCTCACCCGGGGCCCTCTCAGAATGGGAGTACCATTCGGTAGTTGGTATCCTGCCCCACAGGGCATCGTGATGCTTTTCCGGATCCCACGGTGTTCCTGGGAAATGCCCTCTCTGCCTGTGTTCTGGGGGGCAGGGCAGAGTACTGCTGCCCAGTCTTTGGGGAGAGGTGAGGAGGACTGGCCACGACGGGGCTGGGGCTGGAGTAGGTGTGAGCAGGTGGGACCGAGAAAGCTTGGTATTCTAGCAGGGAGCATGGGGGTAAACCGAGGCAAGAGAAGAGGCGTCGGGCTGGTGTGGCAGCTCACCTTTCAAGGCTCCTGGATGCACCCCAGGACAGAGAGGCAAAGTCTGCAGGATGGTCATCCGATAGTGGTGCTGGGGTATCAGGGACCCCTCCAGGACCGGGAGAGGCCTGAGCTTGAGTGCACTTTTCTCCACCAACTCAAATAATTTTTTGAAGAAAGAAAAGAGCTTGGATTGTAGAAGGGAAGGAGGAAAAGAATGTCTACGTGTGTATAACTGAGTCACTTGGCTGTACAGCAGAGGTTGGCACAGCATGGTAAATCAACTGTATTTTAATAAAAAAAAATAAAATAAAATAAAATTAGAAGAGAAGGAGGAAAAAGGGCTCAAAGATGAGAAGGGAACCACTGGGCCAGGGGTCTCAGGCCCTCTTTCTAGTCTCACTACAGACCTCAGAGACTTTGCTGCCCCACCCTCTCAAAACTCCCTCATTCTTCCCCCAATGTGGCTGAGGAGCAGCCCAAGGCCCAGCTGCTCCCGAGGTGCGGCCCTCAGGCGCCTTTTGCTTTCCTGTGCTTCTCTGCGTGGAAATGCCGAGTGACCATCAGGCAGGAAGCTAAGGTTCAGACGCCTCTGCTGGTGCATGCCTGACAGTTTGCTGAGAGCCCTCTGAGAAGAGACGCTTTGGCCTTTGCTTTCCCTCCCAGTCAAGGCCTGTCGTCGCCAGGCTAGAGCCTGCAGTGGCCACCGGATGGAGGAGAGGAGCTCCCTTCTCCAGCTCCTCTCATCTTTGGCGGCCTCTGCCCCCAGGGCTGTGGGAGTGACAGCCTTGCCCTAGCCCTTGCCTGGTCCTCCAAGCGTGGGTGAGAGAAGCCAGGCTGCCTGTGCACAGGGTCCTGAGGCTCCAGACTAGAACTCTCGGGCAGTCGGTCACGTGTCCCTTTCCCTGGGAGATGCTCTGAGAAACACTCCCAGCCCCGTTCCTGGTGCTTCAAGACGCCCGACAAATACTGATCGATGTTCATATCCTCCCCACGCTAGGACTGGGCATAGGTTGGTTGCGGTTCTCAGTTTCTTGCTTTCACTATAACTAAACCAGGTAGGCGGTGGGAGAATAACTGCTTTTCTGACATTTTTTTAAAAAATTTTATTTATTTTTGGCTGTGTTGGGTCTTCGTTTCTGTGCGAGGGCTTTCTCTAGTTGCGGCGAGCGGGAGCTACTCTTCATCGCGGTGCGCGGGCCTCTCACTATCGCAGCTTCTCTTGTTGCAGAGCACGGGCTCCAGACGCGCAGGCTCAGTAACTGTGGCTCACGGGCCCAGTTGCTCCGCGGCATGTGGGATCTTCCCAGACCAGGGCTCGAACCTGTGCCCCCTGCATTGGCAGGCGGATTCTTAACCACTGCACCACCAGGGAAGCCCTCTGACATTTTATATTATTACCCTATTTAGTTTATCAATAGTCCTTGAGAAGTAGATACTATCTCCCTATTTTCTAGGAGAAGAATCTGAGGCTTTCTAAGGTGAAATGACTCAGTCCACACCACTCATCTCATAAGTAACTGAGCCAGGACCTGAACCCAGGTCTTCTGATACCAGGTCCCATGTTCTTTCCCACACCATGCTTCATCTCCTTGAGATAAAGCAGAGCCCGTTCCTTCTTTCCTCTGGGCCTCCGTTTCCCACCTTGTGGAGTGCAGCCACTCTACTTCCTCCCGCCCTTGAGGATCCAGCCAGTCTGTCTGCTTTGTCTCTGGTCTGGTTTCTGGGCTTAGGCCCAGTTCTTGTCAGGACCACTGCCTCGGAAACCTTCCACTGTTTTTGAAGTGGGCTTCCATTTTCACACCTCCAACCCCATCCTGCCTTCCCTCATCTGCTGTGCTCTGCATGTTGTGGTTTCTCCCTTCTGCACTGGAGGAAGTGATGGGAGAGGAGGGGGAAGGACGGGATCAGGCTGTCATTGGACGCTCCAATCTATGGACCTCTGCTGTTTGCAGGCATGTTAGTGTCACGAAGAGACACCAAGATACAGTCACTTTCAGAAGATGAGAGTTTCTTCCTTTCTCAGGTAGTAGTCCCAAAGTGACCTGGTCTGGTCCCATGAGGTTGCTACACCACCCACAAGGCCATTATCCTCATCTATATCGTCAAAGCTGCGTTTGGGGGCTATCCATGTTCCAGCCTAGAAGAAAGTGAAAAAAGGTGCTGGTCCAGGTAGGGCAAGGGGCTTGTCTGATGATGGAGAGGGAGATGGCATAGAAGTTGCACACATCACTTCTGTTCACACCCCTTTGACCTGAGCACAGTCACATGACCACACCTAGCTGCAACGTTGGCTGAAAAATACTCTCGCTGGGCAGCCATGTGTCCAGCTACGCTGTAATGTTTTGGAAGAAGGGGAGAATGCATTTAGGTGGACAACTAACAGTCTCTGTCATGGCCCTTAAAATTATTATTTGTTTTCAATTTAGTTCTTATTGGAGTATAGTTGATTTACAATATTGTGTTAGTTTATGCTGTACAACAAAGTGAATCAGTTATACATATACATATATCTATTCTTTTTTAGATTATTCTCCTATATAGGTCATTACAGAGTACTGAGAAGAGTTCCCTGTGCTATACAGTAGGTCCTTATTAGTTATCTATTTTATATATAGTGGTGTGTATATGTCAATCCCAGTCTCCCAATTTATCTCTCCCCCTGCCCTTTTCTCACTGGTAACCATAAGTTTGTTTTCTACATCTGTGACTCTATTTCTGTTTTGTAAATAAGTTCATTTGTACCACTTGTTTAGATTTCACATATAAGCGCTATCATATGATATTTGTCTTTCTCTGTGGGACTTACTTCACTCAGTATGACAGTCTCTAGGCCCATCCATGTTGTTGCAAATGTAAAATTATTTTTTAAGTAAAAAGGTTAATCCTAATTATCTACTCTAAAGGGACATGGTGGGAGGTGGTAGTGTGATAATCTGTAGTCCATCAGATGGCCCTCGAGCTGAAAGTACGTTTCTGGGGGGTCAGTTTGCAAAAGAATATTTGCTGCACTCTTTCCACTAGGTGCTCTTTATAGACTTGCATCAGTAATGGTTGAGTTTAATGGCTCACCCTTTGGCACCCAGGTCATGTCTCCTGAGGAAGAAGACATAACTCTTTTTAACTTTTTCATCCCAAGAATTGGGCTCTTAGTCTCAGTGCCAGCCCCGGTCAACCTTCCTGCCTCTCGTTAGCAGGGCAGCTGGGAGTAAGTGGCGACCGGGCCAACTCTTGGTTTTCTCTCTGGGAGGCTGAGTCACATCACAGAGAAGGCCCCCCGAGTCCTAGGATGTCAGGGCCCTTGTGAAGCAGCTGAGAGACGTGGGGTCGTGTTCTCTTGTTTTACATAAGAAGAAACCTCATGGGACCCAGCAGACTTGCTGAGGCAGCCCAGCCTGTGAGAAGGGCAGGCCCTGCAGTAATCCAGGTCCTCACTGTTCATCAAGCCTTTTCACAAGCCTCATTTCCACATTATCTCATTTCTCCTCCCAGGTCCAGCCTCCAGGGATTTCCCATTGATCTGCTCAAAGCCAGCCAGCCAGTCAGGGACCCACCAAGACCACACCTGGGTCTGCCAGGTCCCAGCCCAACAGGGCTGTGCACCCACTCACAGGGACACATAGACTTGCCTCCTGGCTCATCTGTCTGGTAGAAACCATCTCCAAGCCCTTAGCAGCCACGGCAGTTAGTGCCACATTCATTTGTCCATCTTTCTTGGCCTCATCTGTGTTTTATTTAATTCTAACTCAGGCCTTTGCATTCCCATGGATGGGGTCCTGTAACCCCCTCTCCTGCCTTGTGCTTGGTGCTTAGTGTCAGAGGCAAAGACGGCTGGGGGTCTGGACTGTCTTCTGACTGAGCTGGAATATTCAAGGCCTTGAAAGTGCCCTGTAGCCCTCAATGTCCTTTTCACCCATTTATTCGTTTAGTGAGTGTTTATTGGTGCCTGATATGTATCAGCCTGTCCTGGAGGATGAGGATGTAATAGTGAGCAGGAGGCATGGCCAGCCCCTGGAGGGCTTTTATCTAGTTCTCACCCCTCCCAGCCACTCAGGGCATCGCTAGACCAACTCGTATTGCTTTACACCTGTAATGTGTTTGCATTGGTAAAATCAGCAGGCATCCATAGCTCCATTTCAGAGCTAGCTCTGGAGGTTATGTGATTTGCCCAAAGTCACAAGGCCAGCAAAGGTCAGTCCAGGTCCCCTGACGCCCAGCAAAGCACTCCTTCCGTGGTATCTCCTTGCCTCTCTCTCCAGGCAACCTCTGGGGTAACCTCTGGAGCCCCCTGAATCCCTGCTGCGGTACCTGACGGAGCTGGGCAAGCCTGCCTTGTCCTGAGCAGCTGCAGGGTGACCCTCCATCCTGGGTCATTCACAGGGTGCCCAAGCCTGCCACACAGACAGACACAGCCCCATACACGTTCTGCACTCAAGTAGAGGTTAGGTAAGCAGCTTAGTGGCAATTTCACTTTCTCTTTAGTGTTTCTTTTTTCCTTCCAAATTCAGCAGACCTAAAATGGGCCCCTGGAGGTGAGGACTGGAGGGAGGGAGGAGGTGTGGGTAGGGAAGGCATGAGGGAAAGCCGCGCTTCACCTGTGTAGGGTGGAAAGCCGAATTCAGTGTTTGGGGAGGGGCTGCTCGTTTCCCTCCCATGGGATCTGATTCCAGCATTTTGTCAGCCCCTTCCCTCCACCTACACAGCCCAGCATCATCCTCAGCTGTCACCACTGCTCACCTAGAACAATGAAGGCTTGTCTGATTTTCCTGGAAGGGGGAGGAGGATGCTGAGGGTGGAGGAACTTGGGGAGGTGGGGCTGGATAATTGTTCTCCAAGATGGAGGAGAGAAACTTCATTTGCACTCAGATTATAAATAAACTTCTAGCCCACAAAAACTTCTTGCCAGGCCACAGAGCAAACTTTCCCTTACCGCAGAGGTCAGAGAACTGCATGGGAAGCAGTTCATGGGTGGCAAAGCCCCATCCAGCTTCTCTAGAAACTCTTGCCAAGGCACTCCCACCGAGCCAGGCTGTCCATCACCCCCGACCCCTCTGCCCCAACTCATAGCCTTGGTTTGTGTGGGAACGTATCTGCATTTCCACACTGCTTTGTACGTGTGATTCCCACACCTTGGGGGTGCGTGAGGGGGGTCGTTGACTGGCATAGGTTCTGAAGGACTCCGGCTTCCTCTGGGATTCCCCACAGATTCAGCATGGATCAGACGGGAGACTTTTGTATGACTTCCAGGTGTGACCAGCTGTCTTAAAGCTGCAGCTTATATGCTGAAATGTTGGGCATTTTATTGCATTTCAGAAGAACATGGGACAGAATATTTGAAATCAGATCTCCCAGAAAACCCTGTAAGTTGGTGTCTCCATTCATAGTGGTGTGCTCAGGACGGTTGCGCTGCCAGAGCCCCAGGCCACAGCCACTCCATGGACTGTCCCAGGTGGCAGAGACCTCGGCCATCACCCACTGCCTCTCTAGTTTTATAGACGAGGAAGCTGAGGCCCATAGAGGAAAAGTGACTTGCTTAGAGCCAAAGTGCTATTTTTTTTTTCTGTGGCAAATCCAGGATGAGAACTTAGCCTCCTAAGTCCCTAGTACTTTCTTTACACTCTGCTGCTTCCAGACATTTATTCATTGCTCTCAGGCTGCCCCTTCTCCCCATGGTTTTAAATTCATATACTTTCCCAAAGCCCCCAAGTTTCATGACATGCTAGAAACGTTGACATCCTGTCTTAATACAGTCTTAATACCTCAGTCTATACCTGAGCCCTCCGTGAGAGACTTTCTGGTCCCTTGGGACCTTATGGTTGAGCCTCAGCACCCGGAGACCCCTGTCCCTTTTCTCCTGCACATTTCATGCTCCCAAAAGCCAGAGAGAGTGGCTGTCTTAGGGCATACCATCTGAAGTCTGCTCTGAGCCTAGTAGATGAAAGAATCTGAGTCTTTGGAAAATAACCCCCTAAAGGGCAGGGAGGGAGGCCAGTCCCTCTGTGGCGCAAAGGTGGGCCTCTAGGTCAATTCACCGAGTGTCAGGTTTTCAAAAACAGCAGTTTGATATTCTGCAAATCAGCCTGTGGTCTGTCCCATGTCTACCGTGCTCCCAGTCCCTCTTGCTTTGCCTCCCCTTTGTTCTACAGCTGTGCTGTCCAACAGAAATACAATGAGAGCTACATACATAATTTTAACTTTTCCAGTAGCCAAAAAAGTTTTTAAAAATGGGTGAAATTTAGACTTCCCTGGTGGCGCAGTGTTTAAGAATCCGCTTGCCAGTGCAGGGGACACGGGTTCGAGCCCTGATCCGGGAAGATCCCACATGCAGCAGAGCAAATAAGCCCGTGCGTCCCAACTACTGAGCCTGCGCTCTAGAGCCCGCAAGCCACAACTACTGAGCCCATGTGCCACAACTACTGAGGCCTGTGTTCCTAGAGCCCGTGCTCCGCAACAAGAGAAGCCACTGCAATGAGAAGCCCACGCACCGCAAACGAAGAGTAGCCCCTGCTCGCTGCAACTAGAGAAAGCCTGCGCACAGCAACAAAGACCCAACGCAGCAAATAATTAATTAATTAATTTTAAAAAATTTTAACCGGTGAAATTAATTTTAATAGTGTATTTTTACTTCACCCAGTATCTCTAGTATATCGTTTAAACAAGTAATTAAAAAATTATTTCAAAATCTGATGTGTATTTACACTTACAGCACACCTCAGTTCAGACTAGTCACATTTCAAGCGCTCACAGCTGCGTGCAGCTGGCGGCTGCCATTGTGGACAGTGCTGTCCTGCAGCTTAATAGACTTCTGTCCCCCTTTGCCCCTGTAGTCCTCCCCTGCCTCTGCCTTTGGATAAATCTGGTTCTCCCGCCTTTCCCTTCATTCCACGCTCCCTCTCAAGCATCCTAAGAAAGAGTCACCTTCACAGCCCCTATGACTTAATCCGTTGCAGTCTGGACCCCTCTTCTACCCAATCCCCCTCAGCGGTCACCTGTGGGAGGTCCCTAACAACCTTTGATTCACGGTACCTTGTCAGCCTCTTCCACAGACTTGACTCGGTTGGCCCTCCAACTCTTCCTTTAATCTCTCTCTTCCAGTTAGCTTTCGTGACACTGTCTCACTCATTCCACTCACCATGGAAACTTCCCTTCCCCTGGAGAGCCACTTCTGGCAAATGTCTTGCTTGGGACCTCCCAACACGGCTCCCCCTTCCCTTTGCAGGCCCCTAGCCCCCCTCAGGCCCTGGCCTTTCTCATCTGTGCCATTTCCCCACCTCTCCTTTTGGTTTCTCCATCTCTAGCACCTTCCTCTTGACTACCTCTTTCCCAGCTGTCCAATTAATCTTTCTGAAGTGCATCTCTGATCACATTTCCCTGTTGAAAGCCTGCAACATTAGAAGTTGTAATAACAGGGGAACTTGCTTACGCTATAACGTTGAGTGAAAAAAGCAGGATACCAAATCATAGAAACAGTGAGATCCCAGCTTCACAAAAGCAAAAACAAAAAACTGTGAGTAGATTAGAGTGGAAGGAAGGAAGGAACCAGACAGCACTGGTTGTCTTTGGGGGGGGTAAATTGATTTTTTTCCTATGATTTTGAAATTTTCTCTAATGAAAGCACATTTTATAAGTTGAAAAGTTAATATACTTTTTATTTTGGGAAATGCAGCCACCAAGAGGTTTTAATGCTTCCTGGGTCATGTGCCAGCTCCTTACCTGACATGGATGTCCTTCGTGATCCAGCCATGAACCCCACCCTGTCTCTGGCCAGTTCCCCTTGCTGGCTCTGTCCCAGTCAGCGTTGACTTGCTCGCATTCCACAGGCAGCCTTGCACCTGTCTCCCTCCACCCCTTTATTCAGGTTGTTTCTGCCAGCTGGACACCTCTCCCCTGTCCTGCTGGCTGCCCAGATGCTGCCCACGTTGCAGGTTCCATCTCCAGACACTTCTAGCCTTCTTGGTCCCCACTGCCCAGACGTGACTTCTTTTTCTTGTTCGAATCTCTTTTCCCGTTTGACTTATTCTGGCTGGTTTTGTAGGCATTTGAATTCTGATCTCTTCAATTTAGATACGAAGTTCCTTCAGCCTGCCATGCTCAGAGTAAAAGCATGTAAGTTTTTCCTCTTTTTAAAATAAATTCATCATTTTTCTCTTTTAAGATTCATACGTAGGGTAGAAAAGTAGGAAAGTATTCAGTGGTCTAAAGAAAAAGGTAAAAATACTTATAATGCTACCACCTAGGGACAGTCTACCACTGTTGACGTACATATATTTTTAGATTGGGATCATGCTGAATATGCAATTCTGTATTCTCTTTTTACCCCACTTGACATTATATTTTGCAAACTTCCCCATGATGTTGAATCTTCTTCAAATAAAACATTTGAAAGGCCTTGACATATTCCAGGGTTTTGAAGCACCATAATTTATTTAACTATCCTCTAGTTGTTCAACATTTATCTGTTCCCCATTTTTAAGTTTTCTAATTCTCCTTGGATATAAAGCCCTGCCCAAGCTACTGAGTTTCTGTAGCACAGATTCCTGAGAGGAGACTGAATCTAGGTCAAAGAGTATAAACATTTTTAAGGCTCTTCATACACATGGCCAGATTGCTTTCCAGAAGGGTTGTGCCTTCACATCCCCACTGATGGTATGGTGCCTTTTCTATTGCATTCTTGCCATCATTATCCCCATGAAAAAAAGCTTTGCTAGTTTAATAGGCAAAATATTGTTTTCATTAGTATTTCTTTGCTTACTGGTGAGGTTCACATTTTTCATATCATGTGTTTATAAGTCATTTGTAATTTTACTTCTTTGAAAAGCTTCTTCATCTACGTTATCCATTTTTTCTGTTAAATTTTACTTATTCCTTGTTAATTTATAAACCACTTCATATAGTAAGAGTATTATCTCCTCTGCCATATTTGTTGAGCGCTTGTGGAACTGACTTGGGGTTAGCGACTGCAAGGCCTGCAGAGTTTGTGTCCTCTCAGCTGCTTCTGTGCATATGCCTTCCTCCACCACCAGACCTGGAGTCCTGGAGGGCAGGGGCTGGGTGGCCGGGGTCAAGGTTCCCCAGTGCCCCAGCATGGTGCTCTGCACTGGATGCTTAGTCAATGCTTTTTGACTGAATTAAGAGGATGTCCTGTTCAAATAAGTACTGTTATATGAAAGCTGTTGTTTTTCTCTGGCTGTGTACACAAGGTCTGGGGTCTTCCTAGGAACAAGTGACCAAAGATGACAAAAATAAAGTGTCCAGTGTGGCCATTTCTCTCTAAAGGCACAGCTGTTTAAGTTACAGAGTAAACTACCTTACATGTTATTGTCACTATTTGCTTTAAATGTTAAGGGAATCAAAATCACAATGAGATACCACCTCACTCCCACTAGGATGGCTGTAATAAAAAAGACAAAACAAGTGTTGGGGAGGATTGTGGAGAGTCAGAACCCTCAGCCACTGCTGGTTGGAATTTAAAAGGTGCAGCCACTTTGGAAAACACTTGGGCAGTTCCTCAAAATGTTTAACATAGAGTTACCATGTGACCAGCATCTTAGTCCATCCAGTTTGCTATAACAAAATACCATAGCCTGGGTGGCTTAAACAACATTTATTTCTCACATTCTGGAGGCTGGGAAATCAAGTTCAAGTCACCAGCAGACTTGGGTCTGGTGAGAGCCTACTTCCTGGTTCATAGTTTTTCACTGTGTACACTCACGTGGTGGAAGAGATTAGAAAACTCTATGAGATCTCTTTTGTAAGGGTGCTAATCCCACTCATGAGTGCTCCACCCTCATACCTAATCATCTTCCCAAAGCCCCACCTCCTAATACCGTCACACTGGGGGTCAGGATTTTAACATATGCATTTAGGGGAAGAGGACACAAACATTCAATCCATAACATCTAGCAATTCCACTCCTAGGTATATACCCAAGAGAATTGAAAACAGATGTCTGTGAAAGAAGCTGTACATGAATGTTCATAGCAACATTATTCATAACAGTCAAAAAGTAGATACAACCCAAATGTCTATAACTGATGGATGAATAAACAAAATGTGGTATATCTGTACTATGGAATGTTATTTGGCCATAAAAAGGAATGAAGTACTGATACACGCTAAACAGAGATGAATCTTGAAACTATTATGCTAAGTGAAAAGAGCTAGACATGGGAGGCTATTACATGATACCATTTATATGAAATGTCTAGAACAGGCAAGTCCATCAAGACAGAAAGTAAATTAGTAGTTGACGGAGCTGGGGGTGGGGCTGCGGGGGGAAATAAGCGAGGATTAATGGGCGTGGGATTTCTTTGGGGGCCTGTTAATAATGTTCTGGAGTTAGTGGTGAGGGTTGCACAACCTTGAGATTGCATTAAAAGCTACTGAATTGTATACTCTAAACGGATGAATTCTATGGTATATGAATTGTATCTCGCTGAAAACATAATTAAAGGACACTCTACGAGGGTAAGGCTTGGCCTCACAAGACAGGCAATGGGCCTTTCTCACCCGCAGTGGCGAGTTCCTGGGAGAGAGCTGGGCTGGAGGCAGCAGCTGGGAGGAGGGCCCTAATCAGCAGCATTTTATGTGACCAGGATCTATGAAGAAGGCCTGGGGCACTTAGGACGAGGGTGAAAGAAAGTCGAGTGTTTCTTTATTAAATAGAATAAAACAAAAGTGGACCTAAATTAAGTTGGGATAAATAACAGCTTCGTACAGTAGAGCAGGACAAGCTCTGAACTCGGAATGAGAATCTGATTGAGTCCTGCCGCCGCCTTGCTGTGTGACTGCCGATGAGGCCCCTGCCTCGAGCCTTAGTTCCCGCATCAGCAGGAGGGGGTGATGCCACCCAACTTGCTTATCTTAGAAGGATGCAATGAGGATGCAATGAAATGTTACCTGTGAAGGTGTTTTGAAGGCTGTAAATTGCTGACCCCCATCATTCCTAGATACTTGTCTTTTTTCCTATTTTAATCTACGTTGTCTTTCCTAAACATGGATTAAGCAGTTGCTAATTATTGATTTGTTTTTAATAATAGTAAAATTGTATTAAATAAACATCGTACTTTTATAGATTACTTCTTTTTAAACCATTGAATTGCACACTTTATTTTTTTTTTAAGAATTTTATTTATTTTTGACTGCGTTGGGTCTTCATTGCTGTGCACGGGCTTTCTATAGTTGTGACGAGAGGGGGCTACTCTTCATTGCGGTGCGCGGTCTTCTCATTGCGGTGGCTTCTCTTGTTGCGGAGCACGGGCTCTAGGAGGGGGCTTCAGTAGTTGCAGCACTCAGGCTCAGTAGTTGTGGCTTTTGGGCCCTAGAGCACGCGGGCTACATTAGTTGCAGCACGTGGGCCTATTTGCTCCACAGCATGTGGGATCTTCCCAGACCAGGGATTGAACCCTTGTCCCCTGCATTGGCAGGCAGATTCTTAACCACTGCGCCACCAGGGAAGTCCCAAACATTGTACTTTTAGAATCATATTGTAGATTGGTATTTCCAGAGGCAGTGAGTAGCCCATATGGTTGGGGTAGTGAGGAGAAGGGGAATGTGGCCCACGATGAGACTTGTAGAATCTTAATACCAGCACAAGAGTGTGGGCTTTATTTTACTGGTGGGCTTTTGAGCAGGAAAGTGTCATGATATAAGGGGATATGAGGATCTCTGACATAGAGGATAGTTGCATAGAAGATTCCAGTGCAGGAGAGATTGACAAGCACTGAGCAGCTAGATCCTGGCTGGAATGGAGAGGAGGAGAGGGTGCCACCTGGGCAGAACCCTAGCAGGAATGAAGTGAGCGGAGACTCTGGTCTTGTTTGTCCAGAGCCATTGAGATGGACCAGCCACCTCTATGAAAGAGGACCTCATCACAGGAACCCTCAGGCAGAGATAATGTGGCTTTGATCACCAAAACAAGTACAGCAATCTTCATTCTCTGCAAAGGAAAAATTTTAAAAGAGGCATCACTATGATGAAAAGAAGTTAAAATATGTAATATTTTTAAAAAGCCATTTAGCACCTAATCGAGCATGGTACAGTATACAAGAAACCCTGCTGATATGCCTTCTCAGTATATAATTTAAGATTATCCTTCCTTGATTTATTTTACATCATAATGGGATTCCACCGAGGTCCCCCAAGCTTCCCACCAGCACCACGCAGGAGAAATGAAATCTGGGACAGGCAGAAGGAACCCTTGTCCTGCTTGTCGGCTCCTTTTATTTGGGACTCATTTGGTTGCTAGTTCTGTGTGTTTGTAAACTGCCTGTCTTTAAGGCTGGAGTCCTAGGTCACAGCTGCAGAGTACTGGGGAGCTGGTCCTCAGCCCCCAGGGCCCTGAGGTGGTCTAGCCCCCTGGGTCCAGGTGGGTGGATTTGGAAAATTAGATCTCAGCTTTGACTTGCACTTAAGTGGGGTGATTTCAGGCCCTGATATGAAGAGGAATTACTGTAGTCTATCTGTGCAGGAGCCACTGAGAGTGGAAGAGGATCTGGAAGAGGAAGTGGGGTGGAGTGGGAGCTGGGTCACCCTTAGCGTGCTGGGGCTCAGCCAAGGTGGGTGGTGTCAGAGCTGGGGGAGGGCAGGTTTGAAAGGGCTCCCTGTTAGGGTTGCCAGTGAAAATACAGTCGCCCAGTTAAACTTGAATTTCAGATAAACAAATAATTTTGTGGTGTATGTCCCCAATATTGCATGGGACATACTTATACTAAAAAAAAAAAATTGTTGTTTATCTGAAATTCAAATATAACTGAACATCTTGCCCCCTCTCCCCAGTCACCAAATCTGGCTCCCTGGGGAATTCTGATTCCCCATCTCCTACCGCCACCACCAGATCCACCCTGTGAACCACCTTGCAAGGGCAAGCTGACTTGTCCAGAACAGAATTCATGCAAAATAGCAGATTGTGAGGGGGTCTTCCCCAACTTATTTCCTTCTATTCCAAACCGTTCATTCCTCATTCCTCTTTGCCTTGTGCCTTTCTCAGGACTGGTTAGTAGCAGGCCTATGGCAGCGGGCCCTTGGGTCCCCCCTGAAAACTCAGAGAGAAGAGGCAGCAAGGATGGCCATGCCCAAGGCAAGCTGCTGGGAGTCCTTTCAACCTTTGCCATGGAGACACTGCATACACTGAGGACTGTCACTTCACTTGTGGCCAAATCAAACCTGAAGCCTACAGACAGCCAAAGATTGGGTTTCTGAAGTGCTGGGGTTTTAGAAATGCCAGCGGAGTTGTACATATGCCTAGGCATCTCCTCTGGGTTTCCACTAGGAGACCAGAATTCCAAACATTCCCCACTCACAGGGGTTTTCTCCTGGTGTGGTCCTGGGACCTCCCAGACCCAAACCATATGCAGGCCTGGTTTTAAAAAGCAAATGCTGAGGCCACTGCCAGGGCTGAGGTTTGCTGTATTGTCAGGTGTCCCTGTTACTCCACCTGGTGTAATGTAGGTATCCCTTCACACACACACACACACACACACACACACACACACACACACGCATCTTCCATGTGGTTGGACATGTCCTGTGAGGTCGGCACAAGGAAAACCAACAAACCCTTAATTAGGCCTTGCTTACTTGTTGTGACTGATACCTGCTATTATTTACTAATTAAGTATTTTACATAAGGACATATGAAGGGGCTCAATATTTGATAATTATTTTTAGTAGAGAAGAAAGCTGGTCAGCATTTAGACCCTTGTGCCTGAGGTGTGAGATCATTTTTAAGCTACAAACTCCTTCCTGGAAGGCTGTAAGCAGAATTCCATCAGATTTTACTGACGTTTCCTCTCCATTCATAACCTTAGTGTCCGCACAGTGGCCTTAGCATCTATTAAAACCTGGCACACAGATTCCTGCTTTTTTGATGGGTGGCGTGTGTGTGTGTGAGTGTGTGTGGTGTGTGTGTGTGTGTGTGTTTGTTTGATGTGTTAATCTCTTTTTCACTCTCAGGTCCATTTGCTGAAATCACCCTTCCCAATGGGGCCTTGCTCAAGACCCCTCTCTCATACCCAGCACTCTCTTCCTGCTCCCCCCATTGTGTGTTTAGTGAATGGGAGAGAGGAACACTGAGGCATGCTAAGCTTAGCCAAGCCATTTGGACCCTACTGGGTTACGGCGCGTCATTTTACCTGGATTTGCACCGTCTGTTGCTATTGGCCTTCTGGCTGCAGGAGGAGTAAGGTTACAGCAGGAGAGGTCAGGAGGATTAGTACTGAGATACAGCATCGGCCAGTTGATAATTACTTCGGAGATCATGTCTCAGAATAGAGTCTGGTCCCTCTTTCTGGCCTCAGAGAGAGGAAAGGCTGCCCTTTCCCTGTCCAGCCGGCTCCTCATATTCTCTCTGCTAGTCCCTCCTGGATCTTAGTCCTGTCCTTTCTTTATTAAAGTATAACTTACATGCAGTAGAATTCAGCTTCTCTGGTGTACAGTTCTGTGGATTTGACAGAGGCATATAGATGTGTAACTACCAACACAATCATGATATGGAACAGCTCCATCACCCGGAAAGATTTCCTCCTGCTGCCCCTTTTAGTCAACCTCTCCCCCTGCCTCCTGGCAACCACTGATCTGTTTTCAGTCCCTGCAGTTTTATCTTTTCCAGAATGCCATATAAATGGAATCATATAGTATGTAGCCTTTTGAGTGTGGCTTCTTTCACTCAGCATAATGTATTTAAGACTCGTTCATGTTGTGTGTTATCACTAGATTGTTCCGTTTTATAGATGGGTAGTATTCCATAAACATTCCTGCACAGATTTTTGTGTGAACATAACTTTTCATTTGATTTGGACAGATACCTAGGAGTGAGGTTGCTGGTCATATGGCAGGCATAAGTATGAGAAATGCCAGAATGTTTCCCAAGGTGGCTGTACCATTTTTCATTCCTACTAGCAAGGTATGAGAGTTACAGTTGCTGCACACTCTTACCTGTACCAGTGTTGGCAGTTCTTTCTTCTTTTCTTTTCGTTTTCTATTTTATTTTATTTTAACCATTCTAGTAGTGTTTAGTAGTATCTCATTGTTTTTTTAAAATTTGCATTTCCCTAATGGCTAATGATTTTGAGCATCTTTCTCTGTGCTTATTTGTCATCCTTATATCTTCTTTGGTGAATTGTCTACTTAAATATTTTGCTCTTTTAAAAAGTGGGTTGTTGGTTTTCTTATTTTTGACTTGAGAGCTCTTTATGAATTCTGGATACAAGTCTTTTTATTAGATATATGATTTACAAACAATTTTTCCCATTCTGCTGCTTGTCTTTTTATTTTCTTAACAGTGTCTTTTGAAGGCAAATGTTCTTAATTTTGATGAAGTCTGATTTATCAATTTATCATTTCTTTTCTTTTATGGATCATGTTTTGCTGTGGTATATAAGAAATCTTTGCCTAACCCGAAGTCTTGTGTTTTCTTCTGGAAGTTTAATAGTTTTAGGTTTTACATTTAGGCCTATGAACTGTTCTGAGTAAATTTTTGTATATTTTGAGTTAATCATATGGGTATCCAATTATTCTGGCACCGTTTGTTGAGAAGATTATCCTTTCTCCATTTAGTTGCCTTTGTATATTTGTCAAGAATAAAGGTGTGATAAATGATTTGCAGATATTTTCTCGCATTCTGCGGGTTGTCTTTTCACTTTCTTGATGGTTCCTTTAGAAGCACAGGACTTCTTAACTTTGATGAAGGGCAATTTATCTCTTTTTTTATCTTTTATCATTTGTGCTTTTGGTGTAATGTCTAAGAAATCATTGCCTAATCCTAGGTCATGAAGATTTATTCCTATATTTTCTTCTAAGAGTTTTATAACTGTAGCTCTCATGTTTAGGTCTTTGATCCACTTTGAGTTAATTTTGTATATGGATGAGTTATGAGGTGCAACTTCATTTTTTTGCATGTGGATATGAAGTTATCTCAGTATCATTTGCTAAAAAGACTATTCTTTTCCCATTGAATTGTCTTGGTACTCTTGTTAAAAATCAGCAAACCATAAATGTAAGGGTTTATTTCTGGGCTATCAATTCTGTTCCATTGATCTATATTTCTATCCTTAAGCCAGTACTGCACTAGATTAATTACTGTAGTTTTATAGTCAGTCTTAAAATTGAGTAGTGTGAGTCTTCCAACTTGGTTCATCTTCTTCAAAATTGTTTTGGTTATGCTAGTTGTTTTGCTTTTCCATATAAATTTTAGAGTCAGCTTGTCAATTTCTTTTTCAAAACCCTGGTTGGGTTTTGATTATGATTATGTTGCATCTATACATCAGTTTAGGGAGAATTGACATCTGAACAATACTGAGTTTTCCAATACATGCACATGGTATGTCTCTCCATTTATTTAGGTCTTTTAAAATTTCTTTCATCAGTGTTTTATAGTTTTCAGTGAACAGGTTCGCAATATTTTGTTAGATTTATGGATAAATATTTCATAGTTTTGGTGATATATAAACGGCACTTTAAAAAAATTTCACTTCTGATTGTTGCTTGCCTGTAGAAATACAGTTGCTTTTTTGTATATTGACCTTGTTTCCTGTGATCAGTATCTTTGTATTTCTAAACTTGCTTATTAATTCTGGTAGCTGTTTTGTAGATTCTTTGGGATTTTCTACATAGACAAACATGTCATCTGCAAATACAGAGAGTTTTATTTCTTCCTTTCCAATCTGTATGCATTTTATTTTTTTCTCTTATCTTATTGCATGGCCTAGGACCTCCAATATGATGTTGAATACACGTAATGAGAGAGGACAATCTCGCTTTGTTCCTGATCTTAGGGGAAAACATTCAGTCTTTCACCATTAAGTATGATGTTAGCTATAGGTTTTTGTATATGACATTGATCAGATTGAGGAATTTCCCTTCTATTCCTAATTTGTTAAGAGTTTAAAAAAAAATCTTGTATAGGGACTTCCCTGGTGGTGCAGCGGTTAAGACTCCATGTTTCCAGTGCAGGGGATGCTGGTTCGATTCCTGGTGGGGGAACTAAGATCCCAATGCTGCACAGTGTGGCCAAAAAAATAAAAAAATTAAATTAAACTAAAAATCTTGCATAGATGTTAAGTTTTGTCAAATACTTCAGTAACTATTGAAATAACCATATGGTTTTCTATTTAGTCTGTTAATATGGTGAATTACATTGATTTTTGATGTTGAAACAGCCTTCCTTTCCTGGGATAAACCCCACTTGGCCATGTTGCATTATCATGCTGCATTATTCTGTCTGAGGGTAACTCCTCATATTCTCCTTTCCAGTTTCTCCTCACTCCTTTTTTTATCGTCTGGCACCTTCCTCTCACTTTTCAAAAGATATCCCCTAAAGAGAACATTCTTCAGAATTCCCTGTAGTCTGCACCTTCAGCCTCCACCTCCTCATCTCATTCTCTCTCCTTAGCCCTCTCTCAGTGGTCCCCAGCGACGTCCAGGAGGTGTGTCCTCGGGGTCTCCCTTCACAGTCATTGCACTGCTTCATACTGCAGGCTGCAGTCTATTTCTTCCCTGCTCTTGGGGGCTCTTCTTTCTGAGTCAGCTCTGCCTTGCCAGCCCCCAGCCTCATGTAGGTCTTTGTTCCCTCATACTTTGGGCTTCTGTGGTAGCCTCCTGACCCATCTCTTAACTCCCTGCATTACTCTTGCCCCTGATGAATCTTCCTGAAGCCGTGTGCTCATCCTGCCGTTCTTTGCTTCAGCAGTGTTCGTGGCTCCTGTTGTAGGATTGTGCCAGGACTTCTCAGCCTAACATTCAGATGCCTCTTCATTTTGGCTCCAGTCTGCCTTTCCAGCTCCGTCTCCTCTCTGTGGACTTTCCCTCAGGATCAGAGAGCCTGGGTTATTTACTCAAGGACCCTGAGTACCTCGCAAGCCTGAGCTTCCTGGATGCTCTCTCCAGGGACGCCCTTTCTTATGTCTGCCAGCCTCGGCAAACATGCCCCTAACCGCAGGCCCAGGGTGCCGGGGCCTGCCCAGGGGTCTCTCCTCACTCTGTGCTCTCTTCCGCTCCCTCTTGCTTGGCATGAGTCAGTTTCTGCTTCCTGTTGCTGGTTCTCTGTCAGTCTTGACCGCTTATCTCCTCAACTGGACGGTAAGCTTCCGTAGAGCAGGGGTCTTCTTTGCTTGTGATAAATAGGTTGGGTTTTTCTCTGCAGTGTGTTTACATAAGATAACAGTGGTAGGATTCGGGGGTGGCTGAGGTTGGGGTGGGGGGGCTGTGAGTGAGCAGCAGAGTTGGTAGAGCTGGTGGAGCTGGTAATCTGAGTTTGCCCCTTCCCTGAAGGCTCCTCAGGGAGGCATCTGGAGGGTAGCCAGGAGGTGCTTGAGGGGAGCCCACAGTGTCCTTCAGCCAGAAAACCAGAATTTTTTGTGTAGCCGAGGAGAGAGCAAGACTCAGATGGGAGAGGAAAGGTCTCTTTCTGTGCATGGACTGGGACAGACATGGTATAGGATGTCTCCAGGGAAAGGTGGCACCACATCCGGTATGGAGCCCACATGGCTCTGGGCCTGAGAGCCTGGGTGGAGGTCAGGGCCACCTCAGAGCTGGGCTGGGGAAAGCCTTCAGGTAGAACGCAGAGCAGAGCCAAGGACAGGACTTCTAGGTCCAGAGACACCCTGGAAGAAGAGTGTGGGAGCTGCTGCCAGTCACTGCCAGGCAGCTGAAGTCCCAGAGGGAGGCTCTTTGGGATCCAAATAGACAAGTGGACTAGAGACCAATGCAGGGCTTCTGGGGGCTGGAAGAGCCACAGCGGAAGGTGCAGGGGTCGGCCTGGGCTCCCCTTCTGCTGCTGGGACTAAGAACTAAATGTTTGGAGGGAGTGATTGAGGCCTAGAAAGCTGAGCCTCTTTGTGTGGCTTCTGTCCGGTACGGCCTGAGGCAAGGGCAGGACCAGGATCTGTTTACCCAGATACCCCAGGAGCTGTACCTGCCAAGGGAAGTTCTGACCAAACAGCACCTTTGCCAGGACCTGGAATGTGCTATGTCAACGCTGCTTTTGTGGGTTGAGTTGTGTTTTCCCTTAGCTTTTCAGTAAGTTTTGCTTTCAAAAGAATTCCAGCCTGGTCTCTGACCCGAGGGACAGTGGCCTTTCTCCACACACACCTCTGTCAGCACAGAGCAGGGCGTCCGTGAGGAGTGGGGGTAATGGTGGGTGCTCGCCGGCAGGTGTGCTGGTGGGGTCGTCAGGAGGCCCTGGTGCTTGGTGCAGAGAAGGAGATGGGACCTGTGTGGACACTGATCCCTGCTGGCCAGGGACCTCATCCTTCCCTCAGTCCCCAGAGGACTTCACACAGCGCTGGGTATCAGCAAGTATTTGCTTCTTGGAGCCAATCCCTGGGGAAGAGCCAGCTAAGGCCTCTCTGTGGAAGAGCAGCCCTTTGTCCTATGTGGACCCTGTCGCACTTTCAAACAATGAAACCCTGTCCCCCTCAAGGAGCCTTCCCTGCAGTGCCCTTGCTGCCCCCAACACACACAGCTCTGTCACAGCATCCCCAAGACACCTAACCTTTTAGCCTGTGGTACCGTGGACATGGCCAGTATGAGTATTCAGTGACTCAGCATCCTTAGGGCCATATTCTGTCCCAGGCCAGCCAAGCTTTAGGCTCTGAGGACATCAGAGAGCCTGACTGATGACACTTGGCGACTCCCAGCAGTTGGCTGCGGGTGGGTGCCCTTGGCATTTGTTTGCGGGCAGCTAGGTGTGCGTTTGCTACTGTGGGGCCTGGTGGCTCCGAGCTCTGGGCCTGGGAGGGTCATGGCTGGGGCTCCAGTGCCTGGTGCCTGCTCCAGGCCTGAGCTCCGTGTCCTCGTCTCTCCCTCTGCAGCTCGTCTCCAATGTCCTCATTTTCTCCTGCACCAACATCGTGGGCGTCTGCACCCACTACCCGGCTGAGGTCTCCCAGAGACAGGCCTTCCAGGAGACCCGGGAGTGCATCCAGGCTCGGCTGCACTCGCAGCGGGAGAACCAGCAGCAGGTGAGTGAGGCCCTCCTGCCCTGCACAGCTGGCAGGGAGCCTGCCTCGGCCCAGCTGCTGCCTGCCCACCAGCTGTGCTCAGGGCAGCTGGCCAGCCCCGCCTCCCTGGGGGAGGGGGTGCCCAGCCTGTGGGGAACGTTTCCCCTGGAGGGAGCCCAGCGTTCCTGGCTCTGTGAGAATGCTCTAGGGGAGGCTCTGGAGAACCAGCTCTAGCCCTGCCCTTGCCTGTTGCCTCCTCAGTCTCCCTGGGGTTTGCAAGCAAACCAAGCAGCTCCAGCGGCGGCAGGAAACAGCCCTCCACCTCTCCCCAGGGGCTGATGAGTTGGGGTGGTGAGAGCGTCAGCATTCCCTCCTGGGATTAAGGTGCCCTCCAGGCGAGGGGGGAGGGAGGAGGAGAGGAGACCGAGCTGTCAGCCCCTGTGATACCCTCACTAGGCACTTCCTCTGTGATGAGCTCTGGGGTTTGGTTAGTTCAGAGAAAGGAAGACGACTGTGTCTCACCCTAAACCTCACCCTCAGAGGACTCCTGGGCCAGGAGGCAGGCCATTCAGGCAGCTCACAGACTCGGGGGCTTCTCCCCGTGAGCCCTGGGCAGAGGGACCTGCCCCTGTGTACTCCTCTGGCTGAGGCGGGGCAGGGACTGAGGACTTGTCAGGGTTCCCTGCCTGGCATCCTGGGGGTGTCCTGTTTGGGGTTCAGGTCTGGCTGGCTCACCACTGTGTCTTCTCCTGTGTGTGAACCAGATAGAAGCTTGGGATCTCTGAGACTGCGCATGGCTCCCAGACAGCAGGCCCGGAGGGAGACCCCAGGGGGAGAGTGGGCAGGTCAGCAGGGTGCTGGGGTTCCCACTGGACCTGGACTCGTCCCGGCTCTCAGAGACAAGGTTACTCCAAAGCAGAGGGGCCTCCCTATCTTCTTAGGTTCGTGTCTCGCCAAACCCTGCACGAACACTGGCGAGGTCCTCTTCTGTGCTGCACACTGTGTCGGCCAACGACAGGTGTAAACACGGAGGTCTGCCTTCAATCGTGAGGACAGGGAGCCGGAGGCCTGGATGGCAGTAGTCATCTGTGCCCTCCTGCCCAGCACGGCGTGTGCGCTGTGAACACCCCACGAGCACAGAGTTTGCCACAGTGTGAGGGCCTCTCTGCCTCTGTCTGGATTCAGCCCACGGCTGGTGACATCCAGATGGCTGAGCCGGGGGGAGAGCTCTGCTGAGCCTCTCCAGGCCCTCCCCCAGTCACCACCTGCCCCTGCTCCCCTTCCAGCCCCGCGCCCGGCCGCTGTGCCTGGCTAAGTCCCCAGCTCAGGCTGTCCAGTCTGAGGCCTGGCCTTCCCATGTGCTCTCTTGGCCCCATCTGGGCTCCAGGTCCAGCCTCTTGAATGAAACCTGTTCCCAGGGGTGTCCCTGAGTCTTCCCACTGTCTCTTCTTGACAAGCTTACCTCACCTCTCTGCACCACGCTCACCCCCAAGCTCCTACCTGCCTCAAAAGCCCCCCTCTCATCCCTGTTCCAGACCCCAGCATCTCTCACGTGAGATCAGGATACCTTCCTTCCCCTTCTGGATTAGGGAATGTCCCCCCTCACTCCTGGGCCTCGTCCCTTCTCCAGTAAAATTAGCACTTACAGTGCCTCACAGTTTACTTGCACTGGCCCTGGCCAGGCTGGACATTCCAGAAAATCCACAGGGACTTGGGGGAGAAAATATGTTTGCCATACCATGTTTCAGGCCAAGGTACTGGGGAGGGGAGGCATGCTTCCAGGGGACAGGCACTCCTCACCTAGCCGGGGCCCAGAGTCAAGCCTCCCCTGCCCTCTGCAGAAAAGGATCTTAGATCTGAGGATGCGCCTAGGTGCCACCTGATGAGGGGACTCAGCACTGTTCCCCAGCCACCCCCTGCCCACCCGTCCTGGCCCTCAGCCCCAGAGCTAGTTATAAATGTAGGAAGGTCTCTCATGAATCTAAACAATTTGTAGCACACTTTCTCCCAGTCATCCTGTATTTCCACAGAATTGTCCTTTAGTTTATATTGATATTTTTATCACCAGTAGCTGTTCACTGAGAGTTCAGTAAATATGAAATGGCCTTTAGTGGCCGTGTGCACTGATGTCTGGGGAGGCCAGCCCAGCCCACAGAGAGCACCATTCCTCACTAGTCCACCAGAGTTTCCTAAGCATAAGCCTGTCAGCTCTGGAGCTGAACAAGACACAGTTCCCACCCTCAGGGAGACCCCGGTAACAGACCATTGACATTGAAATGCAGAGTGATCGGGGGCTCTATAAGAAGGCCCAGGGTGGCGAGGGGATGCTGGAAGCTGGAGCCAGGACCCTCCTCCTGGGACGGGGCTGAGCCTGAGGTAGGTTAGCAGCAGTACTTGAGGATGGTGATTCTAGTTGAGGAGCAAGGCCTTGACCTTCGTGATCAGGAGGACGGGGGTGCCATGGACAAAGGCAGGGAACTTGAGAAGAAGAACCATCGAGAGTATGGTGAGCATGGTGTGGGCATGATGTCAGGTGCTGGTGGCAAGACATAGGCGGGCAACCGGACGAGGGAGCGGGCGTGGGAGGTGAGCAGTGGAAGTGCTGATGGAAACCTTGCTCCCGGAGGCCAGGAGGAGGGAGGGGAACTAGACAGATGCAGGAGCAGCAGAAGAGTCTTAGGACCACGTGAGAGAGCGGCCCAGCTTCCGGTGCTGAAGGAGTGGAGCGAGAATGAGGAGGGCTGGAGACAGCCAGGAGGAAAGGTTCCAGATGAGAGGATTCGTGAGCGAGCCTGGCAGAGCGCCTGGTGTGGGGCGGGGGCTACAGAGGGTGCAGGTAGAGGTTGGACCTCTCGGAGCAGGCAGGCCCCGGAGGAGAACACAGAAAGGGGGCCAAGTCCAGACCCCATCAAGGGCTGCCATGACCCTACCCAACTTCACAGGGTGGCCCTGGCCCCTCTCCTGGCTTTTCTCCAACCTCCCCTTCAGCCGGTCTTAATTTCTTGGTTTCTCAAAGTCAGCAAGCTTTCCCATCCTCCTGGGCCACCATCCCCTACGTCGAAATGGAGCCCCCTCCTTCACACGTCATCCTCTGGTCCCCACGAAGCCTTCTGTGACCACCCTCCTTCTCCCCAGCCTACGTCAGGTCACCCTGCTCAGTGCCCTGTAGCACCTGTAGCCCCACAAGACTGGGAATTTGTGAAGGAGGAACTTTGCCTGTCTCGTTCACGGTTATCACTCCTGGCACCCGGCATGACGCCAGGAACATGGGAGGTGCTCAGTGAATATTTGGTGACTGAACGAATCTCATCTAAAGCTCCCAACAACCCCATGCCTATTTATAGATAAGGAACTGGAGGCTCAGAGAAGTTCAGTCATTTGCCCAAAGTCTCAGGTGACACCCAGGATTCTGACCCGAGGTGCCTGGTACTACAGATTCACCAGGAGTACTTTTCCCCATGTATGTGGAAGAACCAGGAGGTGTCCCAGGGAGATGGGGGCCAGGTAGCCCTGGGGCATGATTCCACACCCAGCACACACAAGCGTTAGCTCCATGAATTTCAGGAGAGCCTGAAAAGTTTTCCAGGGCCCTGTGGGTGGGGGCTTAGGTGGGGAGGAGTGAAGCCTGGGGAGGGGAGGGGACTGCCAGGCAGGGGGAGGAGCTGTGATGAAAGCATCTGCTTCCCTCCCCAGGAGCGGCTCCTGCTGTCTGTCCTTCCCCGTCACGTTGCCATGGAGATGAAAGCAGACATCAATGCCAAACAGGAGGATATGATGTTCCATAAAATTTACATCCAGAAACATGACAACGTGAGGTAGGGGTGAGGCTGGGGGGCAAAGGCAGAGTGGGAAGACTGAACCCCAAAAGAGGTGACATGTCCCTTCCTTCCCTTTCAAGAGGGCACAGCCCAACAGGGTGGTCTGGTGGCTTTAGAATGTGTGTTGTCTGGGGCACCCCAGCCCCGCCCCTCTAGGTCTGTTAAGTGAATTAGTATTGGTGGGGAGGAGGTGAGGCTGCAGCAAGGAGGAGAAAGGAGAAAGCAACACCACCAGCTCTTGGGGAAACTCCTAGCCTAACAAGGGAGACAGAACGTACAGACTTGGGACCCACATGTCACCATCATCGTCTCAATCTTCACCACCGTCCAGCAGCCTCCATGCCTTCTAAGCCAGTGTGTGCCAGGCACTGTACCAGGCATTATCCACCGCATTGCTCATCCTGTCAGGAGACTGACAACCCTGCAGGGTGGGGACCCTTATTAACATCCCTTGTCTAGAGACTCAGCTCAGACTGGCTAAGACCCCCGCCCAAGGTCACTCAGCCAGGAGTAGTAAAGCGGTGTGTGCCCAGGTCGGCCCACCTTGAAGCCCACGCTCCTTTTAGTGCGTGTTTGCGGCTTCCCTAGACGGAAGCTCTGTCAGCGGGGACAGGCAAACAGATGTAGATTAACAGAGTGCAAAATCTGCTTCTGTGTTCCATGGGGACATGAAGCGATACAGAGGCCTTCATCCAGCGTGGCTTCCTGGAGAGCCTGCTAATCCTCCCATATGCCCAGAAAAGGAGCTGCTGTGTTTGCCTTCGAGAGGGTTGCTTCCTCCCTGGGCGAGTTTTCCTAGGACCCATGAGTCCTCTAAGGTTGGTGTAAAGAGGACATTTTGGAGGTTTGGGCTGAATTTTCAAGTTTGGGTTAAAGAGAATAATACAAATTATTGTGCGTGGGTGCACGTGCACGCACACACAAATACACACATTCGAGATGAGGCTGATGGCAGCAGGAGTGGGGAGGGCATGTGTAGTCTTGCAGAGTGGACAGAGCTGCCCAGTCCCCAGTGTGCCCCGGAATCCGACACTGCCGATTCTGCCCGTGTGTCCTCCACCCAACTCCCAAGACAGGTTTGAAGCCTTTGGGAGAAAATAGTACCTGGACAATATATTTGTCTTCAGTTTTCAGAGTATCCCACCCCCATGACGCCCGCCCACACTCCACTGTCAGGCAGGGAGAGTGTGGCCAGCAGCAGCCTTGGACTCTCAGGAAGAAAGCTGCCCTGGCCAAGTCTCCATGCCGAGGAGGTGTCCTGAGGGGCTGCGGGCTCACCTCAAGAGGGAGGTGGGGTCCAGGCCTCGGTAGGTGGTGCTGATGCGAGGTTTCCCTCCTGGGCCCCTCACACCCGCCTCTGTCCTCACATGGTGGAGTAATCACTAGCAATAGTTAATGCTTGTATAGAGCTTTCTTTAACCCAAGCACTGTTCTAAGCGCTTTTGTATATTCGCTTAATCCCCACAACAAACACAAGAGGTTGGTACTATTATTATCTCCTTTTAACAGGTGAATAAACAGGCACAGAGATTAACTTGTCCAAGATCCATAACTAGTTAAGTGAGGGAATCGTCGCCAGAAAGCTTTTTGGTATTGGAGTTTTAAACTGGTCTGACTACTTGACAGATTTTTTTTATATGCCAGCAGAAGGGGTTCGTGGATGACTCTGTAGGAAGGAGGCTTGGGGAGCCCTCAGGGAAGAGGGGACTCAGAGGAGAGGAGGAGAGAGGTTTGGCTTCCCACCTGCGTGTGTGTGACTGAGGAGCCACAGGGCCTTACCTGTCTGATGGCTACCCCTCAAATCTGGGGGGCCCCACCTTAGGACATGTAAAGAAACAGCCTTATTTATCAGAACAAGTCCCAGAGGTCCAAAGTTCTGGTGGGAAGGAGTGACCCGCCAAGTGGTCCCAACACATACAAACCCTTGAGCTCCGCCCTTTGGAACTTTCTCTCTTGGTCCTGTCTTCACCACGCCGCTGGCCCTGGCATTGCTCTGTTCCAGGCAGAGCATGGACAAAAGGTGCTTTCCTCGATTTCTCTTAGCACAGCAGAGCTTTCAGCAGATTTACTAAACTATAAAGTGGAACACAAAGGAAAACCAGAAAATTCACCACTCAGAAACCATCTGGCATTCAAGGCACAGGTTCTCAGCCTGGCTTGGCTGGCACATCCGCCACGTCTGGCCTCCTCTGCATCTCTGTCCAGTACCTTGCCCTCTCACCCCTCTGTCCTCCCAAATGGGGGACTTCATCTCACTTCCCATCCCTCTGTTGCTGGCTCTTGGGCCTGCAGCCCTCCAGCAAAAGGGTTTGGTCAGAGAGGTTGACTCAGGCCTCTTCCGCAGTGACTGCCCTACGGAGTGGCCCACCCTCTGGGTGACACCCCCTCACCCCTCCACTCCCACAAAGGCTGTGACTTCGAGTCAATACAAGAATCACAAGAGTGGCTAGAGCATCGGCACGGCAAGAATCAGAATCAGACCCCAGCCATGGGGGGTGGGGAATGTCTGTTCTAGAATGTGCTCAGGATCAATAACAGCAATCAGGAAAGAGATGAAAGGACAGAAAAGCTAAGATGCCATCATTTTCATGGGGACAGACATAATTCTGGCTCTGAAATTGCCAGGACTAGGGGTGGCTGGTACACATCAGAGGCCAGCCGCAAGCAATCATATGCAAATATCCCGCTGGGGCCCCTTCCTTGTTTCATCAGCCTCCGGGTGCTGCTCTTGGTGGAAACACATTGCTTGCTCTGGTCTCTGGTTTGGGGCTGAACCTGTGGCTTGGGTTGGGGGTTGAGTAGTAGGTGGAGGGATGACATCACAGTGTAGAAATGCACTTTGGGGTTTGGCTCATGGTCCAGTGATTAGCCCTGGGGCCCTAGGCAAGGCCCTTCATGTCATTCTGGCTCTGCTGTGTGACCAGGGCAAGTTACAGGCATTGAGCCACTCTGAACCTCAGTTTCCTCATCTGCATAATAGGATAGGAAAAGTACCTACTTAACAGGGCTTGTTAAAGAAGAAATGAAGGGCTTCCCTGGTGGCGCAGTGGTTAAGAATCCGCCTGCCTATGCGGTGGACATAGGTTTGAGCCCTGGTCCGGGAAGATCCCGCATGCCACGCAGCAACTAAGCCCGTGAGCCACAACTACTGAGCCTGCGCTCTAGAACCCACGAGCCACAACTACTGAAGCCTGTGCACCTAGAGCCTGTGCTGCGCAACGAAGAGTAGCCCCCACTCACCGCAACTAGAGAAAGCCCGCGCGCAGCAACGAAGACCTAACGCAGCCAAAAATAAAATAAATAAATTTATTTAAAAAAAGAAAAACAGTAAATGAAATAATATGAGGAAAGCGCTTAGCACAATATCTGGCACAGAACAAGTGTTCACTAATTGGGAGCAGCTATTATTGTTACTGTTATTATTATGATTATTACCACACTCCTATCAGCAAAGAAAGGCCTGGGGATTCTCGATCTGGAGTGGAAGGGTGATGAGTCACATTCGTCAATTCTCTGTGGAGTTGTAATATTTAGACAGGGTGATGACATGCTGTTCTCTAACCCCACTGAGAGCAAGGCCACAAGAAAAATAAATCAACTCTGAGGTGTGACAGTTTGGGCCTGGATCTAAGGGAGAGAAGAGACTAATGGGTGGCCAGAGAGTTTGTCCTGGGCAGGGAAGGGGGACAGACAGGTGCCCATCACTTTCCGTGGCCTCATTCTCCCCAGGCCCCGAGGAGGATCATTGCACAGCATACAATTCTCGGGATTCCGGGGAGCCTGTTGGATGCTCTGGTGCTGGGCCACCTCTGGCTGTGGGTTGAGGCAGGCCAGAGGCCAAGGAACCCTCAAGACCCCCGTGGAGCCCCCCAGATGCCTCTCCTGTCTGATGTGTCGGGTGGAGATGTTTCAGCCCCTCTTGCTGGACAGCTCAGTTGGGGCTGGGGCCGTGGCTGGATTCAGACCTGTGACTTGAGAGCCCTCCTGCCTACCCTCACCTCCCCCCAGACATCTGGCCCTGCTGCAGCCACAGTGCCAGGGTGAGAGGAGGGTCGTGCCGTCCCTACTCCTGGGACAAGGGCCTCCAGGACATGTCATCGGAGGCTGTTCTGGGCTGGGGGCTCCTGGTGCTCTGCTCTGGGGGGAGGCAGATGGGGGTTGGAGGAAGGGACACCCAGAGAACGTACCACATGGGGGAGCAGAGTAAAGGTACTGATGCAGCCAGAACCCAGGTGCCACCGGGTTACCCCTGCCAAGAGGTCATCATTGTGGAGGTAGATGAGTGTCTGTGTTGAGCAGGCTAGTTCACACCCCACTCTGCCACTTAGTAGCTGTGGGGACTTGGGCAGGTCACCTAGTCTAAGCCTCGGTTTCCTCATCTGTGACATGGGAATGGTGATGTCCTTCCATTCATCCATTCAGCAGAGGTTTCACCTCTACCTCCATCGCTGGGAATCACCAGCTGTGCTCTCAGACACTTAACCAGAGGCAGGACTGTGCTGGCAATTGGCGGGGGGACACTGTCTCTGTCATGGGGAAGCTCCCCTTCTGTTTGGGAGGACACACAAACAACAGGTTAATTAGTAAATTGGGGATGTATCACATGGGGAGTGGGGGTAGTGACCTGGCGACATGGACTTTGCATTCTGGCAGAATACAGTGCTAGACAACCCACCTCTCAGTCACTGAGGAGCAGAGCCTGTAGGAGGGGGGCCCTGGGGCTTCTTGCAGGGGTGCTGGAAGGGTAGGGCAGCTACGGCGTGCAGTGTGTAAAGCCCCGGGCCCAGGAGGCGGCTGCACCCTGTTTGCCCTGCGGAAGCAGAGCAGGCTCCTGGGCAGGCGACCAGGTGAGAGTCAAGGTCAGGTAACCCCAGAGGTTTCAGGAGGAAGGGAACACCCAGCCAGGCCTGAGAGGGTACTGAAGGGTTCCCTGCTTCCGCAAGGGTCCCAGCTGAATGAGAAAGACCTGCACTTGATTGGGCAGTACGCTGGAGCCCTTAGGTTTTACAGGTTGCAGATGGTGGGATCATTCCAGACTCTGCTCTCTGTGGGAGTGAAGAGAAGGCCACCTCCTCCAGGGGGCGCTGGTCCTCTGCTGAAGGAGTGCCGGGGCGAGGTGCGGTCTTGACTCACTGGCTTGAATGAGAGCCTCATTCTCAGAGACCCAGGAGCCCTGTGGGGCTGGAGCTGGGGCCCTGGCAGAGGAGCTGCTGACCCGGGGGTGGACTTGAGGTTACACCTTCACCCTACGCAGGGGGTGTGTAGCAGGGTCTGGGGAGGGCTGCCCTTCCCCCGCCCTTCCCTTCTTTCCCTGTCTCTCCCCAACCTCCCCCTTTTAAGGTTATCGGCTCCTCTCCTGTCTTCTTCAAGGGCTTGGCTGCGTCCCCAGGTCACTCCGGCGTCTGGCTCAGCTACAGCATGGTTCTGAATTATAATGACCACTCCGCAATGTCTGCGATGCTCTGATACCCGTGGGCGGATTGTGCACCCTGTGGGCAGAGATTGAAAATGTTTACCTCCCCATGTCCTCAGCCAGCAGATGGACGAGAGGTGTGGCCCACAAACATGCAGCTTTCCTGTCTCCAACCTGATATTAAGAAAAGTATTCTTGTCACCTTCTGTATCAATTATAGATATAAGTGGTCTTATATTATCCTCTCATTCATTCCACAAACATTTATTGAGCTGCTACTATGTGCCAGACATGACTCAGAGTAGATGGAAAAGACACCATGCTTGCCCCTTAGGGAATATCCAGCCCTCACAGTGAGGTAGGGCTGAGCCTGGTGCTCTGGGAACGTGGCTGACGACCCAGCTGGAGCCACTGGGGTTGGGTCTTTTCTTTCAATCAGTCAATCAATTAATTAATTATTTTTGTTGTGGTAAAATGTACATAGTATAAAATGTACCATTTTAACCATTTTAAGTGTACAGTTCAGTGGTATTAAGAACATTCACATTGTTGTGCAACCATCACCCACCACCATCCGTCTCCAGAAGTCTTTTCATCTTGCAGAACTGAAACTCTACTCATTAAATACTAACTCCCCATTCTTCAACTTCCCCCGGCCCTGGCAACCACCATTCCACTTTCTATGTATTTGGCTATTTCCAGGTACCACATTTAAATGGGATCATACAGTATGTGTCCTTTTGTGTCTGGCTTATTTCACTTAATGTCTTCAAGGTTCACTTATGTTATAGAATGTATCATGTTTTCCTTACTTTTTTAAGGCTGAATAATATCCCATTGTATGTATTTACCACATTTTGTTTATCTGTGCATCCATAGATGGACACTTGGGCTTCTTCCATCTCTTGGCTGTTGTGAACAGTGCTGCTACGAACATGGGTATACAAATATCTCCTTGAGTCCCTGCTTTCAAACTTTTGGGTATATGCCTAGAAGTGAAATTGCTATATCATATGGTAATTCTATTTCTAACTTTTTGAAGAGCCCCATAGTGTTTTCCATAGTGGTTCACGGTTTTACCTCTGCACCAGCAGTGCACAAAGGTTCCAGTTTCTTCACATCCTTGCCTGGGATTGGGTCTTGACAACAGACCTGAGTTTGTCCTGGGACACAGAATGGGGATCAGTGGGGAATGGAGCCAGCACCGCTCTGGACTCAAAATGGGGGGCCCTGGGGGAAACTAGAAGAGAGAGAAGTTGGGGCACAGGGTCACTGACCAGTTAAACATGTCAGGCTGTCTTTGAAACAACTGGAATCAATTGTGCTTTGTGATTCTGATTCTAATAAGAATTCAGACACAGGAAGGCTGATTCTGGGCAGGGTGAGTCAAAGAAGACATTGTGAAGATGGAAGGGTTAGAATCAGGGCCTAAGAGAAGAATGCGATTTATTTTCCATCTTTTAAAAATTAACATTTTTATTTTACAAAGGATGTAGGTTCTTTATAGAAAAATTGGAAAATACGAGCAGCATGAGAAGAAAATAAAAAGCACCCATCTTCTCACCACTGAGAGGTCCCGACTATGGCTTGGTTCTGGGGCAGTTCCCCTCCCTTCAGTGTTTCTCCTTTAGGAAGCATTTCCCCAGTTCTCCCCAGACTCTGGAAACAGAAAGCCCGTAGGTGCTGTGGAGGCTTCATTGCCTGGGTGGGGGGGAGTAGGAGGAGTAGGATTAGGTGGGCAGAAATAAGAGCGAGGCGCTGGGGCATTGGAATGGGGTCTGCAGGAGGCCCTGAGGCCGGCAGTGGGGATCCCAGGACATACCTTGATCCCAGACCCCCTGGACCCGGTCCTGGTGGTCAGGCTTGTCGCAGAACCCTCTGCTTCCTGAGGAAGGTGTCCCGTCTCTGTGGGAGTGGAGAGGGCACGGCTGTCCCAGGGCAGATTCTCCCTGTAGGTGGATGCGTGCCGACAGACACCCAGTGTGTTCAGCACCCTCTCCCTGGCTTTCCCCCTTTGCCTCTCCCAGCCTGTGTCCTCGGATGGTCCTCTGGCCGCTCCCAGTTCAGATGCCCCGCTAATCGTTTTCCACCGCCCCTCGGAAAATGCCCCGTCATCTGGAGCCCATTCTCAGCCGGGTGTTAATGAGACCACACCTGACTGTGTTGCTCACCTAGGGCATGGGAGTGGCCCGTTGACCCTCCTTTATCTTACAAGGGGCCTTGGACCTGGGTGGCTCTCTGGGTGGTAGGGCTTGGAGCAAATGGAGTGATGCTGAGGGGGCAGCCCTCTTGGTCCAGAAGAGACCCCTGGCTTGTGGCTGGGCCTCCCCAAGCTACACACTGGGGGCCTCCAGGCCACTTCCTGCCCTGCTTCCCCAGAACCTTCCGCTCCCTCTGGGCCCACAGTCCCAGGAGTTGGGCTGAGACCTTGCCATGCTCCCGTCCCGGCCCCCACCCCATGATCTCTGTTTCCCCAGACCCCTGCTCTTCCTGGGCCCACCTGGACAGATGGCTTGCTTCTTGGCATTTCTCAAGTTCCCTCCCCGTGCCAGGCAGGGAGTGCAGGAGTTCAGACGGGTGGGTTCTCATGCTGCTGCCCGCCCAGGCCCCTAGCTCCTGGCTGTTCAGAGATGCTGTGGGGCGTGGCTTCTGCACAGCAATGGGATCAGATGCCGGCAGTTCCGTAAGTCCTAGAGCCTGTTGGCCGTGAGAGGGATCAACAGTGAGGAAATGCACTTGACCAAAACTGCACATGGTGAGGCTGAGCTGAAGCTGTGACAGAGCTGAAGGGCCTGTTGTGGGAACTGGGATGAAGAGCCTGCCCGCTCCTGCCTCTGGAACAGAATGCAGGCGACCATGAGTGATGGATGGCAGGCAATTAGGGAGGAGCGCACAACCGGAGTGGGCCTACCCAGCCTCCGCAGACCCACCGCGAGGGCCTGATCACGTTGCCAAGACAAGCTCTCAAGTGGGAGCTAATCGATGAATTAGTACCTTGCCACGTGTCTGGGCCCCGCGCTGTTGTAAAATGGCCTTCGGAATTACCAAGGAGCAGATCAGGCAATCTTGGCCAGCAGAACAGACAGCCTGCCGTTGGGTAAACCTCGTAAAACAGAGGAGCCTCCAGAAGTGACAGACACGAAGCAGAATCCTCCCCCGAGGCGGCAGAGGTGTGTGACTTTGCCTGTGACAGGAGGCCGGGGCATGTGGAGGTGGCAGAGTCTCCATCAGCGTGGAGCAGGGGCTGCGGGGCTCAGACGTGGGACCTGTCCCAGCTCCGCACCTGCTAGAAGCCTTGCTTGGAGCCATCTCCCCCCTGGCTGCTGGTCGCTGTCACACCACCTGAGGGAAGGGAACCAGCAACCTGCCCCTCCCTGATTCCTCAGCAGCTGTTGAAAGAACTTTTACGGAAGAATAGGTCCCAGCAGATTGGAAGGAGGGTCAGGCTTTCTTTTTGTTTTTTTTTTAAATTTTAATTAATTAATTTATTTTTTGGCTGCACTGGGTCTTCGTTGCTGCGCACGGGCTTTCCCTAGTTGCGGCGACTGGGGACTACTCTCCGTTGCAGTGCGTGAGCTTCTCATTGCGGTGGCCTCTCTTGCTGCAGAGCACGGGCTCTAGGCGTGCGGGCTTCAGTAGTTGTGGCACACAGGCTCAGTAGCTGTAGCTCACGGGCTCTAGAGCACAGGCTCAGTAGTTGTGGCCCACGGGCTTAGTTGCTCCACAGCAAGTGGGATCTTCCCGGACCAGGGTTAGAACCTGTGTCCCCTTCTTTGGCAGGCAGATTCTTAACCACTGCACCACCAAGGAAGTCCTGGAGGGTCAGGCTTTCTAAGGCACCTGGAGGTCCCATCCACATGGATGTTGTTTCCGATGTCCTCTGGCACAGAGCAGGAAGATGCCTGGCCTCCATCACTATTCCACCGTTTGTTCCATGAACACTGCTGGATATCTGCTGGGTGCCTGGCCCGGGGCTCCCCACACTCGTGTCTCAGATGACGTGCTTGGGACCTCAAGAGGCCCAGGGGGGTAGAAGGAAGAGCTACTAGAGTTACTGGTCCTGCCTCTTCCTTGCTTTACACTATGAATATTCTCTTCCATTCAACAAATATATATTAGACACTGTGTGGGTTGAACTGTGCCCTTCTAAAAGATACGTTGAAGTACTAACCCCTCGTATCTGTGAATGTGACCTTATTTGGAAATAGGGTCTTTGTGGATGAAATCAAGTTAAGATGAGGTCATGCTGGAGAGGGTGGGCCCCTAATCCAATATAAGTGGTGTCCTTATAGGAAGAGGAAAATGCCATGTAAAGACACAGATACGCATGGACAACGCCTTATGAGGACAGAGACAGATTGGAGTGACACAGCTGCAGGGTGAGGAGCACCAGGATTGACAGCCACCACCGGAGGCAGGAAGAAGAAAGGAAGGGTTCTACCCAGAGTCGCAGAGGAGCGTGGCTCTGCCAACACCTTGACTTCAGACTTCCAGCCTCCAGGACTGGGACAGAATAAATTTCTGTTGTCTTAAGCCGCCCAGCTTGTGGTACTTTGCTGTAGCAGCCCTAGGAAACTAACACAGGCACCTACTATGTGCTGGGTATTGTGCTGGGTGTGTGTGTGTGTGTGTGTGTGTGTGTGGAGGGGGATGGGCAGAGCAGAGGGCAAGGTAGATGTGCCCTGTCCTCATTCATTCAGTCATTCCACTGCAAATTTTATTGAGCAGTTCCTCTGTGTGCCAGACATTGTACTAGGGGCCGGGACGTGGTATTGAATGAAATAGACCAAATCCCTCCTTCAGGACTTCCCTGGTGGCACAGTGGTTAAGAATCTGCCTGCCAATGCAGGGGACACGGGTTCGAGCCCTGGTCCGGGAAGATCCCACATGCCGCGGAGCAACTAAGCCCGTGCACCACAACTACTGAGCCTGTGCTCTAGAGCCCGCGATCCACAACTGCTGAGCCCTCGTGCCACAACTACTGAAGCCCGCACGCCTAGAACCCGTGCTCCGCAACAAGAAGCCGCCGCAATGAGAAGCCTACGTGCCGCAACGAAGAGTAGCCCCTGCTCGCCGCAACTAGAGAAAGCCCATGCTCAGCAACGAAGACGCAACGCAGCCAAAAACAAAACAACAACAAAAAATCCCTCCTTCAAAGACTTTACATTCTAGTGGGCAGAGGCAGACAGGAGCATGATAATAAATAACAACAACAATAATAAATAATACATTAAATGGTGAAAAGTGCAATGGAGAAAAATACAGTCGGGAAGGGACTTAGACATATGGGAGGGGTTGTAGATTTAAATAGGGTGGAGGAAGCCTTGAGAAGGTGACATTGAAACTAGTACCCTGGTTCTCAACCCTGGCTGCGTATTAGAATCACCAGGGAAGATTACAATAAAACAAAACAGAACAAAACCAATCAATAGCAGAGCCCCACCCCAGGCCGATGAAGTCAGAATCTCTGGGGATGGGGCTCCGGTACTTCTCCATATAAAAGCTCCAGGGGGATTCTGATGGACACCAGCTCTGAGAACCACAGGTCTAGCAGATGAAAGCTGCAGTGGAGAAAGTGCTCTCCTAGGCCCAGCCAGGTCCCTGTGGAGAAGGAGAAGGGTTGCAGGCCTGCCCATGTCCACACGTGGCAGGCAGAGGCCGTCCTGGCTGAGTGGCTAGGTGAGCTCAGGCAGCTGCGGGGCTCAGGGCTCAGTGAAGCGAGGCCCCCGAGCCCTGGTCCACACACGTCTGCCTAGTGCTTCTAGGGGCGGCCCGTTCTTTTCCTCCTTCCCTCTTCTCCTTGGCTTGGTGCTGTGGGTCACCCTGCCCAGTAGCGTTCCTGCTTCTGCCGGGTTTGGGGATTTTTTTTTTCCTTCCCACCATGGGGGGCGGGTCTCATCAGCCCCCAAAGCCAGGCTTCTGCTCTGCAGCCTGGGACCCAGTGTGGAACAGCTGCTGGGCCTGGTGCCTGCCGGCTTTGCATTCGAAATACTGACACTTATTAAAGGTGTTCTTGACTCTGGAGCAGCTGATCTTGACCCCAACTCCCCTTGGCTTTGATTATCTAAGAGTTAAAGAAGAATTTCCGGAACAACTATGTCATGGTGCTTTCACATAGACCAGGAGAGACCTTTCTCTTCTTCCCGGGGTGGGGTGGGGCTCCTGAGAGACTGAGAGCCAGGGAGGTGGCTGGTGGGCTGGGCTAGGGGTCTGAACTTGCTTGGGGAGCAGGGGTCAGCGTCTGGAGCACGGCCGCTTCCCTTCACGCGCTTCTCTCTCACCAGTGTGGATGTCCACAGACTCCCCCGGGCGGCGTGCTGAGCCTGTCTGCCAGACACCAGGCATCAGAGCCTGATGGGGGCTCCGGCTCCCTTTCATCTGCTGAGCCCCTGCCCCGTGGCTGCCACTCTGGAGCAGCTTGTCTGATTTCTGAGTCCTGTGGGCTGACAGTCTCCTCTCTGCTCCTCCTCCTCCTTACCTTTTCTTTCGTCCCCCTCATTTGTCTCCTCTCTTGCCAGCTCCCCCATTTCTCCCACCCTCTTTGGCTCTCCTCCTGCACTTGTCTGCTGGTCCGGACTGGGATCAGGGTGGCCGGAGGAGCCTCGAAGCCGGGAAACAGCACTGGGCTCGGGGCCTGGGGGCTGCCCTCTTGTACTTTTCTTGTACTTGCCTAGCCCAAGCCCCGAGATGCGCTCCCACTTCCCCTCGTGTAAGCTGGTGCAGAGCGTGTCCCCTCATGACGGAGTCCTGTATTTGCCCGCCTACGGCAGCCCACACCTGTCCCTCCACCTCCCTCTGCCCTGTATACAATGCCAGACCAGTGAGCTGTGCTTTTACTCATTTAAGATGACTATGGGGCCAACAGACAGCATAGTATTTATTGGCTTAACTCCTGGATTGTGGACCCACACAAGCCTGTGTGGCCTTGGGCAGGTGACTCGACCTCTCTGTGCCTCCGTTTTCTTACCTCGAAAAGGATTCCAACCTCAAAGGGTGGTTGTGAGGCTTAAATGAGTTCATACATGTAAAGTGCTTAGAACAATGTCCAACTATTTTAAAATGTAGGTGTTATTATTATCCAGGTATGGTGAGGCCAACAGATCGGGAGACGACTGCCATTGAAAAGATAGTTTGTCACTCACGGGTCCCAAGAGGAGAGGATGCATTACGCCATGGGCTGGGGGGCACACGGGGAAGCACAGGGGTCAGTGAGGAGGCAGCGTGAGGGGAAACGTGGGCAAGAGCCTCTACTGTGGCTTCTGCAGGAAGGAATGGATGAGGCAGGGTAAGCAGGCTTGGGATTGGCTAGTTTGGATAATGTCTGTGGGCTCTGAGGCACAGGACTGTCCGAGTTACCTGGCACTTGTCCCTGGGGTGATTAGGGCAGGGGAGTGGTGGGCCAGGTGTGGGAACCTGACTGGGGTGGGAGGCTCTGGACTCCAAGGTGAGTGGTTGACCATCTCTAGGAGCCGGCTGGCCTGGGAGAGGCAGGCTCCCCAGGTCAGGAAGACCCCAGATGTCAGACAGCAGAATGAAAAGATATGCTTAATGCATGAACACACATTTTTCCAAATAAAATGACAAGGCATGTTTAGTTCTACACTCTAATTTGAAGCGAGACTGTCGGTCTGGAGCCTCGGGATCCGCGTGGATCAGAGTAGAGAGCAGAGGCTGGGGGAAGAGCCCCCAAGCTACCGTCCGTGGCTCTTCCCCGAGGCTCCTCGTCTTGGGATGGGGACACCGGGCCCTCCTTCAGGGCTGCCTGGAGGGCTCAGTGAGGTGGCAGTTCGGAAACCCCAGCCCCCGTGCCCAGCCACCAGGAGCATCTCAGCCCGCAAGAGTTACTACATTTCTGTGTCCATTTTAAGAAAAAACTCTTGGGGCCCTTACTCATTCCGGCCCTGGGGCCTCACCTCTGGTAGTCTGTTTTGAAAGAAAAGGAAGACACGTTCAATCTCGGGAACAGATGAAAGATCACAGCGTGCAATGCAGGGACCAGCGGGTGCACCTGAGGGCCCCGGGGATGAGGCCGAAGGAGCTGGCAGGACAAGTTGGGGGGCTTCCAGAGATGCTTACTGGCTGTGTCTTCCTCTGCCTCCTCCCTGGGCCTCTTTATTCTGTCTCTTCTAGAGGACTCCCTCGGTATGGAGGGCCTGGGGTTGGATTCCCTTGTGTATGGGTTTGGGAAGTGAGACCTCTGTACGGCCGCCATTAGGGCCTGAAACACTTTCCAGACAAGATGAACCAAAGACCCTTCTCCTGGACCCAGCTACCTTGAGGGGACTGCTCAGGAGTCAAACGGGGGGCAGGCCTGAGAGGTGGCTGAGGGTGAGGGGAGCAGGCCCTGTTTGCATGGCCTCAGGCAGGCGTACGCCGCCAGGCCTCATGCGCCTCGGCCCCCCTTTCCTCCTGGGTGGGAGCGAGGGTGCAGGGAGATACAGAAAGGAGGGCTGGCCCGGCATTTCCCTACCAGCTGGGAGAGACCACCAGTGTCAGCTCTCTCTCTCCCCTCCCCAGCAGCCATTTGGAGCTCCCAGGACTCTTGCTGGCTGGCAGCCCTCCTAAGGCGGAGGGTGGCCCCAGCTGTGTCCCCCTGACCTTCCTTCCTCACGGGGGTCTTCCCCCCTGTCTCTCTAGCATCCTGTTTGCTGACATCGAGGGCTTCACCAGCCTGGCGTCCCAGTGCACTGCCCAGGAGCTTGTCATGACCCTCAACGAGCTCTTCGCCCGCTTCGACAAGCTGGCTGCAGTGAGTCACCTTGCCCACTGCCCTGGGGACCCCGTGTGCCTGAGCCGGGGCCGGAAGGGTGGCCTGATCTGGGCTGCCTGGGGTAGGGTGCTGCGGAGTCTGCCATCGGGAACGGGGGAGGCGGGGCCGTACAGGCTGTGGCTGCGTGTCCTCACGCCTCACATCAGCCCCGCCGCACACTCAGAGATGCTCACAGTGTCACCGGTCACAAGTGGAAAGGGGTGGTGAGGCCTGCAGGAAATGCTGCCCTGATCCCTGAATTTGTGGAATTTGTGTTTGGAGGAGCAAATTCGGTGCCCCAGAGCCACTTTGCTGATGAGGGTGGCCAGAGTGATAAAAATAAATAAATAAATGAGTCTGAATCTCAACTGGCCTGCAGACAGCTGTGTGTCACCCACGAGACTTATGGAAAGAGGACTCTTCCACGTTGGGACAGATTGGAAGTGACCCCCCCCCAGGCATGGAGTGGTGAAGGACACACGTTCGTTAGTCCCTGTTTATACTCTGCCGTCCTTTCCCAGCCTTTGTGGCTCTGAGCGATGCTCTGTGCCTTTGGAGAGTCCTATGTCGGGGCCCACTTACTGCAATGTCCACCGATAGGTGGACACGTCCCCTGGGCCGTCACAGGACGCCAGGCAGATCATGGATGAGAGACGGTGCCAAGGGCCTCCGAGGGCATTGATGGTGGGCCTCACACCTCGCTGATTTTATTACCGAATGTGGGCGAGGTGAACGGGGACATGCTCAGCCCCTGGGTTTTGGAAGGGCCTTAAAGGAGAGTCCAGGGCACACAGATACTTGGGTCCCAGCGTACCAGCTTCACGAAATAACCTTTGGGAAGCAGACTTGGACAGCTCAGAATTGGTGATTAATGACAGTCCATCTCAATCCCAATTATGCATTGGTTGCGGCCTGCGGGGTGACCCTGCAGCGGGCGGGTGCTTCCGCTCTGTGGCTGTCTTAGCATGCACGTGCTTGCTGGCTTAGCAGAACTGTCTTGGATAAAAATCTCAGGCTGGAGGTCAGGCGAGCTTTGGTTAAATCTCACTTCTGCTTCAGTCTTTTCATAAAAGGAGAGTCATAAAACTGTTAGTAGAACCCTAGGCCAAGAGTCAGAGCGTGTCCCAGGGCTGGGAGTGGGACGGGCCCCTCACTCTCAGCTCGGGGCCTCTCACACCGATGAGTCTGCCCCATTCGCTGCCACACTGGACCCAGCTGTATTCTTCTTGGGCCTCAGCTGTGGCCATAAAAGTGAGTTCCTGAGCCTGGGGTGGCTGGAATGCTTCTCGAGGGCGGCTCAGCCTGTCCTCCGTCCCCCACGGCTCCCGATAAGCCTGTCCCCAGGCTGGGGCCACACCTCATGCCGGCACTGGGTCTGTGCTCGCTGCCCTAAAAGGCAAGTTATTTCAGGCATGGGGTGAATCTGTTTGCTTCCTGTTTCTTTCTCTCCCACTTCTCTTTCCTACTATTTTTAATTTTTAAAATTAATTTGCTTTCCAGGAGAATCACTGTTTACGTATTAAGATCCTGGGAGATTGTTATTACTGCGTCTCAGGGCTGCCTGAAGCCAGGGCTGACCATGCCCACTGCTGCGTGGAGATGGGCATGGACATGATTGAGGCCATCTCGTAAGTGCCCGTCTCCAGGGTGACTGCCCGCCTGTGGGGACACTGTCCATCTCCAGGGGGACCGCCCATCTGCAGGGGGACTGTCCCATAGCCCGAGTAACCGACTCATGTTGAACTGATGGAAGCAGGGAAATAGTGGGGCAAAGCCACCTCCCAAGGACCCTGGCCACACCGGAGGGTTGATTCACGCCTCCAGGCTCTGAGCCTTCTCCCGGGCTCCTGTGCCCACAGCAGCCTGGGAAGCTCTGCACAGAGGGACACGTCCTGGAAGAAGGGAGGGCTTTGCAGACTCCAGGGCAGCAGGAGGTGTGGAGCGACTCCTCCAGGAAAGGAGGACTGGCTGGCAGCTGTGCTGTGCCCTATGCCATGGCAGGGCCTTGCACTCCAGGCCTCATGTCTTCTCACAACCACCCAGCCAGGGGTAGAAGTCACCGGTCCCATTTCTTCACAGATTAGAAAGGTTGGCCTCACAGAGGCTAAACGGTTCCCAAGGGTAATACTGCTAGGCAGGTGGATGCAAACACAGGTGTTCCCGTTTAAGAAAATCCATCCTCCCTGGGAACAATAGCAGCCAGGATCTTTGGCCGATTCTTGGTCACTGCTGACCACAGAAGGAGCCCCAGTCATTAAGCAACATGGACAATCCAAGCTTCCAGGTCAGCTAAGGGAGTAGGCCAGAGATTGCGTCCAGTTTCCATAACTGAGCTTTAGAAGTAGACTGGGTGGGGCAAACGAAAAGCCACAGTGGGCAAGGTCAGAGGTCAGAGTAACTGGCCCAGAAGGTGGCCGGGTCCATCCTGTTTGGCTCAGTTCCTTTCGGCAGTGTTTGCCAAGTGCCCCTGTGTGCCCGGGCTAGACAGGGGGTCCCTTGCCCGGAAGCACAGAGCCTGTTGAGGGGCCAGGACTCCCGTTGCTCTGATACCAGGCATGCCCGGTGGACACCATCAGGTAAGAGAGGCAAACTGCGGTGGGAGGGCCCAGGAGGGGGCAGTTGATTTCACTGGGAGGACCCAGAAAGGCTTCATGAAGAAGGTGGCCTTGGAGTGAAGCCGAAAAGGTAGAATGAGAGATATCAACCTAAGCAAGTGGCCAGAGGCCCTGTGGATGGAAGGCACAGCTCCAGCAGAGGTATTTGCAGAGTTGATCCCAGGACGAGAGAAATAGATGGATGACATAAATATTCCCTGTGGTAGGTGTCAGCCTCTCGGTGGTGGGGTGGGGTGAGAGCTGGAGTCCACATGGTGGTCCCGCCCACCAGGCCAAGTCAGACTGCCGGCCCCATGGCTGGCTGAGTGGGTCCATCCCCAGGGAGCCAAGGAGGGCCCAGGTCCCTAAGAAGTGCACACTGTGAACCTCCCCCCAGAGCACCGGCTCCCTCTTCCACAGACCCCGGGCCCCAGACGCATACCCAGAGCTGTAGGGCTTCCATCCCACTCCCCCTCCTACAGGCGGCCCGCCCCGAATACGTGCGTGGTGCATGTGATGGGGTTGGCACTGTCTTCTAGCACGTGGAGCATCCCTGGCCCCCTGCACCTGCCCCAGCTCCCCTTCTTTCCTGGGCAGGGCCTGTGTTCTCTTTTTCTCCATTATCCTGCTCATGTCGAAGAAGCAGCAATGTGGGTAAATCCGAGAATTATATGAATGGGGTTTGGAGTGACTATAACTTTCCTGTCGACTCAAATCGGCACTAACGTGCGCTTGCATTTTCAGAACACAACATAATTATTGACCGAGGGTAGCGCTGGCTCAGGTGCCCTCGCTGGGGAGAAGCAGTGGGCCTGGGATGTAGTGTGAGGCACTGCGCCACCTTGCGGGCAAGTTGGGAAACAGCGCCTCTCACAACCCTCAGCCCCTGGGCACCAGGGCCCAGCCCTGCCCTTCAGGATGCACAGTCTAAGACTCTGGATTTGGGCTGTCCTGGAGAGAAATGACTCTTTGACCCCTGCACCTTCTCATGCACCCTGACCTCTCTGCACGTGGCCCTGACCCCCTCCCGGCCTTACCCCTACTCCATCCCCAGGCTGGTCCGGGAGGTGACAGGTGTCAACGTGAACATGCGTGTGGGAATCCACAGCGGGCGAGTGCACTGTGGCGTCCTTGGCCTCAGGAAGTGGCAGTTCGACGTCTGGTCTAACGACGTCACGCTGGCCAACCACATGGAGGCTGGAGGCAAGGCGGGGTGAGTGAGTGAGGGCAGCTTCCCGCCCAGCCCACCCAGGTGGCTGTCATGGGGAAAGGGCTAGAGTGGGCAGGACCGGGTAGCCGCAGCCCTGGGGTTGGCAGAATTTAAGTGGAATTCCTCTAGTAACCAAGCACTGACGCCACACATGGCAACTTGTAGGGAGCGTGGCCCCAACCTTCACCCAGTCTTCACCCAGAAAATATTTACACAGAACCTGGCGGCCTGTTGTCAGACGCCGGAGGTCAGGGTAGACTTCTAGAGGAGGGAGGAACCCTGGATAATTTCGGGGGTGGCCAGGAGGTGGAAGGTGAGCTGGCCCGGCAGACGGGGCGGGATGGGGACAGGTGAGGAAGGTGAGGGTCGGGGGAACTGCCAGGCTGAGGATGGGCACAGGTAGAGGAAAACACAGTACTTCCAAGGAATGCAAGTAGAGCAGATGGCCTTTTAGGAACCAGTGGGGGAAACAGTGCCTGTGTTAAGGACATGCATGCCAGGCTGGGGAATTTGGACGCAATCCTGCAGTCAGCAGGAGCCACTGCTGGCTTCTGAGCAGGTGTGCAAAGTTTGTGAGAACGGAGGCCGTGCTCTCCCGGCAGGCCGATGTGTTACATTACTATAATAACGTGATGCCGATGTGATGCGGTGTGGTCTCGGTGAACGTGAGCTGGGGAGGGGCCCACCGTGCCATCTTGATGAGGTTGGAGGGATACAGTCCATTGAGAGATCCAGGTAGGGGTTAGCACTTGAGCCAGAGTTTGGGGCACTGGGATTTGAATGATGACTGAGTTGGTTGCAGTTTGGTTCTGCATGGAAGCAGGGGTTCTGAATTCATGTCTGCTGCCCTCCTCTCCCTGCTTCCCCCCCTACCTGTAGACGCATCCACATCACCAAGGCCACACTCAACTACCTGAATGGCGACTACGAAGTGGAGCCGGGCGGTGGGGGCGAGCGCAACGCCTACCTCAAAGAGCACAGTATCGAGACCTTCCTCATCCTGCGCTGCACCCAGAAGCGGGTCCGGGGACCGAGGGCTGGGGTGGGGGGGATAGTGGGAGGGCTTCATTCTTTGGGGAGGAATGTTTCTTAGCCTGCTGCTGCTTCTTTCTCCTCTTATTCTTTCCTTGAGGCAAGTCCTGAATTTCTTATGCAGTCGTGGTCCCTGCATCTCAGGAAGGACATGAGAGCTACAGAGGCTTTGTAAAGGCTGGTGGCAAAGAGGGGAGGTTTTCATTTTGCTTCTGTTGCAGAAAAAGCAACAGACCTCAGATCGGTTAGTAACAATCCAGCAGAAGGCCACGAGATGGAAAAGAAGCATCAGGGAACTCTGTGTATACCACGTCCTTTATTTCCATCTCGTCCCTTGTCTGTTGCCTAAACTAGGTGGATCTCGCTCTCTCTCTGCCTGTACTTATATACCTCTGTTTCTTGAAACTCTGTCTTTTCCCCTCTTGCACTTTCCAGTCGTTCTTCTTCCTTCTTTTGTCTCAGCCCACACTTGCCAAAATATAAAACTGAATTATTAGCAGACTTCAGTGTTCTATTTTTAATAGTGTCACGTTCCATGTTCTTAATATTTAAAGCAAACGAGGAGAACATTTTATATTTTATATTTTTCCTTAGATTAAAATGCCTTTTACTTATAAATCTTTCAATTGAATTTATCTATTGGTCAGAGCCCTTTGATAGAGAAAAGCTTCCCTGTTTCCTTCCTAAGGAGTTAGACCGAAGACAAAATTAAGCTGTGAGAAAAGTTCAGAGAAAGTCTTGGAGACAGCAAAAGTAGATTTTTCAGGGTGGGCAGAGCTCTTCGAGGCAGGTGTCCACCCTGAGAGGGACATCAGAGGGACACCTCACCCCCCACAGAAGCACATCCCAGCACACAGGACCTGGCTGCGGGGTGCCTCTGAGGGAGCGGTACCAGGCCCTGCCACAGACATCCGGAAAGAGGGATGGGAGGATTTAGGTACTCTGGGGAAAGCACTTAGTGGCTTAATTGACTCATTTTAAAGCATTTGCTTGTTGTTTGGCTGGAGTATAAATGAACCGAAATCCTCCCAGGCCCCCTCCCACACTCCTCCTCTCTGCGGGGCCCATAGCGCCTCTAGCCTCACCTTCCTGCCCCGCCCAGGCTGAAGGGTTACCCTCTGCCCTGGGTTCTCTGGGTCTTGATTCTTCTAGCTTGACAAGTGTTTCAGAAAAGATGAAATGGAGACAGAAAAGGACACCCCCCCCCACCGAGCCCCGACCCAGAGCAGTGTCTGCTGAAGCAGGCTCTGTCCCCTCCCCTCTGCCTCTGATATGACAGGCTCCCTTCCCAAGCTCAGGGAGGGAGTTGAAGGGAAGGCCACCCAGGTCCCCCCAGGGCCTCTCCAACCCTCCACCTCGAGCTCGTTTGGATGGATGGACAGATAGGTTGTGGTTGGCACATGGAGAGCTGGCTGAGGCCCTGTTGGTGTATTTGTGCAATGCGCGT